>NC_142053.1:111255412-111880412 GCF_982192425.1 Myodes glareolus
CTAGTAACTAAATTTTCCAGGAGGAGTGCTAAACTGAAGGAGTGAGAGAGAGGCACACAAGACTCATGTGCCATTTGGATCAGAGGTACCCAATAGTCACATAGGTTCCCTTTTACTCCACACATCTCCCAGGTCGCACATAGAGACTCCAGCCAGAGCAGTTCCCAACTCTGAGAAGTTCGATGATACCTGTGGCCCCGAGAATCCACCATAAATCCATTGCCCCTGCTACAGCTCCTTGATGAAATCCTCGAACTGAGAGTCACTATGAACAGGGAGGACCTTTTCAGCCAGTCAACTGCATACACAATAATCTAAGAATAACTCAAAGGAAGGGCAAGACAATTCAGCCACATATCCAGTTCTCAGCGACTTGGTCATGTGGCCTAGACAGTTGGTGTCAATACCTACAACACCATAGTGTCATCCTCCTCAAGTATTTCTCCTTTCTTTTTGACTTGATTTCATTCACATCTATAACTATGTATTGTCTGTGGGTCAAGTCTCATTAGGCCAAATTGAAGAAATAAATGGCATCCATGGGAAGGAAAGAGAGCATGGGATCAGGATGTGAACGTCACCCTGTTGTGACTTTTCAACAGAAAGAAATGCACATGGATAAAATGAAAGTGAAAAATATTAGACTAAAAACCAAAAATCAAACCTACCTCAAAACAAACAAACCACTGTTCATTTCTTCAAAAACCTAACTGAATTTCAAAATCCAAACTGATCTAACCAAACCAAAGCAAGAGTCCAAGATCTTCTTTTATACTGTCTCCCTAAAGACATTATTATAGTTAGGGTTACTGGTGCTGTGATGAACACCATGACCAAAAGCAAGTTGGGGAGGCAAGAATTAATTTGGCTTCCATTTTTCCATCACTGTTAATCTCAAAGCAAGTCAGGACAAGAACTCAAACAGGGCAGAAACCTGGAGGCAGGAGCTAATGGAGCTAGTGAAGAGACCATGGAATGGAGCTGCTTACTAGCTTGCTCTTCATGGCTTGCTCAGACTGATTTCTTATAGCACCCAGGACCATCAGTCCAAAGATGGCTCTCCCCCATCAATCATTAATTAAGAAAATGACCTACACACTTGATTACAGCCTGATCTTATGAAGATATTTTCTAAAATTGAGATTCCCACCTTTTATGTAACTTGTGTCAAGTTGAAATAAGATCAGTTGTCACAGGTATCTCTAGAGCTAGAGCTCAGTGTTTACTGTATATACCAGCATCAATTCCAGGAGGAGTAACATGTTACTAGAAAAAGCAAAAACTTCTCAGGAAATCAGAAAGCGATTTTCATAATCTTGTCAGGAACTCTGCTTTTCTTCAAAGCATCGTACCTAAGTCAGAAATATCAAACTAAAACATTGGGACATTTTACTTCATTACAAAAATACATAAAACTTTATAAGGTGGTCCCAAATACCGTAAGTGAGAAGAAGTTGTGACCCATGGGAAAACTGTAGCATATACAATGGTACATGGATCAATTACTTGCAATAATAGGTAACAAGTGTTACAAATTAGTATGCTTGTGTTTAGAGAAGGGAGAGAGCTCTGCTTCAACTCCAAAGACACCTTTATTTTTTTATTGGACTGGGACTACAAAAAAATCATTAGCCTTATATGTCTGTAGAGAACAGTAGAAACATACATTTGGGAAGATTCATGAATTTTTATCCTGTTAGGATGTATTGTATCATTAGGCTAATTACTCCTTTTCTTGGGACATTTTCTCTAGATGATTCATACTTTTTCTTCAGATGTCTCGTTTGTCCAGCACCTTAGTTGGGTGCTTTTATTTTCCTGGAAAGAAAAAAAAACCCATAAAAAAACAAAAAAAAAAAACCCCAAAACAAAGCAAAACAAAACAAAACCAACCAACCAAAAAAAAAAAAAAACAACAACAACAACAAAAAAACCCCCTCTGTCCCAACCCTAACATTAGGTAGTTTCCTTTTTGGCAAGTTATATCTGCTCAAACTAAAGGCATTTGTTAATACTATAAATTAGTTTAGATTGAATGGCCATGATGTTTGATGAACCTCTTTTAATCAGGATGTCTTTCCTGTTTGAATCTAACAATCAATTTTGAAGTATCCATACCATTTTCTTCTTCTGTGGAAACAAAAACAAAACCTGTTCCCCAATATAACATTTTTCTTGGTTCCCATTCTGAGGTCAACACATCCTTAAAGTATACAGGCTGATTTAATTCAGTAGTTTTCTACTATACAATGTCTCTCCACAGTTGTCATTAATTTCTCATTAGCATTTAAAAAATTTAAAGTTAATAAAACACTGCTCAATCTATCTCTGGGGGTCTTTATTACACCTTTCTGTTTATTAAGCATATCTTTTAAAGTGTGATTAGATCTTTCTATAACTGGTTGTCCTGTATGATTATGTGATACCTGTAATATGCTTTATGTCATAATATGCAAAAAAGATTTCATTTTGCTAGAGACATATGCTAGAGCATTGTCAATTTTAATTTGTACAAGTATCAGGTATCTCAACGATGGCCATTGTAGTGACACTTAATTTGTATATTAATAAATAAAGCTTGCCGGAAGGTCAGAAAAGTCATAGCCACACTGGTCAGCCTTACAGACCAGGCAGCAATGACACACACCTTTATTCCCAGTAATCACATTGATACACACCTTTAATCCCTGTAGCCACACTAGTTTGCCATATAAAACCAGGCAGTAGTAGTGCACACCCTTGATTCCAGAACTCGAGAGGATTCCTGGAGGCAGGATCACCATTTTGGACTGAGGTAGAGGTAAGAGCCAGTGGTTGGTTGCTTTGCTTTTCTGACCTTTAGGTTGTACCCCAATTTTTGTTACCAGTTTATATTAATCATGCATCAGGCCATAACTTCTAATAAATGTGTAATTACAGAATCAACCTTTTCAGAGCTCAAAGCAGTTGCCTATTGAAATCCTGAATATGTATCTATGGTATAGTGTGTATATTTTAATTTTGCAAACTCACCAAAATAAAGCACATCCATTTGCTAAATTTTGTTCCTTTGAATGCCCTTTGAGTTACTTCCTGCACATAATGGAGTTTGGCTATACAAAGAACAGGTAGGGGTTTTCCTTATAATTCCCTTTAGTTGTAGCCAGGTGATAGAAAATTCTTTTTTCCAAACCATTGCTATTAACACAGTGTTTATTATGAAATCCAGAAGCTTCTATCACATTTTCTACTAATAGCTGATCAACTTCATCATTACCTTGTGCTTGAGGTCCTGGTAGACCCATATGTGATCTCATATATGCTATTTACAAGGGATGGTTTCTATTTCTGACTATTTTTGTAATAAATAAAAAATTTAATTCTAAATTACTTAAAATAATTAGATATCATTCTTGTATCCCTAATCTCTCCAATACCTTTATCATAAAGGGGTGTTAAATTTTGTCAAATGCTTTTTCAGCATCTAATGAAATGATCATATGGTTTTTTTTCTTTCAGTTTATTTATATGATGGATTACATTGATAGATTTTCGTATGATGAACCAGCCCTGCATCTCTGGGATAAAGTCTACTTGATCATAATGGATGATTTTTTCTTTTGATGTGTTCTTGGATTTAGTTTGCCAGTATTTTATTGAGAATTTTTGCAACAGTGTTCATGAGTGAGATTGGTCTGTAATTCTCTTTCTTGGTTGAATATTTGTGCAGTTTTGGTATCAGGGTAACTGTAGATTCATAAAAAGAGTTTGGCAATGACCCTTCTGTCTCTATTATGTGAAAGAGATTGAGGAGTATAGGTATTAGCATAAAATTAATTATTATTCTTTCAAGGTCTGTGAAGAATTTTGTTGGGATTTTGATTGGGATTGCATTGAATCTAAAGATTGCTTTTGGTAGAATTGCCATTTTTACTATGTTGATCCTACTTATCCAAGAGCATGGGAGATCTTTCCATTTTCTGGTATCCTCTTCAGTTTCTTTCTTCAAAGACTTAAAGTTCTTGTCAAATAGGTCTTTCACTTCCTTGGTTAGTGTTACCCCAAGATACTTCATGCTATTTGTGGCTATTGTGAAAGGTGATGTTTCTCTGATTTCCCTCTCTGCTTCTTTATCCTTTGTGTATAGGAGGGCAGCCGATTTTTTGGAGTTAATCTTGTACCCTGCCACATTACTAAAGGTGTTTATCAGCTGTTGGAGTTCTCTGGTAGAGTTTTTGGGGTCACTTATGTACACTATTGTATCATCTGCAAATAACGAAAGTTTGACTTCTTCCTTTCCAATTCGAATCCCTTTGATCTACTTATGTTGTCTTATTGCTATTGCTAGAACTTCAAGCACTATATTGAAGAGATATGCAGAGAGTGGACAGCCTTGTCTTGTTTCTGATTTTATTGGAATCGTTGCTGTGGGACAATGGTTTGTACCCTGTCAATTGTATTTTAATAAAACGCTGATTGGCCAATAGCCAGGCAGAAAGTATGGGTGGGGCAATCGGACAGGAAGTAGAGGCTGATCAATGAGAACAGGAGATTTCTGGGAAGAAGGAAGTCCTAGTCCACAAAAGAAGCAAGATGTGATTGCCTCACTGAAAAAGGTACTGAGCCACGTGGATAACACAGACAAGAATAATGGACTGATATAAGTTATAAAAGTTAATAGGAAGCCTGAGCTAATGGACCAAACAGTGTATAACTAATGTAGACCTCTGTGTGACATCTTTGGGACTTAACGCCTGTGAGAACTTGGCAGGACAGAAACCCCTTAGTCAATAAATCACTTTGAGCTTCTCTCCATTTAGTTTGATGTTAGCTGTCGGCTTGCTGTATATTGCTTTTATTATATTTAGATATGATCCTTGTATCCCTAATCTCTCCTCCCAACCAAAAAAAGGCCACAGCTGGATGATTTTAGTACAGAATTCTACCAGAACTTTCAAGAAGAGCTAATGGGAGCTCACCAACTCCAGCTGGACTGGGACTGACTAAGCATGGGATCAAACAGGTCCCTCTGAATGTGGTTGACAGTTGGGGTAGACTGAGGGGCCAATGACAATGGCACTGGGATTTGTCTCTACTGCATGTATTAGCATTTTGGGATCCTATTCTCTTTGGATGCATATCTTGCTCAGCCTGAATGTAGTTGGGAAGGCCTTGGAGTTCCCACAGGGCAGGGTACCTTGCCCTCTCTTAGGACTGGAGGGCGTGGGGGAGAGTGTTTGGGGGGAGCGGGAGGTAAGTGGGAGGAGGGGAGAAAGTGGGAATTTTGATTGGTATTATTTCTAAAGTAATAAAAATAAAATAAGTTCAATGGTTTCAATATGTAAAACAACTCTTTCTCCAGATTGTGTATCAATAACTATATTAAGAAGTTTTCAAAAATCTAATAATACCATGAGAATAACATATAATTCTAACTTTTAAATAAGATCATAATGGCTTTGAGCCACATTAATTAAATTTCCTGACTTATATTCTGCCTTTCCTGATTTGTTTGCATTAATATAGAATGTAGGGACTCCTGAAATTGGTGTTTCCTGTACAGTATGAGGAATGATACTATTAGTTCTCTTTATAAAACGAATTCTCTTGCTTTTGGGATATCTGTTGATAATCTCTTCCAAAAGATTACCGCAAGTTCTTTGCCAAGGTACCACAATTTCTGCTGTGTCTATTCTTGCTAGTTGATGAAATTTTAATTTTTCTTTCATAATCAATTCAGAAACATTTTCTATATAGGTATTTAATTTTTAACTCTGTTTATGTGATAAAATATACATTATAAGATATTATTTTCTCTCTCTATAAAAGTTTCTGTATGAGAATGCATAGAAGGTAAACTAACCAGAATACAATCAATCTCTGGATACAAATTCATCCAGTAATTTATTTCCACCAAAGCCAATTCTCTTGCAGACTCTGTTGATAATTTTCTTGGAGTATTTAACTCCTTATCATCTTGTAAGATTTGAAATAAACTACTTAATTCTTGAGTGGTTAATCAAACTGTGGCCAGTCAATATCTCCCAGCAATTTTGAAAATCATTAAGACTTCATAATTTATCTTTCCAGATTTGTATTTTCTATGGTTGAATTTTTTGTAAACCTATCCTATATCCTAGGTAATTAATAGAATCTCCTCTTTGTGTTTTCTCCAGAAACAATTTGTAATCCCTAACAAGGCAAATTTTTCTTTACTTCTTCAAACATTTTCTCCAAGATATCTTCATCTAAATCAGCTAGTAAGATATCATCCATATCAGTATGGTGATTTATTAGAAAATTATGATCAACTTTCCTCAAGACCCAGCAATACCACTTTTGGGTATATACCCAAAGGATGCTCAACCGTACCACAAGGACATGTGCTTAACTATGTTCATAGCAGTATAATTTGTCATATCCAGAACCTCAAACAACCTAAATGCCCCTTGAACAAAGGATGGATGAGCTAAATGTGGTGCATTTGCACAATGGAGTACTACACAGCAGAGAAAAATAATGACATCTTGAAATTTGTAGGCAAATGGATAGAGCTAGAAAACATCATATTGAGTGAGGTAACCCAGACCCAGAAAGACAAATATCATATGTATTCACTCATAAGTGGCTTTTAGACATAAAACAAAGCAAAGTAGCCTATAACTCACAGTCCCAGAGCACCTAAACAACAATGAGGACTCTAAGAGAAACATACATAGACCTAACCTACATGGGAAGTATAAAAGGACAAGATCTCCTGTGTAAATTGGGAGCATTGGGACCATGGGAGAGGGTAGAAGTGGAGGGAATATAAAGGGAGGGAAGCAGAGAAAAATGTGTAGCTCAAGAAAATCAATAGAAGTGTAATAAATAAATAAATAAATAAATAACGATATCTTTCATATAAAGGTAAATTATAGGTTGAAGAAACTGTTTATGGGTTATTTCCAGTGGCTGTTGTACAAAATAATGACACAAGGTAGGGTTGTTCAAGGTAAGGTTCTTCTGGAAGAATTTTCCATTGATACCTTTTTAACAGGCTGGGAATTATTGTAAGTAAGGACTGTGAAGGCAAATTTTCTCTATCCTGTTGTTGTAAAGGTAGAGTGAAAAGTAGAGTAGCCTTTTAAATAAATCAGTATATTAGACCATCTTTTAGGTAATAAAGAAGGCAAGGAAATTATAGGCTGTAAAGAGCCCATTGGCTAGATCACCTTATTAAGAGCTCTTAGATCTGTTACCATTCTCTATTTTCCAGATTTCTTTTTAATGACAAATATAGGAGAATTTCAAAGACTGGTCAGTTCCTCAATATGTTGAGCATTTAGCTTCTCCTGTACCAGCTGTTCTAATGCCTGTAATTTTTCTGACATCAAAGGCCATTTTTCCACCCAGACTGGTTTGTCAGTTAACAATTTTAAAGGTGGGGCTATTGGAATCTTTGAAAGATCAACAGCTGTTGTTGTTCTGTTTATATACAGCCTTAATAGTTGATGACTGTTGTTGATAATACATTTGAATATTTTTCTCAGAAGTATACATTAGTTTATGGTTTGTTTGTGAGATTGGATAATGTTAATCTGGGTATTCTATTGCTATGACAAATCACATCCCCATAAGTTCATTACTATGTTAGCCACAAGTGGCATTAATTTTCCTCTCTGTCCTTCATTAGATGAAATATTTACCTAATTATTCTTTATCAGTAAAAATTTAGGAGTCAGATATCATGGTAAGAAGCTGAAAGATCAGAGAAGTGGTAGAGAAGTAACCAGTGTCCTCCTCTTGTTCCTTGATCCAAAAAGGCCTGAGACCCTCTCTAAGTTTGCCCTAGTATTTCCCGTCTCTCTATCTGTCCTCAGTCCTCTAAAACTTCTATGGTTAATGTTGGTCAACTATGAAAAAGCTCCACCTTCTGATTCAAAGCAAATTTTTATTGGCAGTCTTGGAGTATCAGAATACAATCAAAATATTACAGAACAGGACCTGAGTTCGGATCTCTGGTTTACCCACATACAAAGATGAGCATAGTAGCATGTGTCTGCAACCAAGCATTGGGGCAGAAATGGGAAGATTCCTGGAGCTTGTTGGTGAGAGAGTTTAGAAGAATCAGCAGGCAACAGGTTCAGTGAGAGAATATCTAAAATAACAATATGGATAGCATTAGAGGAAAGCATCCACCATCAATTTGTGACCTTTACATGCATACAAGCATACATGTATATACACACAAGCATGTAATATATACATACAGCAAAAAATAGTGAAAAAAGGATGCACATAGTCAGTTCTTGAAAGCAGTTCAATAAGAGATACACACATACATATGATTACTTATTAAAAATAAAATAAAGGCATATTTAAATAAGATATAAAATATGATTTATTATTTGGTAAAGGCCCAAAATAATAACAGCAGTCAGAATTGATAATAGTTTTCACAATGGCCTATCATAATGAAGTGAATATAAAATCCACATGAAAATATGCTCATCATATATTAAGTGTATAATGAGACCCTCATTGTTGGCAGAGGCTGTTCCTAGCTCTCAGACCTGAAATATTCACAAAGAAACTGCATTAATTACAGCACTCCTTGACCAAGCAAGCATGTTAAGCATATTGCTAGCTAGCCCTTATATCATAAACTCACCCATTTCTATTAATCTGTGTATTGCCACGTGGCTATGGCTTACCAGGTAAAGTTCAATCCCCAGCGTCTGTCTCTGGGGGTGACTGCATGGTTTCTCATGACTCTGCCTACTGTCTCTCTATATCTCTTTCAGCCTGGCTTTACTCTGTTAAGCCATTTGCTGAAAGCAGCTTTTTTATTAACCAATGACATTAAGACATATTCACAGCATACCTCACCTCCCACATCACCTTCCCTTTTCTGTTTAAATAAAAAGAAAGGTTTTAATTTTAACATAGTAAAATTACATATAACAAAACAGATATCAAGCAAGAATTGCAGTTACAATGTTTATATCTACTTTATCTTTTATTATAACTAAGGAAAACTATAACTATCTATTCTTCAACTCCATCAAAGACTCCAAAAAGATATAATATTACCTAAGTAAACAGGAAGTGCATTGCAAGCATCTTCCAAAACTCTAGAATTGACAGAGACGTCTCACTGCCTGGGCAGTCAACCAAAGTTCTGTACCATTGGGGCATCCATCTTTAGCTTACAGCCGCATAGTGTCCGGCAGACTTTTCCATGAAACAGGAAATTTCAAAGACAGTTCTGCTTACATTGGCAGTTTGTCAGTCACTTTCTTCTGTATCCTGCAGAAGGTCTGGCAGACTTTTTCATGAAGCAGGAACTCCAAAGAAACATCTTACCTTAGGCAAGTTGAGCAGTCATCTCTCTGTGGGTCCTGCATGTCCAGCTCACGCAGCATACCATCAAGCAGTTCAAGCAAGAGCAGTCTCCTGCACAAATGGCTAACAAACTCTATAAGAAGCCTCTTCAATGTCCATCTTCCTCTCAAAGTAGATTGGTGCTGCCAGGAGCAGATGTGTTTCATTGTCATGAAAAGTTCTAAATTCTTAAAACTTTTTAAATGCCATATTCTGAAGGTCTCTGAAAGATTTGAAGAACACCTATCTAACTGAAATATATTTCTATATATCTAGAAAACCTAACTAAGACTAGAATCTTGACTATTATAGATGACTCTCTATTAACCTATATTTTCTGATTATACATTACATATTTAAATGAGGTGAATAAACACATTACGTTAATTAAGGGCAGACATATACATATAACAAAATTGACCTTAAATTTGTATCAATAAATGAAGATAATACCAATGCAAAGTATTCATCTCTATAGCATATCTCCCTTTAAATGTAATCAAACATTTATAAACAATCATTTTGGGAATTTGGGTGTAGTTCTCTTCTAATTACTTCCTGCTTTTTGTTGGATGAAGCAATTTTGGGGGCATTCACAGTGACCTTTTGGGGATTATTGGTCCATCAAACCTCATCAGTTTGGAAGAAACCCACAGGTTCATATCTTCTGTGGAAACAAAAGCAGAACCTCTTTTCCAAAGCAACATATCCTTAGACCCAAATTTTCAAGTCAAGATACCTTTAAACCATATATGTTGGTTTAGCTTAGCAGCCTGTACAATGAAATATCTCTCTGTACTTAGGTCATTTACAGTTAAAAAATTCAAAGTAAAAACAATAATGTACATAATCCAGATTCTCTGTGTATTTTCCATCTTTACATTACTTATTTTTCTTTACTCCTTTTAATCTATGACTATCTGTACTCTACCTCTTTAAAGATTTTGTTTCATTTTTTTAAAAAAATGATTTACTTCTTTTTATGACTCTTTATACGCTTTTTCTTCTCTCTCCCAAGCCTATGTACATTTTTTAAATACACTATGACCTGTTTAGATGTCTTTTTCATCTGAATTTGTCTTTATTGTGTATCTGTAATTCTTTTCTGATCGGGACTGCTTCTTTAAATGCTAAGAGGCATGACTAGGACTAGGGTTGCTTTGCCTTTTGGCCTCACCCAGTCCAACATGGCAGAGGTTCGTTAACTGCCTCAGACTGCCAGGTGGGAGCCATGCTCACCATCCCAACTCTGGTAACCAAGTAACTTGCAGCACATTGCTTACAAACCTCATTCAAATGCTTGGTTTCCTGACAGAGCCAGAGTTTGTGCTGATAGCATGGCTCAGGAAGATGCCATTTTGAAATTACATTTTTTTTTATACCACTGAATCAGGATGACCTCTCTTAAGGGAGCTGTAGTACACAACCAGCTGAAAAAAATAATATGGCTAAACTTTGTTTTTGTGTGTGTGTGTCTAGAATTCCTTTCCAAAATTTTTCAGGTTTTATGTGGATGTAGTCAGTCATATTGACATGCCAATTTGTTGGCAGGGGCTGATTGTTTGTTCCTGGCTGCTCAGACCTTAAATATTCACATAGAAACTGTATTAATTATAACATTGCTTGGCCAATGACTTAAGCATATTGCTAGCTAGCTCTTATATCATAAACTAACCCATTTCTATTAATCTGTGTATTGACACGTGGCTGTGGCTTACTGGGTAAAGTTCTGTCCCCAACATCTGTCTCAAGTGGGCGGCTACTTCGCTTCTCCCGACTCTGCCTATTTATATGTCTCTTTCATCCTTGCTTTATTTTGTTAAGCCTTTGGTCAAAAGTAGCTTTTATATTAACCAATGGTAATAAAACATACACCGCTCACATCGCCTCATTTTGCTAATAAAAGGATCTAAAAAAGTTGTTCAGCAGTGACCCCCAGTAGCCCTTCAGGCCAGCTCTACTGTGTTGCCCAGATGAAGTATAGAGGCTACTCTCCCAAATGTTGCAACTGGTTGGGATCAGCGATAACTCTCCCACACTTATGACTACAAGGCCAGTTTTCCTGCCTGCCTCAGGTGTTGAGGGGTAATGGGAGCATGGTAGAGGGCAACTTCCTCTTGCCTATTTTGCCTCAAGACAGATGAGTAATTGGGGCAGCTCTCCCTTGCCCACTAGTTTGTGGGGCTGGCTCACCCACACTTCCACCAACAGGGTTGAGTTTATTGTGCTGTCCAGGCAATGTTCAGGACTTGCTCTCTTGCTTTTGTGACCTTGGGGCCAGCTCTCCACCTGTTGCAGGCACTGGGGGAGTGTTAAGGCTGTATCTGGTTCTTTGATTTGCATTTTTTCTAATGGCTAATGATGTTGAATACCATCTTTGATGTGGTTTTTGGCTACTTGTATATTTTCAGTTCCATTGATTTTTGTTGTTGAATTAAATAAAAGAGATTATTCTTGTTCTTATTTTGTTTTGGAGACAAAGTCTTATATATCCCAAGATAGATTCAAATTTGTGAGATGGCTGAGGATGATCATAAACTAACAAACCTCTCTTCATGTCCCAAGTGCTAGGATTATAGGCATATGTTACCATGTCCAGTTCAATATCTCTCTCTCTCTGTCTCTCTCTCTGTCTCTCTCTCTTCTAGATGTAAATTTATCTTTCAAAGCTAGCTCTTACATTTCATTTGGAGATTCAAATTGGATGCTTCAAAAGTTTAACATGCTCTACAAGAATTTTATTCTCAAATCAAAGAACACGTAACAGACTGTATGTGGCCCACAAAGGCAAAGTTGTCTACCATGTGGCTCTACATAAGGGGGTAGCTGGAGTGAAATCTTGGAGGACAGGGATCGTTTTTTAATGCTTACAGTTATGGCTGCTAATCACCAACAAAAATACCTAGTGGTTTTCATATAGTATGAAATACGTATTTGGGAAAAATTCTGTGTAAAGTGATTATTATAATAAAATTTTGATGTTTACATTTTTTGAACTACCTATATGAGATGCTTCATTTTATGGTTAAGTAATTGCATGAAACATTCCTGTAATCTGATCCACCAAGTGTTACAGATGAACTTTTGGAAAGGCTATGGAAAACAGTTTCCATGCTAGGAACCAACCATCTGAAGTGCAGAGTAAGATGGAGAACTTGGTTATCCTTTGGTTTGTTGCTGTTCTTATTTGCTGCGGTAGAAACACAAGATTTCCAGAACAAAGTGTCACCCAATATGTGTGACTCAGGGAATGAGCCTTTTGGGCGAGTGCCAACAATTACCTTGCTGATAGCAAAGGCCTGCACATGTTGCAGTTCTTACCCTGGAAAGGGTTCAGCCTGACAGAAGAAATGTGCTTAAAAATAATGTATCTATTTTAGAGATTCAGGAACATGGACATATTCACATTGCTATTCTCTCCTTAGTTTAGACTTTGCTTACACATCAGAAATAGCTCAAGGAAAGAGGTGCCTTGCCCTTTTCTTAACAGAATTACCTTTATTATTTTTGGCCACAGCTTGAGCGCTTCTCAAACTTTGACAATCAGATTTAATTTGTGGGCTGATTGCAGCATAGTGGAGGGAAATTAAAAGTGGTGACTGCATTACCCTTTGGTCTTCTGTGTGAACGGCTGAGCTCTAGATTTGATTCTAATTAAATGCAGACAGGAATCGCCCAAGTGAAAGTAAAAGAGAAATAAGAATCTGTCTTTATCATCAGCAGAGCACATTTGTGAGAGCCTCTGCTTAGTGAGGAGTGAAGAGGCAGATGTGCACGCCACAGTCAGCTAACGTTTCTGTAAAGAATCCAATGGGATATTTTTCCAAGTGTGCAGACCAGACTTCCGTTGCTATTATTCAACTCTGTCAATGCATTTTGTGAGAAGTCATAGACAATAGTAAATGAAAGGGCATGGCTGTGCTCCAGTAGACTTTAAGTGCAAAAATAAACTATAACGTTTCTTCCCCAAATGAGCGTGTGAGTCTGCTTCACATTAATATGAGGAAATACCTGGCATTCGACTTATGAACTAAGGAGACATTTATTTTGGATCACAGTTCTAGAGTTTCAAGTGCAAGCTTGAGTGACCCCATTGCTTTGAATCTCTGGTAGTGTTAAAATATCACAGCAAGAATTCATGCAGTAACGCTGTAATCACAATCGAGACAGTGAGGAAAAGACTGGGGGTGTACTGGAGGGTGTCCCCTTCAAGGTATATACTCAGTGACTCAAGGACATCTTCCCTAGGCCACATTTTTTTTCAAGATCCATGGTATCTCCCAATATTATCATTTTGAGGACCAAACATTTATTTAATGCCCATTTGGGACACACTCAGCCAAATCATAGCATCAGATCTACACAGTCCAGTCTGCTGTCCTTTCCTCATGGTGGTGCACGTGTGAAGATTTCTGTGTCTTCAGCCTTTCTGAAGGTGTCCAGGAAAGAAAGAGAATGTTAAGACTTTGCTAAGGCCTTTGGTTTGGTACAAAGTTAAAGTTATAGCTCGAACAGAATTGATGAGCCATGGAGGTGTAATTTAAAAAAAAAAAAACGCCATGAAGAGAAGTCATGCCATGTAACATGGGAGGTTTATTGGAAAAGGAGAGAGAAGGGGGAAGAGAAGGAGGAAGAGAGGGGAGCAAGACCAGTCTATGGGAACAAGAGTGGCAGAAGAAAAAGAGAGGAAAAAAGAGAGAAATGAAGAGAGACAGGGGGTGGGCAGGTCCCCCCTTTAAAAAAGAAATGTAGTAAATATGCACAGGGGGTGCTCTTAGTGGCTACAGCTGAGAATGTATCCTGTCAGGACCCCAAGGGCAGGCCAGTGCAGGGGTAGCAGGTGAGGCAGGGATGAGGTGTTCTCAAGATTGCCTCATGGTGACCTGGGGGCATTGCAATCTTTGAGGGACCTGAGAAAGCTGGGGGTGCTGGCCACACCTTGGGGTATCTGACTGTTTTACTTCACTGTCCAGGCTCTGTGGAATTGTCAGGTGTCACCTGGACCTGGCAAAACACTGTTCAAGGTGGACCCAAGTCAACTGCCTGGATCTTAAAGCACCTGATCCTTTCCCATCACCACAGCATCACCTGGACACCGTGTTACCATCCAATTTCTCAGGAAACAGGTAATCAACAGTAATCAAGACGTGGTTGATTACTGAGGGCAGTCATCGTAGAGTTAGTACGTTTTAGATAAAGGAATAGTGAAGAGTTACATTAAAATATGTTCTGTAAGTGTCTTTTCTGAATCTGGAGGAAAGTGAATACCTCTGGGGTGCTGCTAGTTCTCACCACCTTGACGTGTTTGGTAGTCTTGTGCCCCCAGCTCTGTGGTTAACAGTTGATAGTCCTGTAACAACAGCTGACCAGTTGTTTGATCAGAGATTTTTTTAATGTATTGTTGGAGATACATAGAAAAGAAATTGATGAAGCAGGGTGTGGTTGTTAAAGATAGGAGAACAAGGAGAAGGGTCAGGAAGGGTAGCATCTTCTTCCATAGGTGTTCCTAACCCTGTGGAAATCAGGTTTTGAAACAATGGAAATAAAAGAAAATGAGGAAATCTTTGGCTGTTCTCTGACCAAGGAATACTGAGGCCAGATTTGATTTTAAAAAAAGTGGTCAGTAGGTCTCCAAAAGACATCCCTATGGGAGTGAGGAGGTGTATGGCAGACTTCCCAAGGATGAGGCAGAAGAAGAAAGAGAAAGAAGATCCAAAGCCTGAATATGCTGTCAACCCAGGGAATCCAGCAAGGGTCAGACTGAGTGGTCAATGCTGTTTTAGTATGCCATCCTGCAAGAACAGGGGCTAAGGGCTCTGAGCCTGAGAGAGACACAGTCACCTGGTACCAGAACTTTGAGAAAAGCCAGCAGGCGAGAGAGGACTGTGTTCAAGAAAGGAAGCCTCACATTTAGGGGAATAGTCAGAGGCAGATCACCCCATCAGAGATCCAGTTGTTGGTATTGAATGGGAGGCAAAGCCCTCAGTGAATGAGAAAGCAGATTTGTTGCAAGTGGAAGAGAGTGGGTCAGAAGGCAGTATCTAAGGGATATTCGGGCCAGATATGATTGCAAAGATGAGTTTAGAAGCCCTTAAATTGAGCACTGAGTGCAAAGGTTGGAGGTTACAGATGATGGCAAAGTTCACATGAGTGAGGCAGATAAGTGAGATCCAAAAGTCTATAATTCCTAGCCTCCTAGGAATTTAGAGAGGGTTGATTTCGAGAATACATAGGCTGCATCAGTGACTCGTCAAACACAGATTAAAAACCAAGGGCTCCTAGCCTGAAAGAGCTGTGGTTGCCTGGTACTAGGGTTTAGTGAGGCCAAAGGGCGAGAAACCACATTGGAGAGAGAGTCCTGCCTTGTGGAAAATGTCCAGACAGGGGGAAGTGCTAGGAGAGTCTTTCCCGGTCAGGGAACCAATATTGTAATTAAAAAAACTTGAGAAGTCACATCATTGCCACAGGGCTTGCATGGGAGGTTTATTGGAAGAGGAGGGAGAAAGGAGAAGAGACTGATCCCTGGGGACAAGAGTCGGGGAAGAGAAAGTGTGAGGGAGAGGTAGAGAGAGAAAGAGAGAGGGAGAGGGAGAGGGAAAGAGCGAGAGAGGGGTCGAGAGAGAAAGAGAGAAAGGGAAAGAAAGTGCAGGAGAGGAGTAGAAAGAGAAAGAGAGAGAGGGAGGGAGAGAAAGAGGTGGGCAGGCCCACATTTTAAAAGGGAATGTAGTGAATGTGGACAAGGGGTGCTTTTAGTGGCTGGAACTGAGGACATATCCTGTTAGAAACCCAAGGGCAGGCCAGGACAGATGCCTGAATATTACAGGAGGAGGATCCATTATTTTGTAAGAGTTAACTGGAAAAAATTCAAAACTATTATGTATAGGCCTAAAGTAAATGGGGTCACAGTTTTCCTCAAGATAGTGTGTGTCCCCTATTCTTATTCGTAGCAAAGAATTGGTTCATTTCTGAATAAACTTGAAGTCAATCATCTGTGCAGGTTCTTTTGGCCATGGCTTATTTATTAATGTCCTGGGAAGGTTTTTCTAATGTAAATATACCCGTGATGACATTTAATTTTTTTCCTGGGAGAAAGTTGTATTTAAGAAGAGTGGATTTTCAGCATTCATTTTAACACTAGTAAATGTTCAAGCACATGCTGAAATGACAATACGGGAACACTGCAAGTAAGCATAATTGTGTAAGTGGGATGGCTTCGAGATACACCTCCAACACCCCAACATTGCATGCCATTTGTATCCATATTTAAACACCAGTATTTACAAAAATGAAGTGATATATTTTGTAATAATAGGAGTGGGAAATTGAATTTGGAGAAAACCCAGAGTTAAGTAAGGCTCAACACCGCTGCTCCTTTAAGAGAGTTTTTCTTCATTCAGAGGCAGCAGAAACAAAAACTGCAAAGTTTTGAAAGGGCAACTTTCTGGACCATGCTGCCAATGCAAACTCTGGCTTCAGGAGATCTGGTTATGGAGCATTTAAATGGGTTCTGTGAGCAAAGCGCTACAACTTGCTTAATGGCAACATAGACCTGTTGTGTGCCTAAAAATGGGGCAATGTACATGGCTCTCAGAGGCAGCGAACAGCTCCATCATGTTGGACTTTTTGGAGCAAGCAGTAAGGGCCTTATTTGCCCTAGCAATGCTGCTGCATAGGTTTTTTTTATTGATTTTATTGAGCTCTAGATTTTTTTCTGCTCCCCTCCCTCCTTCTCCCCTCCCCTTCAACCCTCTCAAATGGTCCCCATGCTCCCAATTTACTCAGGAGATCTTGTCTTTTTCTACTTCCCATGTAGATTAGATCTTAGGGTCCTCACTGTTGTCTAGGTTCTCTGGGATTGTGATTTGTAGGCTGATTTTCTTTGCGTTATGTTTAAAAACTATTTATGAGTGAGTACATATGATACTTTTCTTTCTGGGTCTGGGTTACCTCATTCAATATGATGCTTTCTAGTTCCATCAATTTGCCTGCAAATTTCAAGGTGTCTATTTTTTCTGCTGTGTAGTACTCCATTGTGTAAATGTACCACATTTTCCTTATCCATTCTTTGGTTGAGGGGCATTTAGATTGTTTCCAGGTTCTGGCTATGACAAACAATCCTGCTATGAGCAACAACAACAAAAAGACAGAGTGATGGACATAAGAGCACATTTTCTTGTGACAAAATTGAGCATCCTTTGGATATATACCCAAAAGTGGTATTGCTGGGTCTTGAGGAAGGTTGATTCCTAATATTCTGAGAAATCACCATACACATGTCCAAAGGGGCTGCACAAGCTTGCATTCCCACCAGCAATGCAGGAGTGTTCCTTTTACCCCACAACTTCTCCAGCGTAAGTTGTCATCAGTGTTTTTAATCTTGCCAATCCCACATCAGACAGAGGTCTGATCTTCAAAATATATAAATAACTCAAGAAATTGATCATCCAAAGAACAAATAACCCAATAAAAATGGATTACAGACCTAAACAGAGAACTCTCAACAGAGAAATCTAAAATGGCTGAAAGACACTTAAGGAAATGCTCAACATCCTTAGTCATCGGAGTACAGACCTAAACAGAGAAATCTCAACAGAGAAATCTAAAATAGCTGAAAGACACTTAAGGAAATGCTCAGCATCCTTAGTCATCAGAGAAATGTAAATCAAAACAACTCTGAGATTCCTTTTTACACCTGTAAGAACGGCCACTTAGGTTTTTAAGATGCACTTAGCATTTTAAGAAGCTATCCTGGTCAGAAAAGTATTACAGACACACAATAAAGACAGATTCAGATGAAAAAAACCTCTAAATGGGTCACTGTGTTGGATAAATATATGTAGGCTTGGAAGAAAGAAGAAAAGAGTATAGAGAGGTGGAAAAGAAGTAAATAGTTTTAAAAAACAAAGTCTTTAAAGAGATAGACAGTCATAGATTAAAGAAATAAAGAAAAATAAACCACACAAAGATGGAAAATACATAGAGAGTCTGATTTATGTATATTATTGTGTTTTCTTTGAATTTTCTGACTGTGAAAGAGCTAAGTACAGAGAGATATTTCATTGTATGGACTGCTAAGTTAAACCAACATAAAGGTATCTTGATTCCAAAATTTGAGTCTAAGGATATGTTGTTTTGGAAAGGAGGTTCTGTTTTGTTTTCACAGAGGATGAGAATCTGTGGAATCCTTCCAGACTAACTTGATTTGATGGACCAAGACAACCAGAAAGGTCTCCATGAAAACCCCTCCAAAATACTTCACCTAACATAAAGCTGTGAGATGTTTGGAGAGAACTACATCCAAATTACTTAAATGATTGTTTATAAATATTTGTTTACATTTAAAGAGGGATATGCTACAGAGATGAATAATTTGCATTGGTATGGATCTTGGTTTATTGATACATATTTTAGGTCAATTTTGTTATATGTATATTTCTGCTCTTGATTAAGGCATTGTGTTTGTACAGCTCATTTAAGAATGTAATCTACATTTAAGAAGTATACATCAATAGATAATCATCTGTAATAGTTAAGCTTCTAGTCATGTTAGTTAGGTTTTTGAGATATATAGAGGTATATTTCAGTTAGATAAGTATTCTTCAAATCTTTCAGAGACATTCAGAATATGACATTTAAAATGTTTTAGTAACTTAGGACTTTTAATGACAGTGAGGCACATCTGCTCCTGGCAGCACCAATCTACTTCAAGAAGAAGATGGGCATCGAAGAATCTCCTTATAGAGTTTGCTAGTCATTTGGGCAAGAGATTGCTCTTGCTTGGACTATTTGATCCTATGCTGTATGAACTGGACATGCAGGACCCATGAAGAGATGACTGCTCAACTTTCCTAAAGGTGAGATGGTCCTTCATGATTCCTGTTTCATGAAAGAGTTTGCCTGACATTCCGCAAGACACAGAAGAAAGTGACTTACAAACTGTCAATATAGGAGGAACAGTCTTTTTTTCTTGTATCCTGCTTGTCCTGTCCATACATCATGCATTTCAACAGGTGAAGATACTTGATGTTGACTTCTATTGACCTCTGACCTGAACATACACATTCATACATTCATGGATACATGTACCTAAAAACAACTCCACATGTGTGCACAAACATACTGACTTATTACGCAGGCACACACATACACTTTACAAGACTGCTTAGGGTTTTTACTGTGCTATTTTGTAGTATGAATGAATCCCTAAAAATGAGGAGAATGTGGCATGCTCTGTTTTCATGTTCTTTGCCCATGGAACCCAATGACCCATGAAGCATGATTTCACAAGGATATAATAGAGAACTACTTGTTACTTTAAGTATATCTTATGTATAATACGTACCAAAGAATGTGAGAGAAAATGAACTAATGTGAACATGACTTCTCATTAATCAATAACAGATAACATCTTAGGGTTGTATGTTTCAATATTTTCTAGAACAGGCATGAATTAATCCTTCAATTCTAAAAAAATGTTCATTAGGAAGGAATATATAGTGATGTCTCTTAAAAGAAGAATTGTAATTTGTAATCTGTCTTCTACCTTTCTATTTCGATATATTCATATATATATCCAGATTTTTAGGTACATGTAATTTATTTATTTTTATTTTTTAAATTAATATTTCTTAAAAAGTAGTCTTTTCTCATTTTACGTACCAATCCCAGTTCTCCCTCCCACCCTTCCTCCTGCTTCCTGACCTTCCCCCTAAACCACCACTCCTCAGAGAGGGTAAGGCTTCCATGGGAAGTCAACAAAGTCTAGCACATCAGTTGAAGCAGGACCAAGGCTCTTCCCACTCCATCTAGGCTAAACAAGGTATCACTCCAAAGAAAATGGGTTCCAACAAGTCAGTATAAGCAGTAGGGATAAATCCTTGTCCCACTACCAGTGACCCCACAGACTGCCCCAGCCATACAACCATCACTCACAATTAGAGGGCCTTATTTGGTCCCATGCTGGTTCCTCCATTGTCAGTCTGGAGTCTGTGAGCTCCCATTACCTCAGGTAAGCTGTTTCAGTGGGTATCCCCATCAAGGTTTTGATGCCTTTGCTCATACTAATCGCTCCTCCCTCTGTTTGCCCGAACTTTGGGAACTCAGCCCAGTGCTTCACTGTGGATCTCTGCATCTGCTTTCATTAGTTGCTGGATGATGAAGGTTCTATGATGACAATTAAGGTAGTCATCAATCTGATTACAGGGGAAGGACAGTTCAGGAATCCTCTCCACTATTGCTTAGCGTCTTAGCTTGGATCATCTTGTGGATTCCTGGGAATTTTCCTAGTGTCAGGTTTCTTTCTAGCCTCATAATGACTCTCTTACTCAAGATATCTCTTTCCTTGTTCTCTCGCTCTGTCCTTCCCCCATCTCGACCATCTCATTAGCTCACATTCTCCTCCTCCCTTCTCTTCTTCCTACCTCCTCCACTTCCGTCCTCCCTTCTCTCTCACACTCTCAGTTTTCTCAGGAAATCTTGTCTATTTCTTCTTTCTAGTGGGATTCATGTATATTTCTCTTAGGGTTCTCCTTGTTACCTAGCTTCTCTGGGGTCGTGAACTATAGGTTGATTATCCTTCGCTTTATGTCTGTCATCTGTTATGAGTGAGTATAAAACATGTTCCTTTCTGGGTCTAGGTTACCTCACTCAGGATGTTTTTTTTCTAGTTTCATCCATTTGCATGCAAATTTCAAAATGTCATTGTTTTTTACCACTCAGTAGTACTCCATTGTGCAAATGTACCACATTTCCTTTATTCATTCTTCAGATGAGGGGCATCTAAGTTGTTTCCAGGTTCTGGCTATTACAAATGCTGCTATGAACACAGAGGAGCAAATGTCCTTGGGGTATGATTGAGTATCCTTTGGGTATATGCCAAAGAGTAGTATTGTTGGGTCTTGAGGTAGATTGATTCCCAATTTTCTGACAATCTTCTATACTGATTTCCAAAGTGACTGTACAAGTGTGCACTCTAATCAGCAGTGGAGGAGTGTTCCTCTTTTTTTCATATTATTCATGTTTCTGATCTTAGTCACTTTGACTGGTATAAGATGGTATCTCAGAGTTATTTTGATTTGCATTTCCCTGATGACTAAAGATGTCGAACATTTCCTTAAGTGTCTTTCCACCATTTGAGAATCTTCTGTTAAGAATTCTCCATTTAGACCTATACCCCACTTAAAAAAAATTGGATTGTTTGTTCTTTTGATGTCAAGTTTCTTGAGTTCTTTGTGTATTTTGGAGATCAGACCTCTGTCTGATGTGGGGTTGGTGAAGATATTTTCCCTTTCTGTAGGTTGTCGTTTTATCTTGCTGTTTGCGTCCTTTGCTTTACAGAAGCTTTTCGGTTTCAGGAGGTCCTATTTATTAATGTTTTTTTTCAGTGTCTGTGCTGCTGGGGTTAAATTTAGGAAGTGATTCCCTGTGCCAATGTGTTCAAGTGTACTTCCCACTTTTTCTTCTATAAGATTCAGTATGACTGGCTTTATGTTGAGGTCTTTGATCCATTTGGACTTGAATTTTGTGCATGGTGATAGATATGGGTCTATTTTCATTATTCTACATGTTGATACTAAGTTATACCAACACCATTTACTAAATATGTTTTCTTTTTCCATTTGATATATTTTTGCTTTTTTGTCAAAAATCAGGTGTTCGAAGTTGTTTGGATTAATATCCAGGTCTTCAATTCTGTTCCATTGGTCCTCCTGTCTGTTTTTATGCCAATACCAGGCTGTTTTAGTACTGTAGCTCTGTAGTAGAGTTTAAAGTCAGGGATTGTGATGCCTTCAGAAGTTCTTTTATTGCACAGGATTGTTTTGGCTATCCTGTGTTTTTTGCTTTTCCATATGAAGTTGAGTACCATATTTTCGAGGTCTGTGAAGAATTTTGCTGGGATATTGATGGGCATTGCGTTGAATCTGTTGGACTTCTTTTTCTAACCTTATTACTCTTTAAGTTTTGTCTTTTCATGGTTTCTTATATTTTCGGGATGTTTTGTGTTAATAATTTGTTGGCTTTAACATTTTCTTTGACAAATGAATCTATTTCCTCTATCATGTCTTCAGTGCCTGAGATCTCTTTCCCATCTCTTGTATTCTGTTGACTAAGCTTGCTTCTGTAGCTCCTGATTATTTACTCAGATTTTCCATTCCCAGAATTTCCTCAATTTATGTTTTCTTTATTCCCTCTATTTCAGTTTTCATATCTTGAATTGTTTGCTTCATCTGATTGATTGTTTTTCTTGGTTTTCTCAGGTTTCTTTAAGAGATTTATTGATTTCTTCCAATTTTTTGTTTGTCTTTGCCTCCATTTCTTTAATGAATGTTTCATCCCTTCTTTAAGAGTCTCTATCTGGTTGGATCACGTGCTTGTTCAGTCGCAGTCCAACTGGCCTTGGTAAACTCTCATTAGATCCGACCCCTTGTATCAGTGGGTGATAGCATCCCTCGCAGTCCTTCGTCATTTTCTTCGTCCTTCTGCTCCTCATTTGGACCTTGGGGGGCTCAGTCCGGTGCTCCAATGTGGGTCTCCGTCTGTATCGCCATCCAACGCCAGATGAAGGATCTATGGTGATAAGCACAATCAGATTCTCTGAATGTGGCCGGATTCTCTGAATGTGGCTGGCCTGGAGTCTTTCTGAGAAGCCATTGACAATGACACTGGGACTAGTTTCCTCTGCATATACTGGATTTTTGGGATCCAGTCTGTTTGGATACTCACCTTCCTGGACCTGGAGGGAGGGGGGAGGAACTTGAACTTCCCACAGGGCAGGAAACCCTGACTGCCCTTAGGGACAAAGAGGGAGGAGGAAAGGGAGGAGGGGGAGTGGGAGGGTGTTGGGAAGAGGGGCGTAAATGGAAACTTTTATAATTTAATAAAATTACTTTCAAAAAAAAGAGTCTCTATCATTTTCATAATGTTATATATTAAAGTTGTTTTCTTTTGCTTCTTCTGGGTTAGGATGTTCAGGTCTTTTTGTATGATGACTGGGTTCTGGTTTGCCGTGTTGCTTTTCAGGTTGTTGAATATATTCTTGCATTGGTGACTACCAATATCTTCCTCCATTTCGTGTATGTCTTTGCCTGTTGGTTCAATCCTTGCAGTTGGTGTGTCTGTCTCAGAGATCTTCCCTTGGATCAGTCATTGCAGTTGGTGTCTGAATCTTTGGGATCTGCTCTTGGTCAGCTCTGTGCTGTTGCTGTCTGTGCCTCAGGGAGCTGCTGAGGTCTCTGGGGGTGGGTGTTTTGGGGGGGCGAAGTGGGACTTGTGTATTATAGGATCTAATCAATGAGGTGGGTTGGAGCAGCCTAGCTGCAAAAGGCTTGCCTGCTGCCTGGCTAGTGAAGCTGAAGTAGGTAGTGAAGCTGAAGTAGTTAGGGGAGGGCCCTCGGGTTTTGCCCCTGTGGCCTAGGGCTTAGAGACTGGCCTGTCCAACTGGGGAGCTGATCACTCACCTCTTGGTGTGCTCTATGCAGCCACAGTCTGTGCCAGTACATGCAATTTTAAGCAACTTATAGGACAAATTTCTGTATCTATCTATCTATCTATCTATCTATCTATCTATCTATCTATCTATCTATCTATCTATCTATTTACATATGGTCTCATGTAGTCCAGGTTGACCTTAAGTTTTCTGTGTATGTCTTTAATCCATTTGGACCTGAGTTTTGTGCATGGTGATAGGTATGGATCTACTTTCATCCTTCTACAAGTTGACATCCAGTTATGCCAGCACCATTTGTTAAAGATGCTTTCCTTCTTCCATTGTATGCCTTTAGCTCCCTTGTCAAAAATTAGGTGCTCATAGGTTTGTGGGTTAATATCCGGGTCTTTTATTCTATTCCAAAGGTCGATTTCTCTGTTCTTATGCCAATACCAAGCTGTTTTCAATACTGTAGCTCTGTAATAGAGTTTGAAGTCAGGGATGGTAATGCCTCCTGAAGTTCCTTTAATGTATAAGATTGTTTTGGCTATCCTGGGTTTTTTGTTTTGCCATATAAACTTGATTATTGTTTTCTCAAGGTCTGTGAAGAAGTTTGATGGGATTTTGATGGGGATTGCATTGAATCTATAGATTGCTTTTGGTAGAATTGCCATTTTTACTATGTTGATCCTCCCAATCCAAGAACAAGGGAGATCTTTCCATTTTCTGGTATCCTCCTTAATCCGTCCACTTTGAACCTGATAGAAGAGAAAGTGGGAAGTAGTCTACAAGATATAGGCACAGGAGGCCTCTTCCTAAGTAGGACCCCAGCAGCACAGACAATAAGAGAAACAATGAATAAATGGGATCTACTGAAACTGAGAAGCTTCTGTAAAGCAAAGGACACTGTCAGTAAGACAAAAAGGCTGCCTTCTGACTGGGAGAAGATCTTCACCAACCCCTCATCAGACAAAGGTCTGATCTCCAAAATATACAAAGAACTCAAGAAACTAGGCACTAAAACTCTAATTAACCCAATTAAAAAATGGGGTACTCATCTGAACAGAGAATTCACAACAGATGAACTTCGAATGGCCAGAAGACACTTAAGGTCATGCTCAACCTCCTTAGCGATCAGGGAAATGCAAATCAAAACCACTTTGAGATACCATCTTACACCTGTCAGAATAGCCAAACTCAAAAACACCAATGATAGCCTATGCTGGAGAGGATGTGGAATGAGGGGAACACTCATCCATTGTTGGTGGGAATGTAAACTTGTGCAGCCACTGTGGAAATCAGTGTGGCGGTTTCTCAGGAAACTGGGAGTCAACCTCCCTCAGGACCCAGCAATTCCACTCTTGGGAATATACGCTAGAGATTCCCTAACATACTGCAAAAGCATTTGTTCAACTATGTTCATAGCAGCACTATTTGTAATAGCCAGAACCTGGAAACAGCCTAGGTGCCCCTCAATAGAAGAATGGTTAAAAAAGGTGTGGAACATATACACATTAGAGTTTTACTCAGCGGTAAAAAATAATGACATCTTGAATTTTGCATGCAAATGGATGGACATAGAAAATGCTTTACTGAGTGAGGTAAGCCAGACCCAAAAAGAGGAACACGGTATGTATTTACTCATAAGTGGATTCTAACCATAATTAAAGGTCTTTGAGCCTATTATTCGTGATCCTAGAGAAGCTAAATAAGAAGATGAACCTGATGAAGATTATTTAGCTATCTGCCAGGAGGTAGGAAATAGTCAAGAGTCCCAGGTAGCCTTGGGTGCATGGGGGGGGTGGGAGGGTTGTTGGAAGGGGAGAGGGTTAGAGAGAAGGGAGTAGGGGAGGAGTGGAGAAAGCTCGGTTGACCGGGATGAGGGGAAGTGAGGAAGGATGAATATGGGAGCAGGGAAGAATATATTTCAACTAAGGGAGTCATTTTAGGGTTTACAGGAAACTTGATTATATATGGGATCCCAGGTCCAAGGAGAGATCCCCAGATTGTTCTCTGGACAGAGGAGAGGGTGCCTGAACCGGCCTTGGCCCATAACCATACTGATGAAGATTTTGCTTATCACCATAGATCCTTCATCTGGCGATGGATGGCGATACAGACGGAGACCCACATTGGAGCACAGGACTGAGCCCCCCAAGGTCCAAATGAGGAGCAGAAGGACGAAGAAAATGACGAAGGACTGAGAGGGATGCTATCACCCACTGATACAAGGGGTTGAATCTAATGAGAGTTTACCAAGGGCAGTTGGACTGCGACTGAACGAGCACGTGATCCAAACAGATTCTCTGTGGCCGGATTCTCTGAATGTGGCTGGCCCGGAGTCTTTCTGAGAAGCCATTGACAATGACACTGGGACTAGTTTCCTCTGCATATACTGGATTTTTGGGATCCAGTCTGTTTGGATACTCACCTTCCTGGACCTGGAGGGAGGGGGGAGGAACTTGAACTTCCCACAGGGCAGGAAACACTGACTGCCCTTAGGGACAAAGAGGGAGGAGGAGAGGGAGGGGGGGAGTGGGAGGGTGTTGGGAAGAGGGGCGTAAATGGAAACTTTTATAATTTAATAAAATTACTTAAAAAAAAAAGTTTTCTGTGTAGCAGAGGATTAATCTGAATGTCTGTTCTTCTTTCCTCTCCCTCCAAACTGTTAGGATTGCAGGTAAATATTGCCATGCCTGGTTTATATAATTTTGTAGATTGAACCCAAGGCTTCATGTGAGCTAGACAAGCCCTTTACCAACTACTACACCCCAGATCTCTTGCAGTCTATGATGTTTATGAGCTCAAGGCTCTACATGTTAATTTTGCACCAGGGTCCCTGAGACTAAGAATTTAGAGCCAAGCAGATGAAGCACATCTTTAACCCCTGCACTTAGGAGGCAGAGGCAGGAGGATCTCTGTGAGTTCGAGGTCAGCCTGGTCTCAAAAAGCCAAAAAACAAAACAAAAACAAAAACAAAGTTGGGCTTCTAGAAGAGTTATGCTTGTGTACAAAGAGTACACAGATGAGATTTGAGGAGACAACAGGATGTTGGTGCTTCTTGAGTTGGACTTTTCTGAGCCTTCTTCTATATGACTATTTTGACTTGAATCCAGCAGTGTAGTCTGCTCTGTTAATTTGCAGATCTGTGCTTTTCCTGGCTCCCTGTCAATGTCCTAGTATTTCTGTGTGGAATTTTTTTTGCCTGGTCAACTTTGATTTCTGTTTTAAAAACAAATCAATTGGAAAACTTGCTTACCTGTGGGCTAGACAAACTGCTTTGCTAATTTATATTAGAAAATTTCCTAGTGGTGGCTGTTGCCTCGGCAGCTATGCATATCCTATTTATTAAACAAGTTTAAAGGAAAAGAAAAACTGCTCTGTTTTGCTCCCAAGGTTGGTTAATTGGTTCATGCTGTTATCAGGGCTGAACTGTGAATTATAACTGCCCTCCTGATGGGATGATATTAATTTTTCTGCAGACATAGAAACATTTGGCCTAACAGTATGATTTTAAAACCAGAGAGCACTGCTTGGCCAAATAACCATAGTAGAATGCACCAGCCTAGATGGCAGAAAAGTCATATTATTTACTATGGTCCAGAACACACTTGATAAAATTGTTGTGTGGTGGGAGGGGGTGTTCAGTCAAGCAAAGATTTCTCCCTTTGCTTCATTTCACCAGTAGAAATTGTGAAAGCAAGATTTTGATTGAGCTATTGTGCTTTCATTTTTGTTCTAAAAAGACCTGGTAATACGTCTATTGGTTGTCCAGTAATGTTGGGCAAAGTCACACTTGAAATTAATTCACAGATTCAATGACAAGGATTCAGAGTGGAGTGGGATAGACAGGAGACATGACAGTTAAGGACAGTGAGACAAGAGGAAAACTTTCTTGGATGTTGGCGTGGGATGAGCATATTTTGAATGTGGGAAGGACATAAGTTTTGGGGGTCCAAGAAGTGGACTGAATTGAATCTTCTTTACTAATGTGTTACTATCCTAACCCACATACCCCGTGAATGTGATATTTGGAAATAGAATCTTTACAAGTTCAGATGAATTCATATTAGATTAACATGAATTCTATCCAAAAGACCAATATCCTTATGAGATTAAAGAAATTTAGACAAGACACAGAAGAGAGCCATGTAATGATGTAGACAGAGACTGGATTAATGCACAGACAAGTAAAGTAATGGTAAAGATTGCTGTCAAACATTGAAAGCTAGAAATTATGATAGATATTCTTCCTGGTGTGGGAGAATGGTCTGTATTCTGTTGGTTATATTTTAAATAAATGCTGATTGGCCAGTAGCCAGGCAGGAAGTATATGCAGGACAACCAGACAGGAAGTAGAGGTGGGTCAATGAGAACAGGAGAATTCTGGGAAGAAGGAAGCCCATTCCTCTGCAGTCCTGGCCCAACCACAGAAGAATCAAGATGTGATAGCCTCACTGAAAAAGGTACTGAGCCACACGGCTAACATAGACAAGAATAATGGGCTAATATAAGTTAGAAGAGTTAATAAGAAGCCTGAGCTAATGGGCCAATCAGTTTCATAACTAATATAGAACCTCTGTGTGATTTCTTTGGGACTTAATGATTGTGGGAACTGGGCAGGACAGAAACTCAGACTACATTCTCCCAGAGACTTTTAAGGGAACATAGCTTCTGCTCTGTGACACATTGATTTCTGACTTCTAGTCTCCAGAAATGTGACATTAACATTTTGATGTTTGTGATGTTTTCTTCCAGTAGAATGAGGGAACTTTATATTGCAGTGACATATATTGTAAATAAATACAAAGATAAATGAAAGACAAAATGTTTGTCATTGTAAAACATAGAACATCCTTTGAAAGACGACTGCTTTGTCTTTCGCTCTCAGATTATATTTATTGTAGAATAAAAATAAAAATAAAATTAAGAATACTCAGGCTGGTAAGATGGCACAGTGGGTAAAGGGACTTGCTGTATAACTCTGATGACATGAGTTCAATCCCCAGAATTTACAGAAAGGTGGAAGGAGAGAATCTACTCTTCTAAGTTGTTTCTGAACTCCATATGCGAGGCATGACATGTATATTCCCACATTATACACTCACTCACATGTATGAAATTTATTGTATATACATATTCATTTTATTAGTTCTGTCCCTGTAGAGAACCCTAATATAATAGGCTATTACATTAGTGGGTTAAGCCATGGTATTGGGTAGGTTGGCTGTATTAATTAAATATGTATTTTTAAAAGATATTTTTGTGTATGTATAAAGTATATGTGTGTTCATGTGTGTGAGGGGGGCACACACATGCCACCCAACTCATTTGGAGGTCAGAGGACAACCATGGGTGTCAGTCCTCTTGTTTGAGACAGAATCTGAGTCTAAGAGCTTCCAGGGGTTCTTATACATGGTAAGAATAAAAAATGTAGAATGGTCTCAGCAGGTGAAGGTGCCTGACACCAGGCCTATTGATCTGAATTCAGTCCTCAGGACAACTACATGATAGAGGGAGAGAACCAACCACAGAAAGTTCTCCTCTGACCTCCACACATGCATGCCATGTTTATTCACATGCACATCGTGCATGCATGCATGCATACACACGAACAAGTAACCATAAATAAAAATTTAGGACTCAGAAGATGGCCTGAGTTCAGTCTCTAGGACCTGTATGATATAATGAAAGAGCTAACTCCTAGAAGTTATCCTTTAACATCGGTCTGAGCACTGTGGCATGTGTGTACTCACCTACACTAAATACATAAAAACAATTAAAGGTCTGTGAGGTGGTGCGGGAGAATTGTCTGTATTCTGTCAATCATGTTTTAAATAAATGCTGACTGGCCAGGCAGGAAATATAGGTGGGAAAACTAGGCAGGAAGTAGAGGTGATGCAATGAGAACAGAATTCTGGGAAGAAGGAAGCTGATTCCTCCCACTCCTGCCCAGATCACTGAAGCAGCAGAATCTGATCTGCCTCACTGAAATAGGTACTGAGCCACATGGCTAAAATAGATCAAATAATGGGTTAATATAAGTCACAAGAGCTAATAAGTAGCCTGACCTAATAGGCCAATCAGCTTTATAACTTATAGAGATCTCTGTGTGATTTTCTTTGGGGCTAAACAGCTGTGGGAACAGGGCAGGACAGAAACAGAAATCCAACAAGCAGGACCCATCCATGTTAGAGTGAGGTCCCTGGACAACAAGTGGCCCAGATCCTGTATCAGAAGAGCCATCCGGAGAGGTGAGTGTTTACTCAACCGGCTGGCTGAATGCCATGGAAAGGGAGCACAGGCACCCTCCAATCCCCTAAACTTTCTGAACATTACTAGAACTCAAAGCACACATCAAACCCCACACACTAATAATAGGAGACTTCAACACTCCTCTCTCACCAATGGGCAGGTCAACCAGACAGAAACCTAACAGAGAAATAAGAGAACTAACAGAGGTAATGAATCAAATGGACTTAACAGACGTCTATAGAACATTCCAACCAAATAGGAAAGAATATACTTTCTTCTCAGCATCTAATGGAACCTTCTCAAAAATTGATCACATACTCGGTAACAAAGCAAACTTCCACGGATACAAAAAAATTTTAGTAACCACCTGTGTCTTATCGGATCACCATGGAAGAAAGTTAGAATTTAGCAACAATTCTACCCCCAGAAAGCCTACAAACTCATGGAAACTGAACAGTCAACTACTGAACCACCCCTGGGCCAGAGAAGGAATAAAGAAAGAAATTATAGAGACTTAACAGCACAGCTGAAAGTTCTAGAAAAAAAAGAAGCAGACTCACCCAGGAGGAGTAGAAGACTGGAAATAATCAAACTGAGGGTTGAAATCAACAAAAATAGAAACAGAGAAAACAATCCAAAGAATCAATGAAACAAAGAGCTGGTTCTTTGAGAAAGTTAACAAGATTGACAAACCCCTACCCAAACTAATCAAAAGGCAGAGAGAGAACACACAAATTAACAAGATCAGAAATGAAAAGGGGGACATAACAACAGATACTGAGGAAATTCAGAGAATCATTAGGTCTTACTACAAAAGCCTGTAAGCCACAAAGTTGGAAAATATAAAAGAAATGGACTTGTTTTTAGATAAATACCATATACCAAAATTAAATCAAGACCAGGTGAACAATTTAAATAGACCTATAAGTCGTAAGGAAATAGAAGCTGTCATAAAAAACCTCCCAACCAAAAAAAAGGCCAGGACCAGATGGGTTCAATGCAGAATTCTACCAGAACGTCCAAGAGGAGCTGATACCTATACTCCTTAATGTGTTTCACATAATAGAAACAGAAGAGTCATTGCCAAACTCTTTTTATGAAACTACAGTTACCCTGATACCAAAACCACCCAAAGACTCAACCAAGAAAAAGAATTACAGACCAATCTCACTCATGAACAAACTTCTGTTTGCCTCTGTATCCAGTCCCCCAGTTTCACCTCCAAACGTCTGCTGAGGCCCCCCCTTCTTTCTGCCCCCATCTTCACTGGACCATGCAGATCTTGTCCTCCAACCTTCCTCCCCACTCATCTTGTTATTCCAGCCCTCAGCTCCAGAAGGCATCCTCGCTAGAGAAGTAAGTAGGCCAGTGAAGCAGGGCAGCATCAGATCTTTACTCTCCCTCCTCTCCTCCATATCCAAAACCCCAGCCTCATCCCCATCTTTGTAGAAGACTACCTGTGTGGCCTCTCCTCACTCTTTGCCCCCATTTGCTGTGGAATACTACTTTAAGATGTGTTACATTCTCTTACATTGTAAAACTTTTGGTTAATGATACATAGATGTGTCCCATCCTTTTATGTTGTATTTTTTTTATCTTTGTAAAGCTGTACTATTTTGCCTGCCTAAAATACCTGATTGGTTTAATAAAGAGCTAAACCTGAAAAACAATTAAAATGTAAAAAACATACTGTTCATTTACATTTATACATATATATGATGTACTTTGATCCATTTACACACAGTGTATTATCATCTATCTATCTATCTATCTATCTATCTATCTATCTATCTATCTATCTATCTATCTATCCAACCCATTCTATCTTTCATACTGCATTCAAGAAAGAATATGTAATTATCTATGCAGCTTTGAAAGATTTCTGTTGAACTTATGGTGTCATAAACACTTTAAATATCATAGGTTATTCTTTGAAATGTCCTTTATACACCCTGAAAGTATCATTTGTATTTAATGTTTCTGATCCTTCTGGATGGACATTGCATAATTTGTTTGACTACTTCTTTGGTGGTAGACATTTAGGTTAAATAGATTTATTTTTTCTTTAAAAATATTATTACTATTTTAAATTTAATTTTATTAATTTTATGTGCCTGAGTGTTTTGTGCATCACATGTGTGCAGTGTCTTAAGGGACCAAAAGAGACCATTGGATCCCTTGGAACTGGAATTGCAGACAGTTGTGAGTCATTATGTAGGAGCTGGGAATCAAAGCTGGATCCTCTGGAAGAGCTGCCAGAGCTCTTAATCCCTGAGCCTTCTCTCCTGCCCCACTTTAGTCTTTCTTAAAATTAGATTCAACCAGTTTCCTGATTCTTCCTTCTTATGTTAGATTCCAAAATGTGGTTTGATATTAGAAATAACATTACTCCCTCTCAAACTAACAGAAAAGACTTTTCAATAAGCAGCATTTTGAATATTTGCCACAACTAGTTTAAGACTTGATAAGAAGTCCCCTGGGTATTCTGGGAAAAATTACATACTTCAGCTGCATACAACTGTGTGCAGGTCAACACTTAGACCAGGATGGTTTGACAGGTTAGAACCTTGGTCATGATGAATGGGATCTATATTCATGCCTAAAATTCTGTTCTTTTTTGGCCCAGTAATGAAATGATATGACTCCAAGATAGATGAGGGAATCCTGGCAGAGATAAGGCACTCCATGGCACATATCTAGACTAGCCCATCTGCTGAAATTATCATGTCTATGCATGGAGGAACAAGGAAATGGAAACAGAGATATGTATAAAACGGCAACTTCTAACTTGCAATAAGCTTCACTCATAGTATTTCATGGTATAAAATAGCTAAGACTATACCAGATAGCAAGGGCAAGAGACAACATTTTGTTGAAGGGTAGATGATTAATGATAAAATACATAGGATTCACTATTGATCTTGATACACATGACTTTAGATATGAAATTTGGCAGCAGACATTTGGATTCAGGTGTATTGTAATCCCTATCGCGGGTAAACCTTGCAAAGGGAGATCTGAATATAATTTGCAAAGTGTTGTTTTCTTTCCCATATTTTACTGATAACTTATCATAAGGGCACGTGATCATTCATTTATCACAACTTGAAAATGTAAAGGTACCCAAATGCCTGTGATAGCTGAAAAGATCCTTTAAGATGAGTTTGACAGGATTACTGGAAATTATAGCAGTGAATTTCATTTATCTCTATTTATTTGGTACTTCAAAGAATAACTTTAAAGTCTTTTGGTGTAATGGACCGATGAGTAATTTCTTACTTTGTTTTTCTAGCTCTCTGGGAAGATCACCTAAACAGCTGTTCGTTCATGCCCACATAGTGGAAATCTAAGAGAAAAACTAGAGCATCCCGCTGGTCATTGACGTTCCTAAAAGCCATATGTCTCATGTTTATACTATATCTCTAACGAAAGTTTTCATTGGTATTTAGAGGTAAAATTTCCAAGCACGTCTCTCATCTATTTTTTTCCACCAACTTCTTTGGAGTTGAAAACTCAGGTTTTACTGTGATATTTTTATCTGTGCCTGCAAAAGTGTCTGTGTGTATGCATGTGTGTGTGTGTGTGTGTGTGTGTGTGTGTGTGTGTGTGTGTGTGTGTAGTCTATGGTGTTTTGGGAGACTGCATTATCCTTCCGGCATGTGGGGCTCAGGGATTGAACTCAGGCCATCAGGCTTGGTAGAAAGCACCCTTACCCACAGAGCCATGCCTCTGACTGAAAGATACCTTTCTCTGTTACAAATATTCAGCTAGTTCTGCATTGCTTGGCTCTTTGCTGTCTGTCACCTTTTGAGATTACTGAGTAAGCTTTGACTTTGTTCTCCCAAGATGAAATTGGTCCCATGGACATAAATTAACTACAGAATAGTTCCCCCTGTTTTTCTAATCAATCTTGACTGACCCAGTCAAGCACTCTTCTATTTTTAGGTATTGTTGGTCATGAAATAGGATTTCTAACTATAATTAAATGCTTTCATTTAATTATGTCAGTTTTTAAAAAGAGATGAGCAGGTCATGGGTCTACATGTTTTATTACTCCTCAGACAACACTGAAATATCATCTGTATATCACCTATTGCCCTACCTTCCCTCGTTTTGACAGACAAAATAAAACACCAGCAGTGGAGAAGCATCTGTTTTAAATGCATATAACAGATGGCATGATTTGAACTCTACAACAAGGAAGAACTGAAACAAACCTAAACTTGCTCTGAGAGGTAGCAATTGTTTAACTGATGTTCTGCACACTCCAGTGGGACAAATTGCTTCCCAAACGATATGCCTTAAATTGAAATGCTCTGACATCCTATCATCTCTGCTTCTGGTATTCTTTTCCACACTAAAATTTAAGCTTTTGTTCTTTAATCATCAGCTATCGTCTTCCTCCTCTTCCAACCTGACTAATAATTGGCAATGGGATTGGCATTGTGTGAAGCAACTCAAAGAGATGTAGGTCCTACCTCTTTGCATTCTAAAATTAGAACTTTGCATTCTAAAATTAGCACTCCAGAGTGCTATCCCAGTTGAAGGAAAATAAGCGCACATGGAACAGTGTCATCAACGTGCTTTACCAGCTGTTCCTCCTGCTTCTGCTTTCTGTTTTTTTTTTTTAAATTTCAGTGAAATATAACTACAAACTCTAAAATTCTCGATTCTTCTGTGTGCAATTTAATGAGTTTTCACAATATATATACCCTTGTAGCTGGTACTCTAATGTATTAGATTTCTGTTATTTCAGAAAGTTTGTTTTCATCTTTATCCAGTCATTTTATTTCACCAGACACCTTACTGCCCTGGTTTCCATCACCGTAGATGAATTTTGTCTGTTGTAGCACTTCATATACATGGAGTCCCATATGACTGATATTTTCCACTCAATACAATGATACACTTCCCTAGCTCATTTCTGTCTATTTCTTGGTAGAATTTCATTACACATATGTACCACAATTCGTTTTCCATTCTTTTATTGATGGGCACCTAGTATATTTGTAGTTTTTAGCTACTTTGAATAAAGTTGCAACAAAAATTCTCTTCTCAAATGTTTTTGAGGGCCTGTGTTTTAATTTCTCATATTTTCAGTTCCAGGGAAGGAAAGAAATGAATCACAATTAGTTTTAGGTTCAATTTTATTAAGAAATTTCCATATGATTTATCATTTCAGATTCCCATAAAAAATGAAAGATCCCATTTCTCTGCATTCTTGCCATTGATATAGTTACCTTTAAAAATATAACTTTGTATTAAAAATTTAGCCATTTTACTGAGTATGTGATAGTTTTCATTTGTATTTCTATGTTATGTGACCATCTTTTCATACATTTATTGATCATTGGTATATGTTCCATTTGTTGTGTTTGTTCAAGGTTTTTACTCATTTTTTGTGGGGTTGTCTTTTTAAAAATTTGATTCATAGGAGTTATTTACACATTCTGGATACAAATTAGCTATTTCTGTTTTCATTCCTAGTCAGAGCATGAAAGCTCATTTTCTTTTCTTGTCAAAACACCAATTGAAGCAAACAACACAACATGCTGCTACTTCACCCAAAAGCAGTGTTCTCACTCTGTCCCTTCTTGATGGCTCAGTGAGTCACGTGCAGAATGCTCATTTTGTTCCTTTTTTTATTGATTTTTATTGAGCTCTACATTTTTCTCTGCTTCCCTCCCTGCTTCTCCCCTCCCCCCTTCAACCTTTTCTCAAGGTCCCCATGCTCCATATTTACTCAGGAGATCTTGTTTTTTCTACTTCCCATGTAGGTTAGATCCATGTATGTCTCTCTTAGTGTTCTCATTGTTGTCTAGGTTTTCTGGGATTGTGAATTGTAGGCTGGTTTTATTGCTTTATGTTTAAAAACCACTTATGAGTGAGTACATGTGATACTTGTCTTCCTGGGTCTGGGTTACCTTACTCAAAATGATGTTTTCTAGCTCCATCCATTTGACTACAAATTTCAATATGTCATTATTTTTTCTGCTGTGTAGTACTCCATTGTGTAAATGTACCACATTTTCCTTACTCATTCTTCAGTCAAGGTGTAATCAGATTGTTTCCAGGTTCTGGATATGACAAATAATGCTGCTATGAACATAGTTGAGCACATGTCCTTGAGGCATGATTGAGCATCCTTTGGATATATACCCAAAAGTGGTATTACTGGGTCTTGAGGAAGGTTGATTCCTAATTTTCTGAGAAATTGCCATACAAATATCCAAAGGGGCTCTACCAGCTTTCACTCCTACCAGCAATGCAGGAATGTTTCCTTTATCCCACAACCTCTCCATCATAAGTTATCATCAGTGTTTTTGACCTTGGCCATTCTTATAGGTGTAAGATGGAACCTCAGAGTTGTTTCAATTTGCATTTCTCTGATGACTAAGGATATTGAGCATTTCCTTAAGTGTCTTTCAGCCATTTTAGTTCCCTCTGTTGAGAGTTCTGTGTTTAGGTTTGTATTCCTTTTTTTTATTGGATTATTTGTTGTTTTGATGACCAATTTCTTGAGTTCTTTGCATATTTTGGAGATCAGACCTCTGTCTGATGTGGGGTTAGTGAAGATCTTTTCCCATTCTATAGGCTGTCATTTTGTCTTGTTGACCGTGTCCTTTGCTTTACAGAAGCTTCTCAGTTTCAGGAGGTCCCATTTATTAATTGTTTCTCTCAGTGTCTGTGCTACTGGGGTTCTATTTAGGAAATGGTCTCCTGTGCCAATGAGTTCAAGTGTACTTCCCACTTTCTCTTTTATGAGGTTGAGTGTGGCTGGCTTTATGTTGAGGTCTTTGATCCATTTGGACTTGAGTTTTGTGCATGGTGATAGATATGGGTCGATTTTCATTCTTCTACATGTTCCAGTTATGCCAGTACAACTTGTTAAATATGCTTTCTTTTTTCCATTTGATATTTTTTCCTTCTTTGTCCAAAATAAGGTGTTCAAAGGTGTGTGGATTGATATCCGGGTCTTCCATTTGGTTCCATTGGCCCTGTCTGTTCTTATGCCAATACCAGGTTGTTTTCAGTACTGTAACTCTCTATTAGAGTTTGAAGTCAGGGATTGTGATGCCTCCAGAAGTTCATTTATTGTACAGGATTGTTTTGACTATCCTGAGTTTTTTGCTTTTCCATATGAAGTTGAGTACCATTCTTTGGAGGTCTGTGAAGAATTTTGTTGGGATTTTGACGGGGATTGCATTAAATCTGTAGATTGATTTTGGTAAGATTGCCATTTTTACTATGTTAATTATACCTACCCAAGAACATGGGAGTTCTTTCCACTTTCTGATGTCTTCTCCAATTTATTTCCTCAAAGATTTAAAGTTCTTGTCATGCAAGTCTTCCACTTGTTTGGTTAGAGTTACTCTGAGATATTTTATGCTACTTGTGGCTATTCTGAAAGATGATGTTTCTCTGATTTTTTTCTCAGCCCATTTATCATCTGTGTACAATAGGGCTACTATTTTTCTCTTGTTTTTTTTTTAGTTAATCTTCTATCTTGCTACAATACTGAAAGTGTTTATGAGTTATAGAAGTTTCTTGGTAGAATTTTTTGGGTCGCTTATGTAAACTATCATACCATCAGCAAATAGTGAGAGTTTGACTTCTTTTCCAACTTGTGTCCCCTTGATCTCCATTTCGTGTCTTATTGCTCTAGCTAGGACCTCAAGAACTACATTTGATAGATATGGAGAGAGTGGACTACCTTGTCTTGTTCATGATTTCAGTGGGATCACTGTGAGTCTCTCCATTTAGTTTGATGTTGGCTTTTGGCTTGCTGTATATTGCCTTATTATGTTTAGGTACGTTCCTTGTATCCCTGATGTCTCCAAGACCTTTATCATTAATGGATGCTATATTTGTACAAAGCCTTTTCAGCATCTAATGAGATGGTCATGTGGTTTTTATTATTGAGTTTGTTTATAAGGTAGATTATGTTGACAAATTTTCGTATGTTGAACCATCCCTGCATCTCTGGAATGAAACTTACATGATCATGATGGATGATGGTACTGATGTGTTCTTGGATTTGATTTGCCAATATTTTATTTAGTATTTTTGCATCAATGTTCATAAGTGAGATTGATGTCTTTTTTAGTAATGCCCTTATGTGGCTTGGGTATCAGAGTAATTGTAGCCTCATAAAAAGGGTTTGGCAATGTTCTTTCTGTTTCTATTGTGTGGAACAATTTGAGGAGTATTGGTATTAGTTCTTTTTTGAAAATCTTGTAGAATTCTGAGCTGAAACCATCTGGTCCTGGGTTTTTTTTGTTTTTTTTTTTTTTTGTTGGGAGCCTTTTGATGACTGTTTCTATTTCTTCAGAAGTTATAGGTCTGTTTAATTTGCTTATCTGGTCTTGATTTACTTTTGGTAAGTGATATTTATCCAGAAAGTTGTCTATTTCCTTTAAGTTTTTCAATTTTGTGGAGTACAAGTTTTCAAAATATGACCTGATGATTCTCTGTATTTCCTCTGTGTCTGTTGTTATGCCCCCCTTTTCATTTCTGATTTTGTTACTTTAGATATTCTCTCTGTGCCTTTTAGTTAGTTTGGATAAAGGTTTGTCTATTTTGTTGAGTTCCTCGAAGAACTAACTCTTTGTCTCATTGATTCTTTGTTTTATTTTCTTTGTTTCTATTTTGTTGACTTCAGCTCTCACTTTGATTATTTCCTGCCTTCTAGTTCTCTTGGGTGAGTTTGATTCTTTTTGTTCTAACGTTTTCAAATGTTCTGTTAATTCAATTCTGTGGGATTTTTCCAACTTCTTTATGTAGGCATTTAGTGTCATGAACTTTCCTCTTAACACTGCTTTCATTGTGTCCCATAAATTTGGGTACGTTGTATGATTATTTTCATTGAATTTTAGGAAGTCTTTAATATCTCCCTTTATTTATCCCTTGACCCATCAATACTTCAAGTGAGCATTGTTTAATTTTCATGTGTTTGTGGGATTTCTGGAATTAGTACTGCTGTTGAATTCTAGTTTTAAGCCATGGTAATCTGATAAGAAGCATGGGGTTATTCCATGGTTTTTTTGTTGTTGTTGTTTTGGTATCTGTTGAGGTTTGCTTTGTTACCGAGTATGTTGTCAATTTTTGAGAAGGCTCCATGAGTTGTCGAGAAGAAGGTATATTCTTTACTGTTTGGATGAAATATTCTATAGATGTCTGTTAAGTTCATTTGAGTCATAACATCTGTTAGTTCTCTTATTTCTCTGTTCATTTTTTGTCTGACTGACCTGTCCAGTGGTGAGACAGAAGTGTTGATGTTTCCTACTTTTAGTGTGTGGAGTTTAATGTATGATTTAAGCTTTCAAAGTATTTCTTTTACATATGAGGGTACCCTTGTATTTAGGTCATAGATGTTTATTATTGAGATTTCCTCTTGGTGGGTTTTTCATGTGACTAATATGAAATGTCCTTTTTTGTCTCTTTTGATTGATTTTAGTTTGAAGTCTATTTTGGTAGATATTAGCATAGTTACACCAACTTGTTTCTTAGGTCCACTTGATTGGAAATTTTTTCCAACCCTTTACTCTGAGGCGATGTCTGTCTTTGAGGTTGAGGTGTGTTTCTTGTATGCAGAAAAGGGATGGATTCTGTTTTCGTATCCAATCTGTTAGCCTGTGCCTTTTTATAGGTGAGTTGAGTTCATTTACATTAAGGGATATTAATGGCCAGTGATTGCTATCTCCTGTTAATTTAGTTTTCATTGTTGGTGATGTTAATTTGTGCGTTTTCCCCTTCTTTGGGATTTGCTCCTATCATACCATCAATTGTCTGTGTTTTTGTTGTTGTAGCCAGTTTCCTTGGGTTGGAATTTTCCTTCTAGTACTTTGTGTATGTCTGGGTATGTGGCTAGGTATTGGTTTCATCTGGTTTTGTTATGGAATATCTTGTTTTGTCCTTCTATGGTGAATGAAAGTATTGCTGGATATAGTAGTCTGGGTTGGCATCTGCGGTCTCTTAATGTCTGCATAATGCTTGACCAGGAATTTCTGACTTTCATCGTCTACAATGAGTAATCAGGTGTAATTCTGATAGGTCTGCCATTATATGTTACTTGGCCTTTTTTCTTTGCAGCTCTTAATATTCTTTCTTAATTCTGTATGTTTAGTATTTTGATTATTATGTGGTGAGGGGACTTTATTTTTGATCCAGTCTGTTTGGTGTTCTGTATGCTTCTTGTATCTTCATAGACATATCTTTCCTTAGGTTGGGAAAGTTTTTTTTCTATGATTTTATTAAATATATTTTCTGTGCTTTTGAGTTGAACTTCTCCTTCTTCTATACCTATTATTCTTAGGTTTGGTCTTTTCATGGTGTCCCATATTTCCTTGATATTTTGGGTTAAGCTTTTGTTAGATACAATGTTTTCTTTGACCAATGAGTCTATTTCCTCTATTATATTTTCAGTACTTGAGATTCTCTCTTCCATCTCTTGTATTCTGCTGTTTATGCTTGCATTTGTGGTTCCTGGTCGTTTTCTCATGATTTCTGCTTCTATAATTCCCTCAGCTTGTGTTTTCTTTATTGTCTCTATTTCAGTCTTAATGTCTTGAAGAGTTTCTTTCACATGTTTGATTTCTTTTTCTTGGTTCTTTTTAAAGGAATTTGCTGATGTCTTCCAATTTTTTGTTTGTCTTTTTCTCTATTTCTTTGAAGAAATTTCTCATTTCCTCTAATGATCTCAAACATTCTTCTGATGTTATTTTTTAGGTCATTTTCTTTTGCTTCATCTATATCTAGTTGCTCAAGTCTTGCTGTTGTAGGGTCTCTAGATTGTATTATTGTTGTGCTGCTCTTTGTAGTGTTGCATGTGTTCTTACCTTGTCTACTCATCTTTTCCTCTAATTGGTGTGGTTGGGGCTGCTGTGACTCTGGTGATTAATCTTCTAGGTGCCAGTGGATCCAAGGCTCAGACGGTTGCTCCTTGTGGTACAGTTAGTGCCAAGGTTCTAGTTACTCTGTTGCTCAGTCTATGTTCCTGGAGGTCTTTCAGTGCTGCAGGGTTTGCTCTGCTCCCCATGGAGTTTGTTGTCTCAGACCTGCTCTGGGTTGCTTGCCCGGACCTGTTTCTGTAAATGTCCCTGGTCTGGATCTGCTCCTGCGGAGGTCCCTAGCTTGGAGTTGGCCTTGTAAAGATCTCTGGCTCTGACTCAGGTGTGCCCTGATCTGCACAGGACTTGACTCAGGCCTACTCCCTCAGAGGTCCAGACTCACACCAGGACCAGCAGAGATTTCTGGTTCCTGCCTACTCCCTCGGAGGTCCCAGACCAACGCCTGGACCCGCAGAGATCCCAGACTTTTGCCCAGACCCACAGAGTTTTTTGTTTAGGCCTAGTTTCTCGGAGGTTCCAGACTCATGCCCCGACCTGCAGTGGTCATTGCTCAGGTCTACTCCCTTGATTGAAGGTCCCAGATTCATGCCCGGACCCATAGCAGTCTCTGACTTGCTCAGTGGTTGCTCCCCTGTACCTGCTCCTGTGGAGTTTGCTGTCTCAGGTCTGTTCCAGCCCAGGTTGCTGGCTCAGTCCTGCCTCTGCCAATGTCCCCGGTCTGAATCCACTCCAACTAGGTGAATATTCATTGCCTAGGTGAATGTTCATTTTTAATGGTCTATCTCTTACTTTTATTTTTTGTGTGTTTATGTATCAGTAAGAAGTTTTAATTAATAACATTTAGGGATTATATGTTTTTAAGAGTTAACCACATGCCTGAGCTCTGTTTTCTTGTAAATCCTTGAGGATTCATTAGTTAAATGGATAAGATAATACTACCTGATGTTGGCTGGGTTTTTGTATTCATCATCAAATCAACAGGTTTATGTTGAATCTGGCTTCATACCTTCAGGCCAAAATGATGAAGTGAGCCTAGAGCCTGGTCCTCGTCATATCAGCCAGCACAGCTCTTGGAGGGTGTGAGTTACAATGAAATAGTTTATCTTTTCTAAGAGTTTTATTGTTAAGCTTTTATTTCTAGTGCCACCATTCATACTGAAATAATATTCTGTATGGTTCAATATTATTAGAGCTATTTTTATATAAAATTAGATTTCTTTAGTGTGTGCGTGCCTGCGTACGTGTGTGTGTGCATTTTGTACACACCAAGATACTCATGTGGAAGTCAGAGAGTAAATTTTGAGAGTTGCTTCTTTCATTATACAATGTTGATTGCTATAACTTTATAGTAAATCTTATAGACAGGATGTATGTTTCCACATTTGGTTTTCTTTTTTTTTCAGAATTTTCACTCTTCATACTGCAATTGGGGATTGTGCCCAAGTCATCAGGTTGGACAGCAAGTGCCTTTCTTAGTTGAGGCATCTTTTTGCCTCTCATGCCTTTCATAAAAATTTTCTTAACACATAGCCTGAGTAGTTTATAACTAATAAGTAACATAGTCAAGGAAACTGGTCAGTCCAAGATCAAATTGCAACTCCCAAAACTTGCCTCCCTAGAGTCAATAATCCTACTGTCTTCAGAAATATATATTAAACTATTCTACCTAATGAAAGCATGTACACATTAGAAACACACATAGTAAGATACTCTACTGGTAGTTCCAATGGTCATAGGTGACCCTTGTGAAAAGATCATTTGACCCCACAGGTTGAGAACCACTGGGTTTCAGGCACACTCAGCCACACTTAGCTTTTACACAACTGCTAGGATTTTGACTTGGATATTCTCATTTTCACAGCAAGTGCTCTTATCCTCTGATACAATACTCATATTGCTTAGCAGTTTGCATTTTTAAAGTTAACCATACATCTTGGAGATTTTATAGATGTCTTTTAAAAGTAAAAAAAAAACATTGGAGGTTAAAGGGATGACTTGGGGGTTAGAACACTTGCTGTGAAAATGAGAATATGTAAGTTAAAGTCCCTAGCACTTGTGTAAAAGCTATGCATGACTGGGTGTACCTGAAACACAGTCGTTCTCAACCATTGGGTCATGACCCCAAAGTATCAAATGATTCTTTCAGAGGGATTGCTTAATACTATTGGAAATATCAGATATTTATATTACAGTTTATAACAGTAACGACCTTACAGTTTATTATGAAGTAGCAATGAAAATAATTTTATGGTTAGGAGTCACCACAAACCGGGAAGCTGTATTAAAGGGTCACAGTGTTAGGAAGGTTGAGAACCACCACTGTAACCCAGTCATAGGGTTCAGGGAAGACAGGAGGACCTTGCTGGCCAGTCAGCTTAGCCTTTAAGGTTTGCTTCAGAGTAATCAAAGGATTCTGATTCAAAAACAAAGTGGGCAGTTATAGAGGAAGACACCCGACATCTTCCATAATGCATACTCATGGGTGTGTGCACTATCCCCATGCAAATACACTTCACTCCATAAAAACGTACAAAAATTTATTTGCCTGCCAATTAAGTTGAACAGGCAGGGGAGAAACACACACCCTGTCTTCTACTGCCTCACTTAGCAAAATATGGAACATGTTTTCAGAGTAGAAGAAACTGTGTTCAACATTCATTTCAGGAATCTAGAATTCTTGTGGTGGAGGATAAGCTTAGCTGAAAAATGTTTAGGTTAAGTGAAAGGCTAAGTATGAAATGTAAGGCAAGAGAGGCAGCTGAAGATGGTTGGAGTTAGAGTGTGAATTGAAGAAAGAAATTTCCTCTAGGTGAGAACACGAAAAACTCACAGTTTTTGAGATATTAGTTGACAAGTAAAGTAAAATAGTTTAAAAATATGCATAGCGAAGTTCGTAATGGAGATCTTTGAAGTTTTTTAAGGGCCTTGAGCAAAGACTGCCATTGTTATTTACATTGTGCTTCTCTGAATGTGGCAAAGCTCTGGTCTAAATCACACAAACATTAGCTTTTATAGGGCTTCCCTTAATTTGTACAGGTGTAGAGTAAAACAAGTTTGTATAGATCAATAGAATTCAAATTAGTAATTTTATATAACTAAATATACAGTTTTGCTGAAACTAATGTACCTTTTATCCATCTTCTCTCTAACATTTGAAAGACATTAATGCCATGTGTTACTTATTTGCTACCTTATAATTAAAGAATAATAGACCATCATTCAGGTCATAATTTCTTCTTATTGTCATTGTTTCCCGTATTAAATGAGCATCTTAATCACTAATCTGCCATTTTGATGGCGTAATCAGTTTGGGATGGACTTCAAAATATAAAAGTGAAAATTAGAAAAACTATTAAACAAAAGTCTATCATGTATTTTGATTTCATATAATGTGAAATATTGTAAGTTGGCATGGCCATAAAGAGAACTCAGTGTATCACTTCTTAGTGTAAACCTGTTATTCGTTTCCCTCTCTGCACTCTTACCAATTTCCTGCTTTAAATTGCTTTATAAAGTTTGCTTCTACAGTGTCCAACAAGGCTGGCTTGCTTTTGTTGATGAAGGCCTGAGGCATCATCTTCTGATTTTCTGTTAACCCTTAACAATGAATCCAGCACTTAGTTATATCATGCTATGAAGATTATGGCCAATAAAATCTCAGGTTCAGAAAAGCAATACATTAGAAAACACGCACTTCTTCCACCAGCACATATTCTCAGCACAAATTATTATTATAATTTAAGTTTTGCCTTTATACACAGTACAAAAATGCAGGAGGACTTTGAAGGCACAGGTGGGTTAACTGCTGTCCTTTGAACATTAGGGCATGTCCCTGGGAGGAAGTCAGATATGCTTAGCACCACACTGAGTTAATCACTGTCACTCTGGGAAATCGCTTGGAAACCAAAATGATTGAAAAATAAAAAAATACCACCACAACAGAAAAAGATAGATATGAAAAGAAGAGACAGCTTATAGTTTAGCGATAACACTCTGATGAGTCACAGTGTGCCATATTAAACTTTTTGGATGAATTAAATCACAATATAAAATTAAAAAAAATCTCTCAGCCTTTGTGAACATTTAATATGTTTAAGGGGGATCCTATAATGGTAGTATAAGGACTTCCAACACAAAACTTTTAAAGATTCTCTTTTCTCCTTGGTATGCAGTAAGGGCTATCAATACTGTCACAGTTTGAATATAGGTGTTTTCTTTTTTCTTGTAACGTGTCTTATTAAAAATATTTCTTGATAGCTTCATACAAACGCACACACACGTGTGTGTGTGTGTGTGTATCTCTATCTATCTATCTATCTATCTATCTATCTATCTATCTATCTATCTATCCAGTGCATTCTGTTTACTTTTACCCTATCCTCTTTTATCTCCTTCCCCTGCTATCATTCCCCCATCTCCCTGAAAGCCCCATTTTTTTTTACATCCATGACCTTTTAATCCTGTTGTGTGACCCATTGACTTTTTATCAGGACCGTGTTTGGAACCTTGGGAGCTCACTGTTCAGTGTTCCACTGCAGCAGTAACTGCTCCTCCTCACCAGGTGCCTTCCTCATCACTTATTGAATACTTGGTTATGTGTGGTAATGGGAGGAAGCTGCATATATTCAGGAGGTAATATATTGGCCATTAAGCATTTTGGAACCAATGAACTATAAAGGGAATGCATTTCAGACAATAGACTCATTTATTCATACTCATGTGTTTACTGCATACTAGGTACTGTGCAAAGTGTTGGGCATTATTAAACCAAGTAAACAAATGAAAACATAAGCAGCCAATATTACTTGTGATGTATGTGGTGAAATGAATGGCCAGAGTGCAGAGAAAGAGAACCTTTCTTAAACTGATATTAAGAAAGGGGGTTCATTTTACTCATTGTGAATGCAAACCTTGCAAATCAAAGGAAAGAGGAATGTGCTTAGGGGCACATAAAATAGGAGGTGACTGCACTAGGTGGGCTTAGGGTGGAAAACTTTCAGGATGTTACCTTCTGAACTTGGCATTGGAATCTTAGAGGTGATTTTAGAGAAGGTAGTGGGAGAGTGTATGTTAATCAATAAAGTCAGGAAATGGTAGTTAAAGGCAGACAGATTTAATTAGCATATTGATATAGGGTATGGGCAGAAGATGGAGGCAGTTTTCAAGGCAAAGGTTTATGACAAAATATCAGATAGCACTTGGCTCACAAGAGGTTCCTTTAGATCTGCAGTTCTCAATGTGTGTGGGTCACAAGTCCTAGGGGTTGAATGGCTGCTTCACAGAAGTTGCATATCAGATATCCTGTATATCAGATACTTGGATTATGATTCATAAAAGTAGCAAAATTATAGTTAAAAAGTAGCAATGAAAATAATTTTATGGTTGGGGTCACCACATGAGGAACTGTATTAAAGGGTTGCAACATTAGGAAGGCTGAGAACCACTGCTTTAGGTGGATGAAAATATTTCTGAAGTAATGAAAAAGTATTATGATAGGTCTTATAAAAATTTTTCAATCCTCATCTCTGAAATTTTCATTGCTAGTAATGTTACTGAATTTCTATGTGCATGTTCTATGGGACATGAAATGTTTACGTCCTTTGATGCTGGGGACAAGACTCAGGGACCTGTACATCCTAAGTTAGGGCTTTACCACGGATATGTGTGCCTGACTCTGAAACATTCTTTTGCAAGACCATATTTTAATGTCAGCGAGGAAAGAAATGTCTTTGGGTAGAGGTTATGCCCCGTGGAATGCCATCTTCCAAATATATTACACTAGTGGTCACATTTTTAAGGAAAAATGTTTTTCTATGCACGTTATTCTCATTTGGGCCTGCCATTTTGTGGGCCCTATGATTCATCTGTGAAAATGAGAATAATTACACATAGCAGTTAAAATGTAGTGACTTGTTGAAAATATCACATCTCGTATTTATAATTTTTCTCAAACCATAAACATCATTCATTATTAATTCGGTCACGAAACCAAATGTAATCAAAATAGTGAGACAGCCCATGAGTCTCATAAAAATCAGATTTTATAAGCTGGTTATCTTAGGGACAAATGTAATGACCCAATAAATTCAGTGTACAGGATCTTTTGGGGTTCCATATGTCATTTGTGTCATTTTATCCATCGAGTTCCGACTCTTCCCCATTTAGCTGCTATTAGATAAAGAGAATCATCACAACATCTCGAGTTCTCAGACAGTAGGGGTGAAGGAGGAAAAGTTTTAATTCTCTTTCTTGGGAAGAAGTGAGAGTGCAGTGCAGAGGACGTGGGTTCGATTCCCAGTGCCAGCACAGTAGCTCAGAACTCTGTAACTTCAGCTCCAGACTGCATGTGACACACACATACTTACAAAGAAAAGACTCACACACATAAAAGAAGATAAACAAATATAAGAAAAGAGACTTTCCTCCTTCAATGGACCTAATATTTTCTTGGATGTGATGTTTTGGTACAAGTCTTTAATTCTAGTACTTGGGAGGCAATGTCAGGAGGATCTCTGTGAGGTCTAGTCCTTTTAGGACTACATAGTAAGATTCTCTCGCAAAATAATTATATATTATTATTATTATTATTATTATATATTATATTATATATATATGTATATCCCCTTCTTACTATAGCTAATATGATTCTAAAAATTTTTATTTATTAGTATTGTGTATGGCCTCATAATGTTTCTGTGTGATGGGTGCCCTGTCGTGCTGCTCATGTGAGGCTTAGCAGACTGTTTTATGAAGTTGATTTTTCTCTTTTCCCTTTTATGTAGATTTTGAAGTTCAAACTCAAGTCTCCAGGTTTGTGTGGCAAGCACCTTTACTGGCTGAGAAATCTCACTGACTCTCAATGTAGCTAATACTCTTTTATTTAAAAAAGGTTTATTTATTTTTATTTTATGTGTTTGAGTGTTTGCTGCATGTATGTATCTGTACCAAGTGTATGCCGGGTGCCCAAGGAGGCCAGGAAAGAGTGATGAATTCCCTAGAACTGGAGTTTCAGATGGCTGTGAGCTACCATGTTGGTGCTAGGAACTAAGAGCAGTAAGCCCTCTTAACCATACAGCTGTCTCTTCAGTCCAGGTAATATGTTACAGCTGCAGCACTTCTATGCTTCTATGGAATATGAATTAGTAGTTTGTCTAACTACACTCAGTGTGACCTAGAAATCATGAAAATTATTGAAGTTAATCACAATGTTGACAAAGCTGTTTAACCAAGAGCAAGTGCAACATAGTGTAATCAAACTTTAGTACATGGTTTTGGTAAAATTGGGCCCTGTCAAGGGGGGCATAGAATTAGCTCAAACTAATAAGACTGCGGGGGAGGTAAAGGGGTTAGGCACGTGGCTAAGGAAACTCCTTTGTGCCTTTGGGGACTAGAGGGTAGTTTCAGTTAAATTTTGCAAAGCCACATTTAACCCAATCGTTCTTTCTTGGAGACAAAGACTGAAAGGAATATTGTGGTCTCAAAATTGGGTAAGATTGCAATGACATTGAACAAGCTACTCAGAGTAGCTCCTTTGTCACAAAAGGTAACAGCTGTTCCATCAATTCCCTCTCTCATCTGAGGAACTGCTAGATGTGATTTTCCAAAAAGTCAGAAGGGGCTGGGAATGTGAGCAACAGCCTGTGTTCTGGCTAATTTCTTATAATAAAAGTCTGTCAACAGCATCTTCACAGAGGCTGAGATTTTCTCGTTGACCCTGAAGCAAGGGTTCAAACAGAGCCAGCCCCATCACATGATTGATCGTCTTTAAGAAGCTGACTCTTCCTAAGACCTTTGGATGACCATATAATTTATCACTTATTCTATTATGAAATGAAGTAGAGATACTTGAGAAATTGGGGCACCGTGCTGCATTGCGATAACTGCCTGCTTTCCTTACCTCGCGGACTAAATTGCATTTAGAGTTTCCTCTTCAAATTGTAAAACTTGCTCTTATTGCGTGTTTACTAGCTATGAAATATTTCAATTAAAATGTGAACGTTTTATTTTTTAAAATTTTTGTTCTGTATATAGAAATGAAAAGATAGAAAATGGAGGTTGAAACTAGAACTACAAGGAACCTCATGAGGTTTCTATTGAACTTTATCTCCTGTCTGTGTTGCCTACATGACTATTTAAGCAGAGAACTATTGTACCTTAGGAATGATGGGTTGGAATGGGGAGAGATAAGGACACATTGCTCTAGGTAAGAAAAAAGTCTATCTCCTATTAAGCCAATTAAGTGTTCCCACTTGGTATTTAAAGCTGCTTGGGAGCTTTATGCTATTAAACTATTTTTCTATCTCTAAAGGCAAATATATTATTCTTTTAGTTCATTTTCTCTTGGAAAAATGGGCTGGTTTGGATGGCTTAAGCTTTACAGGATGCCTCTCCCCTTGGCAAATCCCAGTGCATGTAGAAACAGTTTAGGGGCAATCAGAGCTGATGCCTGCCAGAGATCACGGAAAACCATGAGTGATTCTGCTCTGGATGTTTTGGTTAGCAATGCCAGAAGATATCCTGGGAAATTGTCTAGCAACTGGACCACAGCAGAAAGCTTGCAACTCAGAAAACTGTACACAGAAGGCTGTACGAGTCTCGGGCAGTTCATGTTTGGTGCTGTTGCCTTCCTTTTAATGTAGGCAGCGGTACCTCTTGCTGCCTAGTTACCTATAGTTGAAGTCGTATGGCATATATCCATTACCTTGATTAACTTAGCATAGAGAAATCCCGTCAGACATGGCCAGACATTTATTTCCAAGCTCATTCTAAATCCTATCAAGTTGACAATCGAGCTTAACAATCACAACATATGAGAGAAACACACAGGGTGTTTGTCTTTCTGAGTTTGGCTCATTGTGCTTAGCAATGACTGCCAGTTCTATTTGTTTTCCTGCAAATGTCATGATTTTATTTTTTATGGCTGCATAAGATTATATTTTACGTGAATGTTGTGTGACTTTTCCTGGGAAGATCTGAAAAAATGTCTAAGCATAGGGCATTGACGAAACACTAAAGAAACAATTCCCTCCATGTGTAGCTTAGTGACCCAGTGAGCTTATTGGAGTTGCTTATAGGAGCACAGGTAATTCCACCCTGTGCTAATGAACAGTCGTTGTCACATGGGTGGGTGACAGCTAAAAATCTGCTTTCATGAGCTACCTGCACAACTCACAGGCAACTCAACTGATCAGAGTCTCTTTCTCCAACAGTTACTACTATTTACGTAAGTTAGGTGAGGGGGCCTTTGTAAGTTTCAAGCGCTTCCTAAGTCTTGTAAGTTTTATTTACTTCCTGGACCTTCTATGTTCTATTTACTTCCCCGATTCTCTATATTCAGTTTACTTCCTGGGCCTTCTGTGTTCTATTTACTTCCTGGACCTTCTATGTTCTATTTACTTCCTGGACCTTGTATGTTCTGTTTACTTCCTGGACCTTGTATGTTCTGTTTACTTCCTGGACTGTCTATGTTCAATCTACTTCCTAGACCTTTTATGTTCTAGTTACTTCCTCAGTTTTATGAGTCTCCTTTCTGCCAAAGAAAATGTTTCAATTTGTAGGAAACAGTTGCACAGCAATATGCACCAAATTTTCTTTATTGCATTTTCTGCTGATGGACATCTAGACTGGTTCCATTTCCTGGCTACTGGGAATGATGCAGAAATGAACAGGGCTGTGAAAGTATCTCTGTGCTGTGTTGACTTGAAGTCCTTTGGGTATATGCTGAGGAGGGAATTAGCTGAGTCATATTGTAGCTCTAGTTTGAGTTTTTTTTTTAAAGAGCCCCCATGCTGACTTCCAGAGTGACTGTACCAGCTTATGCTCTTACCAGCAGCAAGTAAGGATTCTTCCCCCACATCCTTGTCAGCATTTATTATCATTGTCTTCGTGATGATGGTCATTCTGATTGGGGTAAGAGGCACCTAGAGTAGTTGTAATTTGTATTTCCCTGATGATGCAGGATGTCGAGCACTCTTTGAAGTATTTGCTAGTTGCTTCTATTTCTTCTTTTGAGAAGTGTCTTTTCAGTTCATTATCACACTTACTGATTATATGATTTATTTTTTGCCATTTAATTTCAGCACTTATGTATTCTAAATGTGAACCCTCTGATGTGCAGTAGCTAAAGATCCCTCACCAACGCACTATTTCATAGGCTCTTTGCACTCCAGTGATTGTTTCCTTTGCTGTGTAGAGTCTTTTTAATTTCATGTCATCCCAATTATTCATTCTTGGGATTATTTCATGTGCGGTTTGGAGAAATTTTCAGAAAATCCTTGCCTATGCCTTTATCTTGAAATCTCTCCCTCTGGCATCTTTGAAGTTTCAGGTCTTTGACTTGTTTTGAATTGATTTGTGTGTAGCATGAGAGAGATTCTTCATTCATCATTCATTCTCCTACATGTGGGTACCCAGTCTCCGCATTTGCTAAAGATGCTGTCTTCTTCCCAGTTTATGATTGTTACAGCTTTGATAAAAAGTTGGTGGTTGTAACTGTGTTGTTCTGCTTTTGGGTTCTCTGTTTTGCTCCACGGTTTTATGTACCTGTTTACAGGATCATATCAGTTTGTTACTGCAACATAATTTGCAGTCACGCTTTGTCATTTCTCCAGCCTTACTCTCTTTTTTCCAGAGATTAATTTGGCTGTATTTTTTTTAATTTTGGCATCATATTTTTAAGATTCTGCAAAGAATGTCACAGCAGACTTTAATGGAGATTGCACTGAATGGGTAGATCACTTTCGGTAATGTAGCACTTTCCACAATATTAATCCATTAATCTGCCAATCTTTGAGCTTGGGAGGCCTGTCCATCTTCTAGAGTCTTCTTTAATGTGCCCCTTTCAATGTCTGAGTACAATTCTTATAGGTATTTTCTGTCTTCAAAGAGCAGCACTGTGCTTCACTGTTGAAAACTAAAACTCCGGAGCCTCTAGTGACAATGTAAGCTTGAACACAAGTGTTTCAGCAGGAACTTGACCTCTTTCTCTTCCTATGTCTTCTGTTATGTGATGCTTTTCACCTCAAAGCCACTATTTTTGAAGAGATGCCCTGTTTTGTTAAGAGCTCCATGATTCTGCCCATAAACTATTGTAGGGACAGCAGTGTTCTGTTATGCTTGTAATTGCAGCAGCCACATGAGTTTAGCCTTAGGCTTAGGGATCTGGGTAAGGTAGTGAGAATGAATATTGAGTATACGCCACTTATCTCCTTTAGTGAGCATCAATTCTACTCTTGTTCCCGTAGCTTTATGTTGTGCTTATTTAAACAGACTATCACGCTTCCTAAACGGACATGCACAGCTCTACTTTTCCCTTATGAAGAATCCAAGGTAAGAATAGAGAAATGTAGATTCCAGAAATAAGAATGAAGAAATAAAGAAATAGAAGTTGTAAGCCTAGGAGAACGAGAGTAGGCTGTCAGAAGCTTTCTCAGCACCTTAAGGATTAACTAGTAACAGTGGGTTGCTCTGCTTTACAACAGGCTGCTCTGTTTACAAGACCGAAGCATCCCTCTGCAAACTGAGAGTCAGCTCTACAAACTGACAGTTAGCCCTAAGATAGACCCCCTGGCCACTCATGACCAGCAATTGATGTGAGTTGAGTTAACTTTTAAATGATGGGATGTACGTGACTTTTGACTTTTTGGTTTTGCATTGTCCCATACCCTTTGCTGCTATGCAAAAGTGACAGTATCAAGAGAGTGCAGAGCTTCCGTAACACCATCAGCATGTACAGACAGACACATGGGCTAAAAACAAACACTAGCTTAACTGAAAAAAAAACGTGTTAATGGAAATTGTAAAAAGGCAATTTGTATCTTAGATTTACCTCAAGATTTTAAAAATTCCATTGTTCATGTATAATGCTTGCTTCTTGCTATAAAAAGAAGGAGTTCAAAAACTGGCTTTTGCCACAGCCTTACAAATCAGTCTCTGCCTGTGGTCTCAGCTAGCTGATCAGGTTTTTGTGCCCCATGGAGATTTATTTAATTTTTTTTTTCCTGGACTAAATTTTGCTTCTGGTTTACTAGACTTCGGTGGTCTGTCCTCATCTTTGCACAGCAGCCCCCGCCCCCCACCGTGAACCCAATACCATACTCCCTTGAAGTTAAGCTTGAATCTGACTGATTCTGGTCAGAGAACTTATGTTGTATGTGATGCGTATCTCTCTTAAATGTAACCAAGAATCCGTTCATGGAGAGTTATGAAGACGTTGGACTAAAGACAGCCAGTGCTTCCCTATGTCTCCAGAGTCTGAAACCAAACATTAGGTGTAGCACTGCAGAGTGAGACGAATGTTGCAAAGGCACAGGAACACAACTGTAAACAGGAAACAGAGTTTAGGGAAAATTCAGAAATAATGCTTTTATTTATTTTACCATGAATTAGTGTTGCATTTATTTTACATATAGTATACTTATATTAAGAATGATTATTTTCCTAGGCAACTGAAAAAGGCCAATTCAATTGATGTTAAATCTGATATAAAATACGACATATTCTTACCCAAATCACTACAAGAGAATATCTATTAATGCTAATTAATGCTATTTTACCTAGATACATTACATCTGATGAAGGCACATACTTAAATGAGGAATGTTCCAAAATTTCAAGGCTGAGAAACTGTTTGCCATAGTCTAGGAAGAGAGTAAGTAATTGATTTTAAAATAATCTTGGTTTTGGTTAACTTTTATCTTTAATGAAAAATATATACATTTTCACTGACTTTATTACTAGAGTTTTTCTATCATAAAATTTCAGCTTATCTCTGTTACTTTTTACATTGATGTGACAGGATACTTGTCAAAAGCCACTTACAGAAGGAGGAGTCTATTTTGATTCACAATTTGAGGGTATATAGTCCTTCATGGCAGGGATTGCATAAGTTGCTAGATACGAGGCAGTTGTTTCCATTCAGGAAGCAGAGACTGAAGGAGGGAAGGATATAGAAAGGGGAATAGGAGAAAGAGAGACGGAGGGATGGTGCTCAATGCATTTTCTTGTTTTTATTTGTCCTGAACCTCAGCCCATAGAATGGAGATGAACACATTCAGGGTAGGTCATCCTTGTTCTGTGAAACATTTCTGGAATCCCCCTCATTGATATACCTTGAGGTGTGTTTCCATGGTGATTTTAAATTTAGTTCAGTTAACAATCAAGATTAACCATGACTGTCTGGGTACGTACTTCCAATTTCACTTGCAAAAGTGATTAGTAAAAACTGATAATGAAACCCCTTAAATGCTAGTACCAAAACAGCGTTGGTGTTGGGGAGATGACTCAGTGGGTTAAATGTTTGTCATCCAAACATAAGGATCTGAACTTGGTTTCCCAGCATCCACATAGATGGCAGGTGTGATGACTATGTATCCATAACCCCAACACTGGGGATTGAGGCAGAGACAGGTAGATCCTGGGGGTTCACTAACTAATCTAGCCAAAATTGGTAAACTATAGGTCTAATGTGAGAGCCTGTCTCAAAAAGCAAGGTGGAGAGCAATACCAAATAGCTGATGTGGTCTTTGGCTTCCATGCAAAGGGGTGTACTAGCATACACACAAATAGCTGTTTGCTTACAAATATGAAGGGATTTAAATAATTTCTACTTTTCTGAATAATTTCAACTTTGCACCTCCAGAATGCGTGATTGATTTAATTTTTAAACCCTCTTTTTGTCTGTGAGAAAGGATAGAAGAACTGACAGACTAAGGAGGAAGCACTGAGGAGATAAAACACAAAGACCCAAGGCCAGGGGCTTTGTCTTTCAACTAAAGGAACAATGACATTAGGATGCAATTACCCTGGGTGGTTGGACATTAGATGATTCAGTAATCAAGTCTTAGTTTCTTGGGACAGTGCCATTTGCTGTTTTTTTTTTTTTTAAAAAAAAAACAGATATGAGCCTTAGAAATTGTCCAAATAAATCCCCTCCTTTATCACAGATTTTTTTTACTCTTCTCTCTAGTTCTCTGTAACTAAATCACAAACACATAGATAATCTTTAAAAAGTAAAAAAAATTAAAAATGATAGCCTAACTTGGCAAAATAGAGACAGATTAGGAAAAATTGATATTACCTTTTATAAAAATCTTCTCCCTTGAAATTCTTCTTTTGTTATTGAAGAGATAGGGTCTCCTTATGCTGCCTCTAATGGCTGGAACAAAGTGATCTGTAGTTTTTCTAATAACCTATTTGATTCATAGACATCAGATAATCTAGAAGCTATCAATTGTTTGCAGTGTTACAGCAGAAAATCGGTTATTTAATAAGAATCATTTCAAGTAAATTCAAGATTTTTTTAAAAAAATTATAGCATGAGATAAATGAATCTTTATAAATTTGCTATAAATCTGTTCATATCTGGGAAACTGTCATATTAATAGTCTCAAAATACTCCTGGAACAAAGAAGACCTTCTAATTTTTGGTAATGTGCCAAGACTAATTTCTGCATAAGCTACTTTCCCAGCCCTCAGACCTCTTCCTCCTACATGATGTCTTGCTGCTTTCTCAGACATTCCCAGTCCCCTTCACTGCCTTTTCACACTGATTTTAATCTAATGTGTTCACCTTTGTGACTCACTGTGTTCACAGAAATCACGCAGTGTCTTCGACATGAAGAGCAAACAGTTCACACACAAAAGATTACCCCATACATTTTTTTTCTGTCCATATTTGATTGACAATGCTGAGGAGGCAGAAGGGGCATTTTATCAGACAAGTGGTATTTATGGCTCAGGGTCAGTGAGGCAGCAACTTCAGGAATTCTTTTGATAGAGACCTACAGGCATTTATCCAGATTGTATGTGTCCTTTGTCCAATTCATAAACAGTTGACTTTTTTTTTCATTCTCCAGCATGCTATTCTACATAGTGCCTATTGGCCACAAAGTAAATATTGCTGGACGAAAAGTGTTTTAAGGGAGGTCACATTTCAACAGCCCCAGCATTCATCAACTTTCAATTAACAGTGGGATAATGATTTTTTTCCACCTTGCTTCTTTATTGGGTGATAAATTTTTAGGTTCCAGTTTGTTTTCATCTATGAACAACCAGAGTTTAGTGCCAATTTCCAGGTTGGTTTTAATTGGAAGATCCAGCCCACCAGAACTGGTCAAGAACTTCCATTGTGCACGCATTCTATAGAGGTCTTCAATGAAGTTGCAGTCAGCCTGAAGTCGACTCCATGGTGTATAAACCTTACTATCCAAGTGAATGGTCACAAAAGTATTATTGGTGCGGGACACAATGTCCATCACAACAGCTAAAAAAAAATGACTTCTCTTTTGTCTACATGAATACTGTATTATTAACTTTTCTGTTTCCATGATAAAGTACCCTGACAAAAAGCAGATGTAAGGAATATGATTGTGAAAGGGTGGCATCCACCATCACACCGTAAGTGAAGGCGCGGTAAAAGCCATGGTGGAGGAAAGAGCAGAATGCCTGATCATATTTTCATCTGCATACAAGAAGCGGGGAGATGGAATGAGAATTGTGATGAGGCTATAAGCTCTCAAAGCCCATTCCCAGTGATGTACTTCATTTCCCAAAGGTTCCATAACATTCCCAAACAGCACCACTACCCGGGGTCCAAGTTTTCAAATACATAAGCCTATGTGGGGGTATTTCCCATTCAAACCACTACAAATGTAGTAGAAGTTGTGAGGCATGTATATGGCCCTCAAGGAACCTTTCAGGCATTTCAGTTTTATGATAAACCATACAGAATATGCAACTGGGAAGCCTGTCTCTACTTTAATAAGGAGTTCTATAAAGAATTTGCACATTCATGAAAGAGGGGCAGTCATTTCCATGTTTACATAGTCAAGTGTTGTCAGTTAATGGCACCTTTTAGATTTCACTGTTAGGATCTTAGCTTTACCGTCTGAAATTCATCTCCACTATTCCTGGAATTTTTGGGTGCAACTGATGTTGCTACTTGAATTCTTTCCAACATGCTCCGAGTGTCTGATGCTTACAAATTTAGAATTTTGATGAGTTCTTAAAATAGAGAAGGGAATTAGAGAAAACACAACCATAAAATAGTATTTAACAGGGTAAGAAAGAAGTTGCCACAACAAGTTTTGCCATCATTTTAGACACTCAGAGAAACTTCCCTTTGTTCAGGGAAATCCTTGAGACTTTGAATACCAATGATTTTCCCTCTCCCAAGGCCTCAGGAGTTACCAGTTTGTTTATCAAGTGCAAAGACATCTTAAAAGGCAGACCAGCACGTTTGATATGAAGGGATGAGAAAATCAGTTAGTGTTTGATTCCAGGTGAAGGTCCATGTCAGTTCAGAGTTGGTCTTGTGCTGCTAGGTCTACTTCTGTGTTCCGCACACCCAGCAATGGTGGTGTCTCAGGAGGTGCACAATGCAGTGCTGCAGCCTCTGTGTGCAGGAATGCTCTTCTGGAAGTACAGATACTGACTTGAGAGGCACAAAAACAAACAAAAGAGCAGTAAGCAATGCCTGGGAAGTGGGGGAATCCTTCCCAGAAGGGCATGAAACAAAAGAGAAAAGGGAAGCCTTATGGAGCTCCCCAGGAACTTGATTCAGCACTGTAAAAATACAGTTTAAGATGGGCTTTATGAAGCTCACAGCAAGGGAACCTCTGTATGTCTTAACTTAATTTTTCATGTCCCTCCTCGCTCCCAATGCAGACTGTATTGGTTTGCCTGCTCTCCACATTCTCAGAACCCTCTAGACATTCGTAGCATTTCCCATGCTCAACTGTGCACTAGCAGAATATTTCTAATATTCTAACACACACACATACACACACACACACGTGTATACACAAATAATTGAACAAGATGTGGAGCAGAGATACTGGACCATGGACACAGCAACCTCTCTCCCAGGGCCCTCCCTTCAGCTAATACATAGCAGTTGCATTTGTTCTTCTTAGAGATCTGGCCAAATTCCCCAACCAATACACCGCACCCTTCACTTCCCACTGCGCTGCAGCACCTGAGACACAGCTTCCTGAATCCACAGTGATCCTTAAGGTGCTTACTCACTTAGCCAGTGGAAAGGAGGTGCCCTTTTGCCTTGGAGATGTAAAATGCAGGAACTTCTGATTGACCTGGTCAAATAACGTGATGATATGGTCTTTGTTAAGATGGTCCCACAGAAAACGAAGTCTAAGCTAGACATGAAAGGGCTGAACCTCACTCTGCTGCTGATCTTAATTCTTTCCAATGTTCTTCAACATTCAGGGAGTGCAGAATCCACTGTTAAGTTGTTTGCAATTTTCTGTTTTTAATTTTTGGAGGAATCTACCTATCACTTCTCCAAGGAGCTGTACTAATTTATATTCCCTCCAACATTGAAAAACTTGTGTCTCTTTACCCCTATGTACTTGCCAGAATTTGTTTTCTTTATGATAGTCATTTTCACTAGGCAGAGATAGGATTTCAGTATAGTTCTGATTGGCATTTACCTAATGGTTAAGGATGCTGAGCATTTTTAATAAGCCATTTTTACATTTTATTTTGTGAACTGTTTGTCCAGTTAAATTTTCTTGTTATTGATTGTACAATTTTTGTGTATGTTTATTTTTTCAGCCTTTTGTGTATTACAGAAATCAATCCCTGGTCAGATGTTGACTGTGTCTTCAATCTGCTGGATTTTTTTTTTTTTCGGAGCACGAAATGTGTCAATTCTTTTTGTTCTTTTTTTATTTTTTTGTAAATTTATTAAATTATACAAGTTTCCATTTCTGCCCCTCCTCCCACCACCCTCCCACTCCCCCCACTCCCTCTCCTCCTCCCTCTCCATCCCTAAGAGCAGTCAGGGTTTCCTGCCCAGTGGGAAGTTCAAGTTCCTCCCGTCTCCCTCCAGGTCCAGGAAGGTGAGTGTCCAGACGGACTGGATCTGCAAAATTCAGTATATGCAGAGGAAACAAGTCCCAATGCCATTGTCAATGGCTTTTCAAAAAGACTCCAGCCAGCCACATTCAGAGAATCCGGCCACGTTCAGAGAATCTGGTTGGATTGCATCCTCGTTAAGTCCCAGTCCAACTGGCCTTGGTAAACTCTCATTAGATCCGTCCCCTTGTATCAGTGGGTGATCACATCCCTCACAGTCCTTATTTCCTTTTTCATTTTCTTCCTCCTTCTGCTCCTCATTTGGACCTTGGGGGGCTCAGTCCGGTGCTCCAATGTGGGTCTCCATCTGTATCGCCATCCATCGTGGGATGAAGGTTCTCTCTGATCTTGCCGTCTTTGCTCACATTCTCTTTCCGTCTGCTTCTCGTTTGGACGTAGGGAGTTAAGTTCAGTGTTACGATGTGGGTCTCTGTCTCTATCTCCATCCATCGCCAGATGAAGGTTCTATGGTGATAAGCAAAATATTCATCAGTATGGTTATGGGCCTAGGCCGTTTCAGGCACCCTCTCTTCTGTCCAGAGAACAATCTGGAAATCTTGTTGGACCTGTGATCCCATTTATAATCAAGTCTCCTGTAAACCCTAAGATGACTCCCTTAGTTGAAATATATTCTTCCCTGATCTCATATCCATCCTTCCTCCCTCCCCCCATCCCAGTCCACCTAGCTTTCCCAATTCCTCCCCTACTCCCTTCTCTCTAACCCTCTCCCCTTCCAACAACCATCTCACCCCCCCTCCCATGCATCCGAGGTTACCTGGGACTCTTGTCTATTTCCAATCTCCAGGCAGATAGCTACATGATTTTCATCAGGTTCACCTTCTTATTTAGCTTCTCTAGGATCACGAATAATAGGCTCAAAGACCTTTAATTATGGTTAGAATCTACATATGAGTGAATACATACCATATTCCTCTTTTTGGGTCTGGCTTACCTCACTCAGTAAAGCGTTTTCTATGTCCATCCATTTGCATGCAAAATTCAAGATGTCATTGTTTTTTACCGCTGAGTAGAACTCTAATGTGTATATGTTCCACACCTTTATTAACCATTCTTCTATTGAGGGGCACCTAGGTTGTTTCCAGGTTCTGGCTATTACAAATAGTGCTGCTATGAACATAGTTGAACAAATGCTTTTGTGGTATGATAGGGCATCTCTTGGGTATATTCCTAAGAGTGGAATTGCTGGGTCCTGAGGGAGGTTGACTCCCAGTTTCCTGAGAAACCGCCACACTGATTTCCACAGTGGCTGCACAAGTTTGCATTCCCACCAACAATGGATGAGTGTTCCCCTCATTCCACATCCTCTCCAGCATAGGCTATCATTGGTGTTTTTGAGTTTGGCTATCTGACAGATGTAAGAAGATATCTCAAAGTTGTTTTGATTTGCATTTCCCTGATCGCTAAGGAGGTTGAGCATGACCTTAAGTGCCTTTTGGTCATTCGAAGTTCATCTGTTGTGAATTCTCTGTTCAGATCAGTACCCCATTTTTTAATTGGGTTAATTAGAGTTTTAGTGTCTAGTTTCTTGAGTTCTTTGTATATTTTGGAGATCAGACCTTTGTCTGATGAGGGATTTGTGAAGATCTTCTCCCAGTCGGAAGGTAGCCTTTTTGTCTTACTGACAGTGTCCTTTGCTTTACAGAAGCTTCTCAGTTTCAGTAGGTCCAATTTATTCATTGCTTCTCTTATTGTCTGAGCTCCTGGGGATCTGCTTAGGAACTGGTCTCCTGTGCCTATATCTTGTAGACTACATCCCACTTTCTCTTCTATCAGGTTCAAAGTGGTCGGAATAATGTTGATGTCTTTAATCCATTTGGACCTGAGTTTTGTGCATGGTGATAGATACGGATCTATTTTCATTCTTCTACAGGTTGACATCCAGTTATGCCAGCACCATTTGTTGAAGATGCTTTCCGTCTTCCATTGTATGCCTTTAGCTCCCTTGTCAAATATCAGGTGTTCATACGTTTGTGCGTTAATACCCGGGTCTTCTATTTGATTCCATAGGTCGACTTCTCTGTTGTTATGCCAATACCAAGCTGTTTTCAATACTGTTGCTCTGTAATAGAGTTTGAAGTCAGGGATGGTAATGCCTCCAGAAGTTCCTTTATTGTATAAGATTGTTTTGGCTATCCTGGGTTTTTTGTTTTTCCATATAAACTTGATTATTGTTCTCTCAAGGTCTGTGAAGAAGTTTGATGGAATTTTGATGGGAATTGCGTTGAATCTATAGATTGCTTTTGGTAGAATTGCCATTTTTACTATGTTGATTCTCCCAATCCAAGAACAGGGGAGGTCTTTCCATTTTCTGGTATCCTCCTCAATTTCTTTCTTCAAGGACTTAAAGTTCTTATCAAATAGGTCTTTCACTTCCTTGGTTAGAGTTACCCCAAGATATTTTATGCTATTTGTGGCTATCATGAAAGGTGATGTTTCTCTGATTTCCCTCTCTGCTTCTTTATCCTTTGTGTATAGCAGGAAAACCGATTTTTTGGAGTTGATCTTGTATCCTGCCACATTACTAAAGGTGTTTATCAATTGTAGAAGTTCTTTGGTAGAGTTTTTGGTGTCGCTTATGTACACTATCATATCATCTGCAAATAACGAAAGTTTAACTTCATCCTTTCCAATTCGAATCCCCTTGATCCCCTTATGTTGTCTTATTGCTATTGCTAGAACTTTAAGCACTATATTGAAGAGGTATGGAGAGAGTGGACAGCCTTGTCGTGTTCCTGATTTTAGTGGAATGACTTTGAGTTTCTCTCCGTTCAATTTGATGTTAGCTGTCGGCTTATTATATATTGCTTTTATTATATTTAGGTATGTTCCTCGTATACCCAATATCTCCAACACCTTTATCACAAAGGGGTGTTGAATTTTGTCAAATGCTTTTTCAGCATCCAATGAAATGATCATATGGTTTTTTTCTTTCAGTTTATTTATATGATGGATTACATTGATAGATTTGTGTATGTTGAACCAGCCCTGCATCTCTGGGATGAAGCCCACTTGATCATAATGGATAAGTTTTCTAATGTGTTCTTGGATTCGGTTTGCCAGTATTTTATTGAGTATTTTAGCATCAATGTTCATGAGTGAGATTGGCCTGTAATTCTCTTTCTTGGTTGTGTCTTTGTGTGGTTTTGGTATCAGGGTAACTGTAGCTTCATAAAAAGAGTTTGGCAATGATTCTTCTGTTTCTATATTTTGAAATACATTAAGGAGTATAGGTATTAGCTCTTCCTGGAAGTTCTGGTAGAATTTTGCATTGAAACCATCTGGTCCTGGGCTTTTTGTGGTGGGGAGGTTTTTGATAATAGCTTCTAATTCTTCGCGACTAACAGGTCTATTTAGATTGTTCACTTGCTCTTGATTTAACTTTGGTAAATGGTATTTATCTAAAAACCAATTCATTTCTTGCACATTTTCCAACTTTGTGGCATATAAACTCTCGTAGTAAGATCTAATGATTCTCTGAATTTACACTGTGTCTGTTGTTATGTCCCCCTTTTCATTTCTGATCTTATTAATTTGCATGTTCTCTCTGCCGTTTGATTAGTTTGGCTAGGGGTTTGTCAATCTTGTTGATTTTTTCCAAGAACCAACTTTTTGTTTTGTTGATTTTTTGAATTGTTTTCTGTGTTTCTATTTTGTTGATTTCAGCCCTCAGTTTGATTATTTCCAATCTTCTACTCCTCCTGGGAGAGTCTGCTTCTTTTTTTCCCAGAGTTTTCAGGTGTGCTGTTAAGTCTCCAATATATGCTTTCTCCATTTTCTTTAATTGGGCACTTAGTGCTATGAACTTTCCTCTTAGAACTGCTTTCATAGTGTCCCATAGGTTTGAGTATGTTGTGTCTTTGTTTTCATTAAATTCAAGGAAGACTTTAATTTTTTTCTTTATTTCTTCCTTGACCCAAGGATGATTCAGTAGTTGACTGTTCAACTTCCACGCATTTGTAGGCTTTCTGGAATTCGAATTGTTATTGAATTCTAACTTTATTCTGTGGTGATCCGACAAGACACAGGTGATTACTATTATTTTTTGTATCTGTGTAAGTTTGCTTTGTTACCAAGTATGTGGTCAATTTTCGAGAAGGTTCCATGAGCTGCAGAGAAGAAGGTATATTCTTTCCTCTTTGGGTAGAATGTTCTATAGATATCTGTTAAGTCCATTTGATTCATTGCCTCTGGCAATTCTCTTATTTCTCTGTTGAGTTTCTGTTTGATTGATCTGTCCATTGGTGAGAGAGGTGTGTTGAAGTCTCCTACTATTAGTGTGTGTGGTTTGATGACTGCCTTGAGTTGTAAAAGTTTTTCTTTTACATAAGTGGGTGCTTTTATATTAGGGGTGTAGATATTCAGGATTGAGACTTTCTCCTGATTAATTTTTCCTGTTATGAGTATGAAATGTCCATCTCCATCTCTTCTGATTGATTTTAGTTTGAAGTCAATTTTGCTAGATATTAGAATGGCCACACCAGCTTGTTTCTTAGGTCCGTTTGCTTGGAAAATCTTTTCCCACCCCTTTACTCTGAGTAGATGTCTATCTCTGTGGTTGAGGTGTGTTTCTTGTAAACAGCAGAATGTTGGATCCTGTTTTCTTATCCAGTCTCGAAGTCTGTGTCTTTTTATAGGTGAGTTGTGTCCATTAATATTAAGTGATTTTAATGACCAGTGGTTGTTGATTCCGTTTATTATTTGTGTGTGTGTGTAGTAGAGTTTGTGTGTTTCTCTTCTTTGAGTTGTGGTTGTGAAGGGTCGCTAGATGTCTGGATTATTGTAGGCAGTGATGGCAATGTTGGATTCCTTGGGTTGCGATTTTCCTTCTATTACTTTCTGTAGGGTTCTATTTGTGGCTACGAATTGTTTAAATTTATTTTTATCCTGGAATATTTTGTTTTCTCCGTTGATAGTGAATGATAGCTTGACTGGGTATAATAGTCTGGGTTTGCATCCATGGTCTCTTAGTTTCTGCAGTACCTCTCTATCCAGGATCTTCTGGCTTTCATGGTTTCCATAGAGAAGTCTGGTGTAAGCCTGATAGGTTTACCTTTATAAGTCACTTGACCTTTTTCCTTTGCAGTTCTTAATATTCTTTCTTTAATCTGAATGTTTTGTGTTTTGATTATTATATGCCAAGTGGACGTTTTTATTTGATCCAGTCTATTCGGCGTTCTGTATGCTTCTTGAACCTTCATAGGAATATCGTTCTTTAGATTGGGAAAGTTTTCTTCTATAATTTTATTAAATATATTTTCTGGGCCTTTGATCTGCAGTTCTTCTCCTTCTTCAATCCCTATTATTCTTAGATTTGGTTTTTTTATTGTGTCCCAGATTTCCTGAATGTTTTGTGAAGAGAATTTGTTGTATTTGCCGTTTTCTTTGACCAGAGCATTTATTTTCTCTATGGTATCTTCAGAATCTGAGATTCGTTCTTCTATCTCTTGTATGCTATTGGTTATGCTTGATTCTGTAGTCTCCGTTCGTTTACCTAGGTTTTCCATATCCAGCCGGTTCTCGTTTTGTGTTTTCTTCATTGCCTCCATTTCAGTTTTCAATTCTAGGACTGTTTCCTTTACTTGTTTGTTTTTTCTTGGTTTCTCAGGGTATCATTTCCAGATTTACTTATTTCTTCAAGCTTTTTGTTATATTTCTCATCCATTTCTATACTTATTTCTTCAAACTTTTTGTTATACTTCTCGTCCAATTCTTTAAGGGAGTTATTCATTTCCTGTTTAAGGGACTCTATTGCTTTCATAATGGCACTTTTTTCCACTTCATCTGGGTTAGAGTGTTCAAGTCCTTCTGTTGTAGGGTCGTTGGGATCTGGTGTTTTCATGTTGTTTTTCAGATTGTTGGAGGAGGTCTTGCCTTGGCGTCTGCCCATCTCTTCATTCAAATGCTCTCTATTGGAACTTCTGGTAGCGGGTCAGGTTCCCTTGTTGGACAGGGAGTTCACTGATAGAATGCCTACCTTCCCTCAGGCAGGCTATTGAAGCACAGGCACTCCCTCTTTCCGGGATGTGCCTACAGAGCAGGCCCAGTATGCAAGGCAGCTGAGCTGGGGAAATTTTATGGCCCCAGTGGGAAGGGAGAAATATAGGAATTTGTACCTGAATGGAAGCTGGGATGGCAGGCGGGAGATCTTAGCAGTGTGGAACCAGCTCTGCAGGTTGACCTGGGAGTCTATGGGGTCGGGGAAAGTCCGAGCTCCTCCTCGTCGGGTCCCTGCCGCTGTCCTGAAGCAAACTCACCCCTCCGATGTCCCTCTGGCTGGAGGCTGGGATGGCTGGCAGTGGCGCTAGCAGGGTGGAGGCAGCAGAGCAGGGTGACTTGGGAGTCTATGGGGTTGGGGAAAGTTCGAGCTCCTCCTCGCAGGGCCCCTGCCACAGGCCCGAAGCAAACTCACCCCTCTGATGGCCCTCTGGATGGAAGCTGGGATGGCTGGCGGGGGCGCTAGCAGGGTGGAGCCAGCAGTGCAGGCTGACCTGGGAGCCTATGGGGTCGGGGAAAGTCCGAGCTCCTCCTCACCGGGCCCCTGCCGCAGGCCTGAAGCAAACTCACCCCTCCGATGGCCCTCTGGATGGAAGCTGGGATGGCTGGCGGGGGCGCTAGCAGGGTGGAGCCAGCAGAGCAGGGTGACCTGGGAGTCTATGGGGTCGGGGAAAGTCCGAGTTCCTCCTCGCAGGGCCTCTGCCGTGGGCCCGAAGCAAACTCACCCCTCCGATGGCCCTCTGGATGGAAGCTGGGATGGCTGGCGGGGGGGGGGGACGCTAGCAGGGTGGAACCAGCAGAGCAGGCTGACCTGGGAGTCTATGGGGTCGGGGAAAGTCCTAGCTCCTCCTTGCAGGGCCCCTGCCGCGGGCCCGAAGCAAACTCACCCCTCCGAATGCCCTCTGGATGGAAGCTGCTCTTTTTGTTCATTTTGATGTTTATTTTAGAGACATGGTCTTTCTATGTAACCCAGGCTGGTCTCAAAGAGACCTACCTGTTTCTGCCTCCCCAGTGCTGAGATTAAGGGTGTGCATTACCATGCCTGCCCTTTCCTCAAGTTTTGATATTATTTCCATAGCTTGTTTATACCTATTATCTTGAAGTATTTTCCCCTAGCTGTTTAAAAGATGCAGGCAGGCATTATATTCATTTTGGGGCTAGGAGAAGACTCGAATTTTGTTCTTTTATGTGTGGATATCTGGTTTTCCTAGCAGCATTCACTGATGAGACTGTCTTTTCTCTAATATACGTTTTGGGCATCATTGCAAATTGACACCCTTTCAACAAAGAAATAGAAATGCAAGAAGAATATTGAAAATCATTAGCCACCAGGAAACGCAGATCTAAACTACACTGAGATTCAATCTTACCCCAGGGAAAATGGCTACCATCAAGAAAATAAAAACAAAAAGTACTGGTGAGGATGCAAGAAAAAAAGGAGCCCTCATGTACTGCCTGTAGGAATACGAGGCCAGTCTATACAGTATTACCACTTCTGGTATATGCCTCAATGAAATTCAGCTTGCTATAGAGAAACATGTGTCCATGTTTATTGTATCATCACACACAATAATAGTCAAGCTAAGGAATCAAGGTATAACCTGAATGTAAAAAATGTGGTATTAGACAAGCATAGGGAAGTGGATGAAGTCCTAAGTTGTAACATGAGGGGAGCCTGCTTGTTTGGGGGTTTCTTTCCTGCCCTGCCCTTCTGCTGTTTAGTCCCAGAGAAAAATCACACAAAGGACTCTATAAGTTATAATGCTGATTGGCCCATTATGTCAGGCTTCTTACTGGCTAACTCTCACATCTTGATTAACCCATTTTTCTGATCTATTTTAGCCATGTGGCTCAGTACCTTTTTCAGTGGGGCAGCTCACATCCTGCTGCTTCGGTGATCTGGGCAGGAGTGGGAGGAATCAACTTCCTCCTCCCCAGAATTCTCCTGCTCTCCTTGCATCATTTCCACTTCCTGTCTGGTTTTCCCACCTACACCTCCTGCCTGGTTAATCAGCGTTTATTTAAAACATGATTGACAGAATACAGACAATTCTCCCACATCACTGAGTGAATGTGTATTGTTTGGCATGATCATGGCTATGCCATGTCTAGGACCCTAGTGTTTCAGATCCATGGGAATGCAAACCTTCTCCATATCAGGCTTAGGTAAATGAAAGAATCTTCTAGTCTGAGTACAAATGTTGACTGTGTATGCAGAAAACATTGCCCCCACCTCCAGGATATTTACCGATTGCTCTCCTGTAGACATGGCCTACTGAGAGAAGCTAAATACCTCTTCTTGTACTGTAATAATAAATGAGCTAACTTTCCCGATTTTGTAATAGGTGCCCTCCATCAGAGTAAGATCCCAGCATTACTATATCCGTGTCTTTCTCTTTGTGCTCTTCCATGCCCTTGTCGTCTCAGCCATGCTTTCAGGACCAGGCAATTCAGCACATGGTAAATATACAAAGGCAATCACAGCACTTGGTAGCTTGAGGCAAGAGGATTGTATGCTTCAGGCAAGTCTGGGGAGTGAGAGCCTATTTCAAAGAAAATTTCAGGTTTGTTAATGCATAATAGTCTATCATATTCAGACTAACACAGCAGGACTGTAAACACATCTGCATGGGATGCAAGTACCTTATAAAGAAGCTAACAGTAGTTCCTGAAATTTTAATTATTATCTTTGATTAGTGATATATTTGTAAGCACTGTTGAATGAAGTCCTGAAGGTTGAGCATTATGGAAAGCAAAAGTATTAAGATCTGAAGGCATGCCAGTGGATTTTGACACTGCTCAGAAATTATCATGTGACATTCTGGTGCACCCCAAATAAGATACATTTGCAGTACATGTGTTATTCATAGAATGCGCATGTTAAAGTTCACAAAGACATACTTTGCTTGCAGATAAAAGCATTCTGATCATTCGTAATGTTGGAGAAGGCATTGAGACAGCCTGCTTGTCATGCTTTGGAGCGCAAGCTCTCACTGTCTTTCCAAAGGCAGGGCCATTCTTTTCTCCTCCCAGACCAAAATTTCCTGGAGTACCAATATTACCAAGATTAAAAAAGCTTAAAATAATATTGTCTCAAGCAGTTTTATTTTTGATGTCTTTTGATTCTAAGCCCAAAGAAAGGAAACTCTAGTTCACTGGTTATCCCTAAATGGAACATTACCAGAATAATACAGATGGGGAAATACTTAATGAAAAATCTTTCAGGAATATTTTTCAGGGCAGAGCATCAAAGCTCATTGATGATTAAGGATGCATGCAGCTGGTCAAAAGCAAGTGAATTATTTTCTGCCAAAAACCTTTTGGTTTTATATTGTGTACGGATGGGTATGTTCTTTTGCTGTCTGTGTTTGCTTCTTTGAGACAGTGTCTTTTGTCAAAACCCAGGATTTCTGGAACTCACCAATCTCAGGATGGCATTGGATTTGAGCAGTCTACTTGCCTCAACCTCTCAAGTGCTAGAATTACAGGCCTGTACCACCATACCAGCAGGCAACAGGTGTTGTTCCAACTTGTTTTCATCATCTCTTCTGCATTTCTCCTCCCCATCATATCAGTTCAGATGCTAGAAGGTTCTTTGGTAGCCCACATGCTGCAAGACTTATTTTTTCTATTTTGATGTGAGCTATCAGTTCAAGGTATTTTTCTGTCTGTTTCTTTCTCTGCCTGTCTCAGTCTCTCTGTCGCTCTCCTTTCCTCCCCTCCCCCTTCTCATAAATGGGAGTTTCTTCAAGGATCTGCAGCCACTCTCATATCAGGCCTTTAAAAGGCCCCTTAGCCACAAACAGCATAAAAAACTCTAACCAAACAAGTGGAAGACTTGTATGACAAGAACTTTAAATCTTTGAAGAAAGAAATTGAAGAAGACATCAGAAAGTGAAAAGATCTCCCATGCTCTTGGGTAGGTATAATTAACATAGTAAAATGGCAATCCTACCAAAAGCAATCTACAGATTCAATGAAATCCCCATCAAAATCTCAGAAAAATTCTTCACAGACCTTGAAAGAACAGTACTCAACTTCATATGGAAAAGCAAAAAACTCAGGATAGCCAAAACAATCCTGTACAATAAAGGAACTTCTGGAGGCATCACAATCCCTGACTTCAAACTCTACTAGAGAGCTACAGTACTGAAAACAGACAGTTTGGCGTAAGAACAGACAGGAGGATTAATGGAACCAAATGGAAGACACGGATATCAATCCACACATCTTTGAACAGCTGATTTTTGTCAAAGAAGCAAAAAATATCAAATGGAAAAAAGAAAGCATATTTAACATGTGGTGCTGGCACAACTGGATATCAACATGTAGAAGAATGGAAATAGATACCATGCACAAAAGTCAAGTCCAAATGGATCAAAGACCTCAACATGATGCCAGGCACACTGAACCTTATAGAAGATAAAGTGGGAAGTACACTTGAACTCATTGGCACAGGAAACCACTTCCTAAATATAACCCCAGTAGCCCAGACACTGAGAGAAACAATTAATAAATGGGACCTCCTGAAACTGAAAAGCTTCTGTAAAGCAAAGGAGATGGTCAACAAGACAAAACGACAGCCTACAGAATGGGAAAAAATCTTCACCAACCCCACATCAGACGGAGGTCTGATCTCTAAAATATACAAAGAACTCAAGAAATTGGTCATCAAAAGATCGCATAATCCAATACAAAAAATGAAGTACAGACCTAAACAGAGAACTCTCAACAGAGGAATCTAAAATGGCTGAAAGACACTTAAGGAAATGTTCAACATCCACAGTCATCAGAGAATTGCAAATCAAAACAACTCTGAGATTCCATCTTATGCCTGTAAAGATGGTCAAGATCAAAAACACTGATGACAACTTATGCTGGAGAGGTTGTGGGGAAAAGGAAACACTTTTGCATTGCTGGTGGGAATGCAAGCTGTTACAGACCCTTTGGATGTCAGTGTGGTGATTTCTCAGAAAATTAGGAAGCAACCTTCCTCAAGAACCAGGCATACTACTTTTGGGTATATATTCAAAGGATGCTCATTCGTGCCAGAAGGACATGTGATCAACTATGCACATAGCAGCATTGTTTGTCATAGCCAGAACCTGAAAACAACCTAAATGCCCCTTGAGTGAAGAATGGATAAGAAATTTGGTACATTTACACAATGGAGTACTACACAGCAGAAAAAAATAACGACATCTTGAATTTTTCTTGAAAATGGGTGGAGCTAGAAAACCTCATTTTGAGTGAGGCAACCCAGACACAGAAAGACAAGTATCACATGTACTCACTCATAAGTGGTTAGAAAACATAAAGCAAAGAAAAACAGCCCACTAATCACTATCCTAGAGAACTTAGACAACAATGAGGACCCTAAGAGAGACATACATGGATCTAATCTACATGGGAAGTAGAAAAAGACAAGATCTCCTGAGTAAATTGGAAGCATGGGGCCCTTGGATGATAATTGAAGGGGAGGGAAGAGGCAGGGAGTGGAGCAGAGAAAATAAAAGTCAATAAAAAAGGCTGCTTTATCAACCAGGCATTTAGCTCCAGGCTTTCCAAGGGAACCCAGGGAGGGGGCAATGACACTTGACTGTGATCCTTGGAGTCCTTTTTCAGCAATGTTACAGACAGATGTATGCTCTACTTTCAAGGCCCTTCAGGTACTGTTCCTCGCAGTGATAACACACATTATTATTAGGAACAACAGTGTATTTACCCTTTCCTTTGCTTAAATACTAATTCTTTAACCCAGCATTTTAAGAAGAATGACTAAATTCAGCTTGAAGATTCAATAGGAAAGTTTAGAAGATACATTTTGTTGTCACTTCTTTTGGCCCATGGGTCCTAGACCTTATCTAGAATACTGGCTTTTCAATGAGCTGCAGATAACCCAGAGAAGAGATTTGCCACCTCATTCAAACTTTCTGGGAGTTTCCTTGTGTCTTCGGAGTTGGTAGTAACTGCTATTGTATGTGTTTTCAGAGTGTTGGGGAGAGATTATAAGGCTTCTCAGTCTTTAATATACTAGTGATATATTAAAGACTAGGGTCCCCAGTCTTTTTGTCACTGGTAATAAGGGTAAAACCTTCACACCACTGTGAAGGTGCAGCTGCCCTAGGGTTTGTTTGTTTGTTTATTTGTTTTTTTTTCGGAGAGAGTGATATCCAGTATGACAAGTGTAGGTCTCTCAAAGGAATGTAGTCAGAAGCTGCTTGTTTGTTTCCAGGCTGCCCAGACCGGAAATAATCACACAGAAACTATATTAATTGCAAGAATGTTTGGCCAATAGCTTAAGTGCATTTTGAACTAGATCTTACATCTTAAATTAATCCACTTCTATTATTTTATATTTTACTATGAGGTTCATGGTTTACCAGTACCGGCGCATGAGTACCTTTCTCATCCAGTGGCTACTTAAGCATCTCCCTGACTCTGCCTTCTTTCCTCTTCTATTTGGTTGGAATTCCCACCTTACTCAATTCTGCCCTGCTGTAGACCAAAGTAGCTTTATTCATTAACCAATGGCATCCACAGCATACAGAGGGGGAATCCCACATCAAGGAAGAGTCACAATTAGAGTTCTTTCCTATGCCTATATAGAAAATTTTCATGAGTCGCAGGTTATAATGCTACAGGTTGCTCTCTGCCGACAGAGAAGGGTAAATGAAGAGAGTTGAGCTCAGTTCCCAGGAAAAGTAAGAGAAACAGAGTTCAAATACACAAGAAGAGTAAGTACGTGAGCTGGAATTATACGAGGGGTGCAATTAGTCATTTCCCTTCTTCTAGAATTCTCTCACAGTCACTGGCTTTTCTTTGGACCTCTTCTCTCTGTCTCCCTCTTTGACTTTCTGTTCCACTTTCCCATGTCTCTCTCATCTTCTCTTGGCAGTAACTGGAAAAGGAGAAGCACACACTGGAACAAGAAAATGAGAAGTGAAGTGAACTGTGCAATAGGAGTAAAAGTTTAATAACACACTCATGGGCAAGACACTGAAAGCCAAGGCAAATGCCATGCAGACCAGAAAACTTGCCCGTAACCTGTTTATGCCATAGTATGTTCAATCAACCACATATTAATTTAAATAGCACCCACGGAGAGGGTCTCACTCAAGAGACAATGGGGGAGAGAAAGACTTAATTAAGAATCCCAATACTAGAGACCACTGTCTAGTACCTTAACACTCAACTTGTGGTCCATGGAATGAAAAAAAAAACATCTTATTTGGGTGTTTGTTAGAAATTGGGTCCCACCCAGTTGTATGAAATGAGGATGCCCAGTTACCATGGCAATCTGTATGTCTACTAAAATTTAGGAAATGCCTGGTTAGAGGATCACAAAAAGAATAGCTGAGAAATGAGGTGAAGAAGTATCAGAACAGAGATGAACTCAGGTACTTCTGGGATCACACTGTAGTGTCATGGGACCCTTCTTTTCCTCAAATCATTAGGGATGGGCCAGAGAAGTCAGTCAATTGTAAATGACTGGAGATTTTCAAAAGAAAGCGATGGTTGGGGTGTGGTATGCAGAGTAGGTAGAGAATATATAAAACTCTTCTGGATGCTCAGAAACAATGCCGATTCAATAGGTCCGTTGTTGCACTGGGATGGAAGTATAATCTGAAGTGATAAATGACAGATGGGCTTCAATTCCTGGGTGGAAGTGGTTCACGAAGAGCTAACTGATCCCTCTTGGCAAGTCTTGGGATTACTTTTGAAGCAATGGTAAATCATCGATTAGTCTGTACTGGTGAGAAGTAATTCTGGAAGAAATACATGCAGATTTGTGATACTATAACATTGTTTTGAGCCTGTACTAGATTCCAGGTACAATACCAAGCTTGTAAAAATGTCTTATTCCACTTATACCCAACTTCAAACATATGAACAATGTACTATGATAATTTCTAGGGTTCAGAGGATGGCGATGGCACTGGTCTTTACTATGTACATGGAATAAGTGAGAGGGAAGGTCCTCTTGGTGATGCTGCAGAAAAGAGAAGAACGAATGACTGTGCACTAGGATCTTGAAGGTCCACTTTGCAGTATGTTTTGGGGGCAATAGAATTTGGAGAAGGAAGGCGATGAGAATCAATATTTACATTGTCTTTCTTTGTTTGCTGCTTTTTGTTAAGATTCTGCCTTATTTGAAGAACAATCTGTTTTATTTCCTAACATGGGTTATGCATCGTCAGCTGGCAGAACACGGAGACCACAGGCAACTGCAGGTGCTCTGTGGGTTACCTTTAAGTGAATTCTCTGAGTAAACAGTTCAGTCAAAACCCACCAGGTGCCCAATATCACAACCCATAAAGTCAACCCCGACTTTTGCATCCTGTGGAGAACCATTTTTACCAAGGCTGGCAATAGCCAGAACTGGGAGACAGCAAATATTTGTCTTAGGGTTCTCTGCTTCCTTCCTTTCCTGGAAAACTGTCAGACTCAGTGTGGGGTTTTTCTTCATCATCAAAACACATCTGGCTTGTGTCCATTTACTCAGGATTCTACCATCCTTAAGAAAGTATGTTGTTGTGTATCAATCAACCAAAACAGTCCTTTACAATGAGGCAGTCCATCAATAAAACCACATTTCCCAAATCACAGATGTCCTTTAGAGTGAGTTTAAATAAATATCCTGTATGGGCAGCAAGATTAGAGAATGGTATTCTTATTGTAATACTCTTCTCCTTTCCCATGACTGCACCAGTCCATCAATGAATATGGCAAAAGAGAACGTTGACTGCTGTCAACCGTTCATTGTTTGGTTTCGTTATTTCCTTGGCCAATACTTAATAAGTTTATGTTCATGTTATGACCCGAGTATAGTTTGGAAAAGAACTTCATGTATGGACAAATAAGGAAACAATTTACCTCAGAAGGTAAACTAAATGTAGACTTGAGAAATAGAGACATGGAAGGAGACAAAGTGCAACGGCGGGTAAAGCTTTTTTCTTTTTTGTATTTTCCAGGCTTTCTACAAGGCTGTACATCTCGCCACTAAGAATTGTAGAAACAACATTGTAATTGGAAGTAGTAAAAATAATGTAAGTCTAGAGAAAGTTTTCATACACATGTCCAGTATTTTATCTAGAACACTAAAAGAAAGGGGCTTAGGGTAGTGAGATGGCTCAACAAGGAAAGGCGCTTTTTCCTAAGCCTGGCAACCTGAATTCAATCTGGTGGACCCATGTGGTGCAAGGATAAAAGTGACTCCCACAGTTTGTCTTCTGGCTACCTTATGTGTCCTGGTATGTGGGAGTAGGCATATAAAATGCGCACACACACACACACACACACACACACACACACACACACACACACACTGAAATAAGTTAAAAGAAGTAGAACAGGGTCTATATCCTTACTTGAATCAAAGTAATGAGACTTTTGAAGCTTCAGTTTTGAAAAAGTTTATGTGACAAATTCTGCTTCTTGCTCATGAAAGATTTTTTTCTCTAGCTTAGGTTAAAGAGGACAATATAGTATGTACAAAAAATCCTTTAAAAGGGCAAGAAATTAAAAAAAAAGAAAGCAATTTAGGCCACATTTTATCTTGGCATTGCTTGATGGCCTAATTTCAAAGCTCAGCTTGGTGAATGCACGACAAGGAAGAGCCAAAATTAAATGGATAAAGAACTCAACTCTCTGATGATCCAGTTTCTCCAAGGACAAAATTTAGTGTACCGGCTATAGACCAGAGTGGATGACAGAAGATGCTGGCAATTCTCTACAAATTCTATTCCTCACAATTTCACAGCATATTCCATTAACCTTCATAGTATGGGCTAATGATGAAAATGGGAAAAAACTTTCGTTACCTGAAAGATTGTCTTAGCCCTTTGTGCTGCTGTAACAAAATAGCTGAACATGAGTAATTTATAAAGACCAGAAATATACTTTCTCCCAGTTCTGGAGGCTGGGAAGTCCAAGATCTTGACTGCCAGACTGGTGGTTGTCTGGTGAGGATCATTCTTTGCTTCCAATATGGTTTGTTGTTGCTGAATTTTCCAAATAGAAGAACAAATGTAGCCTTTACGATTAAGGCAAACAAGCACACTATAACAAAATTTGTTTGTAAGGTCTAAATCTCTTTCTCCTTCAGACTTAATCATCTCTTAAAACTCCCATCTTATAATGCTATCACACTGATAACATGTGAAGTTTGGAGAAAACCTACTCAAACCAGAGCAGTGGGTCATCCTTTTTGACAAGTAGAAGCATGAGGATTTTCCACTGTAAAAACATTTGAAAGAAGCAGAGATAGGTAAGGTTGACCTAGAATTTAGGTGTTTTCTTGAAAAGAAATGTATTTGGATTGTGTGGTGCTAGGCAGATCTACCTAGTGATCATCCACAGCACAGAATTTCTTTAGAAATCATTTCTGGGTTAGTTTCTAGCAATTTCTGATCTGGAAGAACATGGATGTTTTCTCTTTTCTAAGTCCAACTTGTTTCTTGCCCATTCCTTGTTTACTTTACAACTTCATCTTCTCTTCCTTTCCCTTTAATTTCTTCCGTCTAATTTTTTTGTCTACGTTGCCATTATTTTCACCCCAAGAAAGCCTTGGAGTATTCTCTTCCAGTTAGGTGGTATGCTGTGCCTTTTCACTCAGAGGGAATTCGTATTATATAAGAAGATAAAATCACAGTGAACAAACATTGACTGCCTAGCTATGCACATTAAAGAAGAACACAAGCAAACAAGTTACATAGATTTGGCTTTTTTTATATACTTCTGCAACTTGATAAAGATTCACCGGAAATTGATCACCTTGTATGTAATGGAAAGTATTTCTTTTTTCCTGTGAATAATGGTTTTTGAGATTCTTTGTTCCTTTTCTTTTATAGTGTTACTTTCAGAGAGCTTGTGGACTGTATTTCTTAGGCTGCCTGATGATTCTTTTCTGGCACTTTCCTGTAAATGGAGCTTTGTCTCCTGTCTGCCTGTTTCCAAATTCCTGACAGCCACTTCCCAAATTACCACACAGAAACTTTCATTAATTATGAATGTTTGGATTATAGCTCAAGATTATTATTAATTAGCTCTTACAACTTAAATTAACCCATTTCTATAAATCTACATTTTGCCGTGAGGTTTTATTGCTTTACTTTTTCTCTAGCATCTTGTTTCTTGGGCACCTGACTCATGTCTCTCCTAACTCCACCCCTCCTTACCTGAGTTCTCAGTTTGGTTTTGTTCCACCTAAGCTTATCCTTCCTGGCTATTGATAAAACAGCTTTTATTGTTAACCAATGAGAGGAATATATATTCACAGCATTCAGAATTATCAACCCAGAGCATCCCCCCTTTTTGTCCAATCAAAAAGGAAGGTTTTAACTTTAATATAGTAAAATTATATACAACAAAACAGTTGTTAAGTAAGATTTACAGTTACAATATATAGTCTATTTGTATTTGACAAAATTAGAGAAAATATCTAATTATTCACTCTATTTTAGTGTGTCTTAAGTTTTATATCTAATTAATTTTTTAATCATAACTAAAAAAGCTGTAACTATAATTATCTAGTTTTCGAATCCATCAAAAACCTGAGAAGAAAATAATATTACCTGAGTAAGCAGGAAGTAAGTGCAGGAAAGAAACTTCCAAAAATGTGAGAAATTACAGAAACAGCTGACTGCCTGGACAGCCACCAAGGTTCCTCTGTAATGATGGGGCATTCATTTTGGTTTACATGCCTAGCATATCTGACAGACTTTCCTATGAAACAGAGAATTATGAAGAACTGCCCTGCCTTGTCTTGGTAAAGCTCAGCAGTCACCTTTCTTGTGTTCTTCTGGTCCTATTTGGGCAGCAACTTTCATCAATTGAGAAAAGGGCAGTTTCTTGGCCCATATGGCTAGCTTTTGTCATAAGAAAAGCAAAGTCCATATGGAATTTCTTCAGTACTCATCATCCTCTTTGAAGGAATTGGTGCTTCCAGGAGCAGACATGTCTGACTGTCAAGAAAAGTTTAAGTTTTATCCATTCTAAATGCCATATTCTGTAGGTATTTGAACTATATCACTGTATGACCTTGAAAAACATCTAATTATAGCTATAAGTTTGGCTATTATAGATGGTTATTAATTTGTATTTCTTAATTATACATTACATCTTTAATTGAACTGCACAAATATAATGCCATAAGCAAGAATAGGTATATATATATATATATATATATATATATATATATATATATAATAGGTTATATATATAACAAAATTAACTTTAAATTTACATCAATAAACTAAAATCCATACCAATGTAAAATATGTAAGATTAACAGTTGTTTTTCAGATTAAAATAGATCCAATAATTGACATTTTTCCCCTTCATAATATTCTACCCTTTTCCCATCATTTCTATACCATATCCCCCTTTCTTCTTTTAGAAAGACATTGGCTATGATCAATGAAAATTTGTAACCAATTTCCCTTAAATGAAAACAAACATTTATAACCAGTATTTTAGGAATATGGGTGCAGTCTTCTAGACTAATTTCTGTTGGTTGATGGGTGCTGGTAATCTGTGAGGGAGCCTGAGAAAGTCAGAATAGTTGTTAAGCCTTGAATGGAGTATTTTGTGAGATTGGATCATCTCAGTCATCAGCCTAGAAGCGGTTCTGGATGCTGGACCACCGGGGCCATCATTCTTATTGGTGTCTAGTCCTCTTTTTCTGAGACGATATAAACTTTTAAGGGTAATGTACATATCTGTATTAATACAAACATAAACTGTACATTGTAAATTAGTCAACCAAAGATTTTTTTGTTTTACTCTTGATCAGATAAAATATATGTCACATGTCTTGAGTTACTTTAGGTTTAGTTTCCCATGTCTGTCTCTGTGTATCTCTAACTCTTTTTGTTTGTATCAACAAAACCTCTAGGCTAGCTCCCCCGCCAGGCATCCCAGCTTCCAGCCAGAGGGCCATCGGAGGGGTGAGTTTGCTTCAGGCCCACGGCAGGGGCCCGGCAAGGAGGAGCTCAGACTTCCCCCGACCCCATAGACTCCCAGGTCACTCTGCACTGCTGGCTCCACCCTGCTAGCTCCCCTGCCAGCCATCCCAGCTTCCATCCAGAGGGCAATTGGAGGGGTGAGTTTGCCTCGGGTCCACGGCAGGGGCCCAGCGAGGAGGAGCTCGGACTTCCCCCGACCCCATAGACTCCCAGGTCACTCTGCACTGCTGGATCCACCCTCTAGCTCCCCCGCCTGCCATCCCAGCTTCCATCCAGAGGGGCATCGGAGGGGTGAGTTACCTTCAGGCCCACGGCAGGGGCCCGGCGAGGAGGAGCTCGGACTTCCCCCGACCCCATAGACTCCCAGGTCACTCTGCACTGCTGGCTCCACCCTGCTAGCTCCCCTGCCAGCCATCCCAGCTTCCATCCAGAGGGCCATCGGAGGGGTGAGTTTGCTTCAGGCCCACGGCAGGGGCCCAGCGAGGAGGAACTCGGACTTTCCCAGACCCCATAGATTCCCAGGTCACCCTGCAGTGCTGGTTCCACCCTGCTAAGCTCTCCCGCCTGCCATCCCAACTTCCATCCAGGTACAAATTCCTATATTTCTCCCTTCCCACTGGGGTCATAAAATTTCCCCAGCTCAGCTGTCTTGCATGCTGGGCCGGCTCTGTAGGTGCATCCCGGAAAGAGGGAGTGCCTGTGCTTCAATACCCTGCCTGGGGAAAGGTAGGCATTCTATCAGTGAATTCCCTGCCCAACAAGGGAACCTGACCCGCTACCAGAGGTTCCAATAGAGAGCATTTGAACGAAGAGATGGGCAGACGCCAAGGCAAGACCTCCTCCAACAATCTGAAAAACAACATGAAAACACCAGATCCCAACGACCCTACAACAGAAGGACTTGAACACTCTAACCTAGAAGAAGTGGAAAAAGGTGCCATTATGAAAGCAATAGAGTACCTTAAACAGGATATGAATAACTCCCTTAAAGAATTGAACGAGAAGTATAACAAAAAGTTTGAAGAAATGAGTATAGAAATGGATGAGAAATATAACAAAAAGTTTGAAGAAATAAGTAAATCCGTGAATGATACCCTGAGAAACCAAGAAAAAACGATCAAACAAGTAAAGGAAATAGTCCAAGAATTGAAAATGAAATGGAGGCAATGAAGAAAACACAAACCGAGAACCGGCTGGATATGGAAAACCTAGGTAAACGAACGGAGACTACAGAATCAAGCATAACCAATAGAATACAAGAGATAGAAGAACGAATCTCAGATTCTGAAGATACCATAGAGAAAATAAATGCTCTGGTCAAAGAAAACGGCAAATCCAACAAATTCTCTTCACAAAACATTCAGGAAATCTGGGACACAATAAAAAAAACCAAATCTAAGAATAATAGGGATTGAAGGAGAAGAACTGCAGATCAAAGGCCCAAAAATATATTTAACAAAATTATAGAAGAAAACTTTCCCAATCTAAAGAACGATATTCCTATGAAAGTTCAAGAAGCATACAGAACGCCGAATAGACTGGATAAAAAAAAAAGTCCCCTTGGCATATAATAATCAAAACACAAAACATTCAGATTAAAGAAAGAATATTAAGAGCTACAAAGGAAAAAGGTCAAGTGACTTATAAAGGTAAACCTATCAGGCTTACACCAGACTTCTCTATGGAAACCATGAAAGCCAGAAGATCCTGGATAGAGGTACTGCAGAAACTAAGAGACCATGGATGCAAACCCAGACTACTATACCCAGCCAAGCTATCATTCACTATCAACGGAGAAAACAAAATATTCCAGGATAAAAATAAATTTAAACAATTTGTAGCCACAAATCCAGTCCTACAGAAAGTAATAGAAGGAAAATCCCAACCCAAGGAATCCAACATTGCCATCACTGCCTACAATAACCCAGACAACTAGCGACCCTTCACAACCACAACTCAAAGAAGAGAAACACACAAACTCTACTACACACACACACACAAATAATAAACGTAATCAACATCCACTGGTCATTAATATCACTTAATATTAATGGACTCAACTCACCTATAAAAAGGCACAGACTTAGAGACTGGATAAGAAAACAGGATCCAACATTCTGCTGTTTACAAGAAACATACCTCAACCACAAAGATAGACATCTACTCAGAGTAAAGGGGTGGGAAAAGGTTTTCCAAGCAAACGGACCTAAGAAACAAGCTGGTGTGGCCATTCTAATATCTAACAAAATTGACTTCAAACTAAAATCAATCAGAAGAGATTGAGATGGACATTTCATACTCATAACAGGAACAATTAATCAGGAGGAAGTCTCAATCCTGAATATCTACACCCCTAATATAAAAGCACCCACTTATGTAAAAGAAAAACTTTTACAACTCAAGGCAGTCATCAAACCACACACATTAATAGTAGGAGACTTCAACACACCTCTCTCACCAATGGACAGATCAATCAAACAGAAACTCAACAGAGAAATAAGAGAATTGCCAGAGGCAATGAATCAAATGGACTTAACAGATATCTATAGAACATTCTACCCAAAAAGGAAAGAATATACCTTCTTCTCTGCAGCTCATGGAACCTTCTCGAAAATTGAATACATACTTGGTAACAAAGCAAACTTACACAGATACAAAAAAATATTAGTAATCACCTGTGTCTTGTCGGATCACCACAGAATAAAGTTAGAATTCAATAACAATTCGAATACCAGAAAGCCTACAAATGCGTGGAAGTTGAACAGTCAACTACTGAATCATCCTTGGGTCAAGGAAGAAATAAAGAAAGAAATTAAAGTCTTCCTTGAATTTAATGAAGATAAAGACACAACATACTCAAACCTATGGGACACAATGAAAGCAGTTCTAAGAGGAAAGTTCATAGCACTAAGTGCCCAATTTAAGAAAATGGAGAAAGCATATATTGGATACTTAACAGCACACCTGAAAGCTCTGGAAAAAAAAGAAGCAGACTCTCCCAGGAGGAGTAGAAGATTGGAAATAATCAAACTGAGGGCTGAAATCAACAAAATAGAAACACAGAAAACAATCCAAAAAATCAACGAAACAAAAAGTTTCGTTCGTTTTTTCTCCAAGAAAAAGTTCTTGGAGAAAATCAGCAAGATTGACAAACCCCTAGCCAAACTAATCAAACGGCAGAAAGAGAACACTCAAATTAATAAGATCAGAAATGAAAAGGGGGACATAAGAACAGACACAGAGGAAATTCAGAGAATCATTAGATCTTACTACGAGAGTTTATATGCCACAAAGTTGGAAAATGTACAAGAAATGGATTGGTTTTTAGATAAATACCATTTACCAAAGTTAAATCAAGAGCAAGTGAACAACCTAAATAGACCTGTTAGTCACGAAGAATTAGAGGCTGTTTTCAAAAACCTCCCCACCAAAAAAAGCCCAGGATCAGGTGGTTTCAATGCAGAATTCTACCAGAACTTCCAGGAAGAGCTAATACCTATACTCCTTAATGTATTTCACAATATAGAAACAGAAGAATCATTGCCAAACTCTTTTTATGAAGCTACAGTTACCCTGATACCAAAACCACACAAAGACACAACCAAGAAAGAGAATTATAGACCAATCTCACTCATGAACATTGATGCTAAAATACTCAATAAAATACTGGCAAACCGAATCCAAGAACACATTAGAAAAATTATCCATTATGATCAAGTGGGCCTCATCCCAGAGATGCAGGGCTGGTTCAACATACGCAAATCTATCAATGTAATCCATCATATAAATAAACTGAAAGAAAAAACCATATGATCATTTCATTGGATGCTGAAAAAGCATTTGACAAAATTCAACACCCCTTTTTGATAAAGGTGTTGGAGAGATTGGGTATACGAGGATCATACCTAAATATAATAAAAGCAATATATAGTAAGCCGACAGCTAACATCAAATTGAACGGAGAGAAACTCAAAGCCATTCCACTAAAATCAGGAACATGACAAGGCTGTCCACCCTCTCCATACCTCTTCAATATAGTGCTTAAAGTTCTAGCAATAGCAATAAGACAACATAAGGGGATCAAGGGGATTCGAATTGGAAAGGATGAAGTTAAACTTTCGTTATTTGCAGACGATATGATAGTGTACATAAGCGACCCCAAAAACTCTACCAAAGAACTCCTACAGCTGATAAACACTTTTACTAATGTGGCAGGATACAAGATCAACTCCAAAAAATCGGTTGCCCTGCTATACACAAAGGATAAAGAAGCAGAGAGGGAAATCAGAGAAACATCACCTTTCATGATAGCCACAAATAGCATAAAATATCTTGGGGTAACTCTAACCAAGGAAGTGAAAGACCTATTTAACAAGAACTTTAAGTCCTTGAAGAAAGAAATTGAGGAGGATACCAGAAAATGGAAAGACCTCCCCTGCTCTTGGATTGGGAGAATCAACATAGTAAAAATGGCAATTCTACCAAAAGCAATCTATAGATTCAACGCAATTCCCATCAAAATTCCATCAAACTTCTTCACAGACCTTGAGAGAACAATAATCAAGTTTATATGGAAAAACAAAAAACCCAGGATAGCCAAAACAATCTTATACAATAAAGGAACTTCTGGAGGCATTACCATCCCTGACTTCAAACTCTATTACAGAGCTACAGTATTGAAAACAGCTTGGTATTGGCATAACAACAGAGAAGTCGACCTATGGAATCGAATAGAAGACCCGGGTATTAACCCACAAACGTATGAACACCTGATATTTGACAAGGAAGCTAAAGGTATACAATGGAAGAAGGAAAGCATCTTTAACAAATGGTGCTGGCATAACTGGATGTCAACCTGTAGAAGAATGAAAATAGATCTGTATCTATCACCATGCACAAAACTCAGGTCCAAATGGATTAAAGACATCAACATTAATCCGACCACTTTGAACCTGATAGAAGAGAAAGTAGGAATAGTCTACAAGATATAGGCACAGGAGACCAGTTCCTAAGCAGAACCCCAGGAGCTCAGACAATAAGAGAAGCAATGAATAAATGGGACCTACTGAAACTGAGAAACTTCTGTAAAGCAAAGGACACTGTCAGTAAGACCAAAAGGCTACCTTCTGACTGGGAGAAGATCTTCACAAACCCCTCATCAGACAAAGGTCTGATCTCCAAAATATACAAAGAACTCAAGAAACTAGACACCAAAACTCTAACTAACCCAATTAAAAAATGGGGTACTGAACTGAACAGAGAATTCACAACAGATGAACTTCGAATGGCCAAAAGGCACTTAAGGTCATGCTCAACCTCCTTAGCGATCAGGGGAATGCAAATCAAAACAACTTTGAGATATTATCTTACATCTGTCAGAATAGCCAAACTCAAAAACACCAACGATAGCCTATGCTGGAGAGGATGTGGGGTGAGGGGAACACTCATCCATTGTTGGTGGGAATGCAAACTCGTGCAGCCACTGTGGAAATCAGTGTTGCGGTTTCTCAGGAAACTGGGAGTCAACCTCCCTCAGGACCCAGCAATTCCACTCTTGGGAATATACCCAAGAGATGCCCTATCATACTACAAAAGCATTTGTTCAACTATGTTCATAGCAGCACTATTTGTAATAGCCAGAACCTGGAAGCAGCCTAGGTGCTCCTCAATAGAAGAATGGTTAATAAAGGTGTGGAACATATACACATTAGAGTTCTACTCAGCGGTAAAAAACAATGACATCTTGAATTTTGCATGCAAATGGATGGACATAGAAAACGCTTTACTGAGTGAGGTAAGCCAGACCCAAAAAGAGGAATATGGTATGTATTCACTCATATGTGGATTCTAACCATAATTAAAGGTCTTTGAGCCTATTATTCGTGATCCTAGAGAAGCTAAATAAGAAGGTGAACCTGTTGAAAATCATGTAGCTATCTGCCTGGAGATTGGAAATAGACAAGAGTCCCAGGTAACCTCGGGTGCATGGGGGGGTGGGAGGGTTGTTGGAAGGGGAGAGGGTTAGAGAGAAGGGAGTAGGGGAGGAATGGGGAAAGCTAGGTGGACTGGGATGGGGGGAGGGAGGAAGGATGGATATGAGATCAGGGAAGAATATATTTCAACTAAGGGAGTCATTTTAGGGTTTACAGGAGACTTGATTATAAATGGGATCCCAGGTCCAAGGAGAGATCCCCAGACTGTTCTCTAGACAGAGGAGAGAGTGCCTGAACCGGCCTTGGCCTATAACCATACTGATGAAGATTTTGCTTATCACCATAGATCCTTCATCTGACGATGGATGGCGAAACAGAGGGAGACAAACATTGGAGCACCGGACTGAGCCCCCCATGGTCCAAATGAGGGGCAGAAGGAGGAAGAGCATGAAAAAAACTCAGGACCGTGAGGAATGCGTTCACCCACTGATAAAAGGGGACTGATCTAATGAGAGTTCACCAAGGCCAGTTGGACTGGGACTGAACAATCATGTGATCCAACCAGATTTTCTGAATGTGGCCGGACTCTCTGAATGTATCTGGCCCGGAGCCTTTCTGAAAAGCCACTGACAATGACACTGGGACTTGTTTCCTCTGCATATACTGGTTTTTTGGGATCCAGTCTGTTCGGATACTCACCTTCCGGGACCTGGAGGGAGACGGGAGGAACTTGAACTTCCCACAGGGCTGGAAGCCCTGACTGCTCTTAGGGATGGAGAGGGAGGAGGAGGGGGAGTGGGGGAGTGGGAGGGTGTTGGGAGGAGGGGCGGAAATGGAAACTTTCATAATTTAATAAACTTTGAAAAAAAAAACCTCTAAATTCATCATTCAGTGGCAGCTGTTCTCTCAAGCCCACAGACAGCAACTGGCTGAAAGAAACCTCTTTGTACTTAGGTGGAATCCTCCATGCTGCAGTTCAACCCACTGTGGCCAGGAGATGTGGCTCAGTAATGTGACTCGCATGAGAGACGTGAACTATGAAGCTGCTCTTGTCTCTGCATTTGTGTGTCTAGAACTCTTTTCAAAAGCGTTTTCATGCCTTTGTGGAAGTATTTACCTCATGTAGGGCACCATATGTAATCGTAGGCAGAGCTTTTCTTTTGTACCAACTGCCTGGTTTCAAATAAACACACAAAAGCTTATATAAGTTATAAAATGTTTGATTTATAGCTCAGCCTTATTATTGACTAGCTCTTACAACTTAAATTAACTCATTCTATTAATCTATTAATCTACATTCTGCCATGTGGCTTCGTGACTTCACCTGTTCTCTAGCACATCTAGATTGGACAGTTATACTTTCCATTGACTAGATACACTTACTCTTCAAGAACCTGTTTTTACTCTCCCCGGAGAAGTCACGAGACACTAAACTTTCTCTTGACCCATATATCTGTAATATCCTGAGGTAAACAGCTGGATATTCTGTACTAGTTGTTAGTTACCAATTGAACTACACTCTGAGAATTATCAAAACTTTCCTCATATCTTTTAGAGTTCAACAAGAATAAAAGAAATACTTTTCTACACTGAAAAATTTATTTATTTTTTTAAAATCTGGTACACAGTCAAGGAGATATAAAAATAGAGAAATAATAGCTCTATGAACAAGCTACATTTATAATTGCTATGAAAAAAATACTGGTCAAAGTGTTTTCATTGTGATTCTAAATCTTACCAAACTCCCAGTTAGGATTAACTACTACAATTACCCCTTGTCAATGTGACACTCAAATTCATCACCATAAAGACGTATCTTTCCTCCTCTTGTTCTCATAGATCCATGGCTACCTCATAATTCAAAATGCATTCAAAATCTCCAGTCTTTAGTAGTCCTGTCACTGTTCAGAGTCTAGTCTTTTTTGAGATTCAAGACAATCTCTTAACTGTGAACCCATAAACAATTATGGGTATATTTCTAATATACAAAGGCATGGAGCACACATTTTTACCCTAAAAGGGAGACAGTAGAACATAGCAAGGAAAGTAAGACCAAATCCAAGCAGAGCACATACCAAATTCTGTAATTCTATCTAAAGCGTCCAGGGCTTGTGATTCAGTTATCTGGGACACAAAAAGCTTGGGTAGTACTACCCTTCCAGCTCTGCCACCTGTAGCACATACAACCTCTCTGTTGGGCTAGGTCTACTAGCACCTTCAGCATTCCCCAAGAAACCCCCTCCCATGGTTTCATACTCTTGAATATTCAAAAGTCTCCAACATGACTTAGGTTTCACTTTCACAGCTTCCAACAGTGCCCTCTTGGCCTCCATGCAGGGACTCTGACCACACTTCGTTTGGCTTTAGTGGCTCTTTAGAAACTTAAGAAAAAAAAATCTCCATGGCCTTCTTCTTTTTGCATCTTTCATACTTGCAAAACCAGTATCACATGAGCAGTGCTTTTAAGTTCTGCTGCCAACTCAAGGCGGAGCTTGGCTCTCTCAGACCACAGCTGCACCCGCCTCTGTACACTTTGGTAGATGAATCTGCAAAAACTCTTCCTTAGCAGGGAACCCCTTATGTGGCATTCTCAGCTCAGAATCAATCCTTTTTAAATGAATTTGCATTTTTAAAAATTGGAGACTTTTAAGGGTGGAGTTCTATCCTCAGGGCACCTTTTTTATTGTCCTAATACAGACTGCCAATTTCCTCTTTAATGACTCTAATTTCTTTTACCATTACAGTTGCTTAAAAACCGCCTTGTCTGTAACTTTAAACTCCTTTCTGTTCCCCTCCTCATCAGGCTGCACATTTTTCATGTCCTTCTGCTCCCTTTCACTGTAATTCTGGATAAGTTAAACTTGGATAAGCAGTGGGCAATAATCCTGACACAGCCGAAATGCAATGCTCTCCTGAAATTCTCACTTCCAAACAAATAAGCCCATTATTTTTGCATTCAGCCTTACTCAATGACATGGGAAGAATGAAATCGATTCATTGCCAGAATATGATATGAATGACTGATAACCTAGTTCCTGATTGATTCATTGTTTCCCTCTGAAACCTCATGACCCTAACCTCCAATGTCTGTTCCTTTCAACATTCTGTCTTTTCAAACTTCCATCATAATGATCTATTGAAATCTGTGTGTAGCATTCCAGGGCTTCATTAGACTGTAGCTTCAAACTCTTCCATAATGCTCCTACAAAGCGGTTCAAAATAACCTAAGAAGCACATGTCAGGTTTATTTTAGCAATGCTTTTGCCCCTTGGTGCTAGTTTTCTGCATTTAGTTACTTTCCTTGTTTTGGTGACAGAGTACCTGACAAAAAACTCAAAGAAAGAAAGATTTCTGGTTCCCAGTTTGAGGGTACAGTCTATTATGTAGGAGAAAGCATGCTCACGTTATATATGCAGCCAGGACACAGAGAGTGATGAATTCCAGGGCTCAGATTGCTATCTATTTTATTTGATTTACAACTCCAATTCCTGGAATGGTGACACCCATGTTTAGGGTAGGTTAAACCTGTAACATGACGTGGGCCGGCTTGTTGGGGTTTCTGTCCCACCCGGTACCCCAACAGCCGGCAAATCCCAAAGAGAAATTACACACAGGACTCCATAAGGTTATAAACTGATTGGCCCATTTGGTCAGGCTACTTATTAGCTCTTATAACATATATTACCCCATTATTCTTATCTATTTTAGCCACATGGGCTCAGTACCTTTCTCAGTGTGACAGCTTACATGTTGCCTCTTCGGTGGTCTGTCCAGGAGTGGCTGAGAGAGAGCTTCTGCTTCCAGAATACTCCCAGTCTCTTTGCTCCACCCCTACTTCCTGTCTGGCTTTCCCGCCTATACTGCCTGCCTGGCCAATCAGCGTTTTATTAAAATATGATTGACAGAATACAGATAATTCTCCCGCACCATTTCCCTCTTTTTTTTTTTTTTTTAAACAAAGGCAAATACCCATAGTCCATTTGTTGGGAATGTGGGCGTAGTATTTTAGGCTACTTCCTGCTGGTTGGGGGCGCTGATAATCTTATGGGGACCTAAAGAAAATTTAGAGTTATAATCAAGTCCTGACTGAAGTATCCTGTGAGTCTTGATCATCTCAGGCAGTAGTCTTGAATCTGTTCTGGATGTGGAACTATGTCATCTGGGCCATCTGTTCCTACCGGAGATTTTTCAGGTGGCCTCCCTTGGTCAAAGGTGATTATTCTTAACTCTGAATAAATCCAGAGTCTCTCGTTTTCTGTGGAAACAAAAGCAAAATCTCTTTTCCAAAGTAACATACCTTTTGACTTCAGTTTTGAAGCCAAGGTATTTTCAAAATTCCTATTTTGGGTTAGTTCAGCAGCATTTATAAACAAAAGTCTTTTAGCAGTTGTTGCTCCTTCCTCAGCAATCAAACAATTTAAAGAGAGTATAAAAGCATACAGTATGAAGATTCTCTGTGCATTTTTCATCTTTATGTGGCTTTATTTTAACCTCTATTTCTTTTATTTTTACTTTTATTCTTTGAGACAGGATCTTTGTATATCTTTGTCCTGGAATAGCACTGTAGACCAGGCTGTCTTTGAACTCACAGAGATCCTCCTGTCTCTGCCTCCCCAGTGCTGGGATTAAAGGTGTATGCTACCACACCTTGAACTCACAGAGATCTGTCTCTGCCTCCCAGGCATTGGGATTAAAGGCGTGTACTACCACACCTTGAGGTCACAGAGGTCAATCTACCTCTACCCCTTGAAGTCACAGAGGTCAATATGCCTCTGCCTCCCAGGCATTGGGATTAAAGGTGTGTACCACCACACCCAACTACTCTCTTTCTTTCCTTTTAACTTTAAGAACTTTAACTTTTAGCCTGCATATACATACTGTAAACCATTTAGAGGTTTTCTTCCTCTTTGAATCTCTCTGGGCCGGCTTGTTGGGGTTTCTGTCCCACCCGGTACCCCAACAGCCGGCAAATCCCAAAGAGAAATTACACACAGGACTCCATAAGGTTATAAACTGATTGGCCCATTTGGTCAGGCTACTTATTAGCTCTTATAACATATATTACCCCATTATTCTTATCTATTTTAGCCACATGGGCTCAATACCTTTCTCAGTGTGACAGCTTACATGTTGCCTCTTCGATGGTCTGTCCAGGAATGGCTGAGAGAGAGCTTCTGCTTCCAGAATACTCCCAGTCTCTTTGCTCCACCCCTACTTCCTGTCTGGCTTTCCCGCCTATACTGCCTGCCTGGCCAATCAGCGTTTTATTAAAATATGATTGACAAAATACAGATAATTCTCCCGCACCATAAACCTTCCTGGAAATACCCTCTTGGACTCTCCCAAAGACAAGCTTCCATAGTGATTCTCAATCAAGTCAAGCTGACACTCAGGAGTACACACCACACTCCATGTTATGTTAATCAGCTATCATACCTTGGGATTTATAAACAAAAATAGGCAGTGATTCATATTTGCCACAAAATAAAACACATCCGTGAGACTGGGTGGCAGATATTTTGTGTTGTGATTATAGAAATCAAATTAGAAGCAGGAAACTTCCTTCTGTGAGCTGATTAAAGAACCCTCTCAAATGTTTAGTATCTCACAGCACGACCTTTTGGTGTCCTTGCTCAGTGCTAAGGAGTATGTTCAAGGAAAAGGCAAATAAGAATAAAGAAACACAAAGTCACATTCTTCGCATGCAGTTATCTAGTTCAATAGGTTTTCAGGTGCTTGTTTGATAACTCAGAAGATTTGTGGAGGAAACCAGAAAATGACAGGAGGCAGTCTGCAGTAGGTGGGAATACATCTGTGCTCTCTAAATCCAAAAGTAGTTGTATTTTTAACAGTTTTATTAGGGAATAAACTTCATGCCACATGATTCAGTGATTTTTAACCAACTCAGAGAACAGTGAATCCATTATTATCATCCAATTTCAGAATATTTTTATTGTCAACAAAATATGACCTGCTTTTAAAAATACATTTTTAATAAATTCTTTGAGAATTCATACATGCATAAAATGTAATTTGATCATATTCACCCTCACCAGCCCCCTTTAACTCCTTGCAGATATACCTGCTGATATTCCAACTTCCTGTCTTCTTTAAACCATGGAGTCTAATTTATGCTGCTACTAGTGTTCTGGGTATGGGACCATCCACGAGAGCATGACTGACCTACCAGGAACTCTACCCTTAAAGAAAAGTGAGTTCTCCGTTTGTAGTTATAAAACTGTCAATAGCTACTCTGCTAGAGTGAGACTTGTGAGCTCCTCCCTTTTCCATGCTGGAATATTCATTGTCTTGATCTTGTTCAGGTCTTATACAGGCAATCACAGCTGCTGTGAGTTGGAGTGCAATGGTCCTATCATGTCTGGAAGACACTGTTTTGTTCTGGCATTCCTCTTCATTTCATTCCTACCATCTATCTATACCTTTTTTCTTGATTTTTCCTGAGTCTTGGGGAGGGGTTATGATATAGATGTCCCAATTTTTGATGAATATTCACAAAAATTTTTTATCTAAAATGGTTTTTGATTTTTTTTTCTGAGACAGGGTTTCTCTGTGTAACAGCTCTGGCTGTGCTGGAACTCTCTTTGTAGACCAGGTTGGCCTTGAACTCACAGATTCTCCTGTCTCTGCACCTTCTCTGCATCTCCACTCCTAGACAAGTGATGCAGAGATGTCCAGTGGCAAAATGACTGGAGTCTGGTTTATTTAAATTGTGCATACTTAGTTTTCTTATGCAGCTGAGGCTGCTGTGGAAGGATCCTCATCTTCCCTCTCCAGATCATAAGTGCTGGGAGAGTAGGCATGGGCCACCACATGTGTATTAGACCCTAGTTTTAAATCTTAGGTCTATTTTGTCATTGCATGTCAAGAAGAAAACACAATGCATTTTTCCTTGAGCCTCAGTTCCACATTCTGTACTGTGGGTGTTTTGACTGCATGTATGTCTGTGTGCCATGTGCATACAGTGTGCACTGAGACCGAAAAAGCATGTCAAATCCCCTGGGACTGGAGTTGCAGACTGTTATGAGCCACTGTATGAATATTTGGAAAGAGCTCAGAACCTCTGATGAGAAACCAGTTCTCTTAACTTCTGAGCCATCTCTCCAGACCAGAAGACAGCATTTGACAGCCCTTTCCCCCCAATGTTCTGTCTTTTATATTTTAAAAAGCATAATTCTTTATTGATTCCTTGGGAATTTCCCATCATCCATTCCAGTATCCCATCTTACTTCCCCATCTCTCCATGTCTGCCTCTCACCACTACAGCATCCCCCCCCAAACTAATTAAAAACAAAACAAAGCAAGCAGAAAGCTCACCTCACTCTCCATCTTTACTGTCTTTACAACACCTCTTCATTCGTCCTAGTGGAATTGAGAGCTTTTATCCAATCAGCCCCACCTGTAAATGTTCATTGTAATGAGCCATTAGTCTGGCCCAAGGCCTCTGGCACACCATCATCACTGAACCCTAACTGAAATGTAGGCTCTCGGATATACTGCTGTTGTCCCAAATCATGGCGGTCCTGCAGCTATGGTTCCATAGGAAGCCCTTCTGTAATGTTCCCCCATTCGTAGAGAAGTTGGTATAAATGTTCTGTTTAGGATGGCATTCTCAGTTGTCACTTATTCCCAGCATCTTGAGCAGCCAGATGACTCTGCACCCACCACTGTTCATTGAAAAGAGAGGCTCCTCTAATGAAGGATGGAAGGAACAGTTATCTATGGATATAAATATAAATATCTAGGAGGCAGTTTGATAGAATAACAGTTTAGCTGAACTCCAGTAGTAAGATTGTTCCTCGGGTCTAAGGCCTCATTAGTCATGGGTTTCTGAGCAGGTTTACAGTACCAGCTTGTGAAGTGGGCCTCATATCTAGCAGGAGAGTGGTTGTTTACCCCATAACAGTCATGTAACTATTGTACCAACAGGCACATCTTGCCTGGCAGATTGTTATTGTACATAGTAGATTTCACAGGTGGGTAAAACTGTTTTTGCATTCTCTTTTTCAGTACCCTATGTAGTATCTTCCTTCAACTTGAAAGGTAGCCTGCAGGGAAGAAAATTCTAGCTCAGTTCTTGTTTGTTTTTTTTTTTCACATCAAAAACAAAGTGTGTGGTCTTTTCAGTAATCAGGTCATTTTTTAAGCAAACCTTTATGGAAATACTTCCATGCTGGTTTATAGCATGAATTCTAATAGGTCTTAATAATAAAAGCCTGGAGTCAGATATTGGGGAAAATGCTGAGAGATCAGAGACGAAGGAGCAAAACTACAGTCACCTCACCTCTCAACTTCTCAGCCGAAAAGAGAGTGAGTTCCTGTTTCCTCTTGCCTTATCACTTCCTCTTTCCACCCAGCCATATCATTTCCTGTCTGTCTGTACAGACCGTTAGACATCTATGGTTAGCTAGTGGCTAGCTCTGCCCTCTGATCTTCAGGCAAGCTTTATTTGTACAAACAAGATATCAACACACTGGTTCGTTTTTTTGTATGTGTGGGGTTATATCTTTTACTAGAGTAGAGTTTAATAGATACAGTAGAGACATTTGCTTCAGAGACTAACATTTTATTCACTAATTTATTCTATACAAGAAAAGCCCACTAACCTCAAGTTTTAGGCAAAATAGGAAAACTTAAAACATTAATAATTCTTTCAATATATTGGACGTCTTATACTGATTTGATTTGTTGTAGGCATCAATGACAAACAGGCCTATTTTCACATGCTCTCACTAGCTTCTAGTTTTGTTTTTTTTTTTTTACCTGTAAAGAGAGTTATTATAACTATGAGGCTGGAATGATGCATGTAACATGCATAAAGCCCAGAGCAGAGCATTCAGCACAATTTTAGCAAAGTTCTCATCCCACCCTCAGATGCCTATGTTCTATTTGTTGCTTAGCCAGAGAGAAAAATTTTGTGAAATTGACTTTCAAAGAAAGTAACTGTGGTGATTCCAGGGAAAATTGCTAGCTTGTAGAATATGTTGAAGAATTAGCCCCATTCTTCCCCCAGTGTCTTTGTTTAAGAAAGCAGAATAAGACTTTGAATGGTGGTCCATACTTAGCTAGGCAATCACTCTACCAACTGAGACATATCTTCAGCCCCCAGGGATGGAGGCCTCTGCATACCTGTTCAGTCTTGGAGTGGGGACTGTGGTCACATGATCAGAAAACTCAGCAGACATGAAAAAGTGCTTGGAGTTATGGCTCCAGCCCCCATCGGCCATATGGGGGAGTGGTGAAAACCTCCGCACTCACTCACTCTCATTGCCTGTGGTTGGTGGGAATGCTGGCCCTGAGGTCATGCATTGCCTGAGGTCATGAGAGAGACGAACTGGCATCGCATCTCACCCAGGCAGCACAGTAGAGCAGATCCTCTTGGCATGGGCCCAGGTGAGTCAAGCTAAAGGGCGTGAGAGCAGGAGAGTTGATCCTGCTCTCCCCTTGTCCGCCATGTGATGGCATGGGTGAGGGAAATATGCCCTCCCTCCCTTGTAGGCCATGTGGTGAAATGAATGAGGGAAATATGGCCCCACCCCACCTCTTGTCATCTGCAGTAGGTAGCAGAGCTGGCCTGGGGGCATGAGAATGGAAGAGCTGGCCTTGTCCCTCCCCAGTTGCAACATTTGAGAGAGCAGGCCTTCCACCTCATCTGAGCAAACAGTAGCGCTGGCTCTGGTGGTATGAGGACAGGCAAACCGGACGCCGGGGTATGAGAGCAGAACTGGTCCTGCTTCTTGCTGCACACTGCATTTGGTGAGCGTGCTGGAGCAGTGCTAAAGAGCTTGCCCTCGTGGTGATGATGAGGGAAAGCTGGCAGGCTGACCAACCCAGCTACCACCCAGGCCCAGAACCAGGGCTATCAGTTATTCCACTCCAATACCACGCCCCCCTATAGAAACTGCTGGAGTATGTGAAAGGGTTGGACCTGCAGATTCAAAGCTATAAGATGTCTTTGACACAGGACAACAACAGGGTATCTAGGAGTTCCAGTGAGGGACCAGTATCAATAGCATAGCACAAGCCAGAGACCCCAAGCCAGACCAATGATCCATTGCAACGAACACTTAAAAGTAAAGATGTCTAGACTAAGAGGAACACTATGTGACTCACTGGGCCACATTGCAGTTTCCATGCCGAGATTCTGTTTGTTTGTTTTTTCTTCTGTTTTGGTTTTTTTGGCTATACTTTTAAATTTTGTTTTGTTTCCGGGGGGGGGGTCTGTCACAAAAGCCGAGGGCAGAGGCAAGGGGAAAGGGAGTAGTTAAGTGGGATTGGGAAGCAGAATGTGAACTCCACAAAGAATCAATACATTGTTACTAAAAAAAAAAAGCTCAGAAGAAATCTACAATGCATTTAGCCTCTTTATTTTTTTGTTTCAAATTTGTGTGGTTCTGTAAGATAATTGTATGGAAAGAATCAAGTTCAAAGGTTTCTTGATTCAGAGGGAGAAGTACATACATGTATCTGACAAACCAAAAAAATGCAAAATTGTGTCAAATGAGATAATTAATTTTGTATGGATGATGTAGTATAATCTGGCTTTAAAATATGACTCCTATCAAATTAATGCTACATTATAATGTATTTGAAAGTTTGAACATTGTCATTAAAAGAATAAGTAGGGCCAGCTTAGTTCCTTCAGTAAATAAGGAACTAACTTATTTTGACTAGCGCCTCCCCACAAATGGCAGGGAAAGTCAGTCTCTAAATTATGTGGAATGATACAAACATTTTTAATGGAGTAGCAGAAAAATTTATGATTAAGAATAAAATTATTTCATATGATCAGAGTAAAACAATTATTGTTTTTAAAGCACTGGTGTATATGTAGAATAATACGTATTTAAAGTATTTAGAAGAATATACCCTATTTTAAAAATTGGATTATTTGGTTTGTTGATATCTAGTTTCTTGAATTTTTTTTTTACATATTTTGAATATTGGCCCTATGTTGGATGTGGTTCTTTTCCCATTTTGTCAGCTGCTATTCTGTCCTACTGACAGTGCCCTTTGCCTTATAGAAGCTTGGTTTCATGAGGTCCCATTTATTGATTGTTGATCTTAGGGCTTCTGCTATTGGTGTCTGTCCAGGAAGCTGTCTTCTGTGTCAAAGTGTGCAAGGTTATTATTTCCCACTTTCTCTTCCATTAGGTTAAACAAAGAGTTCTCTACTGAGGACTCCCAGATGGCTGAGAAACACTTAAAGAAATGTTCAACATCGTTAGTCATCATGGAGATGCAAATCAAAACTACTTAAGATTCCATCTTGCACCTGTCAAAATGGCTAAAAACAAAAACACAAGTAATAGCTCATGCTGTCGAGGATGTGAAGCAAAAGGAATAATCCTCCTCTGCTGGTGGGAGTGCAAACTTGTACAACCACTTTGGAAATCAGTGTGGCAGTTTCTCAGAAAATTGGGAATTATTGTGTCACAAAACCCAGCTAAAATACTCCTGGGCATATGCCCAAAGGATACTCCATCATACCACAAAGACACTTGCTCAATTATGTTCATGACAGCTTTGTTCATAATAGCCAGAAACTGGAAACAACCGAGATGTCCTTTAACTGAAGAATGGAGAAAGAAATGTGGTACATTTACATAATGAAGTATTACTCAGCTGTTAAAAACAATGACATCATGAAATTTGCAGACAAATGCACAGAACTAGAAAAGATTATTCTGAGTGAGGTAACTCAGACACAGAAAGACAAACATGGTATGTATTCACTGATAAGTGGGCATTTCTTACCCAGAGAGGCTAAGTAACAAGGAGGGCTAAAGGGGAGATGAATGGAATTCCCTGGGAAGGGGAATTGGAAATGATCTTGAGGGTGGATGGGGGCAGGTGGGGATGAGAACAAGAGGGATCAGGAGGGGCGGTTGGAGGGAGAAAGTACTGGGATAGATGATTGGAATCGCGGGCATTTGGGAAGTGATATAGAAACCTAGTGCAGTGGAAACTTCCAGAAGCCTATGAGAGCGATCCTAGCCAAGACTCCTAGTAATGAGGGATCCAGAGCCTGAGCCAGCCATGTTTTATAACCAGGTAAGGCTTCCAGCAGGACTAGGAAACCAACCCAGCCACAAAAGCTTTGGCCTACAATCTGTTCTGTCTACAAGATAAACTGTGGCAATGGTGGCGCAGAACTTTTAAGAGTGGCCAACCAATGATTGAGGCTCACACCCTGAGAAGATTTCCATGCCTGACACTTCCTGGACAGCCAGAAACTAGAGGCTGGGCAACCCAGAGACCCAGAATAGAACCAAACAATGCTGGAAGAAATTCAACGAAACGATTGCTAATGATATTCTGATGTATTCATAGATCGGTACCTTGACCAATTGTCATCAGAGAGGTGACATCCAGTCACTGATAGGAGAAGATGCAGAAACCCACAGCCAAACACTAGGCAGAGCCAGGGGAACCCCTCAAAATAGGGAGAGGTAATACTGTAGGAACCAGAAGGGCCGAGGACATTATGAGAACACAGCCTACAGAATCAACAAAGCAGGGCTCATAGGGAATGACAGAAACTGAAGTGATAATCATGGACCCTGCGTGGGTCTGAGTTAGGTCCTGTACATATGTTATGCTGGGTAGCTTGTTGTCTTTGTGGAACTCCTAATAGTGGGAATGTGAGGGTGTCCCTGCTCATGGGATCCTTTTCTTCCTATTGGGATGCCTCATCCAGCCTTGATATGAGGGTTTGTGCCTAGTCTTATTGTACCTTGTTATGCCGTGTTCCATTGATATCCTTGGGAAGTCTGCCCTTTTTTTAAAAAAAAAAAAGGGAAATGGAGAAGGAGTAGAACTTGGGGAGAAGGGAGGTGGGGGGTACTGGGAGAAGTGGAGGCAGGGGGAACTGCAGTCAGGATATAATGTATGAGAGAAAAATAAAAAGAAGATTATACCCTCTTTAGAGTGTTGTCTTAGCACTTTAATTCCAATGTTAAACTATGTAATTGAGTAACTAGTTTAGATTTAAGGAGGTGAATTGAAATCTTATGAAGTTTGTAAACTGAATTAGAATATTTAAGGTACTTAAAGATTGGCAAACTGAATTAGAATATTTAAGGTACTTAAGGATTGTCTTGTTTATAAGTTTACTTTTTTAGATTCATAAATTTAAGTATTTGAAAGGTTTATTTGCAAAACCAGACAATTACTTTTAAAAAGGAGAGGGAGTTGAATATATTAAGCTTGCAGATGTAGTTAAATTCTTTAATGCATAAGGTTAACTGTTAAATAGAAACAGTATTATTCAAGGGCCGTTTAAAGGCCATTTCTAAATAATGCTAGCTTTATACACAGAACAAAACATTAGCTTTTAAAAACTTAAGAAATTAGATCTGTGGATTTGTAATTTTAGTTAACTGAGTGTTGTACAAAAAAATTAGAGTAATTTTTTATTTGCTTAAGAATCATTTTAGGAACACACACACACACACACACACACACACACACACACACACACACACAGAGGCTGGGGGGAGAGTGTCCACAAAAGGAGCTGACTTAGTGAGAGTATTCTTTCTATCCTGACAGGACTTTATTTATTTATCTCAGGGTGGTTTCAAAGCTTGCTAGTAGGCAAGGATGACCTTAAACTTTAGATCCTTTTGTTTCTTCCTCTTGAAGGTTAGGATTACAGATGTGCATTGCCATGTCAGGTTTATTCATTGCTGAGGACTGAACCTAGGGCTTTGTAAATGTTAGGCAAGCATTCTACCAGCTAAACCACAACCCCAGCTTGAGTATTGTAGACAGAAGCAGTGATTTTTCTTTTGTTCTGTCCTATGCCAGCGGGAATTTATGGAGAAAGCAATCCCTATAATCTCTGACTCTGGTACTGACAGTTCTTCAAAATTCTGGCCAAGAATGGGGTCTATATATCTTCGTTTGGATCTGGACAGGTTCCATGGACTGTCTGAAAGATTGTAAAAGGTTAATTATGTAGGGGCTCAAACCTCAACAATGCCACCCTCGATAAAGTCACTTATATGATTACAGGGAGACATGCTAAAGGACGCTCTTAATTAAGAATCTGACCAGGTGTACTATCCACAGCAGAATGGTACATCAATTACAGCCCATTCTTATGGTGGAATGCTCTTACAGTAAAGAAGCAACAGACTAGTACTGAATGCATTAGTGAGGATACATCTCACAGACAGAAAGCTAAGGAAACTATTTGTAAAATGTAGAACAGCCTTTTTCATTATTGCTTCCCTAAAGAGTCTTTCAAGTAATTTTCCCTTAACGCGTCTATGAAATTTTAATTTCTCAGATATACTCTACATCTGTTTATATGCTCTTTGTATATTTATAGTTTATACATCAGGAGAGTAAGAATCTCCACATCCCATGCCTAAACCCATTTCCACCCCCTGGGGAGCAATATTGGCCCAGTTGGTATTGCCAGAGATAAAAAACATACATGAGTGCCATGCTATTTTGAAGGATCCACAGCTTGACACTTTGTTTATGGATATATACATATGTGGTAAAGATAGAAAGGAATGCATGGTAATGGCAATAATCAATTTCAGGGGAATAATAACTTTGTGGCTCTGAGAGATATAAAAGACCCACCTAATCAGGAAAAGGCTGTGCACGGAACGTCCTGGGTTGATGGTATCATGAGTTATTAAACTTCCTGAGTTGATGACTTTATGAATATGAATTATGGAAGTTCCAAAGCAGTGGTGCTATAGTCTCTGTACTTCATAATGCTGCTTTTAAAAATTAGTATATATTGGGCTGGAGAGGTGATTTGGGCTATTAAGAGCACTTGTTGTTCTTGCAAAAGATTTGGTTTTGATTCCCAGCACCCACACGGTAGCTCACAACCATCCGTAACTCCACTTCAAGGGAATGTCATGCCTTCTTCTGACCTCTGTGGGGAGAAGACATGCATGTAGTACACAGACATACATACATGCAAAACATTCATATACACAAAACACATAAATGCAAACAAAATAGATTATTAGTTTATATTAATTGTGCAAAATAATGGTTTCATTCTGACACTTTTATACATATATAAAATGAATTTTATCACATATACTTGCTTTTGTTAGCTTGTCTCTCCTTAAAATGTCTTTCAAACATGTAGAAATATTTTATTTCATTTCCTCCATATGGGTGTTTTGCGTCCATGTCTGTCTAGCCATCACATATGTACAAGGCCTTATGGAGGTCAGAAGGGGACAGCAGATCTCTGGAAATGCAGCAAGTGCTCTTAAAAACAGACACCTCTCCTCAAACATACATTAAAGGACTTTCAGAAGAAAATGAGTTTAATAGACGATAGTTATAATGTGTTAAAATGGAATGACCAATCGTGTTTTCAGAAATTGGACTTAGTATGGTATGAAATTAAGCAACATGTGGCCATATGCCATGAATAGAAATTACCAATCTTTTCAAGTTATGTCAACATATTGTGGAAACTGTTGCAGTCACTGGTATATTTGGGAAGGGAAAAATCAGTTGGCACATGACATCTTTTTATTTTCTTTTCATAAATTTATTTTTCTCTCATATATTGCATTCTGACCACAGTTTTCCTTCCCTTCTCTCCCCCTGATCCCTCCCAAAGCACACACCTCCCCTCTCCCCCAGATCCACTCTTCCTCCACTTCTCTTCAGAAAAGGGCAGTCTTCCAGGGATAGCCACCAAACACGGACTATCATGCTGCCATAAGATTAGGCACTCAAATGGCTCTCTGATTCCTCCTTACACCTGTCAGAATGGCTAAGATCAAAACCACAAGTGACAGGTCATGCTGGTGAGAGTGTGAAGCAAGGGGAACACTCCTGCGTTACTGGTGGGAGTGCACACTTGCCCAGTCCCTTTGGAAATTTATATGGTGGTTTCTCACAAAACTGGAAATTGATCTACCTTAAGATGCAACTATACTACTCTTGGACATATACCCAATGGATGCTCCACTGTACCACAAGGACGATGGCTCAACTCTGTTCAAAGCAGCTATACTCGTAGTATACAGAAACTGGAAACAACTTATATGTCACTAAACTGAAGAACAAATGAAGAGAATGTGCTACATTTACACAATGGAGAGTTACACAATCTATGAAAAACAATGACATCATGAAATTTCCAGGCAAATGGATGGAATCAGAAAATATCCTTTGGGTTTTCTTGTGGTGTCCTTGCCTTTGGCTCCTATAATCTTTCCTCCTCCTCTTTTATGGGGGTGCCCTTGCTTTACTTATTGCTTGACTGTGGTCTCTGCATCTGCTTCCATCAGTTGCTGATTTAAGCCTCTCTGATGACGTTTATGCTATACTCTAGTCTACAAATATAACAGGGAATCATTAGGAATCATTCCATTGATGTCTTAATTTTTTATTTTATTATTTAAAAATTATTTTATTTTATTTTTCCAGTCATGGCATATAACATCTTAATACAAATTAATGAAAAATAGTAGTCTGTATCATAATAAGCAAACCCTATTGGTTTGGAGCATAACATAGAGCTTTGGACTCTTTAATTAGGCTCATGGAGAAGTTTTCATGAAATATGCATGAAACATACTGTTCTTTTAAAGTGAGCATATATTATTTGTGCAAAAGAGTACTTTGACCATTCATATATGTATATAATGTACATGTATTGTGCCACATTTCCTGTGACCTGCATCATTCCCTCCTGGAGGGAGGTTTCTTAAGACTCAGACAATAAATTAAATCTATATGATTCACAAGACCCAGTTCCAAAACTATCTAAGCAGTAACAACTGCTGGAGAGAGGAGACCTTCTTACTGGTCAGGCTGCTTGCAAGTTGTACAGGGAGCTCCATAGATACAACTTTCATGAGTCCTAATCCTTGCTAGAGTGGGCTTTTTGGTGATGTAGCTAGCTGACTTTGGGATATCCACATTTCCGTAAGTGATCCATTACCTGTACTTGTGTAACTTACCCCAGTAAGTTTCCTTGGTTTTTGCTTTAGACTAGGGCAGATTTTTTTTTGATCTGTTGTCAGTGCCCTATCTAGCATAAAATGAGATTTGTTCACATCTTTCTTTTTATTTATTTATTTTTTAAAATGATTTTTATTGAACTATGTATTTTTTCCTGCTCCCCTCCATTTTCTCCCCTCTCCTCCCTCCCTTTGCTCACATCTTTATAGCAAAAAAAATTATACAACATATTTATTATAATGAATGTCCATGATAAAATCCTAAAAACTATGTCCTTTATAACCCAAGACTGAAATTACATATGTGATACTACCTTGGAATAAACATTTTAAAGATATAGTTCAATAGGTTTGTATGTATCAGTGGTTTATTCTGTTTTTTGTAAATTTTTTATTGATATTTATTGAGCTCTACATTTTTCTCTGCTCCCCTCCCTGCCTCTCCCTTCCCCCTTCAACCTTCTCTCAAGGTCCCCATGCTCCCAATTTATTCAGGAGATCTTGTCTTTTTCTACTTTCCATGTATATTATGTCTATGTAAGTCTTAGTATCTGCATTGTTGTCCAAGTTCACTGGGATTGTGGTCTGTAGGCTGGCTTTCTTTGCTTTATGTTTAAAAATCACCTGTGAGTGAGTACACGTGATAATTGTCTTTCTGTGTCTGGGCTACCTCACTCAAAATAATGTTTTCTAGCTCCATCTATTTTTTTTTTTTGCAAAATTAAAGCTGTCGTTATTTTTTTCTGCTATGTAGTACTTCATTGTGTAAATGCACCACATTTTCTTATCGATTTTTTGATTGAGGGGCATTTAGGTTGTTTCCAGGTTCTGGCTATGACAAACAAAGCTGCTATGAACATAGTTGAGCACATATCCTTGTGGCACGATTGAGCATCCTTTGGATATATACCCAAAAGTAGTATGATTGGGTCTTAACTAAGGTTGTTTCCTTATTTTCTGAAAAATCACCACACTGACATCCAAAGGGGCTGTACCAGGTTGCATTCCCACCAGCAATGCAGGAGTGTTTCCTTTTCTCCACAACCTCTCCAGCATAAGTTGTCATCAGTGTTTTTGATCTTGGCCATTCTTACAGGTGTAAGATGGAATCTCAGAGTTGTTTTGATTTGCATTTCTCTGATGACTAAGGATGTTGAGCATTTCCTTAAGTGTCTTTCAGTGATTTTAGATTCCTCTGTTGAGAGTTGTCTCTTTAGGTCTGTACTCCATTTTTTTTTATTGGATTATGAGATCTTTTGGTGTCCAATTTCTTGAGTTCTTTGTCTATTTTGGAGATCAGACCTCTGTCTGATGTGGGGTTAGTGAAGATCTTTTCCCATTATGTAGGCTGTTGTTTTGTCTTGTTGACCATGTCCTTTGCTTTACAGAAGTTTTTCGGTTTCAGGAGGTCCCATTTATTAATTGTTTCTCTCAGTGTCTGTGCTGCTGGGGTTGTATTTAGGAAGTGGATCCCTGTGCCAATGTGTTCAAGTGTACTTCCCACTTTCTCTTCTACAAGGTTCACTGTGCCTGGCTTTATGTTGAGGTCTTTGATCCATTTGGACTTGAATTTTGTGCATGGTGATAGATATGGGTCTATTATCATTCTTCTACATGTTGATATCCAGTTATGCCAGCACCACTTCTTAAATATGCTTTCTTTTTTTCATTTGATATTTTTTACTTCTTTATTAAAGTTCAGGTGTTCGAAGATGTGTGGATTGAAATCCGGGTCTTCTGTTTGATTCCATTGGTCCTCCTGTCTGTTCTTATGCTATTTTCAGTACTGTAGCTCTGTAGTAGAGTTTGAAGTCAGGGATTGTGATGCCTCCAGAAGTTCCTTTATTGTACAGGATTGTTTTGACTATCCTGGGGTTTTTGCTTGTCCAAATGAAGTTGAGTATCGTTCTTCTGAGGTCTTTGAAGAATTTTGTAGCAGTGGTTTAAACTGAACTCATTTAAAATACATTAGCTGTCTATGTCATACCCTTCCCCCATAGCCTGAGGTACTTTCATGCCATGATTTTGTATCATGACATTCTAAAGATGAGGTACATGTACTATATAAAAAAAAACTCACTGTTTTAGTTCATTCTATAATAGGTATTTTATAGGCTTTAGCTCACCAATTTTTTATATCTGTAGTTATACTTACACATCTTCATGTGTTTATAATAGAAATGCATGATATCCACTTGCACAGCATTTGTCTTCATGATAGCAAAAAGCGTGAATGAAGAGTTTTTTTTCCTGCACATTGGCTATATTAGTTTGCACGTTTTATTCTACTGTGGGAGAAGAAATGCCTCATAATATGACAATATGATTTCTTTCATAAGTGATACAACTGTTTCAATATGCAACCAACCACACTATAGGCTGCTTTCTTTAAAAAAAAACAACATCCAAATGAATGAATATAACAGTTCCTAGGAATGAGATAATTTAAATAGACTAGTACCTATTGTAACTTATTTCTAGAAAAAAACCCCTGTAGTTATAAATCCTATAATACTAAGAAAGGGATCTAGGGACGTTTATAAGAGAAAATATTTAAGAGGTAGTGTTCCAAGACTAAGTGTGCCTTTCTTTGTGTTATGGATTGGGTTGAGGTTTGAGTTCATTCTTCTTTCTTTCCAGAATTTGGGATATTTGAGAACATAAGTATCAAAAGGCAAAAGGTGTCAGTATTATAAATGGCAGGATGGAAGTCTGTTAACTTCCAAATGCAGAGTTCTCTGAAAGGGAGCGTGTACTTTAGAGAGATGTTCAGGATAGGGGCTCTTGTTTCTTTCTTCAACTCAGACTCTTGTATTTGCCTGCTGAATGAGAGGTTCCTAGAGGGCAGTCTTTTTATCCCTGTGCTCAGACTGCTTCTGAGTATACAGTCCTGCCTCACTCTCACAGTGTCTTGCTGAGAGGGGTCTTCCTTTTCTCATAGAAGTCCTGTCCAGAAAGATCTATGTCTGGATCCACCTTCACTAGATACAGATTTGGAGAGTTCTCTTCTATAATGCTACTTAAGCTTGTGGAGGGCAAAGACAACAGAATGTTTCCACTAGATTCTGATGTCTGGACCAATACATGACCATTGATTGAAAAAAGTATTTCTTAAATGCATGTCATAGACTTTAACCAAATGAGTTTTCATTGCTTTTTATTGAAAACAGCCTCTGGAGACACAGAGAAATGGAAAATGGAGAAGAGTGTCTAAAGTTCTTTCTTGTATGAAAATATCACATGGGTCTTTATGTTAGAGGGATGATATAAATATTCCTCTTCCATTGTTGTAGGAGCTACAACAATGTCCATTGGATTTGTGGCTTTTGACATGTGCTTTTCATTACATGCAACAGAAGAGGACATTAAGTTAACATTCATCAAGTGTCTGCTAGGGTCTAATAATTCTATATGCTTATCTACTTTTAACCTTATAATTTAATGCTTACAGTAATTGCTTGCAGTTGCATTTCACAAAGAGATCAAAGTCTTAAGTTGGCTAGGAAGACACTGTGGCCAAAGTTATTCCTGGAAATCCTGTCGGCAAAATGCCACACTTGCAAGTGCCACACTTGCAAAAGATTTATCTTCCCTTAGTAAGTCCAACACAGTCATATTTTTCTCCAGCTTTGTAACAAAATTCTGATTTTTGTAATTGAATGTGAGGTAAAATAGTTGCATATTTAAGGGATAGGCTGTGTATAAAATATCTGTCTTTAAAATTAGAGTTATATTTAGCCAAGTGAAATGCTTACACTATGAGATGCAGCAAAACTGGGGACCAAAGGAGGAAACACCTTGATGTTTCTGGCCACATTCATTAGGATTAATTCACTTACTGATTAGAAGATGGCACTTCTAATAACAATTTCTTCCTGCATTGTCTTTTCAATAATATCAAGATCATAAAATGAATGCTATCAGTTGTGTGTTGGCTGTGACTACATTATAATGCTGTGCTATTTACAGTAAACGAGGATACGATAAAAACCAAATTAATTCTGAAGTCTTGGGGCCTTAACAACTTCATTGGCTCGCATCAACAGAGGCCTCTTTCTAATTCATATAAAATCGGAGAGAGAATGAGCCTTCCCAAGTCTTCTATGTTGCAATTTAGCAGTCCAAACGTTTCACCTGTGCCTTTGTTATTTTAACTTGTAACCTCGGTTATCAATTCTCTAGAGACTAAGAGAACTGAAAGGACACATGCTGAGTTTTAGATGCCTTTCTTCAGAAGTAACAAATATAACATGTTCATGATTCATTGGACAGGTTAGGTGCATAATATTTCTAGCTTCCAAGGGACTGAGAAGGATGTGTCAAACATGTATAATCAAAGGACAGTAAGTGTCTCTGTCACACACTTTTACTTTATTTAATGAGAGATGAAGAGAGGGCATGGTATTGTTTCAAGTACTTTATGTAAGTTATTACACTTACCTATTATATAAGTAATACTTTGTTCTCTGTTTAAAGGTCTAAAACCAAGGCTTGAAACAGTCAGATAACTAGTCCAGTGTTGTAGGAAGGTCACTTCATCATTTCCGCTCAGCAGCTCATACCCAAAATAACCACACAGAAACTGTATTAATTAAGTCACTGCTTGGACTATTAGCTCTAGCTTCTTATTGGCTAGCTTTTACATATTAATTTAACCCCTCTCCATTAATCTGTGTATTGCCACATGGTTGTGGATTACCAGGTAATGTTCTGTCCAGTGTCTGTCTGTGGCAGGGTTACATGGCTTCTCTCTGACTCCGTCATCTTTCTCCCAGCATTCAGCCTAGCTTTCCCTGCCTAACTAAGTTCTGCCTTGCTATAGGCCAAGCTAGTTTCTTTATTCATTAACCAATAATAGCAACATATAGACAGAAGGACCTCCCACTCTAGTGCAGAGTCAGCCATTTGACAACTGTCACAGTGAGATTGCAATTGCAAGCCCAATTTTATTGACCTCCAATGATATTAAGATAATTTGTTACTCAGTTATTTAGCTCCCTCATGAGATTTTATAGGCTCATATTTTAACATAAATAATGATTATATGGATAGTCTATTAGACCATTTTTATCACTTGAACAAAATACTTGAGGTTGGGTACTTTATAAAGAAAAATGATTTTAAGGAAACTTTGATAATTTCATATATGTTTATAATGTATTTTGCTCATATTCACTCCCCCCATTCTCTGGCCTTCAATTTCTCTCATCTTTTCCACAATATTTTCTCATCTCAATTTCATGTGCTCTTATTTTTAAACCATGGGGTTTACTTAGTGTTTCCTGTATGAAACCCTCTCACAAAGCTTTTGAATCTCCACAGAAGAAGGGACAGAAACATTATAAGGACCAGAGGTAATGTATGTCTGTATAAACCACTATTTGCTGGGCATGACAGTGCTATTGCCTACATGAACTTACAGTAGTTATGATTTCATGCACAAGACCTGAAAAGATCAAGCCAGTCAAAATTCCAGCATACATGAGGGAGCCCCACCCACTGTCCAAGGAGACAAGTGCTAATGACAACGGGGTGGGGGAGGTGGGGGAGTTGAATCACATCTTCAGTTTACAGCAGCAGTGGCACTTTTGAAAAGGATTAGATGGGACCCTGTTGGAGGAAGTGTGGCCTTTTTGGAGGGAGTATGTTACTGGGGATGGGATTTGGGATTAAAAAAAAAGTTTATGCCAGGCCCAGTGTCTCACTCCTGCTTTCTGCCCTTGAAGCTCTCAGTTTCTTTCTAGCAGCATACCTGCCTATGTGCTACTATGCATCCCATGGGTTAAACCTCTGAAACTGTAAGCCAGTCCCAATTAAATGTTTTCCTTTTTAAGAGTTGCCATGGTCATGGTGTCTCTGCATAGGAATAGAAACCGTAACTAGGACAACTACTGTGGGTTAGCTTACAATTTCAGAGATTTAGTTCATTATCATCATGACGGGATATGCTAGTGTGGCAGGCAGATGTAGTGATGGAGGAGCTGAGAGTTCCACATCTTGATCTGTAGTTGGCAGAAGCAACTGTGCACCACACTGAGCATAGTTTGAGCAAAACAGACCTTAAAGCCCACCCCCACAGTGATACACTTTCTCCAACAAGGCCACACCTCCTGAGTGTGCCACTCCCTATGGGGGGCATTTTCTTACAAACCACTACAGCCACCAAGCAGTGACTATGAAGCTTTACTTGCCTCACAGTGTAAATAAAAATTAGAATGTAAGGTATTCTGTTGGAGGGGAAGTTTTGCTCAGAGGTTTGATAATTGAAAGCTAAATGATGATCATATTTCAGTTAAACTTTTTCCTAAAGTGGGCATTCCAGGAGAAGAGTAATGCAAGAGTAGAAGGAACTGTAGTACATATGGTCTGATGTAGGAAAAGGGAGGACACTTACTGCAAATGATAAGATGTCTGAAGCATTGGAATCCTGAAGAATATGGTTTCTTAGACCAGAGAAATTTCTATTTTAGGAAAGAACATATTTTTAAGGGTACGGTTGTATTTCTATATTAAGACTATTCACTAGCTATGGTTTATAGGAATGTAGACTTAGGGTAATCATACATATTAATTATACATATTATAATTACATATTATATATATTATATACATATTATAATTGCATATTATGTTATATAATAATATTTTACACAAGGTCTTGGCAGTGTTAGCTGTAACATAAACAACTCACATCTCAGTTGTTATCATCAAGTGTTAAAGGGATGGCTTATTTGCCAGAGTCTGCTACACAGAATCAAGGAGGAAACCCAGATCTATCTACTGTACCATTTGCTAGAACCTGAGTCTGCTGTTCTGTCTTCTGCATCAATTTGCATTTGTGTTGGAACACACACAAAAAAAGAAAAAGCAAATGCACATACCACATCTACACAATCTATGTACCAGCACTAATGCATTTGGCCACATCTGACTGTACGGGAAGCAGGGAAATGTAGCATAGTTACACGAAGAAGAGTAAATGGGTTTGTGAATATCTAGACTAATTTCTGGTGCAACCAGTATAAAGAAAAAGATTGTGGCTTCATAGAGAGCTCAGCGTATACTCCTGGTGGAGAATAAAGAATAAAAACAAAATTATGACTGAGCAGAAGAAGGAGACCCATGTGCCTGCCTGAGGCAGCCGGGCCTGAATGTCAAGGAGAAAACACACACCTTTCTGGTGTTGCAAGGTGTCAAGAAGTCGGGCACTATTATGGTAAGCAAATATAAGATGGCAAATTAAAGAGAAAGACAGGTTGGTTCATGCCCTGGGGAGGGAGAGAGATCTGCAGAGGTGAAGGAGATTGTAACATGACGGGGCCGGCTGGCTTGTTGGGGTTTCTGTCCTGCCCGGTACCCCAACAAGCCAGCAAGCCCCAAGGAAAATCACACACAAGACTCCATAAGGTTATAAACTGATTGGCCCATTAGGTCAAGCTTCTTATTAGTCCTTGTAACTTATATTAATCCATTATCATTATCAATGTTAGCCATATGGCTTGGTACCTCTTTCAGCTGTCAGCTCACATGTTGTTGCCTCTTTGGTGGTCTGCGCAGGAATGGCAGAGGAACCTCCCTGCTTCCCAGAATTCTCCTGTTCTCATTGCATCACCTCTACTTCCTGTCTGGTTTTCCCGCCTATACTGCCAGCCTGGCCAATCAGCATTTTATTAAAATATGATTGACAGAATATAGACAATTCTCCCGAATCAGGAGATGAGGAATGGGCTGAGGTGGGTGGCTTGCTTGCCACCAGAGGCCATGATGATGTTCCGGCCTGGGTGGCAGCCAAGGCCCTTGTCTGGGTTCGTGGCCCTACTGCAGACACTTTTTGTGTTGATGTCCATGGCTCCTGTTACCACTGAAGGACTACGGGATAGAGCTGCATAGAGTTGACCCCCACCCCCTCCCTGGCTACAACTCTAGGGAGAACTGGTCCTGCCCCTAACCAGGTGCAGGACCCAGGAGAACGAGTCCTACATCTTGCCTGGGCAGCACAAGAGAGCTGACCCTGTTTGCGGTGGCATGGGTGAGATGGTCCTGAAGGCATGAGAATGGGAGAGCTGGTCCCATCCCCCTTGTTTTCCATGCGGTGGTATGGGGGATGGAAAAGATGCCTCCCTTGCCCGGTGCCACCTACAGCAAGCAGGGAACCTGACCCCGCCCCTTATCAAGCAGCTCTTGGAAGAATGGACTCAACACCTCGCCTGGGAAGCACAGTAAAACTGATCATGGCACTAGGGATAAGGGTGAGGAATCCACAAGATGGCTTGGGAGATCTGGTCTTGTCCCTTGTTTGCCATATGGTGGTGTGGGCGAGGGAGAGATGCTTGGCCCTACTCCTTACCAGCTACAGCACTCGGGAAAGAAGGCCGTACACCTTGTCTGGGCAGCACAGCAGAGCTGGCCCTGGTGATGTAGGTGTGAGTGAGCTGACCATGAGGGAATGAAAGCAGGAGCTCCCAACCCTGACCCTTGCTTGCTCCTTGCTGTATAGGCTGAACTAACTGGGGCAGTGCTCGAGAGCTCACCCTGGTGGTGACATCTGGCAGGAGACACTCCCCCACATTTCTTTTATATTTCTGCATGCCTTTTTTCTTTTTTTCATTTTTTGTTGATTTTTATTGAGCTCCACATTTTTCTCTGCTCCAATCCCTGCCTCTACCCTTCTTCAACCCTCTACAAGGTCCCCATGCTCCCAATTTACTCAGGAGATCTTGTCTGTTTCTACTTCCCATGTAGATTTGATCAATGTATATCTCTCTTAGTGTCCTCATTGTTGTCTAAGTTCACTGGGATTGTGATTTGTGGACTGGTTTTCTTTGCTTTGTGTTTAAAAACCACTTATGAGTGAGTACATGTGATACTTGTCTTTCAGTGTCTGAGTTACTTCACTCAAAATAATGTTTTCTAGATCCATCCATGTGCCTGCAAAATTCAAGATGTTGTTATTTTTTCTGCTGTGTAATACTCCATTGTGTAAATGCACCACATTTTCTCATCCATTCTTCGGTCGAGGGACATTAGGTTGTTTCCAGGTTCTGGCTATGACATACAAAGCTGTTATGAACATAGATGACCACATGCCCTTGGGGCACAAGTGGGCATCCTTTGGATATATACCCAAAAGTGGAATTACTGGGTCTTGAAGAAAGTTGTTTCCTAATTTTCTGAGAAATCACCACACTGACATCCAAAGGAGCTGTACCAGCTTGCATTCCCACCAGCAATGCAGAAATGTTCCTTTTTCCACACAACCTCTCCAGCATAAGTTGTCATCAGCGTTTTTGATCTTGGCCATTCTCACAGGTGTAAGATGGAATCTCAGAGTTGTTTTGATTTGCTTTTCTCTGATGACTAAGGGTGTTGAGCATTTCCTTAAGTATCTTTCTGCCATTTTAGATTCCTCTGCTGAGAGTTCTCTGTTTAGGTCTGTACTCCATTTTTTTATTGGATTATGCGATCTTTTGTTGTCCAATTTCTTGAGTTCTTTGTCTATTTTGGAGATCAGACCTCTGTCTGATGTGGGGTTAGTGAAGATCTTTTCCCATTCTGTAGACTGTCATTTTTTCTTGTTGACCATGTCTTTTGCTTTACAGAAGTTTTTCAGTTTCAGGAGGTCCCATTTAGTAATTGTTTCTCTCAGTGTTTGTGCTGCTGGAGTTATATTTAGAAAGTGGTTCCCTGTGCCAATGCATTCAAGTGTACTTCCCACTTTCTCTTCTACAAGGTTCAGTGTGCCTGGCTTTATGTCTTTGATCCATTTGGACTTGAGTCTTGTGCATGGTGATAGATATGGATCTATTTTCTTTCTTCTACGTGTTGATATCCAGTTATGCCTGCACCATTTGTTAAGTGCACATTCTTTTTTCTATTTGAGATTTTTTGGCCTCTTTGTAAAAATCAGATGTTCGAAGGTATGTCTTCTATTTGGTTCCATTGGTCCTCCTGTCTGTTCTTATGCCAATACCAGGCTGTTTTCAGTATTGAAGCTCTGTAGTAGAGCTTGATGTCAGGAATTGTGATGCCTTCAGAAGTTCTTTTATTGTACGGGATTGTTGTGGCTATCCTGGGTTTTTTGCCTTTCCATATGTAGTTGAGTACCGTTCTTTGAGGTCTGTGAAGAATTTTGCTGGGATTTTGCTGGGCATTGTGTTAAATCTGTAGAATGCTTTTGGTAAGATTGCCATTTTTACTATGCTAATTCTACCTACCCAAGAACATGGGAGATCTTTCCAGTTTCTGGTGTCTCTTCAGTTTCTTTCTTCAAAGATTTAAAGTTCTTGTTATACAAGTCTTCCACTTGTTTGGTTAGAGTTATTCCGAGATATTTTATGCTGCGTGTCTTATAGGCAGAGGAACAGAGTGGCTTTACTTCAGATTTTCATGAGCACCTCTATTGAAAACAACCAAAAGTCATAGCACCCTCTGGAACAGGATATATTTGTTAGCTGGCCAGGATAATCCAGAAACTTCTTTCCTTTGCAACATAACTTGGGAGAGTTTGTTCGTAGAACCCTGTTAAAAGACTGGGGTTCTTGAGTATAGGGTTCCTTAACTGTGGTACAAATCCATTGTATAGAGAACACTCACTGGAGCCCAGTTGTGCAGTGCCTCCATGAGAATTTAAGAGACAAGTTTCATGCAAAGATGAAGCTCATGTTGCCTGCTATGCTGTAAGTAACGTTCCCTGTCCTATTTAGGGGTCGTGTGTCTGCTACCTGCCACCGTGAAACTGGTAAGTTAACAGGTTAGCTTGGAAGTAAGTAAAAAACTTAGAACACACCTGCTTGCTGCAACAAACTCACAGTGTGAATGACTAGTACCATCTCTATTTTATTGGCAGAGAAGCTGAGGCTTTTAAAGATGAAGGGCCTTGCCAAGATTTATGTAGTCATTAAATACTAGAGATAAAATTGGACTTTAGTGATGAGAATTTATAGCCAGTGTTTTTAGGCCTATAAGCAAAATATTATTTATTTTGAGAAATAATAGTTGAGAAAGCACAGATGTTATAATTTTTGATGAATAATAACGGGTTCTACTTTCTTTGTTAATATAACTTGAATAAGTAAATGAAATAGTTTTCCTTCATGTAGCCTCAGAAAAGAAAGGAATGTTTTGCAACTGAACCTCTAGGAATAGACTTTTGTTTTGGTGTCATTAAGCAAATATCTGCTAAGACAAATGACCAAATAAGCAGTTTCTTAATTTGATACCTGTTTGCATTGATGGGGGTGCAGGTCTACCCACAGAGAGGGAGTACTCAAGAATTCAGAGCTGAGCTTTCTGACTTCAAAAGGTAAGTATTCAGGTAGTTGGGACCAATGTGATATTTTGGCAATTAGGTGGTCAGCATCATTTTTAGTTGAAAATGTGATATAAAAGTCAATGCTCTGGGCAAGGACTTACCTCCCCTGTGTGCTTTAAGGTTGTTGGGAGTTTTCCTTTGTGCTGTTCTCTCCTGTGTGGTTAGCAAACTTTGCAATTTCTTTCTTCTGTGGATTTTCTGAAAGTTTTCATCTTTAGTCTCAAGGACACTGAAGATAGGGTGGGGAGGTCAAGCCTTCTCTGATTTTGTTCCATGCACACAGGCCCTCCCTCTTTACTCACAAGAGACATGTTTAAGTCTGTATATGTATCATTCTGACTTTGAGAGATATTTGGAGCTTGGTATTTCTAAATGCTTCCATAATATGTTCAATATCTTACTTCTTTAGATTATCTCCTTCCTTACCATCTTTGCACTCTTGAACTTAGATATAATGGCTGGAACTTCTGTTGCCATCAAGAACCATAAGGTAATGTTTATAGATGAAATTAGAATTGAAGCAGCCACTTTCATTGAAGCTCAATGAAAATGAACCTATTGACATGAAGTTTGTCAGAACTAAAGTTTTACTGCATGAGATACACAAAATATCATCAGCAAATGTTATAAAGTTGAGCAATGTTTATGAACATGGCTTCTTGGTAGCAAAACTTTTTTGAGGTAGGGTCTCTTGTAACCCATGACATGAACTTATCTTTGTTACGTAGGTAAGACTAACTCTGAGCTCCTAATTCTCTTACCTTAGCCTCCCAAATGCTGGGAGATTACAGACAAGCACCACTATATCCATCCATTTTAGTTTTTAGACCTGTACAATTCTATATTGACTTTTGAATGCATTTATATTCATAATACATTTGAAATAAGAATAACTACACACACACACACACACACACACAATATCTACAAACAAAGCTCTGGGAACATTGTGGAAGAATGAATAGAAAGATTGTAAAAGCCAGAAGACTGGAATGTTTGCTGTAAAATAGTATTTTCCAAAGGTAAAAAAAAAAATAGAGGAATGGAAGTGGAGAAGGATAGGAAGGAGAAAAGAATGGATATGGGAAGAATGAAGGGGAGGAGTAGAGAGTGAATTTGATCAAAATATATTGTATGAAATTGGCAAATAACTAATAAAATGCATTATCAAAAATTTAGAATAAAAACTTATACACGGTCTCTTACAATAACTTTTTGAATAAACTTGTGTAATTCTAAGCTCCAAAATTATTCAGATTTAAGAACCTTAGAGAGTTCACATACAGCCCAGAGAAATCCCTGCATTATAGGAAAATAATGATGGGCAGTGAATCAAGCCCCTAAGAGAAGAAAAGTAAGAGTTAAGAAAACAGTTAACTAGGTAACTGAAAGTCTCCTCAATTCTAACACAGATAATCAAAAGAAAATGTGGTTCAAAGTGCAAGATCAGGGATTTAATTTAGACAAAAGGAAGTTTTTTTAATGGTTATGCTTGTTAATAATCGGACTGGCTCACACTAGGAAGGGTATAAAGTCTCATATTTCAAAAGCTGGTATGGGAGGAAAAGGGTTTTTATTTTCGTCTTCCAGAAGTTGGATAGAATTTTATCACTTCTGAATTTCTTGGACATGGTAATTCTAGGTAAAATATTCTGCCAAGGTGTTCAGTTTTGGTTTTGATTGTACCATTGCTCGAGAACTAGTGTGTGTGTGTGTGTGTGTGTGTGTGTGTGTGTGTGTGTTTGTGTGTGTGTGTGTGTGTGTGTTTAGAGGGAGTGAGAGAGGGCAGGTTAGCAGAGCATTATGCATCTTTAGGGAGATATGAGGGGCTGTAGCCATATGAAATTGCTGTCTTACTAGGTAAGGTTAGGGATCTGTGTTTTCAGCATTAACTGAACCTTGTTCTACACATTTATGTTCACTTACTTTTTAAATTACACTTTATTTATGTGTATGTGTGTTTGTGCATGCATCACTGTGTTTGAGCAGTATCAGAGGACAACTTGCAGGATTTGGTTCCCTTCTTGAATCATGTGGGTCCTGGATATCAAGCTCAAGTCTTCAGATTTGGTGGCAGGCACCTTTAACAGCTGAACCATCTCACCATTTTATTTCATTTATCGTTGCTACTATTTTGCCTCTTCTTTTCAGGCATCTAAGGGGAAATAAATGACTTATTAAAATGATGTGAATGAATGTTTATAATTTCTTAAAATCTTGCCTGTAAGAATGCTTTAGTGTTTTTTAAACGTGATAAATCTTATTACATTTTCTTATAAATTAGGGAAATTCATAATATAAACGGGTAAGCCATCTCTGCTTAATATTATAAAAATCTTACCTAATATTTACATTGAGTCTTTAAAAAACATGTTTTCTCCATTTCTAGATTTAGTATTCAAAATTTGCAGCCTAGGAGGGCAAAACTAAGACAGGGCCAATGAGCAATCTGATATTAACTCATTCACTGGCTCCTCCTCGGTCTATTTGCTTCTTCAAACAACTGAAGAGACTCACTCGGTCCTGCATGGGATAAAGTGGAGGGGAAATTGATTGAATGATAACATGAATTTCCAAGTCTTTAATGACCCTGCAGTTCATGTCCAGAAAGTTTATGTGTTGGTTAAAGTTTAGGAGAAAAGTTTGGCTTCCAATAATTTTTATTTTATAAGCTTCCTGTTTTCATTTCTTACCTCTGATCTGCTTAAACGGTATATTCCTCAACAATTTATTGCCTTTTAAAGCTGCAAATTCTGAGGGCTGACAGTAAATGTGAACAAGCTCTAATATGCCTTGTGCCAATTGTAATTTAGCCGGCTCCTTGAGAGCACAAGTTTTTTATTACCATAAATTTTCTCCACCTTCTAGGTGTCTCCCTGCTGACAACGTTGTCCAATTTTGAATCCCAACATCTTCATTTCAAAAGCTGGAAAATGAAACTGCAAAGGTCAGGTTTCATTGTAATTGTGGACTCTGGTTAAAAAGACTACATTTCTTAGCACTGAGCCACCATCCACACTGCTTGCTTCAGAGGGCACTCAGACTTATGGAAAATGTCACCATGCAATTGAAGTGAATGATTGTACCTGGCACTTGGATCAACAGGAAATATTTCAGTGTCTGATTTTGTCACCATGCAAGGAAGAAAAGAAGAAAAGACCTTAAATAAGAGTACTCTTATTTAGTAACCACAACCACAACCACAACATGCTCCCTACTTCCAGAATATCTATCTCTCCTTTTTTCCATAACAGATGGCTTTCAACCTCCAGATCTTAGCTCAGGCAACATGACTGCCCTGACTGAGGACTTTACTACAGTGCTTCTCAATCTTCCCAATGTTGTGACCCTTTAATACAGTTCCTCATTCTGTGGTTATCCTTAGCCCTAGAATTACTTTCATTGCTACTTCATAACTAAGTTTTGCTACTGGTATAAATTGTAATGGAAATATGTGTGTTTTCTGGTGGTCTTAGGTGACTGCAGTGAAGGGGTCATTTGATTCTCAAAGGGGTCATGGGCCACAGATTGAAAACTACTGACTTAGTACCTTGTATTTACATGTAAAAGAATTGTAACAGTGATTTTTTTTTTCTCAGTCATTGGCAAGATGAGCTGAGCTTGTACAGGGCGCATGTTTAAAGAGTGTGTCTGAATAAAGTAAATTCTCTACCATTATTTGCTATCGCCATGAACTCACTCCATCGTTAATGGCTAAGGCTCTCCAAGAGAGGTACTGGACATAATTCACTTATAATTTTTTCTTTTTTAAAGATTAAAAAAGTTATTTTATGTATATTAATGCTTTGCCTGCACATATGTCTTTGCACCACATGCATGCCTGGTGCCTGTGGGGATCAGAAGAGGGTACCATATTCTCTTGAACTGGAGTTGTGGATGGATATGAACCACTGATGTTGGTGCTGAGAAACAAACTTGGGTTCTCTGTAAGAGCAAGAAGTGCTTTGAACCTCTTAGCCATCTTTCCAGTCCCCACATAATTTCTTATCGAATCCTTGCAGCAGCCTCATGAGTCTGATGTCACTCCGTTGTTCTTTTGGGGGAATAGAGGTGTTAGAAGGAAGGAAACTGGAGTTAGAATAGTAAGTTAGTCAAAGTTACGTAGTGTATCAACTTACACCCATTCGCGTAAACTCCAGAGCTCATGTTTCTGAGAAAAACAAAGCTGCATGGCAGATACTGTCATGGTTCTCTTCATAACCTGTCACCCCTTCTAGTTCAGGACACAGTAGCCAGATTTCTAACTTCCCAAACCTAAAATTTGTTGCATGAGAGTTCTCTCTGGTGTCTAAATCCACGTTATTAATCATATGGAAGACAGAAAGTTCCAGGGGATCAGTGAGTGGCCTCCAATAGTTATAGTTGTGAGGTGGTGGATAAAAACCCTAAACCCTGTACCCAGGTAGGGTGGCTGTGAGGCAGTTTTACATAGGCTCCTGTGTCCAGTTGCTCACTGCTGTGCTTCCTTTTCATCTTTTATTATCTTTTCTTGCTCCTTGGATAGCTTCTTCATTCTTTTGTTTTCCCTCACTCCCAACTAACTGTACTTAAACCTACTTTCAGAGTTGGTTTCTGGGAGAATCAAATAGCTCCAGTCTCCTTCCCTCCTAAGATTCCTTTATTTTCAAGTTGCTGGAAGTGGAGAGGACCAGAGGTGTAGATAGAATCAGAGAGAAAAGGCCCATCACTAGATTGTTTGTCCTGGGAGGGTATAGTACATTTCTGCAATCTTCGCACTGTTGGATTAGGAGCTAGATGACTTTTGTTGTTGTTGTAGGTGTTGTCCTATGCATTCTAAGAAGTTCAGAAACACCTTTCACCTCTGTGCTGGCTAGTTTTATGTCAACTTGACACAAACTGGTCATCTGAGAGGAGGAAACCTTGACTGAGGAAATCACCTCCATCAGATCAGGCTATGGGGCAACCTGTAGAGAATTTTAATCAGTGATTTACGGAGAAGGATACAGTTCATTGTGCATGCTGCCAGCCCTGGACTGGTGGTCCTGAGTTACATAAGAAAGCAGACTGAGCAAGTCGGGAGGAACAAGCTAGTAAGTAGCACTCCTCTGTGGCCTCTGCATCATCTCCTGCCTCCAGGGCCCTATCCTGTGATGCGGGAGAATTGTCTATATTCTGTCAATCATATTTTAATAAAACGCTGATTGGCCAGGCAGGCAGTATAGGCGGGAAAATCAGACAGGAAGTAGAGGTGATGCAATGAGAACAGGAGAATTCTGGGAAGCAGGGAGGTTCCTCTGCCACTCCTGCACAGACCACCAGAGAAGCAACATGTAACCTGCCCAGTTAAAAAAGGTACCAAGCCATATGGCTAACATAGATCAGAATAATGGGTTAAGATAAGTCATAAGAACTAATAAGTAGCCTGACCTAATGAACCAATCAGTTTATAATCTTATGGAGTCCTATGTGTGATTTTCTTTGGGGTTTGCCGGTTGTAGGGTACCAGGCGGGACAGAAACCCCAACAAGCCGGCCGTCATGTTACATATGGCACCCAAACGTGGATAATTGAATCCACAAAAAGCCTGAGAAAGTTTGGGAAAGAATAGAGTAAAGCATGGTTTCTTAGTAGCAGCAATTTCTCGGGTCTGCTCTGCTTGCTAGAGGCAAGCAAGCACTCTCATCTAAGAGAGGCTTCCTGACTCAGCTTTAGCTGCAAAACTTTGCAGCTCTTTTAAGAGGTCCTGCCACGAAACACTTAAATGGTGTTGACGAAAAGCTGAACACATGCTTTTCGGTCTTCAGCCATAGCAGGAAAAAAGCTATGCTGTTTTAAAATGCCGGCTTTCTGGGCTGTCCTGCCAGGTCAAACTCTGACTCTTTCAGGCAGGCAGTCTGACTGAGTGTGGTCTGTGAGCAGAATACTACAGCTTGCTTGCTAGCAAAAACCTTGAAACGCCATAGAGTTGTGGCAGTGAACACAGCTCTGGCTGGTATCTCAGCCAGGGGGCTGGAAAGCTAAGAAATGGGATGGATCTAGCCGTCAAAGCCATGGCTCTCCATATTGCTTAGTAAATTAAAGGCTCATGTAGTCAGAAAAAGAGAGATACAGTAAAGAGAGATTCAAAGAGGAAGAATACCTCTAAATGGTTTACAGTGTATTAAAAATATATGCAGGCTAAAGGTTAAAGTCATTAAAAATAAAAAAGAAAGAAAGGGAGAAATAGGGTGTGGTGGTACACACCTTTAATCCCAATGCCTGGGAAGCAGAGGTACATTGACCTCTGAGACTTTAAGGGGCAGAGATAGTTGACCTCTGTGACTTCAAGGTGTGGTAGCACACACCTTTAATCCCAATGCCTGGGAGGCAGAGACAGACAGATCTCTGAGTTCAAGGTGTGGTAGCACACACCTTTAATCCTAGCACTGGGGAAGCAGAGACACTTGGATCTCTGTGAGTTCAAGGTGTGGTAGCAAACACCTTTGAATCCAGTACTGGAGAGGCAGAGACAGAAGGATCTCTGTGAGTTCAAGGACAGCCTGGTCTACAATGTTATTCCAGGACAAAGTTATAAAGAGAACCTGTCTCAAAAAGTAAAAATGAAAATAAAAGAAATAGAGGTTAAAATAAAGATGAAAAATACACAGAGAATCTTGATACTGTATGTTTTTATGTTCTCTTTGAATTATTTGAATGCTGAGGAAGGAGCAACAGCTGCTAAAAGACTTTTGTTTATAAATACTGCTGAACTAGCCCAAGATAGGTATTTTGAAAATACCTTGGCTTCAAAATTGAAGTCAAAAGGTTTGTTACTTTGGAGAAGAGATTTTGCTTTTGTTTCCACAAAAAATGAGAGGTTGTGGATTCATTCTGAGTTAAGAAAAATCCAGTATGATCAAGGAAGGTCACCTGAGAAATCTCCGACAGGAACAGATGGCCCAGATGTCTGAGTTCTTCGTCCAGAACAGGTTCAAGACTGCTGCCTGAGATGATCAAGACTCACAGGATACTCCAGTCAGGACTTGATGATAATTCTAAATTTTCTTTAGGTCCCCATAAGATTATCAGCGCCCCCAACCAACAGGAAGTAGCCTAAAATACTACGCCCACATTCCCAACAAATGGATTATGGGTATTTTCCTTTATTTAAAAAAAAGAGGGAAATGATGCGGGAGAATTGTCTATATTCTGTCAATCATATTTTAATAAAACGCTGATTGGCCAGGCAGGCAGTATAGGTGGGAAAACCAGACAGGAAGTAGAGGTGATGCAATGAGAACAGGAGAATTCTGGGAAGCAGGGAGGTTCCTCTGCCACTCCTGCACAGACCACTAGAGAAGCAACATGTAACCTGCCCAGCTAAAAAAGGTACCAAGCCATATGGCTAACATAGATCAGAATAATGGGTTAAGATAAGTCATAAGAACTAATAAGTAGCCTGACCTAATGAGCCAATCAGTTTATAATCTTATGGAGTCCTGTGTGTGATTTTCTTTGGGGTTTGCCGGTTGTAGGGTACCAGGCAGGACAGAAACCCCAACAAGCCGGTCCTCATGTTACAGTCCTGTTTGAGTTCCTGTCCTCACTTCCTTCATTGATGGACTACAATGTGAAAGTGTAAGGTGAATAAACCCTCTCCCCCCCAACTTGCTTTTGGTCATGGTGTTTCATCACATGGTGTTTCATCACAGAAGTAGAAACCCTAAGACAGCCTCTGTGTACCAGATAGCAGTGTTAGCATCTCAACTTCCTGCAACAACTTAAACATCTCCAAATGAGACATTGGATGAGAGTAGGGCAGTATAGAATCACTCCCAGTTGAAATACAGTGTGTGGATGAGATGTCACTTGAGAAGATTATAACACTATTAACATTATTCATTCCCATTTGCCAGGTATCATAGATGCTGCTCTATGTACTATGACTTACTTGATTCTCATAGAATTTTATTACTTTCATTTGACATACAAAGAAAATGAGGTTTACGGGGTGCTATTTGCTTGAGTTTATCATGTGGCCATGTTCTTAAAATGTTTCTCTTCTCTTCTGGAATTTCATTCCCTCTTCTTGATTTCCCTAAGTCCCATCTATTCTCTAAGAATCAGTTCCAGTACTGTTGCTACCCAGCTCTTTCTTTTTGTTGAAAACTGTCCCACTCTGCATCCGTGCAGGTCACCATAGTGTTCATGTGTCTGCAAACTGCAACAAATTGGAAGATTCACAAGGGTAAGAACTGTGGCTTATTCATTTTTGAAGAATCATAGTTGTGCTCATATGAAATCAGAAACGGAAACAAAGCCTGCCAATGGTGATGTTAGGAATCGTATTTGACAGGAGTTAAACGTGAGACAGGAAATAAAAGCCCAGAAGGCGGCTGTAAAATGAGTACGTTGCTGCTTGTGTCAATTGATCTTACCGAGAACAGTATTAGTAATTATGCACAAAACACCTCATGATTGTCTCCATCAAAGAGATAGAGAGCTGGAATATTTACCTAGCAGCTTCCTGTCCTAATATACATTATATTGGTAAATTTTCATGTGTTGTTTAAGCTTGTTGAAATCAGACTCTGGTAGTAAGGAGGCCCCTGTGTCCAAGACTCCAGCAGGCTTCTTTCAAGTGTTCTCTCAAATGCCCTCCAAGGCTCCTTGTCCAGGAATGGTCTGATCTCTCTGTGTGACAGTAAAGGAAGAGAACAGCAAAAATACCTAAGTGTAAGAATGCTGTTTCTTCGAGAACAGCTAGAAGGCAACCAATTTTCAACAGATGTCATTGTTTACCCCATGATATAAAGATGCCAACAGTGGGAGGGAGAAGTCTAGAGTTCCGCTATGGGCAGCTCATCTGCAGAGAGAAAGTTCAATTGCAGGCTCTAACTTAGGTGCCTGAACTTTCCTAGTCATTTCTGTCAGACGTTTGTAAGCCCTCAACCTGTTAATATTATCTTTCTGCTGTTACTTGCTTTTATTTGGATGCCTCACCCATGTGGACACTCTCTGCTCTGCCAAGGATTCTTAATCAGGAATTCTAGCTGGATATCTCAACAGGGTTTCCCCAGTCAACTTCTGCTGGATATTTGTAAGTTTCCAATCTGATGGTGTTACCTTTTGTTTACATTCTCAGTTGGGCTACCTAAGTCACCTTTGCTGGATGTTGTGAGCTCCCAATTTGATCATATTTTGCTATCTGTTTGCTTCTTCTTTGTATCTGCTACTCAAAATTCATTTTTCTACTTTCACTTGCTATGTACTTAATAAATTTACTCATTGAGAACCAAAAGCATAGAGACTGTCGGTCATTCTCTGGATCACGCACAACAGTGTCAGGCTATGTGTCAATTACTTTTCCTGTTTCTATGTCTGAACACCTGATATGGAACAACATAAAGGCAACAAGATTTATGTTGGTTTACAGTTTGAAGTTCACCATGTCAGGGAAGGTTTGATGGCAGAAACATAAAGCAACTGGTCACACTGCCCCCACAGTCAGGAAGCAGTGGGTAAACAGAAAGTGGGGCTGGTTTTGAACTCTTAAGGTTCCTCCCAGTGACCTCCTCCTCCAATGAAGCTCTACCTTCTGAAGATTTCACTTTTCCAAAAGACACACCCAGCTGGAAATGGAATGTTTAAGTACGTGGTCCTATGGGGGTTTTTCACATTAAAACCTCAACATTCTGTTCTTTTCCCTCATCAACTCACAGCCATCTCATAATGCAAAATGCATTCAGTCTGGCCTCAAAAGCCTCCATAATCTTTAACAGTCTCAATATTATTCAGAAGTCAAAAGTCTCTTTTGATACTCAAGGCAATTTCTTAGCTAGGAGTACCTATAAAAAGAATAAGAACAACTGTATCTCTCTGATATATAAAGGCTCAGAATAAACTTCCTACTCCAAAAGGGAAAATAGGGACATAACAAGGAAAGAATGGACCAAAGCAACATCAAAACCCAACAGGAAAAATGCTACATCCTGTAGATCTACACTTGGTAACTGGGGCTTGTGATCGACTTATCTGGGCTCTGATGTGTTTAGATAGCCATGGTCTTCTGGCTCAGTAACCTACAGCACACACAGCCTATCTCCTGGGCCAGCTCCACTCCATGCTTACAGATATTTTTGGTAGACATTCCTCAGTCTTGTCATTGTTGATGTCCTAAGGTGTCCACTGTAATTTAGACCTCATCTTTCCAGCTTCATGTCTCAGGATCTCTTGCAAGGAATCTCACCACATCTCAAATTTCCTGGCCTCAGTGGCTTTCTGTAATGTGTCTCCAAGCTAGTTTTATAGCTTTATAGGGTTTCTTTAGCCTATAGCTCCAAACTCTTCTACACTCCTCCAGCAAACACATACCTCAGACCTATGAACAGTCTGTCCATGTTTATCACAGCAATGGTCCCTCTCCTTTTTATTAATTTTCTGTGTCAGCTACTTTTATTTTTGCTGTGACCTGACAAGAAGTGATTTAAGGGACAAAGAGTTAATTTTGGAGTGTCATTTCAGTTAATTTAGTTCACAATAGTCATGATGGACTGGTGGTCGGGTGTGGTGGCAGGAATGTGAAGTAGCTGGTCATATTGCCTCTGCCTTCAGGGAGCTGATCTATAAAACATCAAGGGCTGCCTCTAGTAACTTCCCTCCTTCTAGCAATGCTCCACCGCCTAACGTTCCTACAACCTTTCAGAATAGTACAGGAACCCATGGGGAGGGTAACATTTCACATTTAAACTGAGCAGAGATCAGAAAACTTCGTTGTCTCTGGACAGAGTTTTCAGGCAGAGAAATGGAAGATTTCAGTGCTTCATGTGAGTGATAGCTGTGGAGGGCTGAGAAGTGAGTCAGGCTTAGATGGTACATCAACAGCAGCTGTTTCAATACTCACGCTTGGCTTGGTGTCTGGCATAAGAGTTGTGGCTAAATATTTATTTATTCCTTCCAAATAAATTCAGGCAGGCTGAGCTAAGTTGGGGGGGGCTATTACAAAAAACAAATTAAATTGCTTTTGTACATTAGCTTGGTAGAAATTTTATTCTAAATTTCAAAAGCCTTACATAAACCCTTAGAACACACATATCCAATCATTGGAAACTACCTGCACACATTTTAGAGAGTGCCCTTTTCTGACTTAGTCCTTGGTCTTAAAAATAAAAACTTGGCCTTGTAAACAATTTACAGTTCTGATTTCAGTAAATGCAGTGATTTTTCTCTAGGGACTTGTGAGAACATGAATTCTGATGTTTTCAGAACAACATTCATTTCTGTTTGACATTGACAATTAACAAAAAGACCTTAGATGCTTATCAGATCATAGCTTCACTTAAATTTCTCATGACTGGAAATTAGAAAGTTGTTTCCAAGGCAACTGACAACCAGCTATTGTCCTCCAGGGTATTTCGTGTTAGGAGTTTAAAATGTGATTGCTTTCCCACCGCATCTCTGCTTCTCCTCTAGTGTTCTTCCTCTCTCTTCTCTCCCTCTCAGCTGGTTATAACTTTTCCTTTTGCAGATATCTGGAAACTGCAATAAAAATGTTGGATACCCTAACATTCTGATATTCCAATATGAGGTATTAGATTGGCAGTATGGATTATGAAGGCCAGGACACACGAGAGAGGAAGAGATCAGATGATTAGAAATCCACGAAAAGATTCTGGGTGTGTAAGCTTTTTCTTCTAACAACTTGTTCTCAAGGGAACTCACCAGGGTCTCATGAGAAGTTCTTTAATCCCTCCTAAGAGGAATAATGTTAATGACCCTATTGACTCCATTTTTAAAGGTTTTCCATCACTTCTCATACTATAACTCTGAAGATCAAGTCTCCAACTCATGAATATTTAAGGGACAAATCACACTGAAACCACAACAAGCACTGACCCATTCCCAAAAGCTCCAGGCCTGTGGTCCAAACACCTCCTGTAGGATGCTGCTGGACTATACTGCTGCACTGAGAATTAACGTTCTGACACATGAACTGTAGAAGGACATACTCAAGCCATAGGAGATTCATAGTTTCCATCAGTCTCCAGCAGTGAAAGGCAAAAACATCAGTTTGTGAAACTATGAATATGAGAAAAAGACTAATAGAGAGTCCTACAGTGGAGGACATCTTGTGATGGGGAAGAATGCTGTACTCTGTAATGTTTTCCTTGTCTTGTGGGTGGGAGAGCAAAAGGAAGCGAAGGTTGTCTTTACCTCTGTGTCCATATAAAGCTTAGTAGTAAAGTTTGGTTTTTTTTCCCTTGAGTCCTCTGGTAATGGAGAGCTGGGGGGTGGGGAGAGAGAGAGAGGAAATGTAAGAAGGTAGACATTAAACAAAGGAAAGATCTACGGTGTATATCATCTCAGGCTAGAGTCTGGGAAATTTTAGACTTTGGGTTTGATACCCAACATTACATAAACCAAAACAGGGTAAACTATTCTGGGAGGTTGCAATGATTACCTGAGGTGGTTTTCAGTGCAGTTCCCCAGATCTCAAACTACACATTTTCCTGGGTGGAGCAGACACAGAAAAATGAAGATTAAAAATTTCTCAAATGACTTAAGCGAATTTGTTTTTCAAGAATTTTATATTTGAATACCATATTTATATCATTTTCCCTACAAAGTTCTTTTGTGTCCCCCTCACTCCCTCTCAAATCCAAGGCCTCTTATTCTTTATTGCTGTCACACACATACACACACACACACACACACACACACACAGAGAGAGAGAGAGAGAGAGAGAGAGAGAGAGAGAGAGAGAGATGTGCACACATGTGCAACATGATGAGTACGTTTAGTATTGTTTGTATGTGTATGTGTTCAGCTCTGACCACTCAGGATCTAATATATCAGGGGACTGCACAAACAGGCATGAATCCATGTTAGCCTACTACCTGTACTTGCTGAGCCCCTGGACCCTGTGGATAATCCACAACTGCCAGGTTCCTAAATCAGTATAATTCCTAACTGCATTCTAAATACTTATCCTTAAACCCTTAGAGGAGTGTAGTCATCTACCTTCATCAAGGAAGCTTCTTGCAGCAGACAGAGCCCTTATATAAAGCCATAGCTGGTCAAAAGCAGAGCACAACTGATTGTGGGAGGACTGAGCCCCAGTTGATACATCTACAACACAACCCCTACCCTTAAAACCTAAAGCTCAGAGTGTGCTATTTTGTCTGTGATTTAACAAATAAAGCTTGTCTGATGATCAGAGTGCAGAGCCAATCCACTAGTTAATCATAGAGGCCAGACAGTGATGGTGCATGCACACCTTTAAATCCAGCACTTAGAAGGCAGCGGATCTCTATGAGCTCAAGGTCTCTCTGGGTTACACAAGATTGCTACAGTCTAAAAGAGAAACAGAACCAGGTTGTGGTGGCTCACATCTTTAATACCAGCACCAGGGAAGTGGAGATAGGAAGGGATATGGCTGAACAGAGAGATGAATAGAAGGCAGGAGGAGACAGGAGCTCGGGATTCAGTCTGAGGTTCCTAGAGATGGCATTCAATCTGAGGACTTATAGAGACAGGATACGCCATTCGGTCTGAAGATTTCATAGAGGTAAGAACCAGTGACTGACTGCTCTGCTTCTCTGATCTTTCACCTTTCACCCCCTAATATCTGACTCTGAGTTTTTATTACTATCTTATTCTATTTATTATTATTTTTATTATTAAGACCAATTAGAGTTTGTGCTACAGCACAGGAAATTGAAAAAAGAGGAAGCAAAGTAAGAGTTTGAGGACCAGGTCGTCTGCTAGGAGATGGTGTCTCCCATATGTGACAGAGGAGTTGCACCATGAAATCTTAACGATATTGGTTGTTACTGAAAAACGACCACACCAACTGACAAACCAATGTGGATGAGTGAAATTTTGCAAGACCCCACCACTAGGACAAAGAGCTACAGGCAGTTAATGGCTGCTAAGAGAGGGAGAATCAATTTTCTCCATACACAGGCCCTCAAATGACTGATGTAGCTTTACCTTGCCCTATTGTGATAAACCCTGATCTGTTGTTTTCCAAATTTTATGCTAGCTCGAAGAAAACAAATTAAATCTCTAGGCCATCACAAATCTAATTTGTCAGCTACTAATGGTTATGAAAGCCAGGCTTCTCTCTTTTCCTATTAATCTTTCAACCAGAGTAATTTCTGTGTAAGAGTCCACTTCCCTGGTGCCTTCAGGTTAAATCAGAACACTTCTTACCTGATTTTCTAATTGTTGGGATGAGCTATTGTACAAGGATTTGCAACCTCATGCCCCAAACCCTGGAGTTGGGGCACCACCTCGATGGTGGGCCCAGTAATTTCTCTTTTTTATCTGCAGAGTAATGAAGTTTACAAAGTGCTTCCTAAGCTATTTGGACCTGAGGTGTTGCATAAAATTGGTTATGTAAGAAGAATTGGAGCCACATTGTCGGCATCTGTATTATCTTCTCTGTCCCTCTGCCCCAACCCTGGGAAAAATTGGAGTCTGTATCTGCTGGGAGAGCAGAAGTTATAAACAGGCACCACCTGCAGGCTAGAGGGAGAGTCGTGGGGTGAGATTTTATACCTTATGCTTTGGATAGACAAATCTAGTCCATGGATGTAAACTACTCCCACTTAGGGAGCACCTGCTCTAGGCCAAGTGTTGAACCAGGCATTTGCTTATATATTGTTTCTTATTCCATTTTTATCGCCATAGAGCAAAGATTTTGTTTTTTAAATCCCCAGACTATAGAATGTGGGACTGAGGCTCAGGGAAAATGCAGTGTGCTTTCTTCTTATCAGACAGTTACAAAATAGACCGTTCTGAGATTCAAAACAAGGCTCTAGGCTGTAGTGGCATGTGCCTATAATCCCAGTACTTGGCATCTGGTGATTGGGGGATCAGGAGCCTTCCATTGCAACTTAGGGTACATGACACACTAAGAAAAACAAAACCAACTAAACAAACACATAGTTAAATAAACCAGGCTCCAGTCATTTTGCCACTGGACATCTCTGCACCACTTGTCTAGGAGTGGAGATGCAGGGAAGGAGCAAGATGAAGGGCGAGGAGATCTAAGACTGAAAGTGTAAGCAGCGCACATCTCATTCTGGCTTACTGTGTGCCAGGTTTGGGGGCATTCTTGCTGTTATACGGGCACCACTTCTTAATGTTGTGTTTGGGGAACGTTTCCATCACTGCTAAAGCAAAGGGGGCAGTTTTGAAAATGTGATGGAGGATAATATCTGAAAATAGTAACTCACTGTATTTTAAAGATCTCCCTATAAATGTTGTCCTCTTTTTGCCTTCTTGTGAGTAATAGGGTTACAGTTAGGCAAAGAATGGCAAGAATTAAAACTTATATACACAGAAGGAGAAAATAGAAAAGAAACACTTGCACTTTACCAGGACAGGAAGTTTTTTGAGTTCTAGGAGATAGACATGGGGAAAGAGAAAGAGGTTTAAGACATCAATCACCGGTGTCCTTACTTCTTCCTATGACAGTGGCTGAAGATGCATTAGAAAAAAAACTTCCACAGGCTCATGTCCTATCAGCTATGTGGCATTCTGTGAAGAAGCCTCCCAAACTACTTTACATGCTTACAATGTTCGTAGATTTTTTTTGGAATATCAGCCCATTTTAAATTAGTGTTTTGGAAATCCATCATGGCATTTTGATGTAACTGCTTTAGGTAGCTTTTAATTTAGTTCTGTTATTACATAGAATTCTTCTCACCAACTGTGTTTTAGACACACAGTTGTTTCTAAACTTCTTTTTTCTTTTTTTTTTAAAGAAATATGTATTCTTCCTGCTTTCTCGGCATAACACCACGAACCAAATTTAATGAAAGATAAGAAGACTGACATCTTCTCTGGATGCAGAAACTTGTGAGCCCTAATATGCCAAAGGGTAGAATTGACTCATCACTGCCCGATCTCATCCCTGATGGCACAGCATGGACAAGCGCCATGCTTTCAATGTGTCTTGTTCACAGTAACTACACAGAAATGTAAGACGGACAGAGGCGATAGTGCCTTTCTATGGCTTTAGTGCTATTTTTACTTGAAGTCATCTTACACGTAAGTGGGTGATCTCACTTTAAGGAAGCAGTGTAAAATATTATATTGTTGGCTGTAGTAAAGATAGACAAAGCTCCAAGAATGCCCTCGGCTGCTTGTTTTACAAGGTGGTGATTATTTGACTTGGGAGGTTGGTTCAAGGATTGCTGATTAGTCATGGTGTCTGGAGTCCATGCCTTTTAGCAGTATCCTTTCACACTGACTCCGGGCTTAGCCTGCTGTTGAAGCCCACTTTGCGTTGCTATATAGCAAAATGCTTTTTTTTGTTGTTGTTTTCTATAACAAAATTCTTGATGCTGGATAATGGATAAACAAATGTTTCTCTAGATGTCTGTTGAGCTGACAGCTTTGGGGTTTGAAGTTAAAGACTAGGTGAGCCCCATTCTCTGACGCTGGGTGAGGGGTGTCTGGTTGTGTCATCACATGATGAGAGCATAGGCTATATAAGAAGCCATGTGGTGAGTTAGAAAGCAAGAAAGCAAAAGAGGCCAGCCATACTTCTTTTTTTTTTTTTTTTTGTAACAATCACTTCTTGCAGTAACTGGCTACATTAGTACTTCAAGAACTGTAGTAGTTTTTTTCTGAGGATAGCGCCTTTGGAGTCTAATCATCTATTAAAGGCTCCATATAACCTTAATACTATGACATTTAGAAGCTAGTTTATAGCTCATGAACCTTTGGAAAACATACTCAAATTGAATCCAAATCACAGTACCTGTAGCTTTCTTTGGCCATTGGGCAATAACTTGTTATGTTAAAAAGATTTTCACATATTCAGAATTGTTTGCTGTTGGGGTTTGCCCTCATGGGGGCAGGTGAAAAAAATCATGTGAGCGAAGGAGCAAAGCTCTTAAGTAGATAGTGTAATTGATTACCAGTGTATCAATTTTTTATAATCATTTTTATGAGAGGCAAAAATTCTAATGAAAGAGACAACTTACATAGTGAAAAAAAATGAGCCTGAGGAAGGTGACATTTTGGTCTTAATGCTCTCTTGTTGTATCCAGCATCCAAGTCTATTGAATAAAATTTTTCAAGAGATGTATGTGTGTGTATGTGTGTGTATGTGTGTGTGTGTGTGTGTGTGTGAGAGAGAGAGAGAGAGAGAAAGAGAGAGAGAGAGAGAGAGAAAGAGAGAGAGAGAGAGAGAGAGAGAAAGAGAGAGAGGGAGAGTTCTACCTTGCACCTGAAGTTACACATAAAGATTCTTTCTATTTGAGCTCCCTTTTTGTAGAGTTCTTAAGAATTTTATAGAATATTTTTTTCAAGAGTCAGATATAGCCTATTTTGCCTGCACAGAGACCTTGTCACGCCACAGAAATCACATTTTAGGTTATGGTGCTTTGCTGGCATTTTACATTTAAGGGTTTTTTTATTTTTAAAAACAATTATTATTTTACATTCCAATCCCTGTTCCCTCTTCCTCCTCCCCTCCTGCTCCCCCACCTTCCCACCCCATCCCCATTCACTTCTCAGAGAGGCTGAGGCCTCTCATGGGGAGGCAACACAATTTGCCACATCACTTAAGACAGGACCAAGGCTCTCTCCTTGTATCTAGGCTAAGTAAGGTATCCCTACATAGGGAATGGGTTTCAGAAGGTCAGTTCATGGACTAGGGATAAATACCAGTTCTACTGTCAGTGGCCTCACAAATTGCCCAAGCCACACACCTGTCACCTACATTCAGAGGGCCTAGTTCGGTCCTATGCAGGTTCCCAGCAGTCAGTCTGGAGTCAGTGAGCTCCCACTAGCTCAGGTCACCAGTTTCTGTGGTTTTTCTCATTATGGTCTTGCTCCCTTTGCTCATAACATTGCTCCTTCCATCTTTATAACTGGACTCCAGGACTTTAGTCCAGTGCTTAGCTGTGAATTTCTGCATGTTTCCATTAGTTGTTGGATGAAGTTTCTATGATGACAATTAAGGTAGTCATCAGTCTGATTGCAGGGCAAGGGCAGTTCGGGCACCCTCTCTATTGCTTAGATTCTTAGCTGGGGTCATCCTGGGGATTTCATCCTGGGTCATCAGGGGAAATTCCTGGGAATTTTCATACTGCCGGGTTTCTAACCCCATAATAGCTACCTCTATCAGGATATCTCTTCCCTTGCTCTCCTTCTCTGTCCTTCCCCCAACTTGGCAATCTCAATCCTTCATGTTCTCCTCCACTTTTAACTCATATATTTTAGCATTTTATATTTAAAAAATGTTTTATGAGGAATGTATGGAGATCAGTCAAGGTGCTACTGCACAATAAGCTGCTGGTGATGCAGGTGAAAAGTATCCACATATTTAGATGCCAAGGATAATGATGAATTAGACAATGATATCAGATGAAGAAAAAGACAATGAAGATAGATTATTGGATTGGATAAAGGTGGGGGAAAGGGAAATCAAAATTGATTTTGGGATGGAACAAATTTGTTGTAACATGATGGCCTGCTTGTTGGGGGATCTGTCCCTCCAGGTACCCCACAGCCAGCAAGCCCCAAAGAAAATCACACAGAGCCTACATTAGGTTATAAACTGATTGGCCCATTAACTCAGTCTTCTTAATAGCTCTTGTAGCTTATATTAACCCATTGTTCTTATCTATGCTAGCCACATGGCTCGGTACCTTTCACAGCAGGGCAGGTCACATGTTGCTTCTTCGGTGGTCTGGGCTGGAATACAGAGAGAGCTTCCTGCTTCCCAGAATACTCCTGTTCTCATATCCTCGCCTCTATTTCCTGTCTGGTTGACCCACCTATACTTCCTGCCTGGCCAATCAGCATTTATTGACATGATTGACAGAATACAGACAATTCTCCTGCACCACTATTTGTGGTACCATTTTCCCTAGGAGTTGGGTGTCTTTGTGTTTGTTTCTTTATCTGTGGATAAAAAGAACAGAAATTCTAAGGTATGGTTGTATTAGTACGACTTGACCATAGTTCTGGCAATACTAAGCCTTTAGACATTGCCAGATTTTATTTTCAATGCATAGCCACACAGCTAGTCTTTATGGCTTTAAAGTCTGTACTTCAAGCTAGCACATCTCATAGTTTTTATGCTGATAAGTCACCTGGGCATCTTGTTAAAGTGCCAGGACTGATTCAGGCAGTGCCAATGTGAGGCTTTTGATTCTGTTTCTCATTGGGCCCATCTGAGCCTGAGCCTGTAAGGTCATGGTCATGTGCTGAGTAACAGGGAGCTAGAACACTCAAATGCTCATGGGGCTGCCACAAACTTTTTAATAACAGTAACTGCTTCACTTTGACATCAGGAATGGAAGAGAAAGAGGAAGAAGTTCCATCATGGACAGAGACTGGGACATGTGAAACAGGTACGGAGCAGGCTCCCTTGACTTTGTAAATCTGGGGTCATTGATCTTAACCCTATTGGTGAAATTCCAATCCTGTAAGCATAACCTGATACCTTGAAACGTTAGAATCTTTTTATTTTTTTGAACAAGACTAGAATTAGTAAGAGTCCTAAGGCAACCTTACATCTTGCGTGGAAGGCCCTTGAAGTGTAAATGTCTGAAGAGCAGTTGAAGTTTACCCACCCCTCTTTACGAAGCTATCTCCAGTGTGACAGAATAGAAAGAACTGAAGAAGCTATTACAGGCTCCCCGAAAAAAATAATATTCAACTACATTAGTACAAGATCAATTCACATGCTCAACAATTTAACCCAGGATGCTGTTGACAGATTTTTTTTTAAAGCAACTCCATCAAACTGCATGCAACCTGATATCATTTTAAAGTACTAAGCCCATATTCTTGTCAAAGACAAACATTTGAAGTTGATTTCTCTAGGGGGTGTCAAGGTGTAACACAGCTTTCACGGGCTGTCTGAGGAATCATGGAAAATTAGCATCAGAAGGAATTTTGATCACCAAACTTTAGAGCTGGAGAATAATGAAGAGCCACAAAAGTCACAAAATTTCAGAACTGGTAGGAGTTTAACAAATCCTCTTAGAATGCAGTTGAGAAATATTGATTCAAGAAAGGGAAACATGGCAGTAAGCCATGTTTATTAGAGTGACTATCTCTAATATAGTATTTGTCACTACTGACTGCAAAAATGATCACATTGGTAAAGTCTACAAGTTAGGAGAGGTTTACTTAAAGCATTCAGAAATTGGGGAAAAATGAATGCCCAAACTCACATAGAAGACTTTGACCATCTTCTATCCTTGATAAAAACAAAGCAAAAAAAAAGAAGATTTCATATTTGGCAAATGTAACTATTTTCACATTGCCATCAGAGGCAGGAACATTTAAACCAGACAGAGAAATTTCTTTTGCTTCTGGAGGTGATCTGAACTGAACAAAAGATGCACATGAGAAGGAGGGGGTGATAAAGACTCCTATCTGGGAGTTTCTTAAGGATGACAAGCCTGAGTTTTGTATGTTAATTATATTGCAGAAGTCGTTTCTGCATCATTGATTTTCTCCAGTTTTCATTCTGCTTTTTTTCTCCCTCTGTTGTATAGTAAAATTAATGTAGAAAAATATTGAGCCTTCTCTTAGATGACCTACGGGAAGAAGAATATTGATTCATATGTAGGCTCCAACAGCCAGGGCCTTCACTAGCAGTATTAAAGTGCAGCACCCAGCAAGGCACCCAAGGCAATTAATGATCTGATTCCTGTCCTTTCAGTACCCACCCACTGTTTAGCCACGGGGAGCTACATTTCTTTTCAGAATACATCTTTCTTTTCCTGACTCTGTCTTTGCACTAGCTTCAATCTGCCTTGAATACCCAAGATGCCCCTCCCTTTTAGCTAGCGAGCATTTGCTCATCCAATTAGACCAGGCCACGGCTCCTCTGCAAAGGGCTCTGTGGGTCTCTGGGTAGAAGCAGTGGATATGTCTCTGTACTATTTATAGCCCTCCGTGCTTATGGTAACAACAGAGCCTTAAAATTACTCATTCGTGTGTATGTCTTTCTGTAGTGACTGCTCAATAAAATCATCAGTAGAGCTCCAGAAAGAGCCCCTGCCTTAGTGTCGCCTCAACATTCTGATTCGAATAGTCTAGGGTCGGATGATGACGCTACTATTGATGTTGAATGCCCTTAATTAGGTTTAGTGTGCAGACAGCACTGAGAAATAGCATGATTAGAATACCAGTTCTTTGCAGAGCTTTTCTGCTGTCCTTTTCGAAGTGCCCAGGACAGTGCCTTACAGTAAGCCTTACAGAATCTAGAAAGTGGAGTGGGTCAAAGCAGGCTTTTGGCATGCACAATGTTTACATTGTTGAATGATCCGTTTTCTCAGAAATAGTTGGAGTCCAGTGGGGAAAACATCACAAAGGGGAAAAAATTGGGCTAGTTCATGTTTTTAATCACCTTGCTTGACCTCCAAGTATGTATGTATATATGTATGCATATATATAAGAAACCTATAAGGAAGCAGCCCAGAGAATCATTTGTTCGGTACAAAGGAGGCCAGAAGTGGGAGGAAGTTGTATTTAACTTTCTGTTAGCACACAAACAATTCAGTTTCATATTGGTATTTTTTCAAACAGAGGTCACATTTGTTATCCCTTCCTTGTGCCCTCTCCTTGTGCCCTCCCACTGCCAGCAATCTCCTTTCCATTTTCATGTCTCATTTGAACTTTTGTCCTCTCCTCTCTCTTCAACACCTAGCTCCCTTTCATGGACTCCTATCTAGCTGGTAAGTCTTTTACTTGGGGTGAAGTCCTGATGGCTGATAAGAGGCTTTGAAAAGGAACAGTTCAAAGCAGTATAAATGTCCCTAGAGCCACACAGACTGGGTCCATCTCTACTGCTTCCTAGCTCTGTAATCTTACTTGAGATGAGACTGGGTGTATTCAGGGTATTCAGGCTGTAGACTGTGGTCTTATTTTATTTTATTTTTGCTGCATCATTTTATTTTACCTCAAAATTGATTATTTATCAGAATTAGTTTTCTTGGGTTTGGGTGAGTTTGTGTATTTGTTACTTTTCTTATTTTATTAAAAATATCTTTTAGGCCCAGTAGTAGTGGCACACTCCTTTAATTCCAGAACATGGGAGGCAGAGGCAAGCAGATCTCCGAGTTCGATGCCAGCCTGTTCTACAGAGTGAGTTCTAAGACAGCCAGGGCTATAGAGAAACCCTGTTTTGAAAAAACAAATAAACAACGAAAAATAATTTATTCAGCATGTTCTGGTCATGGTTTCCTCTCCCTCATCTCCTCCCAGACATTTCCTATTTTCCCACCTTTCTAACTCCATGCTCTTTTTCACTCTGTCTTTAGAAGATGAACAAATAAACAAACAAAAAACCAGAATGAAACAAAGTAAACAAAGGAAAAACATTGGGAGAAACACACACACACACACACACACACACACAGACACAAAAATCAGAAACCATAATATACAAACAAAAGACCAATTAAAAAAAGCTCAAACAAAGCCATATAAGACCAAAAAAAAAAAAATCTTAGTTTGTGTTGGCCATCTACTGCTGGACATGGGACGTGACCTTAAGTGTGGTTTCTATACCCAGGGAGACTCTATTGGAGAAAGCTAATGTTTCCTTTGCAAGTTGTTGTCTATTGGAGATAGCATCTTGGTTAGTGATAGGAGCTCATGTTTATTTCCCAGTGCACCCCAGCATCTGGCTTGGACCTGTGCAGGCCCTAAACATGCTGCCACTAGACAGTAATTTATTTAATTATGTCACTTTTGTGTCTTCATTCTTTTTCTCATCTGCAGAGTTAGATTCTGATGTCAACACTAGTGACTAATTTCCTAGGAGGATTGCAATTAATTCAATAAGTTAATTTATACGAGGCACCCAAAGTAATGTCTCATGAGTACATTTGCGAACTTTTGCAATGCCTTTAAGCTTGTTTTGTCATTGCTATTATTTACGGAGTAGAAATTCAGAGGCTTTCCAGAAAGAAGCAGGTCACTGTTGGAGGCAAAACCAACCATCCAGAAATCTTCAGCCAGCAATACTGGCTGTGCAGCATCCCACACAGAACTAGATAAACACAGCCCTATCACTGTCTTCTTGCTCTGCCTCTTTGCCCAGTATCCTTGATCTAATGTGTTAGAAGGAGCTACTGCCTTTAATCTTTGAAATATAAGTGAAAATGTGTCTCAGAGATACCTCGGGGCACCTTGTCCATTCAACTAGAGACTGACCCATCATGGCACTCAGACTTTCCAAAGGAAGCCTCAAGTGCACCATTAAGCACAATTGGCTCGGGGCCTTTGGCTCAATATACTGTTGTTTCCTTACAGTCCTGCTGGGGGCTATTTCGTATTTAAAGATACACACACACACACACACACACACACACACACACACACACACACGTAGCTATATATGGGTATCTAGGTACAGACACATATGTCCTGTTACATATTTTAGGGAATATGAAAGCAAAACATGCAGCTTTGATAAAGTTGTTTCCTTCAAAAATAATATTTGTTATCGATTTACAAAATGATACTCATGGTAACTTTTCTGGATTTTTTGCATGATTTTGTAGGGCAATTAATCCTTCAACTGTCATCTGGTGTTTTTAATGAGGACAATGCTAATCAACTATATAGCAGACAGAAATTGTAGTCATTCTGGCTTCTATTTCAACAGAATCAGAAAATTTCCAACTGCCACATTTGACTTTATTCACTAGGAAAACAAAAGTATTTTAAGCATTTAATGTTTTGGTCTAGGAGTCGATAAACTTCAGTTTGTTTGTTTGTTTAACTTTCTGGGCCTTTTTCGTCCCAACCTATTTATAGTTCTTTTCCTTAGATAGGAAAAAAAATTTAAATGCAAGTAAAATTCTGGGCCCCTCACTGGAGCTTTAGGCGGAAAAGCCCTAAGATTCACGGACTGACATGGTCTTTCAACTGAGAACCTAGAGGCGAGTCCACCAATCCTGTTTTCTGACCCATCTTTGTTTTCTGTGGCGAAGGAAGACCCTACATTCTCTCTGGCAACTCCATAGGGAGTGGTACTATTAGGAGGTGTGGCCTTGGTGAGATAGGAGTGACTTTGTTGGAGGATGTCTGTCACTGGAGGTAGTCTTTGATGTCTCAGATGCTCAAACCATGCCCCAGTGTCTCCCTCTCCGCTCTGCCTGTGGATCCGGATGCAGAACTCTCGGCTACTCTCCAGCAGCATGTCTGCCTGTAGCTGCCATGCTTTCCTCCATGACAATAATGAACTAAAATAAAATGTTTTCCTTTATAAGAGTTGCTGTGGTCATAGCGTTTCTTTAACTGCTTTTAACAATAAAAGCCCTAAGACAGCTGGTGTAGACTATCAAATGGTGGATTTGATTTTCTTCTGTTGGAAGATCATGACTAAAATCTTTATGTACTCCTAGACATAGATGAGCATTCTGTGGCTTCTATAGAATTTCTTTTACAGCCAAGTTTATATGGAAGGTGAGGAGGTTCTCAGCGACTTCTCAAATTTACCTCTGTATCTTAAGATCTCTTAAAGGAGAAAGGGGGAAAAACTGTGAGGTCACTCCATTCATGGCAGGTTTGGGACACTTCACCAAACTTGGGAATCTCTTCTCCTGTCTACCTGCCTGCTATGGTGGGGAACATAGACTCAAACCGCTATTTCCTTTAAAGGAGGAAAAGCCAATCGGAAGTCCCTGACAGTCAGGATGGATGTGTGACTACCACATTCATGTAACAGACCACCTTGACAAAAATGAGGGCAGCAGGCCAGTTATATGTTTTGTTAGAGGGTCCTAGGCAATTATTCGGTTAGGACTCCACCAATCCCACCCCTAGGTTTATAGAAGTTCTTTAAATATGGCCCTTCGTTTCAGTTATTTGCTACAGATTAATGAACACTCAGCTAGCCCGCAATGGCTCATGTATATTATGCATCCTTAGTTTGAAGCTCAAGCAGAGACTAAGCAGCATCAAGAACCATGACTAAGAAAGGAGATAAAAGCAACTTGCTTATTGGTTCTGTGAAAGAAAGTTCAGAAGTAAAACCACACACTTTCATTCTCCAGTTATTAAAAGCATTTCAAATTTATTTTATTTTTATGTCCTGTACTTGGATGGGGTGGGGGAGGGTTCATATATGTGCACTTTTGTGTGGTGCACGAGTCATGGTACATGTGTAGATATCAGAGGACAACTTTGTGTAGTTGGTTATCACTTTTTGCCTTTATGTGGGTTCCAGACATTGAACTCGGGTTGCTAGGCTTGTGCAATAAGTGCCTTTATCTGCTTAGGTATCTTTTCACTCTAAAGTTTTGATTGGCATATACTCAGTACTGATTGTACATAGTACTGGGTTTCATAAGGACTTTTTTTTGTGTAAGTATATAGTGTGCTCTTACCATACTTACCTTATACTCCCATCTATTAGTCTCCTTCGATTTCCTACACAAATTCACGTGTACTTTCATGTCATCTCTATATACATCACTTTATGTATCTATGTAATATCTAGGATTCACAAATGAGAGGAAATTTGATATTAGTCATTTTGATACCAACTTAACTGCTTAATATGGTAATTCCCAGCTACTTCAGTTTTCCTGAAAATTACTTAATTTAATTCTTTTTTATAGCTAAAAAATTTCCATTGTGCGCATATTCCATGTTAGCCCCAGCTTTAAGTGTCTCCGAATGTGACTGTACTGTGCATGGCCCTTTAAAGAAATAATTGATTTAAAGCAAGCCACTAGGATGTGACCTGGTCTGATGTGATTGATTTTTTAAAAATTTAATCTTCAAATTGTATCTATTTATTTTACACCTTGACCACAGTTTCACGTCCTTCCTCTCCCTCTATGATTGATGTTTTTAAAGAAGAGGAGCATGGAACCCCAGGAGAGATGCAGAGCACATGCACATAGAGGGCTGGATGACTCTGGGTGAAGAGGAAGCAGGATAACCGCCACCCACCATCAAGGAATGAGGCCTCAGAGCAAACTGTCTGCTGGTGCCTTTACCTAGACCATTTAACCTCCAGAAACATAAGAAAATAAGTTGTCATCATTTAAACCACCCAGTCTGTGCATTTTGTTATGGCAGCTATAGAGAACTAGTTAATTTTCCTCCTACTTCTAGTCTCCTATTTCTCCTTTTGCCAGGATAGTTCTGGCTGGTGGTTGCTATAATGATAACTCTTTTATTAGTGCCCGGGTGGCCCACCGTCAGGCATTGAATGCTTACTACATACAGACAGGACCTAATCCCACAATTTAGACCCAGTAAATTCCCAGTCTTTAGGAGCAGAGATGTTATATTATAGTCTACTTCTAACACAGTCCCTTTACCCTATCCTTTTGAGAAGAGCAGGATCTCTGGCATGCTATTAAACGTGAACTGACGTTTGATATTTCATTAGTTCACTTTCTGTAAAATCCACTTGGGAGAGATCTAAGCCTATAATTATTGCTGTTGAACTGCTTTTATTTTGCCTAAGAAGACAAATCCCAGCAATTCTCTGCTCGATTTCTCTTTACCTATATAGTCCAGGATCCCCTGCCTAAAGAATGGTGCCATCTGCAATGGATGGGTCTTCTCACCACAATTAATGCCCCTCTAACACGCTCATTGTTGAATCAAGGGTTGCTCCCATCTGGTAGCACTGCTAAGAAGTGATTGAGTCATGAGGAAACTAATTTCATCAATGGATTAATCTTTTTATGAGTTCATAGCTGAAGAAACTATTAGTAGGTTTCTAGTTGGAGCAACTAGTCATTGGGGACATTCTTTGTAATTTTTGAAAGTAATTTTCCCCATACAATATATTCGAATTACTGTTTCCTTTCCCCCTAGTCTTGTCAGATCCTCCTCACCTCACATTTCATCTGGACCTATATATTTTCTTTCATTAGAAAACAAACAGGCATCTAAAAAATAATTATAAAACAAAATAAAATGTAATACAATAAAATAAAAACAAAAACAAATTTGAAAGCACAAAACAAATAAATAAAAGAAAAATAGCCAAAGAATAAATGCAAGAAATGCAGGCAGACACAGAGACACATATGGTTGCACACAAAGAAATCCCTTAAAAACACAAAGCTGGAAGCCAAAATATGTACTCCAAGGACCTATGACAGCCACACTGAACCTTATAGAAGAGAGAGTGGGAAGTACACTTGAACACAATGGCACAGGAGATCACTTTCTAAATATAACTCCAGCAGCACAGACACTGAGAGAAACAATTAATAAATGGGACCTCCTGAAATGGAAAAGCTTCTGTAAAGCAAAGGACATGGTCAACCAGACAAAATGGCAGCCTACAGATGGGGAAAGATATTCACTAACCCCACATCAGACAGAGGTCTGATCTCCAAAATATACAAAGAACTCAAGAAATTGGTCATCAAAAGAACAAATGATCCAATTTAAAAATGGAGTACAGACCTAAACAGAGAACTCTCAACAGAGGAATCTAAAATGTCTAAAAGACATTTTATAAGTACCTTCATGAGGAAATGTTCAACATCCTTAGTCATCAGAGAAATGCAAATCAAAACAACTCTGAGATCCCATCTTACACCTGTAAGAATGGCCAAGATCAAAAACACTGATGACAACTTATGCTGGAGAGGTTGTGAGGAAAAGGGAACACTTCTGCATTGCTGGTGGGAATGCAAGCTGACACAGCCCCTTTGGATTTCTGTGTGGCAATTTCTCAGAAAATTATGAAACAACTTGTCTCAAGACCCAGTAACACCACTTTTGGGTATATATTCAAAGGATGCTCAATAGTGCCACAGGACATGTGCTCAACTATGTTCATAGCAGCATTGTTTGTCATAGCCAGAACCTGGAAACAATCTAAATGCCTCTCAACTGAAGAATGGATAAGGAAAATGTGGTACATTTACACAATGGATTACTACACAGCAGAAAAAATAACAGCATCTTGAATTTTGCAGGCAAATGGATGGAGCTAGAAAACATCATTTTGAGTGAGGTAACCCAGACACAGAAAGACAATTATTACATGTACTCACTCATAGGTGGTTTTTAAACATAAAGCAAAGAAAACCAACCTACAAACCACAATCCCAGAGATCTGAGACAACAATGAGGATGCTAAGAGAAACTCACATAGATCTAGTATACATGGTAAGTAGAAAGCAGAAAAAGACAAGATCTCTTGAGTAATTTGGGAGCATGGGGACCTTGGGGGACAGTTGAGTGGGGAAAGGGAGAGGCAGTGAGGGGAGCAGAGGAAAATGTAGAGCTCAATAAAAATCAATAAAAAAAGATTTAAAAAAAACAAGCACCCTCAACATTACGAGGCAAAGAACCTCCAAGGATGAGTGAGTTTTCTGTTAGCCATCTACTACTTGGCTTGGGCCTATTCTTAAGAGCAGTTTGTTTCTCCAGTGAGACTCCCTTAAAGAAAACTAATTTTTCATTTTTAAGTAGATATTAGTTAGAGATAACTCCCGTGTTAGCATTGGGGGCATGTGATCACTTCTTGGGAGTATGCTCTTATGCTTTTAAAAATTGTTATATATTCATTATACAAACTAATGGGTTTCATTGTGACATTTCATTTCAATATATGTATGCAGTGTGCTTTGATCATGCTCACTCCACACATTTCTTCTCTTGTCTCCTTCTCACTCACATGATCCTCTTAATCCTTGCATGCTGTGGGATAATGCTCTTGTACCCTGTAAAGATTTGTCACTTGTATTAGTTTAATAAAACACTGATTGGCTAGTAGCCAGGCAGGAAGTATAGGTGGGGCAACCAGACTAAGAGAATTCTGGGAATAGGACATGCTCAGTCTGCAGTCATCACCTAGATGCGGAGGAGGCAAGATGAAAATATTGTACTCTGAAAAGGTACCAAGCCACGTGGCTAACACAGATAAGAATTATGGGTTAACTCAAAGCCTTTCCACTAAAATCAGGAATGCGACAAGGCTGTCCACTCTCTCCATACCTCTTCAATATAGTGCTTGAAGTTCTAGCAATAGCAATAAGACAACATAAGGAGATCAAGGGGATTCGTATTGGAAAGGATGAAGTTAAACTTTCATTATTTGCTGACGATATGATAGTTTACATAAGTGACCCCAAAAACTCTACCAAAGAACTCCCACAGCTGATAAACACCTTTAGTAACGTGGCAGGATACAAGATCAACTCCAAAAAATCAGTGGCCCTCCTATACACAAAGGATAAAGAAGCAGAGAGGGAAATCAGAGAAGCATCACCTTTCTTTTTTTTTTTTTTGAAAGTAATTTTATTAAATTATAAAAAGTTTCCATTTACGCCCCTCCTCCCAACGCCCTCCCATTCCCCCCCTCCCTCTCCTCCTCCCTCTTTGTCCCCAAGGGCAGTCAGGGTCTCCTGCCCTGTGGGAAGTCCAAGTTCCTCCCCCCTCCCTCCAGGTCCAGGAAGGTGAGCATCCAAACAGACTGGATCCCAAAAATCCAGTATATGCAGAAGAAACCAGTCCCAGTGTCATTGTCAATGGCTTCTCAGAAAGACTGCAGGCCAGCCACATTCAGAAAATCCGGCCACATTCAGAGAATCTGGTTGGATCACATGCTCGTTCAGTCACGGTCCATCTGGCCTTGGTAAACTCTCATTAGATCCGACCCCTTGTATCAGTGGGTGATAGTATCCCTCGCAGTCCTTCGTCATTTTCTTCCTCCTTCTGCTCCTCATTTGGATCTTGGGGGGGCTCAGTTCGGTGCTCCAAAGCGGGCCTCCATCTGTATCGCCATCCAACGCCAGATGAAGGATCTATGGTGATAAGCAAAATATTCATCAGTATGGTCCCGGGCCAAGGCCGGTTCAGGGACCCCCTCCTCTGTCCAGAGAACAATCTGGGGATCTCTCCTTGGACCTGGGATCCCATATATAATCAAGTTTCCTGTAAACTCTAAAATGACTCCCTTAGTTGAAATATATTCTTCCCTGATCCCACATTGATCCTTCCTCCCTTCCCCCCATCCCGGTCAACCGAGCTTTCTCCATTCCTCCCCTACTCCCTTCTCTCTAACCCTCTCCCCTTCCAACAACCCTCCCACCCCCCCACCCCCCATGCACCCAAGGTTACCTGGGACTCTTGACTATTTCCTACCTCCTGGCGGATAGCTAAATAATCTTCATCAGGTTCGTCTTCTTATTTATCTTCTCTAGGATCACGAATAATAGGCTCAAAGACCTTAAATTATGGTTAGAATCCACTTATGAGTGAATACATACCGTGTTCCTCTTTTTGGGTCTGGCTTACCTCACTCAGTAAAGCGTTTTCTATGTCCATCCATTTGCATGCAAAATTCAAGATGTCATTATTTTTTACCGCTGAGTAAAACTCTAATGTGTATATGTTCCACACCTTTTTTAACCATTCTTCTATTGAGGGGCACCTAGGCTGTTTCCAGGTTCTGGCTATTACAAATAGTGCTGCTATGAACATAGTTGAACAAACACTTTTGTAGTATGTTTGGGAATCTTTAGGGTATATTCCCAAGAGAGGAATTGCTGGGTCCTGAGGGAGGTTGACTCCCAGTTTCCTGAGAAACCGCCACACTGATTTCCAAAGTGGCTGCACAAGTTTGCATTCCCACCAACAATGGATGAGTGTTCCCCTCATTCCACATCCTCTCCAGCATAGGCTATCATTGGTGTTTTTAACTTTAGCTATTCTGACAGGTGTAAGATGGTATCTCAAAGTGGTTTTGATTTGCATTTCCCTGATCACTAAGGAGGTTGAGCATGACCTTAAGTGTCTTCTGGCCATTCGAAGTTCATCTGTTGTGAATTCTCTGTTTAGATGAGTACCCCATTTTTTAATTGGGTTAATTAGAGTTTTAGTGCCTAGTTTCTTGAGTTTTTGTATATTTTGGAGATCAGACCTTTGTCTGATGAGGGGTTGGTGAAGATCTTCTCCCAGTCAGAAGGCAGCCTTTTTGTCTTACTGACAGTGTCCTTTGCTTTACAGAAGCTTCTCAGTTTCAGTAGATCCCATTTATTCATTGTTTCTCTTATTGTCTGTGCTGCTGGGGTCCTACTTAGGAAGAGGCCTCCTGTGCCTATATCTTGTAGACTACTTCCCACTTTCTCTTCTATCAGGTTCAAAGTGGACGGATTAAGGAGGATACCAGAAAATGGAAAGATCTCCCTTGTTCTTGGATTGGGAGGATCAACATAGTAAAAATGGCAATTCTACCAAAAGCAATCTATAGATTCAATGCAATCCCCATCAAAATCCCATCAAACTTCTTCACAGACCTTGAGAGAACAATAATCAAGTTTATATGGCAAAACAAAAAACCCAGGATAGCCAAAACAATCTTATACAATAAAGGAACTTCTGGAGGCATTACTATCCCTGACTTCAAACTCTATTACAGAGATACAGTATTGAAAACAGCTTCGTATTGGCATAAGAACAGAGAAGTTGACCTATGGAATCGAATAGAAGACCCAGATATTAACCCACAAACTTATCAACACCTAATTTTCGACAAGGGAGCTAAAGGTATACAATGGAAGAAGGAAAGCATCTTTAACAAATGGTGCTGGCATAACTGGATGTCAACCTGTAAAAAAATGAAAGTAGATCCATATCTATCACCATGCACAAAAATCAAGTCCAAATGGATTAAAGACATCAACATTAATCCGACCACTTTGAACCTGATAGAAGAGAAAGTGGGAAGTAGTCTACAAGATATAGGCACAGGAGGCCTCTTCCTAAGTAGGACCCCAGCAGCACAGACAATAAGAGAAACAATGAATAAATGGGATCTACTGAAACTGAGAAGCTTCTGTAAAGCAAAGGACACTGTCAGTAGGACAAAAAGGCTGCCTTCTGACTGGGAGAAGATCTTCACTAACCCCTCATCAGACAAAGGTCTGATCTCCAAAATATACAAAGAACTCAAGAAACTAGGCACTAAAACTCTAATTAACCCAATTAAAAAATGGGGTACTGAACTTAACAGAGAATTCACAACAGATGAACTCCGAATGGCCAAAAGACACTTAAGGTCATGCTCAACCTCCTTAGCCATCAGGGAAATCCAAATCAAAACCACTTTGAGATACCATCTTACACCTGTCAGAATAGCTAAAGTCAAAAACACCAACGATAGCCTATGCTGGAGAGGATGTGGGGTGAGGGGAACACTCATCCATTGTTGGTGGGAATGCAAACTCGTGCAGCCACTGTGGAAATCAGTGTGGCGGTTTCTCAGGAAACTGGGAGTCAACCTCCCTCAGGACCCAGCAATTCCTCTCTTGGGAATATACCCTAAAGATTCCCTAACATACTACAAAAGTATTTGTTCTACTATGTTCATAGCAGCACTATTTGTAATAGCCAGAACCTGGAAACAGCCTAGGTGCCCCTCAATAGAAGAATGGTTAAAAAAGGTGTGGAACATATACACATTAGAGTTCTACTCAGCGGTAAAAAACAATGACATCTTGAATTTTGCATGCAAATGGATGGACATAGAAAACGCTTTACTGAGTGAGGTAAGCCAGACCCAAAAAGAGGAACACGGTATGTATTCACTCATAAGTGGATTCTAACCATAATTAAAGGTCTTTGAGCCTATTATTCGTGATTCTAGAGAAGCTAAATAAGAAGATGAACCTGATGAAGATTATTTAGCTATCCACCAGGAGGTAGGAAATAGACAAGAGTCCCAGGTAACCTCGGGTGCATGGGGGGGGGGTGGGAGGGTTGATGGAAGGGGAGAGGGTTAGAGAGAAGGGAGTAGGGGAGTAACGGGGAAAGCTTGGTGGCCTGGGATGGGGGGGGGGGGAGGGAGGTAGGATGAATATGGGATCAGGGAAGAATATATTTCAACTAAGGGAGTCATTTTAGGGTTTACAGGAGACTTGATTATATATGGGATCCCAGGTCCAAGGAGAGATCCCCCAGATTGTTCTCTGGACAGAGGAGAGGGTGCCTGAATTGGCTGTGGCCCATAACCATACTGATGTATATTTTGCTTATCACCATAGATCCTTCATCTGGCGAAGCACGGCGATACAGTCGGAGACCCACATTGGAGCACCGGACTGAGCCCCCCGAGGTCCAAATGAGGAGCAGAAGGAGGAAGAACATGAAAAACAAAATCAGTACTGCGAGGGATGCTATCACCCACTGATAAAAGGGAACGGATCTAATGAGAGTTTACCAAGGCCAGTTGGACTGGGACTGAACGAGGAGGTGATCTAACCAGATTCTCGGAATTTGGCCGGATTCTCGGACTGTGGCTGGCCCGAAGTCTTTCTGAAGAGCCATTGACTAGGATACTGGGACCTGTTTCCTCTGCATATACTGGATTTTGGGATCCAGTCTGTTTGGACACTCACCTTCCTGGACCTGGAGGGAGGGGGAAGGAACTGGAACTTCCCACAGGGCAGGAAACCCTGACTGCCCTAAGGGACGAAGAGGGAGGAGGAGAGGGAGTGGGGGGAGTGGGAGGGTGTTGGGAAGAGGGGCGGAAATGGAAACTTTTATAATTTAATAAAATTTACAAAAAAAAGAATTATGGGTTAATATAAGTTGTAAGAGCTAGTTAATTATAAGCCTGAGTGAGTAGACCAACCAGTTTATAATTAATATAAGCCTCTGTTTGTTTCTTTGGGACTCAATGGACAGGACAGAAACTTCTGTTTACACCTGTAATACTTTCTTTTTCCACTTCTGCCAACTTTCTTGCAAATGATACAATTTAGTTTCTTTTTAGGTAGAATAAAGTCTAATATATAAATATGTCATATTTTCTCATCCATTTATCCATTAATAGGCATGTAGGCTAAATATCTCTCATACACTCATTTATAATAATAAAAATTCTAAAAATAAAGTATAACTTTACTCCTGACTGACTCTAAAGACTTCAAAAATTTACTGAACTTATCCAAATACCAGTTGATTCTCCACAAATGGGATGTTACCCTTTTCTTCAAAAGCAATCATGTAGATAACTTTTCATTTCTTTTGGGTAAATATTTTGGACCAGAATTTCTATGTCACATGAAAAACTTACATTTAATATTTTAAATTATTGTTAAACTGTTCTCTAAAACAGAATTCTTATCATTTTGCTTTCATTTCACAATTTATGAGAGTTTTGCTTCTTCACACTTACCATTCTATTATGTATAAAGTTGTATGCCATTGTGGTTTCAATTTGTCCTCCCCAAAGATTAATGATGTTGAGCATATTGTGGTACTTAATATGCATTTGTATATCTTTGGTGAAATGTCTTGATGGAGGAGGGTTATCTGTCTATTGTGTTATTTTCATTGGTCAATAAAGAGACTTCCTTGGCCCTTTGATAGGACAGAAAATTAGGTAGGCGGAGTAAACAGAATAGAATGCTGGGAAGAGGGTTATGAGGCAGATGCCATGGAGCCAGCCACCAGGTCAGACATGCTGAATCTTTTCCGGTAAGCCACCAGCTCGTGGTGCTATACAAATTATTAGAAATGGGTTAATATCAAGATATGAGAGTTAGTCAGTAACTAACTCTCTAGAGATAATGGGCCAGGCAGTGCTTAAATGAATACAATTTGTGTGTTGTTATTTCTGGAACTAAGCTAGCTATGCAGGAACCAAGGCGGGATGAAAAGCAGGCCTGCCCGCAGTTCCTTACTACAATGTCTAATGAAATATTTTGCATGTATTTCAGTTGAGTTGTTTTATTGCATTGTAAGAACCTTTTGCTTATTCTGATAGAGTTCTTTGACATGAACTGTGAATTCACCAATTACAAGTCAATTACATCACACAGTATACTTAATATGGCAAAAATATTATAAATGAAGCTATTCAATTCGATTTAATTAAGTAAACTTTTGTTGGGTACCAACTATATTCTCTATATATTCTGTGTATTGGAGACTCAATAAGACAAAAACCCTTGTTCTTAGAGAAATAAGTTGTTATTATTAATGGTTGCATGGTTAGTGGGTAGAAACAACTGGGTTTGGGGCCAGGTCTTTTCTTCTGAAGCTACTCCTACATGATCTAAGGATCTGCTCCTACAAGATCTAAGCTGCTCCTTTACATGGCTCAAGCCTGATTGTAGTCTAGTGTACTGTTCAACATACCTCAAAATATTTATGATCACTATATATCATACCCCGAAAATATGAAATGTCAGAAGCAGTTTATATTTAAGAGCGGAAACTTAGAGAATGATTGTTCATTTATTTAGATCAATAGTCTATTTTCATACATGCCAGATATATGTAATCTCTATATTGTTCCTCAAAGGCATAACCACTACTGAAAACTTCTTAATTGAGTTATAGTTCAACTTCTCCACCCCGAAGCCTTGAAGAATCTTAATAAATGGATAGGTAGAGAGTTTTATTGTTTTGTTTTATTTTGTTCATTTTTTTGAGACAGGATTTCTATGTGACTCAGACAGCTCTCGAATTCACTATACAGGTGGGGATGATCTTGCTCTCTTGATCTTCCGGCTTCCACCTCTTCAGTGCTGGCATTGTAGACATGTGACACCGTGCCTGGCTGGAGTATTTTATTCTGAGTCTTAGAAAATAGGTTCCTGAAAGATCAATGGAGTTCTTTACCTTGATGTTAGGATGTTTCCTCTTAAGATGACAGCGAGGCACGGGACCTTTGATTTCCTAGTCTCTTCTCAGCCTAACCTTTGATTAGGCTTCAACAATAATAATCATCTCTGAATATAGTGTTTTCCTGAATCTCTAGTCACAGCAGCATCGAGGGACATCTCCTTCACCCGATGGTGGCAGCCTGAAACTGTTCTGTCAGCTCTTCTCTTCAGTTTTGTTCTCCGGGACTATAACTGGAAACTAAACATCTACACAGAATGTTCCTGGCTAAGGTTGCTGCTCTGCCAAAATGTGCTTTCACTGGAGTTCCTCTCAGGAAGAAGAGCTAGCCATACCATCCCAGGTGGTCACAGTTGGAGCTATTTAGCTCCTCCCTTTGGCTCTAGGTACTTCTGATATTTTGTAGCGCTAGACCACAGCAGGAGAGCATCCTCAAGCATTCAGTACCAGGCAGATCTGTCATCCAAGGTGGGCCCTGGATGTTTCTAATTGTATCAAGGTCAAGTAACTTCATCTTTGTGGTATTCAGATACCTCATTTGTAAAATAGAGTAATATGTTTTTTCACCTTCTTTGGTTACTTTGAGAATTAATAATCTATGAAAAACATAGTGTCTGACACTCCAGAAACACTCAATATATTAGCTACTATAAAATTACTAGATGCAGAAAAAAATTGTTTAAACAATTAAACTATGAAAGACACTTGTAAATGGTGCTAAATTCTTCCCACTGGACTTCAAGGCATCCTGGAAATTGGCAAAAGAAATAACTGCTTGTTCTTGCTTGTAAAATACTATGAATTTGCGCCTGCCTTTCTCATGTGGGCATTTTGAATGCTTTTATCACTTCACTAAGGAACCACTCAGATTTCAGTTCTAGCTGTATCACGTGAGAAATACACTGTTAGCTTTCTTCATTCATTTTGAATGCTTTTATCACTTCACTAAGGAACCACTCAGATTTCAGTTCTAGCTGTATCACGTGAGAAATACACTGTTAGCTTTCTTCATATGTATAACTCTAATAATTGCCCTTCCTAGATTGCATTGTAGCAATTGTTAGTTGGACTTCGTTACCAGATTTATAATACTTAAAACACAGATTTTTTTGCATTATTCATCAAAGCATTTAACTTCAACATGTATTCAATGTAAATTATTATTTATGAGATGTTTGCATTCCTTTGTGTGTATTTAAAATTTAAAAATATATTTCAATTTGTATTATGCATATTGAAATGTTTAGTAATTTTCATGTATAGCTAGTAGATATGGGATTAGATGGCACAATTCTAAATGACTCATTCTTGGATCATTTTGATCATATCTCAATTATAGAAATTTAAATAGAGTATATTATGAATAATTTATTCATATATCTGTTTTCTTCCTATGATCATTTGTAGTCTGAGGATTTATCTTTGTATTCTATTCCATAACGCAGTGCTTACTTTATATTAAATGGTCAATAAATTATAGTGTATTAGTAAATTTTCTATTGCTGTGGTAAAATAGCCTGACATAAAGAAACTCAAGAAAGAAAGAGTCTATCATGGCTTGTACTTCCAGAGGGATAGGTTCCATCGTGACAGGGAAGGCATGGAGACTTCTAGGAGAAGCATGTTTATGGAAGCAGGAAGCTGGTTGATAACACTTTCATTCAAACGTTGGAAATAGAGAGAAACAATAGAATGTGGGATGCAGTTACACCCCCCCCCCCCAAAGCCTGCCCTCTCTCCCTCTTCCTTTACCAATGCTGTACTTTTGAAAGATCCCACAAGCTCCCCAGACAGTGCCACTGACAGGAGACCAAATGTTTAATTATTTGAGCCTCTGGGAGATATTTGTCATTTGAACAATCACAAATGCTATGTCTATAGTTATTTAACAACTATTAAGTACCTGGACATTTATTTGCTTTTTATTTAATCATATTTATTCATTTGGGTAGTTTATAGATAATGGAGTCTCAGAAAGGAAGTAATTGGAGTGAAGTTTAAATTAAGAATCATGGGACTGAAGCCCTTGTCCCAGATATTAGGACATGAATCTCATCAATAGAATTGTGGGTCCTTCCTGTTTCCTCTACATATAATGGATTTTAGGGATCCAGTCTGTTTGGACACTCACCTTCCTGGACCTGGAGGGAGGGGGAAGGAACTGGAACTTCCCACAGGGCAGGAAACCCTGACTGCCCTGGGGGACGAAGAGGGAGGAGGAGGGGGAGTAGGGGGAGTGGGAGGGTGTTGGGAGGGGGGGTGGAAATGGAAACTTTTATAATTTAATAAAATTTACTAAAAAAAAAAAAAAAAGAATTGTGGGTCCTTGCTTAACTTTATTTAAAATTGGTGATATTTATCATATACTTGAATCCCTTGAGATTCAGTATTTTATATGAGAAATGAATGAACGCTGTTAGGTAATATCTAGAATGTCTTTCAATTTCAGATACTACTATTATAATTTATGCAAATTTTTTTCCATTCACAAATGTTTCCTAGAGTATAAAATACCTCCCAAATTAGATCTACTTATGCCATTGGTTACTTTAAAAGAGCAACTAAAGTTCACACATAAATTATTGCAAGGCATATGAATAATAATAATAATTTTTGTGGTAATGGGCATTGACCCTAGGATGTTATGCATTGTAGGAAGGTGATCTACCACTGAGCTACGGCTCTAGCTCCCAAATTAAGTACCCTACTTCTTTTTTTATTAGTGGGAAATTGAAGGGTATCTTGTTAGTATCCTTACTTGGTTCTGGTGTTTAATATTGGTGTTTCTATTTAATTAATTTGAAGATTGTTGTGAGCATACACCTAATTTCAATAGATAAACCATCAATTTGTTCCTGAAAACTTCCCTCCACCTACTAATATTTATGAACAAGACAGTAAAAAAATCTTTTCTTTCTAAATAAAATAGAGACTATCTTTTAAAAATGAAAAGTGAACTTTTTTCATACAATATATTCTGACCATAGTTTTCCCTCCCTCATATCCTCTCAGATCCTCCACACCTCCCCAGCCATCAAACTCCAGGCCTTCTTTCTTTTCGTCTTTAGAAAATGAACCAGCAATTGAAACAAACCAACAAGAAGAAAAAGAAAACAAAGAAACATACACAAAAAAGAAAATCCATAGAAATACAGATACACACACACAATAGACATCCACACACAAATCCCATAAAATGCAAAATCAGAAATCCCAACAAAGACCAATAAGGTAAAAAAAAAAAGTGACCAAACAAAGTGTCATGAGACAAAAAAATTCCCTAAAATATCATTGAATTCATTTTGAATTGACTGTTTACTGCTGAGCATGGGGCTGTTCCTAAGTGTGGTTTGTGCACTGTTTTAGTCCCTGTTCTATTCCTGTGAAGAGACACCATGGCCAAAAAAACTCTTACAAAGGAAAGCATTTAATTGGGTCTTGCTTACAGTTAGTTCAGAGGTTCAGTTCATTATCATCATAAAGGGACACAGTGGAAGGCAGGCAGATACAGTGGCTGAGAAGGAGCTGAGAATTCTGCATCTAGATCTTCAAGCAGCAAGAAGAGAAACAGACATTGGGCTTAGAAGGTTTTTTTTGTATTTTATTTTTATTTACTTATTTTCAATCACATGTTTTTATTTATTTACTTTTTATACTTCTTTTCATTTATTTTAGTACCGACTACAATTTCCCCTCCCTCCTCTCCTCCCGTTCTCCCCACTACCTCACACCTACTCCCACTCGCCATTTACTTCTCTTCTGTCTCCACTCAGAAAGGGACAGGCCTCCCAGAGGCTTGAACAAAGCATGACACATCAAGTCGAGGCAGGACCAAGTCTCTTTCTTCCCTTGCATAAAGGCTGGGCAAGGTATCTAGTATGGGGAATAGGTTCCGCAAAGCCAGAAAAGTGCCAGAGACATGTCCTGATCTCACTGCTTAGAGCCTTACAAAGAGACCAAGATATACAACTGTCAAACACAGGCAGAGGCCCTATGTCAGTCCCATGCAAACTCCCTAACTGTTGTCCCAGAGTTCATGAGTTACCAGCAGCTCAGGTCAGCTGCCTCTGTGGGTTCCCCTGTTATGACCTTAACCCCCATGACTCATGCAGTCCCTCCTCCTTTTCTTCAGCAGGACACTCGTGGAGCTCAGCTCAATGGTTGACTGTAGATCTCTGCATCTGTTTCCATTAGTTATTGGATAAAGGCTCTCTGATATGTTCTGGCACCCTCTCCTCTATTGTTAGGCATCTTGGCTGGGATCATCCTTGTGTATTCTTGGGGGTTTTTGTGGCACCAGGTTTCTCCCTAACCCCAAAAGGCCCCCCATAAAGACATGTCCTTTGTTACTCTCCTCCTCCATCCTGCCCAGAACCCACCTCCTGTACCCATCCCACCCAATCTGCTCTCTCAAATTTCCATCTATCCACCCTCCCCACCCATGCTCCCAGATTATCCAGGAAATCTCATCTATTTCCCCTTCCCAGGGAAATCCATGCATTCATCTTTGGACCTTCTTGTTATTTAGCCTCTTTGGGGCCATGGATTGTAAGTTCTTATAGTTTACTTCTAATATCCACTTATGAGTGGGTACATACCATGTTTGTCTTTTGGATCTGGGTTACCTCACTCAGGATAATTTATTTGTAATTCCATCCATTCGCCTGCAAATTTTATGATGTCATTGGTTTTTTCCACCTTAGTAACACTCCATTATGCAAATGTACCACATTTTCCTCATCTATTTTTTGGTTGAGGGGCATCTAGGTTGTTTCCAGGTTCTGGCTATTATGAATAATGCTGCTATTAACATAGCTGAGCAAGTGTCTTTGTGGTGTGATTGAGCATCCTTTGGATATATGCCCAGTATTGGTATAGTGGGATCTTGAGATAGATTGATTCCTAATTTTCTGATAAACTGCCATATTGATTTCCAAAGTGGTTGTACACTTCCACCAGCAGTGGAGGAGTTTTCTTCTTAAGTTGATATCCTCTCTACATATGACTCAAACATTTTAAAGCCTAAAGCTCATTCCAAGTGACATATGTCCTTTGAAAAGACAGTGCCTACTCTATCAAGACCACATCCTTTCAAATAGTGCCATTCCCTATGAGCCTATGGTGAGCATTGCCATTCAAACTATGACATATAGTTTTCCCATGAAAGAAAACTAATCTTTCCTTCGTAATTGTTTGACACAGATAGCTTCTAAGGTAAAGATGGGACTCATGTCCACCTCCTTTCTCATCCCTGAGACCCTGTCTGCCTTGGACCTGCTCATGCTGTCACAGACTCAGTGGGTTCATATGTACACCAATTGTATTGTGTCTAGATGGCACTATTTCCTTGGTGTCTTTCATCTCCACTGGCTCTTACAATTTTTTTTTGCTTCTTCTTCCACAGAGTTCTCTGAGCCCTGATGTGAAGGGTTTGATGGAGATATCCCATTTAGGACTGAGTTTTCTAAGGTCTCTCACTCTCTGCATATTGTCCAGTTGTGGGTATTTATTAGTTCTTGTCTCCTGCAGGAGGAAGCTTCTCTGGATATGGCTACAAGACACTATGATCTATGAGTAAAGCAGAATGAGTAAAAAAGTCATTTTATTGCCATGTTCCTTTAGTGAAATAGTAGTGTTTTGTTTTGTTTTCCTCTAGACCCATCTAGTCTCAGATCCAAGAAATGAAAGACATGGGTTCTACTGTTGGGGGAAGGCCTGCTTGTTCATCCTGCTGCCCAGTTCCTAGCCGCCCCACTAGCTTAGCCCAAAAATAACCACACAGAAACTGTATTCATTAAATCATTGTTTGGCCCATTAGCTCTAGCATCTTATTGGCTAACTCTTACATCTTAATTTAACCCATTTCTAGTAATCTGTGTATCGCCACATGGCAGTAGCTTACCAGCAAAGATTCAGCATGTTTGACTCTGGTGGCTCGATGGTGTCTCTCTGGCTCTGCCCTTCTTTCTCCCAGTATTCAGTTCTGTCTTCCCTGCCTACTTAAGTTCTGCCCTATCAACAGGCCAAGGCAGTTTCTTTATTCATTAATGGTAATGACAGCACACAGAGGGGACTCCCACATCACCTCCCCTTTTCAGTTTAAATAAAAAGGAAGGCTTTAACTTTAACACAGTAAAATTACATATTACAAAACAGGTATAAAATAAAAATTACAGTTACAATATTTATATCTATTTTATCTTTTTATCATAACTAAGGAAAACTATATTATTACTATCTATTCTTCAACTTTATCAAAGACTCCAGAAGGATATAATATTACATAAGTAAAAAGTACATTGTAAGTAACTTCCAAAACTCTAGAATTGACAGAAACATCTCACTGTCTGGACAGTCACCCAAAGTTTTTCTGTACCAGTGGGGCAACCATTTTCAGCCTACAGGCCTATAGTATCCAACAGACTTTTCTGTGAAGCAGGGAATTTCAAAGACAGGTCTGCCTATATTGGCAGTTTGTCAGTCGTTTTCTCCTGTATCCTGCAGAATGTCTAGTAGACTCATGAAGCAGGAACCCCAAAAGATCATCTCACCTTTAAGCAAGTTCAGCAGTCATTTTCTCTGGGTCCTGCATGTTCAGTCTAACAGTCCAGGCAAGAGCAGTTTCTTGCTCAAATGGCTAGCAAACTCTGTAAGGAGCCTCTTTGATGTCCATCTTCCTCTTGAAGTAACTGGTGCTTCCAGGAGCAGACATGTCTTACTGTCATGAAAAGTACTAAATTTTTAAAACATTTAAATGCCATACTTTGAAGGTCTCTAAAAGATTTGAATACCTTACTACCTGAAATATATCTCTATACATCTAGAAAATCTAACATGACACTAAGATTGACTGTTATAGTTGATTATCTATTAACTTATATTTCTTAATTATACATTACATTTTAAATGAACTACACAAACACCATATCTTAATTAAGATCAGAAACATACATATAGCAAGACTGACCTTAAATTTGCACCCATAAACCAAGATCCATACCAATGCAAAGTATTCATATCTATATCATATCCCCCTTTAAATGTGAACAAACATTTATAGACAATATTTGGGAATATGGGCATAGATTTGTCCATACTGCTTCCTACTGTTTCGGGGACCTGTTAGTCAGATCTTTCATGGTGTATCCTGTGTGCTAGGTTCATCTCAGTCAGCAGTTGGGTGAAGTAAGTTTTTGAGAGTGTTCATGGCAACTTTTCAGGGGGACATTTCCTTTTTTTAGGAGTGAAATATTAATATTTTAAATATCCGTATGAAACTTAATTGAACCTCAATAAGGAGTGAAATCCACCTTAATATATTTAGTTGCAAACTTTCTGTTTAGTTGCAAAATCCCAAAATATTATTGTCAGTGCTGCTGTGATAGTTTGAATGTAATTGTTCCCTATAATCTCATAAGGAGTGGCACTATTAGGAGGTGTGGCTTGTTGAAGTGGTTATGACCTTGTTGAAGGAAGTGTATCACTGTGGGGGCAGGCTTTGAGGTCTCTTTTGCTTAGGATACTGCTCAATGTCTCAGTCGACTTCCTGTTACCTGCAAGATATAGGACTCTCAGCTACTCCTCCAACACCATGTCTGCCTCCATGCCATCATGCTCCCCACCATGATGAAAACAGACGGAACCTTTAAACTGTGAGCAAGTCATCTCAAATGTTTTCATTTACAAGCATTGCTCTTTACAGCAATAGAAAACCCTAACTAAGACAGAACCTTATGTTTGTTTAATTATGATCAGTGGTTAATGATTATTAATTGATTCTGGGTCTGTCTAATGCTTAAATAAATTAGTGTATGTAGAATATCAAACAGAGCCTGGATCTCAATGTATGTTTGTCATTATGAGGTAGCTATTTCAAAGGAACTAAAACATACCAAAGAAATATTTTCTACCAGATGCTATTCTGGATTTTTATTTAGAGGATCAACTAGAACAATTTCTTTATTTATTTTCAATATATAATATAATGATAATATTATATAAGAAAAAAATAAATTAAAGATGTATGAGAAAATTAATTTGTTTGGCAGGGACTCTATTTTTAGAACATGTTTTGGTGAGTCTCTAGATGCCATAACCAGAAGGATATTACATACAAACTAAAGGAAATCAGCAAATTTGAATGCTATTCTCTGAACATGATACATTAGTGAGTATATGCTCTTTGGCAGATACCAGTTCTTTAGGACTCCAGGAGATATAGCATCCACCATGTTGTAGAACAAAATGAAACTATCACTGGAAAAAACATTACTACTTACTTTAAGCCTCACCAACGCTAGTTAGAATTTATCTTAAAAAAGTAACACCTATTCTTATGTCCTTGCCCACATACTTTCAGTATTTATGTCTGGATATGACAGCATGACTTTTAATTGTGGGTACCTGTGATCTTTAAGGAGTGGCCTAGCCACTGTAGCTCCTCTGTTTACCCACAAATATTACCTAAGATACAGTCGCAAGTTAATATTACCTGGAAATCAACCTTAATCAATGTCTTATGGAAACTGTTGGATGTATAGACAAGCTCTCTCAATAACATGAATGTATTTATGATGTAAGTGTTCTACACTGACTTTCAGAGCTTTTCAGTAGGTTGATGCTTCAATTTCTAAAATAGTTCTTTGCTTCAATTATATACTTTCTTTCCTTTTTTCCTATCTTCTCTCATTTCTTCTTCTTTTAATATATTGCCCAAGACTAACTCCAAAATATAATGCATGTATACGAGTCCTTATCTGTGCATAGACATTGGAGGGAATGATGTGATGATGACAAGGTGAGGGAAAAAAGGCAAGGTGAGAGATGTACTTAGTTCTGTTGTAAACTGTATCTTATTGGTGCATTTCCACTTTGTATTTACAGAAGAACTTTCATAAGCATGCAATTGAACAAGTTACCTATACAATGACCAACTATTTTCTTTTACTGTAAAAGAATAGATTTCTATAAAACAATTTTTATATATGAGATAAGTGGAAATAGAAGCATATACAGGGTATATGAAGTTTAAATAAATGAAGTTCAAATGAAGTTGGACATGGTAGTTGTGGCTGTCTGAACCAGAATGGCTTCATAGACTCACATATTTGAGTATCTAGTCGCTAGTTGGTGGAATTGTTTGGGAAGGATGAGGAGATATGATATTGTTGAAAGTAGTATGTGACTGGGGGGCAGAAGTTGAACTTTCAAAAACACCATGCCATTACCAGTTAATTTTCTCTGACTGATGCTTGTGGGTCAAGATGTGAGCTCTCAGCAATTGCTCCTGTGCCATACCCACCTGTCTGCTACCACATTTCCTACTATGATGATCATGGTTTCTAACCCTTTGAAACTGTGAGTACAAATGAAATGTTCTCTTTTATAAGTTGACTTGGTGAAAGTGTTTTGTTACAGCAATTGAAAAATAACAGTGGAAAATATATATAATCCCAGCAATTAGGAGGTAGGGACAAAAAGATATGGAGCTCAAGTCAGCCTCATATACATTGCAAGACCCTTTCTCAAACAAAAACCCAAACCAAAGCTAAAACACCCCCACCTTTATAAAATGTTAATTTAGGAAAATATTTGAGGATGTTCATGCTCATGGATCAATACAATTAATATAGTTTAATTGACATCCTACCAAAAGCAATCTATAGATTCAATACAATTCCACCAAAACCCAATATATATTCAAAGATATTGAAAAAATTTTCAGCTTTATATGGAAACACAAAAAGCAGGGTAACTAAAAACAATTCAGCATAACAAAAGAACTGTTGGAGATATCACCATTCCTGGCCTAAAATTATACTACAGTATAAGAATAGGTATTGGCACAAAAACAGACTCTTTGATCAATGGAATTGAATTAAAGACCAAATGTAAATCTACACACCCATAGACACCTGATTTTTAATAAAGAAGCCAGAAGTACACACTGAAAAAAAGGATGGCATCTTCAACAAATGGTAATCATTATACCTGATATATATATATATATATATATATATATATATATATATATATATGAATTTAAATTGATTTATAGTTATCACTCAGCACAAAATAAAACTCCAAATGGACCAAAGACCTCAATTAGAACCAGATATAGAGAGGAAAGTGGACAGTAGCCTTAAACTCATTGGCACAGCAAAAGACTGAACAGAATACCATTAGCACAGGCACTAAGATAATAAATGGGACTTCATGAAACTGAAAAGCTTTTGCATGGCTATGGTCACCATCATTTGGCTGAAGCAGCAGTCTAGAGAATGAAGAAATATTTTTACTGACTACATATTTGATAGAGGGGTAATATCCAAAATATATAAAGAACTAAAAGAACCTGGATGTGAAGAAAGCAAATAACCTAATCAAAAAATGGAGTACAGATCAAAATAGAGAATTCTCAACAGAGGAAAGTCAAATGACTGAGAAGTCCTTAAAGAAATTTTCAACTTCCTCAGCCATCAGGGAAATGCAAAACAAAATTACTTTGATATTTTTATCTTAAATCAGTTCAACTAGCCAAGATCATTAAAAACAAATGACAGCTCATGTTGTTGAAGATGTGGAGTAAGGGGAGCACTCATCCATTGCTGGTGGGAGTGCAAACTCATGTAGTCACTATAGAAATTAGTGTGCAGTTCCTCAGGAATATAGAAACCTATTTACTTCAAGATTCAACTACACCACTCTTGGGCGTATACCCAAAGATGCTTTATCTTAGAATGCAGACACTTGTTCAACCATGTTCATTGCTGCTCTATTCATAGTAGTTCCTCAACAGAAGAATGGATAAATGAAATGTGGTACAAATATACAATGAAAACTCAGCCACTAAAAAATAACATCATAAAATTTGTAGGCAAATTGATGGAATTAGGAAAAAATTATCCCCAGTGAAGTATCTTTGCCCTAGAAAGACGAATATGATATGCATTCACTTATATGTGGATATTAGCTGATAAGACAATGATAACCAAGTGACAGTCCATAGAACTCACAGAAGTTAGGCATAATTTAAGGGACTGGGGGCATATAGATCACCCTGGGAAAGGGAAATAGAATGATAGTTATGGATGATGGAGAACTAGAATAGGAGGATCAAGTGTGGAGGGGACAAAAAGAAGATGAAGGGAGAATATGGGAAGAGTTGGCTAAATTAAGGGCCATTTAAAGGGTGGTATGGAAATCTAATACAGTAGAAGCGTATACACACACACACACACACACACACACACATACACACACACACACACACATATGATCTAAATGAAATTGCCAAATTATAGGTGACACAAAGCTCTAACTTGACATCTTTTGTTAGTAAATGAAGCTTCCAGTACTGGAATTGTGTTACATTTAATCAAATTATTGGTCAGTAGGGTACCATGAGAACCCTTAAAGAAGACAGGCTGTTGTGAGACTATAATTTGCTTTCTACAAACTGGCAGTAAGACCCGATTGCTAAAGACACCTACACAATTCATTGAACATGGAGAAGTCTACCTGGTAACTACATAGAACCTCCATCCCTATGTTCTAACATCTTTGCTACAGGAAGATATTCCACATGTTATCAAAGGAGAAATGTAGACATCAACCTATCTGCAAATCCTTGGATCTTCAATGCTGTCCTGCCTGTAAGATAGGCTAGTGCAACGGTGGCACAAATCTTGTGGGAGTAACCAACCAATATCTGATTCGACAGACCCACTCCAGAAGGTGGAACCCACACTTTACACTGCTTAGGCAGCCAAGAATGTGAGGCTAAGTTAGCCCAGGGACCTAGGTTAAAACCAAATGCTACTGTTTTACTAAAATAATATATCATTAAAATGACTCTTAATGATGTTATTCTATACTCATAGATGAATGCCTTGCTTAGTCAACATCAGAGAAGCATCTTTCTGTAGTAAATGCGAACAAATACAGAGACCCACAAACTAGACAATACAACATTCAGACAAAAAGAGATGTCTTCAATAAGACTCAGGAAACCCTGAAGAATGAAAAGGGCATCTTTATTAAATCCCTCTCTTTAGAGTTCAGGAAACCCTGTAGAATGAAGAGGAAGAGGAAGCAGTATAAAAGGTAGAGAGGGTAGAGCACACCAAGAAAACAAGTCCCTCTAAAAGAACAGGAAGAAGGCACATATGAACTCAGAGACACTAAAGCAGCATGATCAGAACCTGTACACGTCTGAACCAGATAGGATCCCAGAGTTTAAAGGAGAAGTGTGCAAATGCCCCCATCCCTAACCCAGAAGCAGTCTCCACCTGATAGCCACTTGAAAATAAATATTTAGTTTTCTTCAAGGGAGTCTTACCGGGAAACAAGCTACTCTTAAGGGTAGACTTAATGCCCAGCAGCAGATGCCAACATAAAATGAACTGAGTGGCAACTTTAGAGGCTCCTGGTTTTATAATGACATGTCAGGGCTTTAAATATTTTAAAAATTGTACTCGTTTTTCTTTAATGCCTTTTATTTTCATTCTAATATATAATAATAATTGTATATGTTCTTTTTCACTTATAGGTCTTTTGCATATATATTATGGATTTCAGTTCAGTATTTCTATGGTATTCCTGAGTGTGTGAAAGAGTGGGTCTCTATGTTTGTTTCTTGTAATGCCTTTTCTTGGACACCTTTCCTTCTATATATTTGTATTGTTCTATTCAATATATTAAATTTTGTTTTATGTTATTATATTTAATTCCATTTCATTGTTATACCCTAGACAACTGTTTGTTTTCTACTAAGAGACAGAAAGGGAGTGATCTGGTTGGGAGAGGAGCTGGGGAGGAAATGACAGAAATAGAGGGAGGGAAAACTGTAATCAGGATACACTGTATAAGAAAGGAATCTGTTTTCAAGAAAAAGAAAAAAGAATATGTTAATAAATAAATAAAATCACCTGAAAAATAGCATCAAAAAATAAAGAAAAAGCACCCACATTTTGTAAAGGTTTATTTAAGAAAATATTTGAAGATTTTAAACCCTTTCCTAAGTTCATAAAGCAAATCATAAACCTGTTGAAGTGTATCTTAAAATAGAGTCCTCTGATATACTCAAACCCATTTACCTTCTATAAAAACTATCAAAATGTTCTCTACTGTTTATTATTACCTTGTTTTATTTTTTTTGGACGTAAACAGAAAGAAAACACTTATTTATACTGTAGAAAGGATATTGAACAGTTTCTTAATTCTCAGTTTTCTTGGTAATGACTCACAGCTAAGCTTCAGGGGACTGACGGAATACTTGAGATTGCCTATAAAATTGGACCATACACATTGTCACAGAGAAAGATCTGTAAACTTGTATTGGATTCTCAAAGGTATCTATGACCCAAAACACAAAGAGCAGCATAGCAACTACATTTAAAGGCTTCAAAGTTGATTAGCCACATTTTAGTTTCATCTTGAAACAAAGCTTTGGCATTTCTAAACCATATTTTTTCTTTCTGAAGGTTTGACTTGCCCAACTTAGATGTGATGGTTTTTTATTTTTTCTTACTATATGTTATTTTGCCATGCTTGATTGTTATCTCTTAGAAGCCTGTTATTTTCTAATTATAGACAGAAACGGGGTGGATCTGGATGGAAGGGGAGATGGCAAGAAACAGTGAGGGGAAACTAATCAGAATGTATTGTATGAGAAAAGAATCTGTTTTTAACGAAAAGGGGAACATTATAAAAATTATTTTGGTCCAGTAAGTAGCAGAATTATGGCCATGAGAATTGCATTTATACTGTAGCTAGCTATTAAACTAGGTACAATGTTAAAAATGAAACAATAGATAATTTTAAGACAATAGACAATCTTTAAGACAATAGACAGAAAGAAAAATAGACAGTACAGGTTTTAAATCTTTGAGGCATAGAAACACATGAGGTCAGTTCTGTATCTCCTTTTGGTTTGGGTGGAATTTTCAAATGATTGTGCAAAGAAACAATCCAGAGAACGGCAATCCTTCCATGCTAAGGAATGGGATCATATGTTTGAGTTGGAAAAGTGGCTAGAATGTATTAAAATGAGGTTTTAAGAAATCTGCACATGTGGCATCTTAAATCTTTGCTATAGCTAAGTTAAACAGAAACCCAGCAAGATTCAGTGAGTTTTAGCAGAAAATATATGACGGAGATGTGGAGATAAAATCAATAGGAATCCTAGCCAACTCACATGAGGAGCTGGTCAATACCCTAATAATTTAGCTCATACTCTAGACAGACCATGCCTTGAAATAGGGTTATTGTAGTCTTAGAGGAAGGTCTACTGTAGATCACAAACAAGTCTGAAATCGAGTTTCAACAGGTTTAAACTGGTTCACCAGCAATGAAATGCTTGTCAAAATCTAATCTAATGTTCATTGTAAGAAAACAGTCAGATCAAGAGTGTGAGAAGTATTATTTGTGATGTTAAATATACACTTAAGTGTTAGGATGTGAGAATAAAGAAAAATGTCAAATAGGATCAGAAAAAAAACCAATGATCACACAGACATTGCAATAGGGTTAGAAAACAACTGTTATAAATATCTAGAAAAATGGGCACTGAAGGAACATACAGTAAATAGCAGCTGAATATGTTAAAACTAGAACAAAGAAACAGGAGCTGGACTTGTAGGTCAGCTACAGAGCACTTAACATGCATGAAAGCCTGAGTTCCTCGAAACAACTAAAGAGGAATTCTATGATTAAAATGTGTAACATGTTTTTAAAAATTAAAATATGATAGAATAAAATCACACAGTTTCCCTCCATTCTTTTTCTGTCCTCCATCTCCAACTTCTCCCATGCTCCATCACAAATTCCTGGTCTCCTTTTCTTTACTTGCTATTTTATTATTATCATCACCATTACTATCATTATATTTGTATTGTTAATTTATTTAATTGAGATAGGTTGTCACTATGTAACTCTAATAGTTCCAGAACTCACCATGAAGACCAGACTGGCCTTGAACTTACAGAGATCTACCAGTTTTTGCCTCCTAAGTGTTAGATTTAAAGGTTTGTGCCATGATGCTTAGGTCTTTTGTTGTTATTGTCACCCATATATTTGTATGCACGAACACATAAATACAACCTGCTGAGTTTTCTCAGTATTGCTTCCATGTACTCAAATTCATGGATGAGCATTTGGTATTTGGATAATCAATTAGGGGGCTCATCCCTGGAAATGATTGATTCTCTCTCTCTCTGAGCAGTCATTAGCTGCTTATAGTTCTTTGTCTATGGTTGGGGCTTCATGAGATTTCCCCCTTCTGTGATAGCATGACTAGTAGTGTCATCCTTGGTTATATCTTATTTAGGCAGTTGTGTTGATGAGACTTCATTGATGTAGCATCCCTGTCATTTCTAGGCAACACAGTCTCACAGCAGAATTTTGGTCCTCTGACTTTCTCAGACTTTCTGTCCTCTTTTCTGAGATGTTCTCTGAGGCTTACATACAAAAGTTGTATTGTATACACATATACTTGGATTGGGTACCCCATGATCAGTGAATTGTTCTCTACATTTTGACCAATTGTGGGTTTCTGTGATGGTCTGAACATTGAGTGAGAGCTACACTTATTAGTGAATAGAAGGATAGGTATTTAAAATGTAGATAATAATTATGCTGGTTTAGTAAAATGCTGAGAGTAGGTTCTCCTTTAAGATCCAAGACCTACTATCCCTGGATAGTGTAGTGAGGGGCTGCTGCGGGCAGGCCTGCTTTTCATCCTGCCCGGCTCCCGCACGGCTAGCTTAGTCCCAGAAATAACAACACACAAATTGTATTCATTTAAGCACTGCCTGGCCCATTATCTCTAGAGAGTTAGTTACTGACTAACTCTTATATCTTGATATTAACCCATTTCTAATAATCTGTAGCACCACGAGGTGGTGGCTTACCAGAAAAGATTCAGCATGTCTGACCTGGTGGCTGGCTCCATGGCATCTGCCTCATTGCCCTCTTCCCAGCATTCTGTTCTGTTTACTCCGCCTACCTAATTTTCTGTCCTATCAAGGGGCCAAGGCAGTCTCTTTATTGACCAATAAAAATAACACAATAGACAGATAACCCTCCTCCATCAGGATAGTTGACCAGATTTCTAGTATCAGGCATGATTTCTTTCCTGTTGAGTGGAACTTACATCTAATTAAGCAGCTGTTAGTTGTCTCCAAAGTATGAGTGGTATTTTGTACCTTTAGAGATATCTTGATATGCTGATCATTATAAACTTCATAAATGGCTAGAAATATTGTTTGCTACCCTCCTTTTGCAGTTTGAATAATACAATCAGGTTCTGTGAAAGTCCGTATTCAGGGAGGAGGCTTTCAGGTCAGATCCAACTTAAATCTTCTGAATCTTATGTCTAAAGTTCAGGATGTCTTCAACAATAGAGACTTACCTTTAGCCTTTGGAAAGCAACTAAGGGCAAGGACAACATTCTGTATTGTTTTATGAGTCTCTTGGACTACCCTGACCAACATCTCGAAAGAGAATTTCTTATGCCTATGTGGAAGTCCAAAAATGTGAACCTATTTCCACACTGACCAAAAGTCAGAGAGTTGGAACTTACCTCTATTACCTCAAGGTTATTGTGCTTCTACCTCAAACAAAGGTCCCACTTAGATTTAGATCAGAGAGTTCTGTTCGCTCAAAGTTGTTGTCAGCAGGTGTGGCTAATAGCCAGACCTTGTATTTCAAGAATAGAAAAGTAGATATATTTCTACCTCAAACAAAAGTCTGAGGATCCAACAAAGGTTCCATTTCCTTTAAGGGGATAGCATTGGATTCCACCCAGGGAGTGGCTTGCCCACATAATGTTTTGGTCCAGTGTGTGAGCTTGACTTGTTTTATTCTAGCAACAGAATGTTTAACTATGGACGCAGCCCGTGACCTTTGATTAGTCTGTTCACTTCCTTGTATCATGTTAATGCAGTTTTTTTGGTCTAATTTCTACCTTTTGGGTCAAGGATATTTTAAGCAATTGGAAATTAAACGTGGGCTATTTCAGTGTTCACTGAACTCCCTTCTGATATTATTCTATGTTTTTCTGTCTTATTATTTTCGTGTCTTTGTATTCTTTACTATATTTCTAAATCCCAATACCCCTACCATGACAAGAGGTATTTTTGTTGAGGCTCTCAACATGCCTGGTACTGGAATTTTTATTACATAATCTATAGGTTGGGGTGGCAACATCAGCCCAAATAGTACAACTTTATTTAAGATATATATGTATATTCATACACTTACATGTATAATTTTGTGTAAATAAAAAATAATATGATTCTTTATGGCCTTTTTTAACTCTTCTTACTGTTATTTTCTCTCCTTTCCCTTCTCTTTCTATATTGACTTCCATTCTACTTCCCCAACTAAAGTAACCCTGTTTTTCCCATTTTCCTTCATACTATTGCCATATAGTTAATATCTTAAATGGAAAATTTATTAGAAGATTGTATACTGAAAATACATTTGCTGTGCTTTAAAACAGTTTATCTGAAACACCAGCAAATAAAAAAGAAAAACAACAACAAAAAAAAACATGCCCTCAAAAGTAAACTATTTGTTGCCAGGTAAGAATAACATCAAGTAATAGTAACAGATTTTTAATGAGAAAGGGAATGAATGATTAGGAATGAACAAACATATGTGATAGGTAGTAATTTTGTAACCTGATGGTAAGTTTCTCTGCCAATGCAGTAAGCCAAATCGATCTGAATTAAAAGGTAAAGGACCAGGTTATTTAATCAGAGCAAAGCACTTTTGGGTGACCTTGGGGTCAGAGAGGAAGAGAAATCACATAGTAGACCTATGAGACTGGAACTTAAGTACCCTGTAGACACAGTCTGGAGCAGCTCTAAGGGAGGAGTTGCTGTTTGGTGGACTTTCTGGGGAACAGGGATTGAAGAGGGAGGAGGGGGCCTAAGTCGTAGCTCCTAATGGACTAATATGAAAGAAAATACCCTCCAATTTTCAAACTTATTGAAAAAGATGAACATAAGAAATAACCTAAAAAAAACCTCTTCAAGTATTAGAAACATAAAGAAAAACAGACCAGGCAAATTTAATTTAATTTTCTTTTTTTTCCTTTTCATTTATTATTTATTTGTAAGCGAGGTTTCATTATGTAAACCTGGCTATCCTGGAACTTTCTATGTAGACCAGGTGGGTCTCAAACTCACAGAGATCCAATTACCCCTGCCCCCGCCTAATATGGGATTGAAGGTACACACCACCACACTTGCCCCTACCCCCATACAGAATCTTACTCTGTAACCCCATGCTGGCCTGGAACTTACTATGCAGCAAAGGTTGGCTTCAAACTTAAAGTATACTGCTTGCCTCAGCCTCAAGCATTGGAATTATAGGCATGACTTACCACTTTTGGCTTGCAATTAAATTTCTGAGAACCAAATATATAGAAGACATTAAAAAGTCAACCAGTGTATTATAAACATAAGAAAAATAATAAAATAATTACTGGTAATTTTGTCAGAAATACTGGCATTCACATACAAAAGGACGGTGTTATATAGTGTCCAAACCCCCTGAACTAGGTAGTTTTATGTCAATTTGACATACGCTAAAGTCATCTGATAGAAGGAAACCTCAATTAAGACAATGCCTCCATAAAACTGGGCTGTAAGCAAGCCTACGGGGCATTTTCTTAATTAGTGATTGATGAGGGATGCCCAGCTCATTGTGGGTGGTGCCATCCTTGGGCTGGTAGTCTTGGGTTCTCTAAGAAAGTAGGCTGAGCAAAGGATGAGGAGCAAGTCAGTAAGCAGTAGTTCTCTATGGCCTCTGCATCAGCTCCTGCCATCAGGTTCCTACCCTATTTAGTTGAGGTCCTGACTTCACTGAAGAACAATGATATAGAAGTGTAAGCCAAATAAATCCTGTCCTCTCTAAGTTGCTTTGATCATAGTGTTTCATCACAGCAACAGAAACTTTAACTAAAACATCAACAACAACAACAAAAGAAACAAAAATAAACCCCCCACAAGCAAAAATTTAGTATACCAAGCCTTTTGTTGTTCCTGTTATTTTGTTGTGACAGGGTCTCATGTAACTTACTGTGTGGAACAGGCTGACCTTGAACTCACAGAAATATGCCTGCCTCTTCTTCCCTACTACTTGGATTAAAGGAATGCCACCATACCTGGAATGAGAAGCCTCATCATTTCAGAAAAGAAAGGCAAATAATGATATTTCAAATAAAAAAAAGCTAAGAAGTTTCATAATAACTACCTATATTATAAAAATTTATATTCTAAATGGAATTAGTTACAGATGAAAATATGAATCTTTCTAAAGTAATGAAGAGGATCTAGAATAGCAAAAGCAATCTTTAAACAAATGAACAAATTTGGAGTATTCATATTCCTTGCATTTAAGAACTACTATGAGGTTAGAGCAATTAATCAAGCAAGTGTAATATTAGCATGAAATTAGATAAATCAATTCATTAAAATAGAGCAAGTTCACAAATAGACCTACATGTTTAAATGACTTGTCAAAATGCAATTTGAAAGGGGCCTAGAGAATCTTTTCAACAGAGATCAAAATGGTTATCCAGATGGAAATAAACAAGATTTATTTCCTGGTCTACATTTGAGTTCCAGGCCATCCAAGATTGTATAGTGAGGCTTTATCTGTAAATAAATGAATAAATAAACTAAATAAATAATGGAAAGGAAAAAAATTGAATGAATTTGGCTGGTGTATTTTCTTCTTATCTTGCTTGAAGATCATGTATCATGTTACACATACATAATAACATACAAAGATAACTGAAGATAGATTAAAGATATAAGAATTTCTATTAGAAAATATAGATAAATATTTCTGATATATGCCTGGCAAAGATTCTTAAGACAGGACAAAGCACATACATCAAGTTAAAATAATGAAATTTCAACTAAGTCAAACCTGTGTGTGTATGTGTGTGTGTGTTGTATGCATGTGCTAGTATGTGCATGTGTACTTGTGTGTGCAAGAGCATGTAAAGGAAAGGGGTCGATGTTGGGTATATTCACCCTATCTTACTTTTTTGGGCATGGTCTCTCACTGAATCTCAAGCTGATATTTCATCTATATACCTGGCCAGCAAGCCTCAGGGATCTTCCTTTCTGTCTCCTAGTACTGGGATTACAAAGTACATCTCTGCTATGCCTGGATTATCATGTATATATTGAGGATCTGAACTCAGATCCTCGTGCTTGCCTGGCAACACTTTACCCACTGAGCTATTTCTCCACCCTACCCCAAGTTACAAAAAGATGGCTATCAAGAGATAATACTAGAATAATAAGTAGTCAAGTCTTAGACTGGGAAGGACAATTTACAAATCAATAACAGATAAAGAAGCAACATACATAGTGTTCATAAAGGACTTTCATAATTTAGAAAATAATAAAAAACAAATAGTTAAGTAAATTATGACCAAAGATTTAAATTGGCCATTCATAAGAACATCTTCATTTGGCTAAAACAATGCTCAAACTTGACCTACCTTTGAGGAACACCCTTCAGATTTCCACTGTGGCTGCTCCAGCTTGCTACTCCTACCAAGAGTACATTGGGTTTCTTAGTGAATTTAGTTTTGATGCTTAGATAATTGGGTTCTTTGTATATTCTAGATACTAACTCTCTGATTTCTTTATGTACTCTGAATACTAAATCTCTGTTAGCTGTACAGCTTGTCAAGATTTTCCCCATTCTCTATGCTGACTCTTCAATTGAATAAGGTGTCCTTTGCTGTATAGAAGCCTTTTAGATTCAAGAAGTCCTGTTTGTCAGTCATTTGCCTTAATGCCTGTGCTACTGGGGCCTATTTCAGAAAGTCTTTTCCTGTTCCTATAAGTAAAAGTCAATTCCCTACTTTCTTCTCTATCAGAATCAGGGTATTAGGTCTTATATTGAGTTTATTGATCCATTTGTAGTTGAGTTTTGTGCAAGATGAGAGATAATGATACCGTTTCATTGTTTCATATATAGTTACTCAGTTTGATTAACACCATTTGTTGAAAATGCTGTCTCTTCTCCAGTATGTGTTTTCCGCCCCTACCAAAATGCAGGTGCTCTTATCTAGGTTTTAAATTCTCTTCCACTGAGCAATACATCTGTTTTTATCTACCATACAGTTCAGCTAAACTTTTCCTGGGCATATTCCCAAAGGTTTCTATGCGCTGCTGCAGAGATACTTGTTCATTTGTTTGTTGCTGCTTTATTCATAATAAAGAAGAATGGAAACAGCCTAGATGTCCATCAACTGATGAATGGATAATGAAAGTGTAGGAAATATACACAGTGGAACAGTATTTGGCCTTAAAGTTAAAGAAAATTTGAAATTTGCAGATAAATAGAGTTGGAAATAATCAATTTGAATGGGATAATGTATGTAGGAGGGGCTTAAATGGTATTACCCTATAGTAGGGGTGCAATGCTTTTTCCAAGTTCTGTAGGCTGTCAAATAAAAAGTCCAGTGCCAGGTATGGATTATATCTTCTGGAATTGTTGGTCAGTTGAGATTCTTTGGTTGAGAATTCTCTGTTTAGTCTTATACCCCATTTTTAAATTTGAGTTATTTGGTATTTTGATATCTAGTTTCTCGAGTTCTTTGTTTATTTGGGAAATAAGTTCTCACTCTAATGTGAGGTTGGTGAAGATATTTTCCCACAGTCTTATTGACTGTGTCTTTTGCATTACAGAAGCTTTTCAGTTTCAGGAGTCCCATTTATTTATTGGTGCTCTCAGTATCTGTGCTACTAATGTTATATTTAGGAAGTGGTTTCCTGTGCCCATGCATTTAAGGCTACTTCCCACTTTCTCTTTTATGAGATTCAGCATGACTGGATTTATGTTGAGGTCTTTGATCCATTTGGACTTGAGTTTTGTGCATGGGGATTGATGCTGATCTATTTGCATTCTTCTACAAGTTGACATCCAGTTGTGCTAGCACCATCTTTTGAAGATGCTTTCTTTTATCTGTTGTATCTGTTGTATAATTTTAGCTTCTTTGTCAAAAATCAGGTGTTCTTAGGTGTGTGGATTAATATCAGGGTCTTTGATTTGATTCCATTGGTCTACCTGTCTGTTTTTAAGTCAATACCAAGCTGAATTTGGTTTATATCTAAAAAAATGAGCATGTGTTCATAAAGTAATTATTCAAGAATGATCATAGCACGTTTATTCCTCATAGTCTTAAACTTGGAAATGATCAAAGGCTCCTTCATAATAATGGAGATGAACTCTGTTATATTTATACAGTAGATTCACAATCAATTGAAATAAAAAATGGGCCATGGACACCATAACATAATGTGTGGTATCACAAGCCAGAAGCGAAAGATAACATACTGGATCATTCCACTTATACCACAAAGTTCTAGAATAGGCCAACTGTAGAATTTGCTTTTTGGATCCTGTGTTGACTGACTGGAAGGCAAATAAGAGAACATCTGGGGTCTGTTAATATTCTTTACCCTGGTGTTTGGGTTACACAGCTGCGTGCATTTCTCAAAACTCATCAAATGATAGTCTTAAAATACGTGCATTTCACTGTATGTTAATTTTCTCTTAATTAAGAAAGGGGGGAAATTAAAACTAAGCGGATTCCTCATATTTGCCCTGCAGGAATTTTTTTTTTTTAAAATGGAATTGGATGGAGAATACCTTGTCTCGATTTTGGGCTAAGATCAGTGTGCTAAATTTATAACCATGAATGATGCACAGTCTTTGTCCTCAGATTGCTTGTATGCTTCTAACCTGGGAAGGGGAGAGTTGAACAGAGATCACAGAAGTAAAGGCAAAATAATACAACAACATTTCCTGACAGCTGTGAGACCAGGCGCTGCTACAGCCAGAACTCTGCTTGGCCACAGAAAGTAGTAATTAGATTTTGCTTTTCCCCAGCTTAGCTCTGAAAGGGCCATGGTGATTAACAGGACTAATTAGGCCAGCCTCAAGGGCAATATCAGCATGTAAATATAATAGGATTATTCTTTATGCCTCTCTAGCATGTCACCTTATATTACTATTATGAAATGTTTGGGGCCTTTAACCTAATCACTTGTCTAGACTTGTCTTCAAGATAGACAGGCTTTTCAGATTTTATTGTTGTTTTTACCAAAAGCAGAAAAATTTGATTCAGCCCAGGTATAGGCAAAATGTTGCCACAGTCTGGTCTCAAAAGAACCCAGCAAAAATGTCGCTTGCAGCACTCTTCTGAGTGCATAGCCTGTCAGGAAAGTTCACAAAATAATGTCTTTCAATTCCCAGGATTCTGCAACCTTCTGCCACTGTTTTCAAAATCTCTATTAAAATAAGCCCCTGTATTTCCACAGCGAAAATGGTTCAGACAAAATTTTAGAGCCCATAAGTAAAAATTGTCAAAATTTTATGTATAATAATAATTTATAACCCTACCCTAAAGTTTTGACTCCTCTACTGTGTTGAAGTTGAAAAACCTTTTCTGCTGTATATAGAAGTTACTATTGATACAGCTCTAATTATGGGAGTGAATAGAGGCAGGTAAGAAGTTAGAAAATATGCTAAAAATGATTCCAATAGGAGTCTTTTTTTTTAAACTGGGAAATAGAATCATATATGGAAAAGACACAAAACAACCATTATAAAAACATTAAAAAAAACAGGCACATTTTACTCCTTAGCCAGATCAGGAAATATAACTTTGCCAGTCATCTCTTGAATTGCCTCTTCAAGCCCCTCCCTTTAAAATGAACCAGTCTCCTAACATTTTATAATGATCACTTCATTGATTATCTCCATATTTGCATTATTCAATTCAACATGCCTAGTTTAGGATGTTCTATTTAAAATTTTGGTATCTTATTCTTTCCATTTTTCATACGTGTTTAGGGCTTGGTAGCTGTTGCGTGTATGGAGGCCAACCTCAGGGGTTCTTCTGTACACTGTGTATCTTGTATTTGGAGATATGGGCTATCATTGGCCTGAAACGTACATGCTAGTTAGGCTAGGCTGTCTGTCTCCACTTACCTAGTGTTGAGTTTTCAAGCACATATCACTATGCCTGGCTTTTCAAAATCTAGGTTCACCCCACCCACCAAGTCAGGAGACCCTGAATAGCTTCTACATACCCACTATCCTTCTCCACCACTTCGGTGACCACAGGAATCTTGCCCCAGACTGCCTCCTGGACAAAGTTGTGGCCCAGACTGCCCCTGGAGAGAGTCTTGGCTAAGACTGTCCCTGGAGAGGATCCCCAGAGCTGCATCCACATCTGCTAGAGCAATGGGCCCGCTTGCACCTGCAAGAAGAGCCACCAACTAAGCCACTGGCCCCAGTGGAGGAAGAGATTGGGAGATGGCAGTGTAAGAACACACCCAACAACATAAAGAGCCATATGGCATCACCAGAACCTAGTGGTCCTAAAACAGGAAGACCTAACATTCTAACCCATAAGAAGCAAAAGAAAAGGACTTTTACTATAACTTTATGAAGATTATAGAGCTCCTTAAAAAGAGGAAATGAAAAATTCCCTTAAAGAAATTGAGGAAAAGACAAACAAAAAAGTAGAAAAAATCAATAAATCTCTTAAAGAAACCCAGGAAAACCTACAAAAAATAGGTTCTGGGGAATGAATTAAAGTCATTGTATACACTGTCTCAGTGGGTGGACCAACCCCTAGCGGTCCGGACTTCCTTGTTCATCTTCTCCCTACTTCTGCTCTTCAACTGGACTGTGGGAGCTCAGTCCATTGCTCTGATGAGGGTCTCTGTCTCTATCTCCATCCGTAGCAGGGCACAGACTCTATGGTGATATTTGAGATAATCATCAGTGTGATAGTGGGGCAAGGACAGTTCAGGCATGTAAGCTTCCGCACTTTTCTGTGGACACCCGAACCTCGAAACAGGCGCGCGCTTTTCCTGACTCGAGCCCATGAGAACGGACAATTGTCCTAGGGGTTAAAACACATGACACACACACAAAGAGACCAGGCTCATCTGCCAAGGAGCAAGTGGCAAATGGCAGCTTTATTAAGCATAAGTCGGGTATACATACTGTGGGGCAGAAAGACACCAGCCCCCCATCAGGAACAAGGAAAGAGAAAAGTCAGGGGGCCGCACCCAAGGTCGGAGAGCAGCTGAACAGAGAAAAGAGGAAGCCAGGTGGGCGTGCTCAGGCTCAGAGAAAAGCTGACCCAGGAACCTTGCCTGCTGGTGAGAACCTTGTTTGCAGGTGGAATTACCATGACAGTAGAGGGAGAGTTCTCTCTAAGCTACACCCTTGGGCCATAGGTGAAATTAACATAACAAGAGAGGGCAGTTCTATGCTATACCCTCAAGCTGATGCAGTGGAACCAGGAAGCAGAACAGCCCTGCAAAGTGCCTCAGGAAAAATGGGGAACCTGTGTACTTACACAGGCACTCTCTGCACTGCTGCCCAAGAACCTAGCTGGGGACATCCCCATGGACACCTGGGATCCCCTTAAGAGCCAAGTTTCTTGTCAACCCTAAAATGGCTCCCTTAATGTAGATATCTTCTTCCTTGCTTCTGTATCTACCCTTTCTCCATCTCTACCCTCCCACTCCCCCAAGCTCTCTCCAGTCTTTCCTTTCTCCCTTCTCTCTCCCCTTCTCCCCTGCCTCCACCCCCATCCTAGTCTATTTGGAAGCAAAGCTTTCTGGTCCTGGATGTAGGCTGGGGGGGGGATGGGCTTGAACTTCCCAGAGGGCAGGATTCCCTGCCCTCTCTTAAGAAGGGAGGGGGAGGGAGGAGGGTAAGTGGGGGAGCGGGAAAGGAATGGGGGGAAGGGAGGAAGTGTAAATTTTTTAATGGAAAAAAAAATAAAAAAGAAAATGATCAAAATATGTTACACAAATTTCTCCAATGATGAAAAATGAGAAAACATGATAGAGAATAATAAAAGCACAATCAAATTTGTGAATGAAAAAACAATAAAGTCATTGTGCTTGCAAAGACAGGTACTTTACAGAACGAACTCTCTCTTCTATCCCCAAATTGGCCTCTTTTAAGTCTTTTTTTTTATTTTGCAGGCTCCATCTAGATTCTGTTTTCTACTATTTACCTCATTAAATCTATGCAGTTTTATCTATTCTGAATTTTGCTGATGTATACTCATATAGGACAATGTATTTCAGGGCTCTATTTCCTACTGATGGGCTGGTGAGCACAGAGGGTTGATAGAGTTTAGATCGAATCTCTTTGTTCAAACCAGAAAGAATGAAGTATTCCTTTTTTTCAGGGGGCACATTATATTCTTTGCGGTGTAAAAAGCTGTTGTCTCAAAAGCCAGGCAGTTGTGGTGCATGCCTTTCATCCAAACACAGAGGCAGGTGGATATCTCTGAGTTCAGGTTCAGTCAGGTGAGTTCCAGGTCTAAAGGGTGAGCTCCAGGAAAGCCAGGGCTTCGTAGAGAAACTCTGTCTCAAAAGACAGACAAACAAACAAACAAATAAAATGAAGTAACCAAATGGAAAACAAAACAAAAGAGCTGTTTCTCAGTGGCTAGATACGCATCACTAATTCATAAGTAAATGAATGCTGTTCTGATTCTTTTTGATTTATTAATTTGAATATTTTTAGAAAAAGATGCTTCTTTTTTGACTTAAAATAGAAACTTATTTTTTGACATTTCTGAAAAAATTAATAGTACAAAATCAGGACATAGTGGGTGCTTTTTGTGGCCCAGATTTTATTTATTTAATTTTTAATTTTTAAAATTGTTTTTATTGAGCTATATATTTTTCTCCACACTCCTCCCTTCTTCTCCCCTCACCTTTTACCCTCTCCCATGGTCCCCATGCTCCCAATTTACTCAGGAGATCTTGCCTTTTTCTTCCCATGTAGATTAGATCCATGTAGGTCTCTCTTAGGGTCCTCATTGTTGTCTAGGTTCTCTGGGATTGTGAATTTTAGGCTGGTTTTTCTTTGCCTTATGTCTGAAAGCCACTTATGAGTGAGTACATATGATAATTGTCTTTCTGGGTTTGGGTTACCTCACTCAATATGATGTTTTCTAGACCTATCCAATTGCCCACAAATTTTAAATTTTTTTTCTGCTGTGTAGTAATCCATGTTGTAAATGTACCACATTTTCCTTATCCATTCCTCGGTTGAGGAGCATTTAGGTTGTTTCCAGGTTATGGTCATGATAAATAATGCTGCTATTAACATAGTTCAACACATGTCCTTGTGGTGTGATAGAGCATCCTTTCAGTACATACCCAAAAGTGGTATTGCTGGGTCTTGAGGTAGGTTGTTTCCTAATTTTCTGAGAAATCGCCATACTGATGTCCAAAGGGGCTGTACCAGTTTACACTACCACTAGCAATGCAGAAGTGTTCCCTTTCCCCCACATCCTCTCCAGCATAAGTTGTCATCAGTGTTTTTGATCTTGGCCATTCTTACAGGTGTAATATGGAACCTCACAGTTATTTTGATTTGCATTTCTCTGATGGCTAAGGTTGTTGAGTACTTCCTTAAGTGTCTTTCAGCCACTTTTGATTCCTCTGTTGAGAGTTCTCTGTTTACATCTGTACCCCATTTTTTTTTACTGGATTATGTGTTCTTTTGGAAACCAGTTTCTTGAGTTCTTTGTATATTTTGGAGATCAGACCTCTGTCTGATGTGGGGTTACTGAAGATCTTTTCCCATTCCGGAGGCTGTCGTTTTGTCTTGTTGAATGTGTCCTTTGCTTTACAGAAGCTTCTCAGTTTCAGGAAGTACCATTTATTAATTGTTTCTCCCAGTGTCTGTGCTGCTGGGGTTATATTTAGGAGGTGGTCTCCATTGCCAATGTGTTCCTCTGTACTTCCAACTTTCGAAAGAGATGCTTCTTATCATGCATTTTGGTCACTCAGATTTACAGTTAGCACAGGAAGAGCAGCTATAAGTGCTTACCACACATCCCTCAGATGAGAAGCTTCTTCTTGTAGGTACATGGTAATTACCATGGAGAAACATCCAATTGTACAACTTGCAGAAAGTGAAAGAGTGTCAAGTGCTCATCCCTGAATGGATTGTCTTTATCACACCTTGTAGTAGAATTTCATTTGTATTTTAATAAATAATACTTGTTTGAGGATCAGAAAAATAAAACAGCCACACTGGCCAGCCTTACAGACCAGGTGGCAATAACACACACCTTTAATCCCAGTAGCCACCCTAGCTTCCCATAGAAACCAGGCTATAGTGGTACATGTCTTTAATCCTGGAACTAGAGAGGATTATGTAACTGGAGGACACAGCTTTCAGATACAGTCTCATTCTGAGATTCCTGGAGGCAGAATTGCCATTTTGGACTGAGTTCTATGTAAGAGCCAGTGACTGGTTGCTTTTCTTTTCCTGGTCTTTAGGTTGATCCTCATTATCTGTCTCTGAGTTTTTATTAATCATGCATCAACTCCTTCCTCTCAAGACTCAGAGACTTATGTGGAAGACAGAGTAGAAAAACTATAAAGGTGTTGGAAGACTTTAAGAAAACAAAATTTTCTAGATGCAGCAGGCTGACATACATATTAACTCACAGAGACTTGCAGCATGCACAAGATCTGTGCAAGCTCAAGCTAGATAAAATTCCAGCACAAAAGAGTGAGGTAGACACAAAGTCCCATTCTTATCCAGGAATCTATTCACAAATGATAGCTACTGGGAGGGGGAAGTCAGTTTTCTTCAGTAGAGTGGCACACTTAGTATATGAATAACGTTACAGGGCAAGCCCCATGCTCTGCAGCAATTGGTCAATATAAATTGGTCTCTCTACTTTTTAGTAGCTTTTTTACCCTCTCCTCTCCTCTCCTCTCCTATCCTCTCTCCTTTCCTCTCCGTTTCTCTCCTCTTCTCTTCCCTTCCCTTCCCTCCTCTCCCCATCTCTTCCCCTCTCCTTCCTTTCCTCCCCTCCCCTCCCTTCCAGTTCCTTCCCATCCCTTCTTTTCTTTTCTCTTTTCCTTTCTTCTTCTCTATTCATTTTTGTGAGCAAGAGAAAGAACATAAAATTCTATAGGGAGGGAGGGGAGAGAATATGGGAGGAATTGGGAATGGGAAAGTAAAAATATACTAGAAAAAAATGTTTCAAGGAAAAAACATGCCTGTTTATTTCTATCTATTTACATGATTTCAAGACAGTGAATTGGCTCACCTTTATCATTATCATTTAATAGTGACAGATCATAACTTAAAAATGTTATTGTGTCATCTTAGAATGGATATTTTTTTTAATTTTTATTTTTTTTCCACTTCCTCCCCTCCTCCCAATACCCTCCCACTCCCCCTACTCCCCCCACTCCCTCTCCTCCTCCATTACCATTCCCCAGAGTAGTCAGGGTTTCCTGTCCTGTGGGAAATCCAAGTTAATTCCCTGGGACTATTTTAGTCTTTGTCACAATCAAAGGTTTTGTTTAAATGAATTATTTGATCAGGTTTTATCCCAGAATTTGGCCATCGATTCAAAATGTCTCCTAACAATAGTTGAAAATCATTAAGAGTCTGCAATAAAAAAAAATGTTATTGTGTGATCACTAACAAGATAATTGATATAAGTCAATGGATTGCAAAGGTCATCATTAAGAAACAGACTGATGTTTTTGTTTGGAAGAGCTGTCAGTGCTCTTAACCACTGACCCATCTGTTCAGTCCTATTCCTTAAAAAATTATTTTATCCTTTTCCCTCCCTCAAGCCCTCACAGATTGTCTACTTATCGAATTTCATGTTATCTCTCCCTCCATTACACACACACACACACACACACACATAAAAACAAATCAAAATTACTCTCCCCAAAACCAAAACCCACCAAATCATAATAAAAGAAAATACATACAGTATAATATGGAGTCCATTTTGTGTTGATAAACTACTGCTGGGCATGAGGTCTGCTCTTGAGGGTGGTTGATATACCCATTGTTATTCCATTGTACAGAGCTGATTTTCCTTCTCTCTGCAGTTATCGCTACAAATAATTTTTTGGTTAGGAGTGAGAATTTGTGCCCTCTTCCCATTCTCCATGGAGATTTTGTCTGGCTTTAATTTGTGCAGTCTCTGTGAGTTCATATATGCAGAAGTCCTATTGAGAGTGTAAGACAGTGTTTCCTTGTTTCATCGTTTGTCACAACAACCTCAACTTAATTCCCAAGTATTTCTAATTTAACTTTATTACTTTGTATTAGTCACTTTTTCTATTGCTGTGTTTAATACTCTGAGAAAATACTTAAATTGAGAAGAAAGGGTTTATTTTGTCTCATAGTTCATAGATATGATTCATCATGGTAGAGGAGTCATCATAGCAGGAGCTAAAGGCAGATGGCCATAATGCATTAAGAGATAAGAAGAATAAAGACATGAATATTAGTGCTCAACTCCTGTCTTAGACAATGTTCTATTGCTGTGAAGAAGCACTATGACCAAGGCAACAATTATAAAGAAAAATATTTAAGTGGGGACTTGCTTACAGTTTTAGAGACTTAGTCCATTATCATCATGACAGCGAGCATAATAGCACACATGATGCTGGAGTAGTAGCTGAGAGCAGTATCTTGATTCACAAGCAGGAGAGAAAGAGAGAGAGAGAGAGAGAGAGAGAGAGAGAGAGAGAGAGAGAGAGCTCAAAGACCACCCCTAGTAATATACTTTTGCCAAAAGACCCCACCTCTCAATCTTTTTGTCATAGTTTGAATGTAATTGACCCTCATAAACTTATAGAGAATGGCACTATTTAGAGGAATGACCTTGAGAGAGTAGACACAGTCTTGTTGGAGGAACTGTGTTACTGTGAAAGTGGGCTTTGAGGTTTCCTGTGCTCAGGCTACACCTAAATCAGTTCACTTCCTGTTGCCTGTGGATCAATATTTGAGACTATTAACTTTGTCTCTAGTACCATGTCTGTCTGCAAGTTGCCATATCCTGCAATGATGATAATGGACTAAACTTCTGAACTGTAAGCCACTAATTGTTTTCCCTTATAAGAGTTGTTGAGGTCATAGAATCTCTTGAGAGCAATAGAAATTATAACTAAGACAGAAGTTGGTACTGGGGACTGGTATATTGTTGTGATAGACAATGTTATTTTGGGGTTAATCCCATTAAACCTCTCAGGGTCCAGAAATATTCACTACGGCAGGCAAAACCAGGCTAATTGGAACTGAGGGTAAAACTCATGTACATTACTGCTACAAATTCTTTATTCTATTACACAAAGAAGGAGCAAAAAGAATAAGAAGGAAGAGAAGGAGGAGGGGTGATGTCCATGAGGATTTTACTTTTTACAGACATAGTTGGAAAATTCCATAGGCAAAGACAATGATAATATGCATATCAAAATCACAAAAAGAGCAGGTAGAACCTGAAAAAGCAGAATTCTGGAACAGGTGACACCACCCAGGAAAAAGTCAGCACCCAAAGGGAAATACCCGACATTCCAAGCCATTAGATAAAGTTACTAAATATTCCTGAACCTGGACTTCATCCACATCCAGACCTGTCTGTCTGATAAGGTCAACAGGGCATGCTACTTTCTTGCTCAGTGTCTGTTTTCTTTAGAAATTTCTATGTGGTCGATTAACAAGTAATTTTGTGGGGTTGACTCTAGATAAATTTGACTGTTAGAACAAAGAGTGAATGTTGTTACTATAAAGCCTCATAGTGTGGGGGAATGAAAAGGTAATTCCACTGCCCATGAAGAAGTTACGTTGCTGAGGTGTTTCGGAAATGAATCCCATTTTGAAGAGGAAATTATGGCCTCACAAGGTTGTAACAGACATGACAGTGACTTTTTCAAAAGATAGGTGCTCCCACAGCTCTGCAAAATGAGTTATTCCATGTGGATGTGCACATATACACTTCTTGTGGATTAGTCTATTGGTCTGTTAGCTGTACATTTACTATATAGTCTTGTGGGCTCCAACAATAGCTTGACCATGTATTCGTTTGGAGGAATTTGGACTTTGGTATGTTGAATTAGGAAAGCAGTAGGATGCTTTAAGCACTCCTTAATGGGCCATACCAGTAGGAGTAAGGAAGATTTGAACTGTAGGGACCTGACTCAAGAGGTTTCAGAAGAGAAAAGGTTTTAGTATGTTGTATAGGGATCATTCTTGTGATATTTTGTTGAATAATGTGGCTGCTTTTTGCACTTATCTGAAAAGTCTGCCTGGGGCTAAATTGAAGGGTTTTAGATTAGTTGTGTTTGCAGAGAAAATTTCAAAACAGCCTAGTATAGACTCTGTGATGTGGTTATTAGTGTTAACTCTAATGAAGATTTATAATGAAAAGAAGCAAGCTGAGCAAGGAAAAATGCAAAATGTGCAATTTGAAGAGAAAAGTAGCACCAGGAAGTAGAATGGAGCTAAACTGTGTGATCAAGGTGATAAACAGATTAAGATATGGAATAAAGGGAGTGGTGACTTCAGGGCAAGATCCTAACCAGTCAAGTTTCCAATTTGTTTAAAGGAATTAAAGAAAAATTTAGAGCCAGGGTGTGGGGGGGAGGTTAGTGGTGTACATCTTTAATCCCAGCACTAGGAAGGCAGAGGTTGGTGGATCTCTGAGTTTGAGGGTTTCTTGGTCTATAGAGCAAGTTTCAGGACAGCCAAGCTTAGACAGTAAAGGAAACCATGGGAAACAAAGCTGGTGAAGATGTAATTGAATGAGGGGGCATGTTCCAGGCCCTGTGAGCAGCGTGGCCATGTGGTTCTAGCTTTACAGTCAAGGAGTAATTAAGGAAAGCCACTGAGGCCAGAAATGTGTCAAGGGTTTCCCTGAATGGAGGTCTAAAGAGGCCATTGTGTGACACTATGAAGGTAAAGCTTGGTTTGCCTTGTAGCCCCCAAGATGTTAGAGATCCCAGAGTCATGGGATACATGCCGAGCAAAATAGCTAACAGAGAGTGGAACCAGCCCAAGATAAAGAAGGGTCTTGCAGTCAACAAAGCTGAATGGAGTTGGAGATATGAAGAGTACTTTGACATCAGACATGGAGATACAGTTTGTCCAACAGTCTTTTGGTATATCCTTACTGTTAGGAATTTTTCCTAATACAAACTCTCTGCCAACACAAAATCCCAATCAAGCCAAATCACAACAAGCCAAATTAAAAGTATTCAGATTTAATGGGATTCCTGTTTTCTTGGGTGACCCCGAGGGGGAACCAGAAGGCCTTGAATGTGACCACCACGGGGGGGGGGGGGGAGGTCAGGACCTGGCATGCTGGGATTTGGAGTTTAGACCAATACAACGCTCAGGCCTTGGGTGCTGGGATGGATGCGAGGATCTGGGGTCTATGCTCCCAACTTAAAATTCCAGACTCTTTGATTATAGGGATGACAAGAAATTGAAGTGATAATTGTGACCAACAGTTTAGGCTCTCTAGGAAAAAGGGCCAACATTGACTCAAGTCTGGCTACTTCCTGCCGGTATAGGGTGATGTGGGGAAGGGGAGAACTAGGTGTTGGTGGGTCCATGCTCAGTAAGAGGGGTGGCTGGAAAGACGTCTTGTCGGCTGTCATTCTGGAGACATCAGGCATCAGTTCCTGGGGTGTGTGTGAGAAGGCAGGTGTCATGTGAGGTCTTGTCCATCGAGGTTTGAGAGACCTGAGCCACCATATCTGCTGTTTCCCTGGAGACCAGAAATGTTTCTATCCATCCTGTAAAAGTATCCACAAATGTTAAGTTTTTTATGAGTAGGCATATGAGTAAAATCAACCTGCCAATTTTCATCTGGTTGGTGTCTGCGAATCTGGTGTAGAGACTGACGTATGTGGAGAGCCCCTTCTGAGCTGGCTTAGGCAGACGTCTAGCAGGAGGACTGAACCTGTAAAATAGAATCTCGGAAATGGGTGGGGTAAAAAAGGGGCTCCAAGAAGCAGAACAAAGCTTTGAGGAAGCAGCTAAGGATTTCTCGACCCAGTAAAGGTGTTGGGCAATCAGGTATAACCAAGAAAGAATGAGAGAAAAATTGTCCTGCAAGAAAGTAGGGCAGTGGCAAAGTTTTAAGTGGGGAGGAACAAGTCCTGTGTATCCCCATAACTGAAATTGGTGAGGGGAACGTAAGGCCTGAGTGAGATGTTAAAACAGAAGTGCCTGTGTTCAAAATAAAAGTAATGGACTTACTACCTGCAGCTTTACCCTAGCCTTGGATAGGGTTATGGGATATACCAAGTCCGGGCAGAGTCAATTCTCTGCAAGGCTGAGAATTTTGAAGGCTGGCACAGTTTCACTTGTCATTGTTGGTGAGGCTGGACCTCTATGGCGTGGCATAGAGGACAAGCTCGCACAGGGGCATTGTGATTTCCAGTGACCAGATTGCTGGCAGATAGGGCATAATCTCAAAGGAGGCATGGTGTGGGAGAATGGTTTGTATTCTGTCAATTATATTTTAAATGAACACTGATTGGCCAGTAGCCAGGCAGGAAGTATAGGCAGGACAACCAGACAGGAAGTAGAGGTAGGTCAATGAGAACAGGAGAATTCTGGGAAGGAGGAAGCCAATTACTCTGCAGTCCTGACCAGGCACAGAAGAAGCAAGATGTGACTGCCTCACTAAAAAAGGTACTGAAACATGTGTCTAACATAAACAAGAATAATGGGTTAATATAAGTTATAAGCGCTAATAAGAAGCCTGAGATACTAGGCCAATCAGTTTATAACTAATGTAGACCTCTGTGTGATTTCTTTGGGATTTAACAATTGTGGAAACTGGGCAGGACAGAAAAACCTCAGACAACAGAGGCATAGTCCAATATCATGCCTCATGCCCATTTAGTCCACACTTGAAACAGCTTACCTGTGAGGTTTACTTAGGCTGGGCTCCATCAGGGTAGAGCCTTGTGGTTGGCTTCTTTTTTTTTCCCTTCCTGTGACTTTAGGCTGCTGCTAAGGTGTGAAATTGTAGGTTAGCTTCCTGTTCTAGCCATGTAAGGACCATTTTTTAACCAATTTCCACATAGGGATTTGGGGATCCTCCTCAACTTTTCTTAACTTTAAGCAGAAGGATTAGTAGACAAGGAAACTAGCTGCTTTTTTATCTGAGAGAGATCTGGAAGAAAAAAAGGGAACATGAACTTTTATAATGCCATTGGCTCCTGCCTCCTCCGGAGAGGACAGAGAAGGGCAGAGCTATGGTAGGATCTGGTATGGAAGGAGACTGGGGAGGATTTGGAGGAGCTAGCCCAGTGAGGAGAAGGGGTCCAAGGGTGGGGAGATGAAGTATGAGGGGGAGGGGAGGGGAAGGGTGGATAAGGTGGAAGTTGACCTTTAACCTCCGGATTGGAAAGGGAGAAGGTAGATGGGTAAGGAGAGGAATGTGGAGAAAGTTGCTCCACAGGAGGGGGTTGGGTAGTGTGGACTTGAGGGAGTGGGGGAGGGGCTAGTGCCTCTGGCTGTATGGTTCAGCTAGAATTGTCAGGGTCCCAATTTCCAGATGACCAGGAATTTGGAGGCATTGTGGCCCTAGCGACCAAGACCGGTGCTGTGAGACACTGACTACTAAGGGAAGAGCGGGAGTGCAGAGTCCCAAAACCATGGACATATGTAAGCTCTGTCCATTTGTCCTTAGGGCGGCAAAACTTTTCAAGGTCCCAGAGGACAGTTGAAGCCAAATCTTAGTGCATAGGGAAATTAGCTGTTTGGGACAGATTGTATCAGACAGGCTCAATTTATAAATATTTTTAAGAGGCATCCCAGGGGTGGCAGCAAATCTGGCTTTGAACTGCAAGTACCCATTTTAAAGTCTATGCCCAACCAAGTGGCCTAAGTCTATTACAGTGCGTTCACTAAAATAGCTCTTAGGCCTAATGGGGGCCATGGAAACTGAATGCTAGGTGTCCCTAAAGCACAAAGTCCATCGAAGCTAGGTCGGGTCTTGCCAGTCTAGCTGCTGCTGAGATCAAACTCTTGGCATGAGCTCATGGCTTCAACAAGAGTCTGATAATTGACAAAAATACGTAAGAATGGGTCCCCCCAAAACCTTATAGCATAGATAAGAAAAAGGGACTCACCAAGACGCAGTTTTTGTAGCCAAGGAGTCAGTTTTAGTGTGGTGTGGAGAGCTCAGATTGTAAATAGGGGGCTTTCGATGCACACTAGAGCTGACCCTGTTGGTGAGGGTACAGGTGAGCCTGATCCCAGGGGTATGAGAGTAGGAGAACTGGCCCTGCTTGTGGCTGCTTGCAAAAAACCTCTGAAGATTAGTATTGGATCTGAACTGAAATCCATCTCCCTGAGGGCTAAATTTAGTTGTACCAGAAGATTCTATAAAAGCTGTCAAGGGAAAGAATCAATCAGGGTCTCATCTACATTAGTAGTCTTATTCATTTGTGATGACAATGACCAGCATGGTGCAATTTATAAGAGGGGACTCTATTGTATGATGGCCAGATGCCAATCACTGGCATATGTGCTGTGAAGTTTGCTATGTTGCTTTTGCCTGTGAGTCTGTGTGATTGCACTAATATACTGTATTTCTCTCTGCTTCTTTTAAAATTTAAATGGGACATGATTTTATTCATTTATTTAGGACATCATGCACGGAAGCATTAAAAGGTAACTCATTTCCTCTAGATTCCTAGTTGATTTTGAGGGCACATTAAGAAGACCTCAGTTACTTGAAGCTTGCCAAATGGATGAATAAAATTACAAGATTCCAATATAGTATGGATTTTACAGTATAAAACCATGAACATGTAACATTTCATATTTTAAACTTGCATTAATGGTTCCCAGCAGAAGACAAAACTAAAAAGCTGACAGTGACCTTAGTAAGTCATTTGATATCTTTGAACTCATTTTCCTTTGTCAGTTGATAAGATAGATTTAGATTCACTGTTCCCTTTTTCCCATTTCTAACAAGTAATGGCCCTAAAATCTAGTAAATATAAGCTGGAATAATACCATCACATTTCACAGTAAAGATTTTAGACCTGATACAATTTTGAAATATTCAGCAAGTACCCAAGATTTGGGTATATGTGGACTTGCAGAGAGAAATATTCTGGTTCAAAATATTTGAACTAAATATAGATCTTACTTCTATTTGTGTATTTCTTAGAGTATCTTTTGAAAGGCTTGGCTCAATTTTCCTCTCCTCAAGTTTCTTCATTGTATACTTTGTTAAACAGACACATTTAATTTTAATTACTCAGATTCAGAAAATTTTCTTAATAGTTATTTTTATTGTTGATTTAGAAGCTCTTCTCAAGTGTATCACAAACACATTTACTCACAATATTTCTTTCTATTTACCTTTATTGAGACAGTGTCTCACATAGCCTTCAGCTGGCCTCATATTTGTGATGACCTTGAGGATGACCATGAGCTTTTGATTATCCTGTGTTCACCTCTGAGTGTTGGGATTGTAAGCATGCCTCTGCCTCTGGCTTAGGTGGTGCTGGGGATTGAACCTATGGCTTCATTCATGATAGGCAAGCACCCTTTGCTTTGAAAAACATTCCCAGACACTTTCTTCTGTTATTTATTTTTATTAAGTTTTATACTTGGCTTTATTAAGATCAAGATTTTTATTGGCAGATGATGTTATGAAATAAACTTTTTGTACACTGTGAAGATGTGTCTTTGACAAGGTGTCTTCTGATTGATTTAACAAAAGAGCTCACTGACCAGTAGTTTGACAGGAGGTATAGGCAGGACAGCAAGACACAGAGGACATTTGGAAGAAGAAGGGCAGAGTCTTGGAAGTTGCCAGCAGACAGAAAAGCAAGATGAATGTGTCATGTTGAAGAAGTCACTGCCACATGACAGAGAGTAGATAAGAAATATGAGTAAATTTAAAATGTAAAAGTTAGCTAGTACCAAGCCTGAGCTATGGACTGAGCATTTATAATTTATAAGTCTCTGTGTGGTTGTGTGGGGAACTGCAGGTGTGACAGAACTGATTGGCAGTCTAGATGAAAAACTCTGCCTACAAATGGTGCCCAAACTTCTAACATCTATATCCACATAAGACCTGAGAAAGCTTAAAAATGTTCTAAACATACAAAAATGGAACCAAACACAGCTTCCTTGTCTCATGTCCCTCATGCTGGCTGCAACACGGAGATGTGTTTCTTTGCAGTTGCCTGCAGGCTTGAGTAGCCAGTGTGAGCACTGCCAGCACATTGTGTGGCTGGATTGAGATTTTGCTCACATAGACAGAAAAGGTTATAAATACATAGTAAAGACAGATCCAGACAGGAAAAAAGCCTCTAAATAGGTTACAGTGTGTTTAAAAATGTACAAAGCCTTGGGGAAAAGCAGGTATAGAGAGTCATCGGAAAAAATAGCTTAAAAGTAATAAAGTCTTTAAAAAGGAATAAAGCAAAAACAAAGATATAAGCTACATAAAGATGGGAATACACAAGGAGTCTGATCCTATATGTTACTGCTTTGACTTTAATTTTTTTGAGTGATAATTAGGGAGTAATAACTGCTAAGGGATATTTGACTGTGAAAGTCTCTAGATAAAACCAACCTACATATTTTTAAAGCATGTTGACTTTGAAATGGAAGTCAAAAGGTATGTTGTTGCCTTGGGGAAGAGGTTATTCATTGATTTCCACAGGAAATTAGTCGTGGATTCATTCCAGGTTGATTTGGATTAAGTTTGATGGGGAAGATCCCTTGAAAATTCTGATAACAGACATAAAGGAATGAACCTACAAAAACTACACAACATGTAACATATGTTTTAATTGACTAGTATAAACCACATATTCCATACTTGTAATATATGTTACCTTTAAAAGTTTATGTTTTTTCACAACAAGGGAACCAAACATCGATGAAAACATATGGCCCAGGTGATCCAACATCTCAGAATGTATCTCTTGTGAGTTCTGCCTCCAGAACAGCTTCAAGGATGCTGACTGAGATGATCCAACCTTAGAGACTATGCCAGTCAAGACTTAGCCATTATCCTAAATTTTTTCATGGTTCCTCCAAAGATGTCAGTGACCCCAGACAATAAGAAGCAGTCTAGAGAAAACAAAACCCTCATTCACAAAAGATGTGTTATGGATGTTTGTTGTTATTTAAGGGGGGTTGGTGGTTAGAGATTGTTGTTGGTCACAAACTCTTTGCCATGATTCATCATCTTCCCATAATTTTTTAATTTCATCAGTAGTAAAAGGCACTATAATCTCTGCTCAGTCTAATATCTACTAATTGACAAAGTCTCAATTTTTCTTTTATAATTAATTCAGATAATTTTTCCACATATGTTTTTAATTTTTTACTTGGTTTATGTGGCAAAAAGATCCATTATAAGATAATATCTTCCCTCTGAATTAAAATTCCTGTAGTGGAAATTCTGAAAGGCAATATGAATAGAATACAATTAAGATTTGTATTTGCTCTATCTACATGTGCTCCCTGTAATTTATCCTCAATGACTGTCAATTCTTTTTTCTGCTTCAACTGTTTATTCCCTGGGACTATGGAAGTCTTTGTCACCATCTAAGGTTTTATTTAAATGAACTATTAGATCAGGTGCCGGTTGTAGACTGGAAATGTCTCCCAACAACCTTTGAAAGTCATTAAGAGCCTGCAATTGGTCTCTCCTAATTTGCGCCTTTTGTATTCTAATTTTCTGTAAACCTCTTTTATAACCTAAGTAATTGACAGAATCTCCTCTTTGCATTTTTTGGGCAATTTTTAATCCCCACGTAGGCAAACCTTTTCTTTTTTTACTTCTTCAAAAATTGTTTCTAAAGTATCTGCATTTGAGTCAGATAACAAAATGTTGTTCATGTAATGGTAAATTATAGATTTAGGAAATTGCTTGTGTATTATTTCCAATGATTGACTTACAAAGTATTGGCACAGGGTGGGGCTATTGAGCATTCCCTGTGGTAGGATAGTCCACTGGTATCGCCTAGTAGGCTGAGAATTATTATAAATAGGCCTTGTGGAGGCAATTTTTTTCTATCCTTTTCTTGTAAAGTTATTGTGAAGAAACAATCCTTTAAATCAATAACTATAAGAGTCCATCCTTTCAGCAATAGAGAAGGCAGAGGAATTACAGATTGGAGAGGGCCCATATGTTGAATAACCTTGTTTACAGCTCATAGATCTGTCACCATTCTCCATTTTCCAGATTTCTTTTTAAGAACAAATACAGAAGAATTCCAAGGCCTGGTTGATTCTTCAATGTGGTGAGCTTCTAGCTGCTCCTGTATCAGCTCTTCTAAAGCCTGCAGTTTGTCTTCTGTTAAAGGCCATTGTTTCACCCATATTGGATTCTCAGTTAACCATTTTAAAGGCAAGGCTGTTAGTACCTCTGAAGGCTTTCTAATTGTGTTGTGTTCATGTACAACCTGAATGGCTAGTGACCTTTGTTTTTAATATCCTTCCTAGAAACATGAGTTTTGGGGACTGCAGGAATGTTAACCTGGGTATTCCATTGCTACAATAAGTCACAACCCCAAAAATTCACTGCAATATTAGCTACATATGGCCTTAGCCTTCTTTTCTGTCCTTCTGGCCCTATGGATTCAACCCAACTTATGCTTTGCTTCACTTGAGATAGATTTTCAATTCCTTGGAATTGAATATGTGCCTCTTGGAGAGGCCAATCTGGATGCCAAGATTCTGGAGTAATGACACTCATGCCCACACCTGTGTCTAGTAATCACTCAATTACAATGTCATTTTTATACACATATAGCTTTGATCTTTGATCATTTATAGTAGTCTGTCAAAATATATGTTTCCTATTTCCTACATGAGTTTTTGATTCATCCTCCATTTCTATTCCATCATTCAGAACAGTATGACTTTTTACAATAGGAACTGAATTGTTTAATTTTCCTACTGAGACATGTTCTCCACATTTACTAGGAATGACTGGATTTTGTTTGACATCAAGGCCTGTCAGAGGCCCTCCAAGGAGTTTCCCAGTGGTATCAGCTTGCATTGTTTGTCTCTTGTCAATCTACATTTATTAATTCAATGTTGGCCTTTGCCACACCTCCTTCATATATCAGAAGGTTAAGTTCTCCTATTCTTACTATTCCTAGAGGAGACATTATTCCTAGGAATTTCTTGTCTACAATCCCTTCTTTTTTGTTCTATTCTTTCACGATTAAAACATTTGGCCTTTTGGTGTCTCATCAGACCATTGGAAATTGTTTCTCCTATCCATGCCTCAGTACTATAATCAAATGTTTCAACATTCATTGTATGCAAGATCCATTCATCTATGGGTGCTGATCTGACCTTTAAAGGCCCAAGGATCTTCTTACATTCTAAGGTGGCATTTTCAAAAGCCAATGATTCAATATGTACATGTCTAGCTTTAGGGTTTGTCACTCCTACTTGTACAGCCTTAGTTAATTTTTGTAAAAAGTCACTAAAGAGTCCTCTCTGGCCCTATTTAACCCTAATATATGACTCAATACTCTTTCCTAGTTGCTGAATCCTGCCCCAAGCATTTAAAACTGCTGTGCTACATAGTGACAAGGTACTTTCTCATAGTGAACTTGCTCCTAGAGTATCAGAGTAATGGTCCTCACCAAGAATTTGATCTTGGGAAGTCTCAAATCCTTTTGCTTTCCCCTATTGTTCTAAAATGTTTGCCTCTTCTCCCAAACAACACTTCCAATGCAGCTGAGGTCTATTTTCTAGAACCTGTGATATTAATTAAAGCCAATCATGTGGAGTAGCCTTAGTGCTAGAAGCCCACATTCTCACCATTTTCGACAAATGGTGAATGCAGCCCATAAGAAACTATTGCTTGTTTTATTTCTTTTAGATTGCTCATATGTATTGACTCCCATGCATATTATTTGACTACCTTAGGGTACTTTGTGCCAGGTGGTCTTTCCAAAGAAATTACCAAATATGCACTTAAAGCTCTGTGTAAGTCATCCCCTGGTCTGACATGTATTGATGAGGCTAAATGCTGTCTTGTACCTTCTTTCACTATTCATCAATTTCAATAAATTTCTCAATCTTTTCAAATCTTTTTACTACTGCCTTTTGTAAAGTCTGAAACTCCTGTCCAGTGTTCTGTTCTAATGTTCTCATTGAGGATTCCAAGATATGAAACTTGTCCAGTAAGATAACACCTCATCCTTGGATGCAACTTTGGTTGTATGCATATTGCCTTCCTGGAGAAATGCCTTTTCTATTAATCTATCATAACTTTTCAGCAGATTCTAATAGTTAAATTCAATAGCACAAATTCTTTCAGATAATTTTGTAAAATTGATGCTATCCCTCTCCATAATATTGAACCATTTTTAATAAGATAATATTGAAAACAAAACTAATTCCTAGAACCAAATAAAGGAATGTAGAAAGAGACTTACATAAGCCCTGTAGAATACCTTCCATAGTATAAGGAAGATAATTATTGAACTCCTGGATGTTATCAGTCATTTTTTATAGTTTTTCAGATCTTACCTGTCGTAAGGCAATTCCAATGAATTGTAGTAGGCATAATAATCATTATCGGCCAGCAGGTGTCAAAGTTGCAGTCACGTAGCCCAGAGATGCTAGCAGCAGTGAATTGCACATGTTGCTTACTTAGGTACTGAAAAATATGCTTTCCTTAACAAAATAAGAGCAGTTATTAAGATGATCAAACAATTCTGAAAGTTGGGGCCCAGGATAAAGAGAAAACCCAAAGTTTTCCATCAGTGCGAATTGTGGACTGTGTGCACCATAGGGATTGCAGGCAGCAGCATGTGGGCTGGCATATGCACAGAGAGGCAGCATGTGGGTCGCAAGCAAGGGAGCATTGAACAGCAGATGTCTACATCTAAGAGCCGACAAGAACCACAGATGGAAGAGTCAGTGCCCAGTGTGCCATGCGGCTGGCAGACCAATCCCAAAAGATATGTATGCATGTATGATATATATATATCACATATATTATATATGTATAAATACATGCATATATGAATATATACATACATATATGTATAGACATTATCTACCACCAGTTTGGGAGTCTAGATAGCATTAGCATAAGGAATCAGTAGCTTTGATTTCTTATAAATATACATGAATGATTTGCAGAGGGAATGTATTATATACTAATGATTTTTAGAACTCACCTGCCAAGCAATATTGATGGGCTCTTGCTTGTCAAAGAAGATCTTTAACTGCAATTTCAATTTATTTAACAATTGTTTGTCTATTAACTTTTACATTTTTCTTTCAGAAAAATTAGTTTAAGTTTTCAAATTTCTCAACATGTATTGTTTATTTTTTAATAGTTTAAAAGGTATCACTTTATATTGTAGTTTTTCAAAATTTTTGATTTTGAAAACAATTTTAAATTTTAAAATATTTTGATTATTTTTTGAGCTAGGCTTTCATCTATCTTAAACTAACCTTGAAGTCACTATTTAGCCAAGTGTGATGTTAACTACCAACTTCCCTTCTACATGTTCCAAGTGCTAAGATTAGAGGTGTGCAGCATCACTCCTGGTTTATATAGTGCTGGGGATGAAACTCAGGGCTTCAGGAATGCTAGGCAAGCATTCCAACAATTGAGATATATGCTCACCCGTCTGTGTTTTATTTATAATTTCCTTATCTATCTTACCAAGAAACTGCTTATCTTAATATTTTCAAAGATATGATTTTTAGTTTTCTTCTTGTTCTGTAACTCAGCCCTTACTACTTGCTTCTTTCTTGTTTACTATGTTTGCTTTGGAGGTGTTTGGCTATCTTTTTGCATTGAAGTCTATGTTTGTCTTAAATACTTCTGATATTCTAACAATAATCTAAAGTCAAATGTCTTAGATGTGGATTTAGATGCAATTCACAAATGTTGATGTGTGGGAGTGTCAATTCGAGATAAATGCATATTTTTCTAGTATGTATTCTAGTTATGATTGATGTTGAGGAATTAACACTAAGAACAAGTATGTTAGTGCTGAATATATATCTTCCTACATTAGTTACAGTTTTCTTATTGCTTTGTTTATGTGTAGAACATATTTAACTATTTATTTGGCCATTTCCAAGTTTAAATGTTTTGTTTTATTCTTCATGGTTTGTTTTGCTGCTATTTTTACATAATACAATTCCTATCCTTTATTACCTTTTTATTTTGAAATAGTGTCTTGCTATGAGCTATGAACTATTAGCTATTAGCTAGCTTCAAACACGTGGCAGTACTCTTGTCTTAGCCTCCCAAGTGCTGCGATGAAAGCTGAGTGCTGCTACATCTGTCTCCACTTCTTCTTTTTTATATTTACTTATTTATATATCATTTATTGTCTTAGTTTTACTTTTCATCCTTTTTGTTGTAATTCTGCCTCTTTGAATCATTGTGTTGGCATGAGAGTTGTATGTTCTATTGAGAGACTTGCTCACTTTAGTGTGTTTAGTTTATACAAACATAAACCGTATAAGTATTCTTTAAAATTTTAGTTTTTGACAGCAAATATATTTCCTTCTTTTCCACTTATTTTCCCAAACTTAAATTATTTGATGGCTCTTCCTTTTTCACATCATTTGGGCATCTGTCTAGAGCTTTTTGATCAATATTAAGGCTTGATCACAGAACCTTGTGCCTGCTAAGCAAATGTTGCACTGCTTAGCATCATTTTAAAACATTTATTTTTCTTAATATCTAAAACTTTATGTTCAGGTGCTTTTATCTTCAGTATAAAATATGTTATCTTCTTGCTCATAGTGTGGTTATTGAGTAGTTTGAAGGAAATCTAATCAATGATCATTTGATACTTTTGATACTGAATAATTAGCTTTCTCTGGAAGTGCTTGAATTTTTGTATTTGTTTTTAAGATTCACAATTTTTCTTCTTTTTCAAGGACTCTAATTCTGTTTACTTTTAGATCACGAAACATCAAAGATATTTTAAAAGTTATACTATATATTAAAAATATAAGATTGAATATTAATTTATAGAAAAAATCAGCAAACATGCAATCATGTGAATATAGAATGCATATTTTTTTAAATTAACATTTAAGAACATTCAAAAGTTAAGCCTGTCATTATTTCAGCATCAATAATTTTTCCATATTCATCTTTCAGTAAGTCATTTTATCTTCTTTATAACATACCACTAGGCCATCCATTTAGTTTAAAAATTTGGTTATTTGTGCATGCACATGTGTGTAGAAGTACATGAATGCACATGCAAGTGGATGTCAATCTTGAACCTAGAGTGTTTCTCCTTCAACACTGTTCGCCTTGTATTTTTGGTTTTGATATTATTTTAGCTTCAGTGTCTCTCAGGATCCTGCAACGTAGAAAGTAGGCTAGGTTGACTGGCCAGGAAGAGTCCTAGAAATCTTGTCTCCATCTCCATAATAAAAATTACAATGTCAATATAATTAAGATTATGAACATGAATCTCTGTGCTCATCTTTTAACGTGTACATTCTTGTAATCAAACTCATATCCTCACTCTTTTGAGACAAGTTAATGACTTAATGACTGAGCAACTTCCCTGGACATTGGATATTGTATTTTTCAGTCACTTACTGATATTTCAAGTTCTTGCTGAAATTTCAATATTGTCATTCAATATACTAAAATATTAAATATGACTATTTAGTGTCAGATAACACCACAATCTATATCTCTTTTGAGTGTGTTCATAGTGTTTTTTAACTCTCAGTTTTCACTCTTGTTAACCTAGCTGTTTTAAATCAAAATCAGTTATTTCATATACAGATTGAAGAGGTGATTTATGGCTCTGGATGATGTTATCTTCCTCCGGGGGACTTTCCATCTTCTTCTGTATGGCTTCTGGGCCTAGGGTTGACATAATTCAACCTCAGCTTCTATATTTATCATAGTTGATTTAATTCTTGTTTACCTTTTCTCATAGAGTGTAGCAATTTCTTGTCACCTGAAACTTGTACTGTTTATCAAAGTTCCTACCTTTTGGGCAGGACTTAAATTCTAAATTTTGTCTGCCTAATACCTGAGAATCTTTTAAAATCTTGGCTTAATTTTGCAGTCTTTTAGGCACAATTTTTGAATTGGAAATGGGCCTGGGAAAAGATCAGAATATATTGCATGATTTTTTTTTCAAAAAAGAGTGATTTGTAAAATTTTGTTTCAAACAGTGACAGACTAGATTGTCTAGGATATATTTCCCCAGATCCTCCCAAGTTCTTCCCACCTCCTTACTCTCTCAACTTCATGCATTCTTTCTATCTTTTGCTCTTTAGAAAACATACAGAAAAACAACAACGATGAAAAATTAACACAAACCAGAACTTTAAAAAATAAAGAGGAAGTACAACAAACATATACCCCTCCTCCACACACCATAAAAGCACAAAATGGGAAATAATAATATATAAGCAGACAAAATTTTCCAAACAAAGAAATATGAAACTGAAGCATGATTAATAAAAACTCAGAGACAAAAATTTGGAGTTCAGCCTGAAGGTCACCAAAGCAAAACAGCTAGCCACTGGCTCTTACTTATACCTCAGTCCAAAATGGTGATCCTGTCTACAAAAATACCATTGAGTTCATTTTGTGTTGGCCACCTACTGTTGACTATAAAGTCTTCTTTAAGTGCGATTAATGCACCCAATGAGACTCTACTGGAGAAAACTAGTTTTTCCTTTGCAAGCAGATGCCAATTGGAGATAGCGTGTTGTTTAGGGATGGGAGCCAGTGTCCACTCCAGAACTGGGACTCTATACAGCTGAAACTTTGTGTAGGAACTATGCTTCTGTCATAGTTCCTGTGAGTTCATATGTGTGTCAGTTCTGTTGTGTCTGGAAGATGCTATTTCCTTGGAGTCATTAGTCCCTGGAACTAACACAGAAACCTCCAACTAGACAATGTATAGAGAGTGAATATTCTGTCTTAAATAGAATATCTTCACCAAACCCCTACCCTAAGGGCTCAGTGACCTATGCAGTGGAAAGATTGTAAGATATAAATTACTTTTGAGAAAGCCTGTGCATTCCTACTTCAATGGTTATTTTTTCTTCCCAGATATAGAACAGTGATCTCCTAAAGAGAAAGAAGACAGGAATGATGTCATTTCCTTTAGTCTTGCATGGTCTGTAGGCATAATGGAGTGACTATCATAAATAATAGAGTCACTTGTACTTGCTCTACTTTTTAAAAAGTATTTTTATTTGAAATGATGTTAGAATTACTGAGATGTGTCAAAGATGGCTCTAAAGAACTCCATCAGCCCTTCACCTTTGCACAACTTGTACTAATGGCATCATTATATAACTATGATATATTTGTCAAGTCTAAGAAGTTAATGTAGCTATAATGCTATCTATGAACCCATAGCCTTCTCATACAGAAGGCCCCCATTTTATCCACCAGTGTCGTTTTCTTCCATACTATTCATTACAGCATGCAACACTACATTCATTTGTCATATCACTACATTGTTGAGAGTTTCCAGTATTTCCTTATTTCCTTATCATAACTTTGATACTTTTGAAGAGTGCTACTCAGGTATTTACTGTAATGTTCTGTATCTTGTATTTGGCCAGCATTGCCTCAGAGCTCAAATGGGCTTTGAATTTTAGAGAAAACACCCAAAGGCACATTTTTTTCTTTGCCACATTAGGGATATAACTTCATGAGTTAGTCCTGGGGATGCTAACCTTGATTACTGGATAAGGAAGGTCTATGTGCTGTAGTGTTATAGATTTACTCTTTTTATCCTGCCCTACTTCTTTTGACTATTTACCTCAGAAGGACATCTTTGCTTTCTGGATATTACCCCAATAGACCAATAGTGTCTTTGATTTCTTCAGTTGTGGGACAGGCCATGATATTAGAGCTTCAAGGTAAATGTGAAGGGAAGATATGAATAGCTGTTTCCTGGTCTTTCCATTCCTGCAGCTTATTTTCCCGCTGACTTGTCTCAGAGTTGTCATCAGCCCCTCAGGCTATCTTAAGGTTTTTATAATTTTATTTTCCAGTTCATGGCTTTCTTTTCCTTTTGTAGGAGGAGGTTTATCAACTTGTCAAAACCCAGAAGCTTCCCTTCTGTAATTCTCAAGCTGTGTGAGATTCTGTAATATCAATGCTTCAACTTTATAGTGAAAGAAACTGAGTTTTAGACAGTCCAAGGACTCTGCTCTTGTTGCAAAGCTACTTATTATAGAGTAGGAAATCATACCTAGAACCCACATTGTGTTATATGCCACCTGCCAGTCAGACATTGGCTTGATCAGCACAAACTAAAAACTGAGTTCTCCTTTTATGAACCCTTTTCTATGAGTGAAACTTGGGTGGGCAGTTCAGCCTTGTTTATTGAGGGTAAATTTTTCTATAAGCTGAATTGTCCTCTTATACAAGGATGTTTGGTGATTTTCCTCATAATCTTGATGACCCCATATGCCTTCTCTCATTTGCTGGATTTTACTATAGTGTTCTTGAGCTAGATCTCTTGAGACAATTCTTTAAACAGATAGTTTGTGATTCTCTTGAGCAGTGTGCCAAAGTCCTCTCCAAACAAGTAGTTCAAGATAGTTCAAGATGAAATTTATTTCTTAAATACTCATTGAATGCTTATTGGTGAAGAACAATGTTAGGTGATGACTGGAAGGGAGAAATAAATATGAGGACTGCTAATATCATGAAGTTTAAACAACTAATCTCATAGCAAAAAGTATATATTTCTTTATCCCCCTTTCTCATCTTTTCATTTTCCCCTATACAGGTGATTGACAGTTTCCCCACTACTTTTGAAATCAGAAAAATATTTTTATACCTTGGCATAGGAAAAAGAACCAAGAAATAAACACTGTGGCCAAATCACAAATCTTGTTAGCCTTAGAAGAATTTTCTTAGTTTTGGAAACAGTAGAGTTTTATTTACATAATAGTTATTATAGTTATTTTCTTCTACCTACATACTTGGTACAGATTTCATATCATTGTCTTTGTGTCTTTGATAATTATAATTTCAAATTCAAGACATTTTAAATTATTTTTTTCCTGTTCCATACATCATCCGAAGATATGTCAACATAAGGTTGTAGATGAAAGCTTCTGTACCATGCACTCTCGTAGCTGTTCAGTCCCAAAGAAAAACACAGAGGCTTATATTAGTTATAAACTGTTTGGCCTACTAGCTCAGGCTTATCATTAACTAGCTCTTACAACTTAAATTAACCCATAATTCTTATCTATGTTTAGTCACATGGTTTGGTACCTTTTATCAGTGCAGCATTCTCATTTTGCTTCTTCCATGTCTGGTCTTTCCTCTTCCCAGAATTCTCCTAGTCTGGTTACTCCACTTATACTTCCTTCCTGGCTACTGGCTAATCAGTGTTTTATTAAACCAATATGAGTGACAAATCTTTACAGTGTCCAAGAGCATTATCCTACAGTACAAGTTTATATAGGTTCATTCAGCTATTATATAGATGTTCCTTTAGATCTATTTAATGGAATAATATAAAGTTTCCTCCAAAAATTCACTAAAGTGGGCACATGTCTCCTTTTAATTGTCTTTGCAGTGTGTATTTACCAGTTTGATACATTTTAGGTTGTTTACCATCAACTGAAAACTTATCGTTTTCTCCTGGTGCTTCGTTGGAACCAGTACTAGAGCTAATTTAGAAATCAGCTGTGGCTTTGTGACTTTTACCAGCACTTTATGTCTGTAATGACTGCTCTACCAAACTATAATCTGAAAAGAGAGGAAATATTGCTAGTAAAATGTTTTATTCTTTATTTTTCTTACCAAATCATTTGCCTTCTACTCCACCAGAATATTACTGTTTGTAAAAGTTGAAGTCCAAAATTCTATGGTTTGAAAAATCCTCCAAAATTGGAAAAGTGAAGTTCTATTTTAATGGTAGCTGTGCTTTCATCCCAAGAAACTGGCAGGACTGGTGATGTGTTATATGGAACTTCCTGTGAAGTCTTCAAAGACACATGGTTTTAAAAATATTTCTCAAGTTAGAAGGCAGATGTGTTGGGAGAGATTTGTGAGTATTTGGAACTGTGAGGAGAGTGGATATAATCATATTTCACTGTATACATGTATAAAATTCTCAGAGATTATAATGCTACTTCTTATGCTAATTAGGAATTTACAGAGATAAAAGGTATTTCACTGAACAGAGCAAATGGTTGTTGAAAGCTGACAAATTGCTGGTACTAGAATGTGGACTCTGGATATTTATGTTAATCACGTCATATCACATCACGCTACACACACACACACACATACACACACACACACACACACACACACAGAGAGAGAGAGAGAGAGAGAGAGAGAGAGAGAGAGAGAATTTAGTATCAAAAGTTAGGAATTTCAAAGAAGTAGGTTTAAAAACTTGTTCATCGCATTTCTCCCAAACTACCCATAAACGTAAAAATTGAACTCCAGAATTTATGCTATATTATAAACTGTGCTCTAGATTCAGAACTGCTGAGATTCATTGCTGATACTCAAAACATCTGTATATTCTGGTAATTAAAGTAAACTTTAATGTTAGTTCTATGTTAATGTAACTGAGAGCAAATTATTATTTGAAAGTTAAAATATTGCTTTGGAATAAATACATACAACTAATGGATGGACCATTTCCCCAAACAAACTAAAACAATCTAACAATCTGTTAGTTTAGTGTACTATCTGCATGGAGTTATCATTTTTAAAAATAGTTTCATCTCTTATTGGTGCGTATTATAACCATGCAAGATAATGATTGTATGGTAACATGAAAACTACACAAGATACCAAAAAAATATAATACCACCCAGGATATCTTGATCCCAACCCTGAGTTTGTCCCCAGAAAGAATGAAAGAAGGTTTATTTTTTACTACCATAAAAACATTTTCACAAATTATAACATTACCTATCAGAAGTTGATATCTTCATTATCACTTCTTTCCTACTGAAAATTAAGAAACTAAGTTACTTGCTCAAGCTAATTTAGTACCTTCAGAAGCCAAATGTTTTGGATTTAAAATTTTTATTGAAAAAATATGACTAGATGATCTATCTCTAAGGCTCTGTTTGAGAAGACCTTCAAAGAACTTATGCTTTTTCTGAATGGAAACATTATTTGAAACCAAATGTGTGGGCCATGGCCATAAAGCACATAGACATTTTCTTTCTAGTTGGAGTGTGGTATTTACTGTTCTCATGTATCAAGCAAAGCATAAAGGGAGACAGGAAGTGTTATCCTTGTTACCTTATTATAACATATAGACAGCCCAGAAAAATTCTACTTGAATGTGGTTAGTTTATATCAGCTATAACAGAGACAAACTCCTTATTTCAATCACAATACTAATTATAAAACTGAATGAACAATATGTTCTATATTCTATTGATCAAGTAAGTTATGTCACAACTTTATTAGTGAATAAAAACCATTCTTTTTAATTTTATTTTGTTATCAATGGAAGGGAAGGACAAAAGCAAGACATTTTATTAAATTAGATGTGCAGGCTGAGAGGCAAAAAATAATAGCACACACACACACACAGTCTCATATTAGCTGTGCTTCCCTTGTATTAAGCTCTGTAGAGTAATGAGGAAGCCCACAGGAAACAGAGTCTTCAAATTTCTATATAGAATTTACGTTTGTTATCATGTCTCTGTAGCTAAGTGAAGTTATGTGTGACTACAAATGCCATAAAATGAAGTGTATCAAGGAAACTACCTATATCTACTGTATACGGTGATATTCAATGATATTTGAAGTTTGGACTATTCATCACAGCTCAATTTTCTTGCAATATATGATTTTTGAAGGAAAAATTGAAGTAATATATGAGTTTGAATGTGGATGAACAACTTGTCTTTTTAAAAGATGATCATCTCCCTCCTTATTTACCATTTCCTGGTACAGATTTTTGATTTCCTTACTACTTATTGGCAGATGGGAGGAAGAGAATATATAAAATGAAGACTACCAAATGAGGTACAATCAAACATTATCATTGTAGATATGATCAAAATTTGGAATTTATCGTGGCCATAGGGGATACCTGGTGCAACTCAAATAAGACTGGTTGAGGAAATCCCAAAAAGGGAAAGATACACTCCTAGGACTGACAGATATACTATACAAATATTTTGCTATAATTTGAAAACAGTTTGAGAAAGCAGCATATTGGACACTTTTGTCTCACAGTTACTAAAATAGTATGGATTAGACAACCTGCACACTACATCCAACCTCTCTGTCCAGCTCAGTATTGCACATCTTGCTCAAGTGTCTAGATAAGTGAATCTCCCCTATCCTTCCTTGCCATACCACAGATCTAGCCAGGGTCCCATATCCAATTCCTGGGCCTAGTCTGACCACCCCTGCCTGCATTGCCTACAACCTCCAGGATTTGGTAACAACCTCTGCTACCCACCTATAATTTATGCACTCTATTGCACCACAAAACACCTCTCTGCATAGTCTGATACTGCAATCTTGTGCTAGGGTCTATCTCAATAGTCCACCTGACCATCCCATTCCCACATCCTCCCCAACCCTCAGATTGACCTTCAGACACTAGGTTTGGATGAGGATACACAGCCTATGTGCTAGACCAGATGTTTGAAACCACCTGAATTCATTCCTAAGTCATATCCAGCCTTCAAACCCACCCCAGCCTATATACCCCATGCTCTGCCCCATCTACTCTATCCATATCAGAAGCAGAACTAACAAGAGGTACCCATAAGCGCGCACATATCTCATTGCAAAAATACAAATGACATGGACGATCAAGCTAGTACCTCCTCAACAAAACCTATCAGTCCTGTAGAAATGTTTGCCAATGAGCATTACTTGAATGAACTCCAGGAAACAAAATTTAAAACAATGAGTAAACACTCCATCAAAAAATTCCAGGACTTGAAAGAAGAAAGGCACAAAGAAAGGGTGTAGTGAAATTAAGGAGAATAAAAGCCTGGGTGATACCTAAAAACCACAAGCATAAGGTTAATGGAAATGAAAAAGACAATCCAGGATATGAGAAATAAAGTCAGTAAAGAGATAGAAGCATTAAGGAAAACTCAAGCTGAAATAATAGAATTGAAAAACAAACAAATAATAATCCAACTAGAAAACTTAAGTGGAAGCCTCACAAGTAGAATGAATCAAATAAAAGATAGAATGCCATGATTCAAAGGTAGAGAAATTAAATCGAAGAATACGAAAAACAAATTAAAAATACCGGAAAAGTGGGATAACTTTGAAAGACCAAACTTTTGAAACATAAGCATAGACAAGTAAGAAGAATCCCAAGTGAGTGGCATAGTCTATATGTGCAAGAGACCACAGAAGAAAACTTTCTCAAACTAAGGGAATACACCTAAACAAATACAAGAAGCACACAGAACACTAAGTAGAGAAGACAAGAAACGATGGCAATAATAACAATAATAAAGAAAAAAAAGATTTGAATTTGAGAGAGTTTATGGGGACAGTACTTGCCAGAGATTGGAGGAAGTAAGTGGAAGGCAAATAAGATGTAATTATATTTCAATTTCAAAAAAATAAAAATTTGAAGTACAAGAGTCTCTTGACATTTGTGAAGACTGCATCTAGAGATCCTCATATGTCTCAAGTACAGTAGCACTTTGCTCATGGAGTTTATATTTGGTTATTATGTTAAGGATTTTGTTCTAGATATTATGTTGGATATCAATTAAAAAATAACTTTTTTGCATTCACAATCACTGAGTTTAGAGGATAAAGAACTATAGTTATATTGCCCATTAAAATAAAAGGCAACCAGTATAAAGGTTAAAGGCAATAATGATTTGGGTTTAACACATCCACAATTGTATTTTGATTTGTATTTTGCCTTTTTTATTGAGGTATAGCATATATACAGTAGAATATATACAATTAAGTGGCTAACACTCAAGAACCCACCCCTAAGGTAAAGATACTCAAATAAAATATTTCTAGTATCCCAGAAGTTTCCTTCTCTTCTGTCTTTTGAATATTATCTTCTCTCCCAAATAACCATTTTTACTTTTTTTTTATCAAAAATGTGTGTGTGTGTGTGTGTGTGTGTGTGTGTGTGTACACATCTATGGTACATAAGGGAAAACTTGTGGACAATTTTTCAGGGGTTGGTTCTCTCCTTCTAACTCATTTTTGAGACTTATTTCTGCATTGCCCTGTGTTCATGAGCTTTTGGCCAATTCTCCTGTCTCCACTTGCAATAACCCCACAGGAGTACTGGAATTATAGATTAGAGACATAACATACCACATCTGCCTCTTTCATGTGTACATTAAACTCAGATCATTAGAATTGTCTGACAACTGCTCTTCATGCTGCACCATCTTGCCTGTGTATAATTGTTCTTAAAATTTATAGTACTAGTTAATTTTAGCTAGTGTAGAAATTGAAGTAAATAATATTGCAATCCAAATGTACCATAGCTCTTTGTTATTTTTGTGCTGTAGATGGGAGCTTACTCTTTGTCAATTCTTTGTAGTATTTTATTGTTAGACATATTACTTTAATATAATTCTCTAGCATGAGAATTCTTGAACATATATTTTGGAAAACATAAGACATACAACCAAGATTACAATTGCTGGGTCATAAGAATACGTATATGCATAGCAATATCGCTAATTTCCCAAAGATATTCAGTTACTTTGTTTCTTCAGCTATATAAGACAGTGATAATTGTCCCAAATCTTTCTCTAATCCTTTGCAATATTTCTGTAGTCTTATTTGTTAAAGACATTCTTATAAAATAATGTGATATCTCATTTTGGTTTAAATTTCCCTGATGGCTGGTCATATTGAGTATGCTTATGCATACTTATTGATCTTTCGGTCATCTACTTACTTTTCTTTTAGTAAGGATGTCTTTAAATTTCTTGTCCATTTTTAAAAAATAATTTTATCTGCCTTTTTGATTTATAATAATTATTTATGTATTTTTGGGCACAACTGCTTTCTCAGATGTCTGTGTGTTTCTCCCAGGCTGTGGCTTGCTTTTCCCTCTGTTGTTTATCATGACCAGAAAGTCAAATTTATCAATCTTCCTTTTTTATAGTTAATGCTTTTGATGTTCCACTTTGCCTTAAGGTTGTGCAGATATTTTATTATATTTTCTTCCAGAGAATTTGCTAATTTCTTTTTTTCCATTTAAATCCTTGGTGTGTCTTAAAGTAAATGTGTATGGTATGAAGTTAAATGTAACTTCTTTTTAGCTCTGTTGTATTTTCATCATTCTCTTATTTGAGGAGTATTTCTAATTCGCCACAAAGCTTATCTTTGTCTACATTAGTTTTAAGACAGGCAGTATCAGTGCCAAGCAGCAAGCACACAAGATGCATCTGTTCATTTCAATATCCAAATCTAGCTCCAGGTATATTTAGGCAATTCACCTTTAAAAGTTCACATTGCTGTCTGTATTTTTCTAGCCCACTCAGCACTCAGAACAGGTAGCATTAGTTAGTCTAAGATCATGAAGATGGATATGTCCCCTACAAGAGTTTCAGTTCTAAGCTTGTGAATAGTTCCTGCTGTGCAGGGCCTTTTAGTAGCCCCTGTGGTATATAAGGGGCTATATAAATGCAAATCTCATTTCATTTAGAAAGGAAATTAGCCACACTAAATGGACATGCGTACAACTTTGGAATTAAAAGGAGGGTGGATTTCTTCTATCAGCCTGGCCAAAACAATACTCCTTATTCAAATCCATCTTTTTAAACATTTAGCGTTAAAAGGAACATGAGAGTTTGGATGGGAACAGAAACAAGATGAGCTCTATGTTCCAGTTCATTGTTTTATTGCTCAGTGTTGGTGGTAAGGCAGAACTCACTGTATTGGCTTTCTCTAATGATTCCTGATTCTGGAGAGCCACTGTGTTCACGTGAGAGCAATTTTTAGACATAGTTCTAATAATTATTTCTACTAATAAGCAGCAAATTGATGTGTACATATTAAATTGATGCTTTCTATTATTCCATATACATTGAGCAACTCAGGAGCAAGGTTTCCAGGATACAAAAGAGATAGATCTCCAGCAAATTTATGGACATTTGACAACATAGAGCATGTGTAAGACAGCTTTTCATGACTGTAACAAACATCTGTGATAACATAAGATAAAGGAAAAAGGTTTGTTTTGGCTCATAATTCTGGCGATTTCAGTCCATATCATTCAATTGGTCCCTTTCCTTTGGGCCTGGGTTGCCACAATATGACAGGAATGTGTGGTGTAGTATGCAGCATGGATAATAAAAACCCAGAGACAGATATTGGGGTTCAAGGTGAAGATCAAAAAAGCAAAACAGCCAAGCCACTAGATCTTACCCTTTATATTTGTTTTTCTGCCCAGCCATATCGCTCCTGTCTTCACCTCTTTAGTGCTGGGATTACAAGGGTATGATCCCAATGCTGGGATCACCTTTGTGTGAGTTCTGTTTCTTTTTTAGACAGATGCAATCTTGTGTAGCCCAGGGTGGCCTTGAGCTCACAGAGATCTGTCTGCCTCTATCTCCCTAGTCCTGAGACTAAAGGTATGTGCCAATACTCCCTGGCCTATATAGCTGACTAGGACAACCGCTTTGTCCTCTGATCTTCAGGCAAACTTTATTTATTAAAACACAAATAATATACCACTATAGTAGTAAATCTGTTTTCTTGATGTCTATGATGACAAGGAAAAATAAGATAAGATGAGGCTAGCCTTCCAGTACTTTCTTTAAGGGCTCATCCTCAATGTGTGAATCTTTTCCAATAGGCCCCATCTGTCAACATTTCTACCACTCCCCTGTCATGTCAAACTTTAGATCAAGTTTTTAATGCATGAGCATTTGGGGGAATATTTAAGATCAAATCATCACAGAATGCATATAACTGTCACATCTTTCTTCTTGGTAGCAGAGATTCTTTATTAGCATCTTGCCAAAATAAAAATGACCACTGACTGTTGACCCTTTTTAACAAACATGTTCCTTAAATTTTGTACAGAAAGAAAAATTTCACCCAAAACTGTGTGAGTCCTGAATAAATGAGGACTAAATTAAAACAAAAACTTAGAAGTCAGCTGATTGCAAAGAGATAAATGGAATTGTTCTTCAATTGCCAAAGCAAAGGAAAATCAATTCCTAGTGGCATTATAAATGGAAGCTTAGAGGTGTTTGAGGAAAAAGAAACAAATCTTGACCCTGGAGCATTGAGTTTTAGATGCATTATACTTGCTATTCTTTCCTTCAAGAAAGAGAATTCTCCACTGTACCTAAGGTGACGTGTTGCTTTGATCAATTAAATGAGACAGAAATGATGTGATGTTTCCAGAGTACAGAATAAGTAACTACCACCAATTCTTCTCAAAATATATGCTCTTAGAATCCCACTGCCCATGCAGGCTGAGACTCAAGCAAATCTCACTAAGTAGTCCCTTGGAGGAGCACCAGCACATCTCATTCAGAAGCCCCAGGGGAGCCCTTGTGCAGCATCAACTGCCAGCCACACTAAGTGCACTGTAGTGAATGCTTCATTTTCACTAAATTTTTCAAATGACTGAAGTTCATCTGATAAGCAAGCACATGGAACCAAAGATTCTCATGCCTTGCTTTATCAACCTACTGACTCATGAGCAATAATAAATGGTTGTTTTGGCTTTAGTTCATAGTTTTTTATTTTATTCTATTTTTACTTATTTATTTCAGCCTTTAAAAAAGAAGTCAGTTATTTTTAGAGGTTTTATGCAAGTGTTTATTGTATGTCGAGTATTTTCTTATTCTCTTTTCTTGTTCCTCCTCTTTCAATTAGTGTCACTTCTACTTTCATGTGTTGTATACATATACCATTTTATCTCTCAGTACAAAATGTGGGATCACACAAGAGAGAAAACATAAATTTGTATTTCTGAGACTGGCTTAATTCACTTAATATGATTATTAACTTCAGTTTGATCTATTGTCCTAAAAACTCATTCATCCACTGGACGGGGGTGGCACACACCTTTGATCCCAGCACTTGAGAGGCAGAGGCAGGTGGATCTCTGTGAGTTTGGGGCCAGCTTGGTCTACAAGAGACAGTTCCAGGTTCCAGGACAGGTTTTTCCTGGATAAACCCTGTCTCGAAAAACCAAAACAAAACAATGAAAAAAAACCCTCAATCATCTTTATAGTAGCCTATAAATTGTTACATAACAACTTAAAATCCAAAACTGAGCCTGAGATGTTAGTTTCGATACAGTAACAGAATTTAGGCTTTAGGCTCTAATGGCACAGAGAGGCAATGCTGGACCTAAGACCTCTGCATAAAACTGGGACATAAAAGTGCTGCTTTCTGGCAATGAGGAGATGGCCTAACCGGTACAATTAAAATAAAACAAACAAAGAGCTTTAGTTGCTCAAGAATGGTCACTCGAATTTGATCACTGAAACCCATTTTTAAAAACCTGATTTGATGGAGCAGATCTACAATGTCAGTATTCCTATTTGATATGAGAGGCAGAAATGCCCAGAGCATGCAACAGAAACAGTAGGAGAGATTCATGTCTCCACAAGGTGGACTGAGAGACCCAGCCACTGGAAGTTGTCCTCTGATCTCTACATGAAGGTGATACTTCATGTGCTTAGCTGCACATGCTCCCCCAAAAATAATAAATGAAAATAACATGCAGAAGAGGAACTTAATAATGCCCTGACCACCATTTCCGATATGTGCAAGGAATTCCTTCTCTTGTTTTCATTACAGAGCTAGATGAAAGAAACATTCTTGTGTTGCCTCAGGCCAACATTATACCTGGGTATAGGGTATAAGTTTCTATTTTCTGCAGGATTTCTCCAAGTTGTAGAGTCAACACAAAAACTGATCAAAGGTGAGTGAATCCTCTTGAGTACTGTATAGAAACAGGTTAAAACTTTTCTACTATAATACTTTCACAAGTTAAGTAAGTTATGACCCTTACCAGAGAGGGAGGGTCTCACTGAAGACTCACTCAAATGCTGAGAATCACATTAAAGGATAACCCAAAGACATAAAACAGGATTAGTTGGTCTTGGACTCAAGATAAATCCAACTGAATACTTCTGTGGGGAAAAGGAAGAAAATAAAAAATCAAATGAATAAACAAGATGTATATGTATTTCAAAGGAGCATATCTTTAAAAAAGAATCAAAAGGAATATTAAAAAATGAAAATCTAAAAAGCAGATTGTAATGGTGTTATAGAATATTTAAGTATGTAAAGATGTGTTACAATTGTTTCTGCTGTGGAATATTACTTTCACTGTGTAAAGAGGTGTTACATTTGGTTCTGGTGCCTTTGATAAAAATATGAAGATGCATTACATTTGTTATGTTGCATTTGTTTAATTATGCAAAGATGTGCTACTTTTGCTTCACCTTGCCTGCTGAAGGCACCTGATTGGTCTAACAAAAAGCTGAATGGCCATTAGCTCGGCAGGAGAGGAATAGGTGGGGCTGAAGGGCTGAGAGAATAAATAAGAGGAGAAGAAGGAGAGGAGGACAAGGGAGAAAGAGAGAGAAATGCCCAGGGTCAACCAGTCAGGCAATTGCCAGCCAGCCAAACAAAGAAAAAGCAGGGCAAGTAGGACATACAGAGAGAAAGGTAAAAAGCCCTCAGGCAAAATGTAGATAAAAAGAAACAGGTTAAGTTATAAGAGCTAGCTAGAAATGAGCCTGAGTTAAGGCTGAGCATTCATAATTAATAAGTCTCTGTGTCATGATTTCGGACCTGGTTGGTAGCCCAAAAAAGAACCTGCTACATAAAGGTTACTGGGTTGTAGCTCAAGGCTTGCTTAGGCATAATGCTTGCTTTCCATGTCCAAAGCCCTTGAATGAATCCCTAATATTGAAAAAAAAAACACTGAAAGTTTTTGTGTTGTCTAGTTTATGCCAACTTGACATAATGATTAATGATAGGCATTGGGGGAGCTAGCCCACTATGGGAGTGTCATCCTTGGGTCCTGAGCTGCATAATAAAGTACAATAAAGTGAGCCATAAGGAGCAAGTCAGTAAGTAGCATTCCTCCAGGGCCTCTGCATTAGCTTTTGTTTCAAGGTTCCTGCCTTTTGTTCCTGCCCTGATGTCCTTCAATGATGGGCAGCGATGGTCATGGCATTTCATCATAGTAAAGGGGAGCTTAACTAAGAAGAGGTTAAAACAGCACATTTGACTTAGGAGATGTTGAAGGAGGGAAACTGTGGTTGGGATGTATTATATAAAAGAATAATCTCTTTTCAATTAAAAAAGATAAACCTGACAAAACTATCTAAAATTATCATAGAATGATAAATTTTAAAAGGTTGGGTCTCCTGGAGATTCCCTGTTAGCACGCTTATTGGTATCCTTGTTCAGGTCTTGTTTAAGTAGCCATGTCAATGAGACTTAATGACGCGGCTCCTCTGACATTTCTACAAGATTACTATTTTAGCAAAATTTTTATTCTTCTGTCTCATAATATTTCTTTCCATTCTCCTTTGATTACTGAGCCTTATGTTCAAGAATTGTGTTGTAGATGCTTCATCTGGTCCACAGGATCACTTAGTTTCTGCAACTTAAAAGATTCTGGTCGTGCCACAAAGGAATCTGAAGAAGAAAAAGGAGGAAGAGGAGGAGGAGGAGGAGGAGGAGGAGGAGGAAGAGGAGGAGGAGGAGGAGAAAGAGGAAGAAGAAGAAGAAGAAGAAGAAGAAGAAGAAGAAGAAGAAGAAGAAGAAGAAGAAGAAGAAGAAGGAGTCTTCTCCAGGCACCCGCCCATTTCCCAATAGATAGGTTACTTAACAATGAAAATAAGAGCCCCTGAATTTGAAAGAGAGCATTTGTGGGAAGGGTTAGATGGAGAAAAGTGAAGTGGAAAATATGTAATTATATTTTAATTTCAATAATGAAAATTTATATAAAAATTCAAAAGAGATTATGATATACATATACAATGGCTAACAGGTATCATATGTTTAATAGAAAAACAGAAAGCAATATAAAAGATGACGGCAGAGAAAGAATAATTGCAAAGATAATAGATTGTCATGTTAAGGCTCTATTAATAACATTTACATTTAAAAGTCTAATTGCAAATTAATGATTCGGTGTTTTCTCATTTTTAATTGAGAAAAATGACTATAAAGCCACATAACCTGGCATTTATTTCTATCCTCGTCAGTAATGTCTGTGCAAGCTCCTATCTCCTAGGTCAATGGCACTGCTCTTTAGCCAATAGCACCCATGACTTTTGTGTTTCCCATTGTTTCCTTACCAGTCTGTTCGGAAGCAGAGTGAACATTCCAGTTTATCTAGCCTCTACCTCTTTCATTTGTTTTGTCTTTCTATTCTCTCTTTCCCTGTATCACTGGTTCTCAAACTTGAAGGGACATAAGAATCATTGGAGAAGCAGGCTAAATATACAGATTTGTAAATCTTTCACTGACTTAAGTCATAGAAACATATCTTACCGCCAGTATTTTCCCTTTTCATTTGTTGTTCCATTTAAGTCTATTGTTTCCAAATACCTTCCAAGTAGGCATGGATGCTATGTCTTCAGTGGTTCTATTTTTTTCTTTTTTATGTATAGGCCAACTCACACTTATAACAGCTCCTCCTTTTCTTTGTTTATATGTATATATATGTATATATATACCATTTTTATATGTTTTAAATATGTATTATGTTTGTAATACACTTTTCTATGCATTGTTTTGAGAAGTCTTTCCTATGGAGAAACATGACATCAAAAGTTCTGAATCTGTTGAAACATCTGTTATTTAGAAAGGTATGTCCCATCTTTACCTCCCAGAGTAGAGTAGTTCTGTCCTATTGACCAACATCTAAGTCAGTATTGGAATCAGTTTACAGTAATCTATTTCAGCTCATCCATTGGATATCTCAGTTATTCATCTTTTTTTAGAGATTGAATGCCATAATGTTTCTGGTTGTACTTGAAATTAGCCTCGTCCACCAATTATTCTCACTCCAATTCACCAAACAATTCTAAGAGACAAAAAAAAAATCCTTTTCCATAAATATATTTACCTTCTTCCTTGTTAAAATGACAATGACATCTATGTCTGAAAGTCCAATCCAAACACGACCTTTTACATGAAATATGACTGGAATACTCACCAGAAGACCTATATCCTCATTTTAAGCTGCTATAGTACACCATAATACGTGCCAAACAAGAATGATAGTTTGGGTGTTGAGTGTCCCGAGAACTCCATAAAACTAAATGTTGTAGTGTGTGTCTGTATTCCTATCATCCCCATGGCAAGATAGGAAGCGGAAACAGGATAATCCCTGGAAGCTCCCAGGGCAGCTAGATTGGTGGACTCAGTGATGAACTGCAAAGGTATCTTGCCCCAAACAAGTTAGAATGTGAAGATCAATACCCGAGCTTTTCCCCTATCATCTATATGCAAGCTCTTGCATGTCCATAATTACACATACACATAAACACACACACATATAATATCTACACAATAATTTCATAAATTAGTGTGGCTGTTTCTATAGAAACTGATAAGCAGGCATTGGACAGGATTTGGCTTTGAGACGTTATTTGCTTATCAAGGTGCTATGTTAGTGCTAAGATAAGCATTAATGCTATGTTCTTGCTAATAGTGTCACAAAGAAGAAAAAAGTGTCAGCACAGAAGTTGAAATCTGACTGAGGATACACAAGCATCATTTATTAACAGAACCATTCCTCTTGCAGAATTGGGTATCTTCTTTGCTAGCTATTCTGCCTATATGCAGAAAACCGATCTTGGATTCACTTCCTTTCCAGAATGGATAGAATGCTTTGAGTTAGTGTGTTTAAATCAAGATTCCATATTTTAAAGGAAGTGACATTTCCTACATGTGATTGGAAGCTAAATACTATAAATATAATGAACATTTAGGAATATCTTCTGAATCATTTTTAAATTTTCAAAACTGTTAGAGAAGACTCTAGTAAGGGTAAGCAAAAGAAATGGTAGACTAAGGACAACTTTAATTCTTTCTATTTTCCAAGATAAGGATGGAAGCGTTAGAACGTGAGTTACAGGGAACCACTGAAGCATGAAAATGAGACCCACTTGACACTCGAGAGAATGCCCTACTCCTCAATACTGACCTCAGCCCTCTCAGCAAACCTCCCGAGGGGGCTGGAGTCTACCAAAAGCTTACTGTTGTAGTGACGAGCTGCAGGCAGACCTGCTTTTCATCCTGCCCAGCTCCCGCACGGCTAGCTTAGCCCCAGAAATAATAACACATAAGTTGTATTCATTTAAATACTGCCTGGCCCATTATCTCTAGAGAGTTAGTTACTGGCTAACTCTCACATCTTGATTATTAACCCATTTCTAATAATCTCGTGGTAGCACCACGAGGTAGTGGCTTACCGGAAAAGATTCAGCATGTCTGACCTGGTGGCTGGCTCCATGGCATCTGCCTCATTGCCCTCTTCCCAGCATTCTGTTCTGTTTACTCTGCCTACCTAATTTTCTGTCCTATCAAGGGGCCAAGGCAGTCTCTTTATTGACCAATGAAAATAACACAATAGACAGATAACCCTCCTCCATCATACTGTATCCTATAATAACTAAGAATCTGGTCTTCAGAAGATTGATTTCTTATTGTTCTGTATGGGACAGCTACAATTTAGGAAGATCAATCCTATTCCCATTCACTTCTGACACTGCTGGTTCATAATTTTGCCTCCACTCTGCACATGGAAGTGGCAGAATCTTTACAGTATCCATTTCCCATACTTTCTTTCCACATATACTTGGGTTATTGCTAAGGGAATAAATCTCATAAGGTCCTACTGCTGGTTTCATTTCATTAATGCGTGTGTGTGTGTGTGTGTGTGTGTGTGGAGAGAGAGAGAGAAAGAGAGATAGAGATAGAGATAGAGAGAGAGAGAGAGAGAGAGAGAGAGAGAGAACAAGGAATGAGAACAGCTGTGAGAGAGTCTTATGTCACAGTGCACATGCGCATGTGAAGTCAGAGGACAACTTTGGAGAGTCTGCTCTCTCTTAACATTTTGAGGAAGGATCTCCTTGTTTCTGCTGTTGTACTTTATACACCAGGTTAGTCGGCCCATGAGCTTCTGGAAGACTTGGCTGTCTCCAGTCTCTCTTTAGGCATGCTGGGATACAGCTGCTTAGACCACATTTAGCTTTTTACATGGGTTCTTGGGATTCTATCTTGGGTCTTTGGGATGCATGGCGAGCACTTTTGCCTGTTAAGAGTCTCTCTGATCCCATTCTGAAAACTGTTTACTGTGGTGAATTTCTCTGTTCTCTCCCTTTCCTGTAAATTGTTTTGGCTCCACAATCTTCTCTTTTGTTCTACCATTTTTTCCCTTTGGATTTCCTGTGTTTATTAGAGCTAGCACTGGCTTTTTACCAAAGTAGATGTTCATTATTCCGCTATATGACTTCTCTAGATCTATTTTCTGTTTCAATATGGTACTTTCCAAAGATCTCTTCTCACTGACTGATTCAGTTCCTTACTTTGGAAGGAATTACAAAGTTGATATTTTTATTCAAAATATTTTAAAATCATGATCTACCTGTTAGGGATTGGCATCAGTAGTTTTCAATGTTCTAGTCACCCCAAACAGGGCACTGTAATAGTTAATCTTGGTTGTCAACTTGACTAACATTCAAAAGTAAATAAAAACCAAGCAGCTGGCTGCACCAGTGAAGGATTTTTCTTTACTAGATTATATGAGAATGTAGACCACATAAATCCATATCATTTGGGGCCAGATGATCTACCCTAAATCTGAGCCACACTGTCAGGTGGTAATCAAATTGCACGGAAGAAGGAAGTTTGTGCTTTCTGCCTGCTTGCTATCACTCGTACTTGCAGGTTCATCTATCTTGAGCAGTTCCTTCATTGTTGTTAGAAGGTATTTTTTCAGAATTCCAATGTGGACTGAAAACTGCTTGTTCTCTTGGACCTCTGTGGGACTCCAGCACCAGGTTGGGATTGCTGAAACAACCAGTCTAATGAACCGAACAATTACAGACTCTTTGGCCTTTCCATTAGGAGGCAGTCACTGCTAGATTACTCAGATCACAGCGTATAAGTCACTCTAATAAATTCGACATCTATGCATGTATACACACAAACACACACATATGCATGCCTGCGTGTGTGTGTGTGCGTGTGTTATATCAGAACCCTGACTAATCCAGGCATCAATAAAATAATTCCACCCAAATCTAGCTTGGTGATTCAGTAAATTCAATTGGGCTTGCTTACAAGAACACAAATGAGGGATTATTTATTAAAGTATGGGTGACATCAAAAATAGCAGCAACATCAAAAAGTACCAGTACAGCATGCATGATGACTTCCACTTACATAAATGGAGTTTCAACTTCTACCTCCTGTATACTTCAGCTTCTTTAGATACTTTAGTAACTATAGGACTGAAATATCCGATGTGAGTGAGAAAAGGACACGAGACGAAAACAAACCCACTTAGGAGTTTATTAAAGAAGAAGGATGTGCTCATGGGCCTGAGGAAATGGAGTGCAAGGGGAAGGGGACAGAAAGATGCTGCATCCAGCTTTTAAAGGCTTCCTAGCACATGTGCACGGGGGCGGGGAGGGGGAGACGTGCCTACATCAGACGCTGATGACAGGCGACCCTACACCTTGCACATGCGCACAGGGGTTTTGCGTGAGCACGTCAGACGCTGATGACGCAGATGGCGGGCGACCCACGCATGCGCACACAGGGGGGTTAGTTGAGTCGCGGGTGGAGGTAACCATGCATGCGTGCACGTGGGTCACACGGGCCCTGTTCCCAAGGGTCCGCCCACATGTCCCTGCCTTAGGACCCAGAAGTAAAGCCTTATGGGTGGCTAAATAATTACAAGGAGCATGTGCAGTGCAGTTAGAATTACAGCTGGGAAAGGCTTGTTTCATTAAAACACAAAAGTTGAAGAGGCAATAGTTGAGAGGCAAGTGAACAGACAGAAATCTCAGTGTGTCATAACTTAATCATTACTAATCTTACTAATTATTACTTATTAATTATTAGTAATTATAAGATTACTAATCTTATCAACTTTGCTGAATTTTATTTGTTAGAAGCACATCACCATATTCAGGAAGCATTTAACACGAGATTATATAAGCATATAAATGCGAGCAGGCAGGACCAATGAGACTCTAGTTGAATGTAATTTGAGCATAATCTGTTAAATCTGTTAGTGTCTAACATTGGGTTCTGTGAATTGCATAAGTGGAGACTGGTTGAAGTAGAATCAAGAGAAGCAAATATATTACAGTGTTTTGGTGTCTCTTTCAGCATGTGCTACCTTAAAGCATAAATGGCTTGTCAGTAAGACTAGGATATAGATAATCAATTGATATTCTCTTTTCTAGGGAAGGTTATTTCTCACACTCTCAGCCTTCCTTAGTTGACTACAGTTTTTCTGTATACTACTGGGGCCTTGTGGGTTTTCCCCCATCAACTTTAGCATGCCTATTGTTATTGTCCTTGTTCACTTCACTTTGAGGCAGGGATGTTGGTGAGACTTACGGGTGTAGCTTCTGACATTCTTAGGAGACACAACCTCACAGCAAACTCCCTGATCCTTTGGTGATTAAAATTGTTCTTCCCTTGAGCCTTATGTGCAGGAGTTCTTTTGAAGATGTACTCGTTGAGCCTGGCCTCTCCAGTCTGTATTTTGATTGGTTGTAGATTTCTATAATGGTCACCATTTGTTGCTTAGAGAAGGTTCCTTGATGCGGGATGAGGGGTACACTCATCTATTGGTATAAGGACAAATATTTACAGTGTAGTTATGGATTTTGCTGTTCTGGTAAAGTGGCAGTTATAGGCTCTTCTCCAAGATAGATGACTTCAGTAGCCCCATGTAGTTAACTAAGTTTCCTGTACTGGGCACATCTGACTGTGCAAATTCAAAAGTGAAGGCAGCTTTTTCCCGTGTCCCTCTGTAGAATCTGCATGGACTTATTCATAGCCTCTAATTCTGAGTGGCACACTAAAATGTGTGTATCTCCCATCTTCTCTTAGAACCAGCCAATAAATACAAGATGAAATTTGAGATTGAATCCAGGTGTCATGATTTTGAGCTGTTTGTTCTTTACCCTGCACTAAACAGTTGATCAAGCATTGGAGAAAGGCTCATGTGCAGTGAACTGAATATAAGCATTCAAAAGGAGAAGGAGTACTTCTCTCTTCTTTCTTCTGGTCCACTGCTGCTAGTCTATAAACCTTCAAATGCTTGGTCAGTAGCTCAGGCTTATTACTAACTAGTTCTTACATTGAAATGACCCCATTGTTAAATCAATCTTATTTTACCACATGACTCATGGCTTTTTCTGTCCTCTATCATGTCTTGCTTCTTGTGTAGCTGGCTGGCATCTCTCTGACTTTGTCCTTCTCCCCTTGTCCCCAGCATTTTCAGTTTGCCTATCCCACCTAGCCTTATTTTGCCTTGTTAGAGGCCAGTCAACATTTTTATTAACCAATGAGAGTAATATGTATTCACAACATATAGAAGGATTATTCGGCAGCATTTTAATTTGGGGTATCTTTTAATATTTTTATTATTTTTTAAAATTTTTTTGCATGTATGATGTGTGTGTTAATGCATTAATACTGAATCTGGCTTTACATAAAATCTGGGGTTTTCTAACTCAGACAGATCCTCACTATTTTGTGACAAGTTCTTTACTCACTGAGCTATCTCCCCAGTTTCTAAAAGTTAGGTATCTTTGACTTAAGAAAAAATATACATGCATACTACTTTTAATATTGAATTACCTCTGGAACATCTTCTCTCATTAGAATATTCCTTACAAAATGCACTTGGAAATCTAGGTCACCCATCTTAAAAGTAGGTCTTATCATTGGCATCTTTGGGGATAGTGAAATAAGTTCTCTGAGTATCTGGATGGTATTTGCATCTTAGCCAGAAAAATATGGAGCCAAAACCTTCTAACTTACAAGCTCTATACCTGAAAAATGTCAAGGCAAATAATATCAGAAGAAGAAGGTTGAGCTAAAAGATTAATTAAACTAGATCTTTCATGATCCAATGGAAGCTTTGTTGCTTGGCAACTGGTTTTCAAGATGTGCAATCTGATCCAATTGAGAAGCCCAAAACATAAATAAACAACTCTCTCTCTCTCTCTCTCTCTCTATATATATATATATATATATATATGTGTGTGTGTGTGTGTGTGTGTGTGTGTGTGTGTGTGTGTATGTGTATTCAGCTTGATTATCATATAAAGTCATTTTTCTCTACTAGTTGAACTAAGATTTCTGAATATTTGTTTCATGCAACTTATATATCTAGCAACTAAAGCTACTATTGCCTAGATAAGAGTTATATCTATATCTATGGTTTGTAAAAAATATGTGATGTCATTTTTTATTTTTCAAATAAACTTTGTAATCTTTTCTAAATTCCTTGATTAATATTGTCTCTCATTGGAAAATATAAATTTTAGCCTCTCTCCCAATAAGCATAGAAGAGAGTTTATAGATGATTGATAGATACCCAGATTCTGTGTACCCTTCTACCTATGTCCAACTTGAATTGGATATACTTGAATACAGTTTCACTTGCTTTTCCTGGGAGCTGATACATTTAGAAATACTAAGGACAACCCCCTCCCCAACTTTTGGAGGTAAGTTCCCACTGACTTTGAACTCAGATTAACCCCCTTTGCCACTGCTTCTTGAGTGTTGGTGTTCCATGTGCCAGTCACTGTGTCTACTTTCTCTTCCTTTCTTCTCATGCACTTGTTGATATGCTTTCCAAGTGCAGCAGGAAAGTCTAGCCTTTCTACTAAACAAACAGTATATGAATGTGCTAATGAAGTTCAAGACCAACAGATCTAGGGTATAGCAAGTTGGGGCTGAGTGTTACCACCTTCTTTGGATACCTTTAGCTTTCGTGTTTTCTACTTTTCAAGATTTAAGAGCTTTTAAGTGGCAGAGCCAATATCTGATCCATTTTTTATGAACTCAGAATCAAGCTCTTTCTAAATTACAGTAATAGATCCTCCTCTTGTTCAGCTGACAAAGGGTCTATTGCCATTTTAATAACTAGCTATATACTCTGGAATCATCTTTGCTTTTCTGCATAAAATAACTGTACAATATCAATGTATCTTCTGCTTTGCAAAATTGAAGTAAGACAATCCAGTGATGACTTATATATTTTTGAATAATTTACAGATATGTGTTGTATAATTATGAAAGTAACAAACATGATTATTTTTTCCCATTATATATCAGAAGCATAATCCTGATTATGGAATTAATTCCATATACCTTTATGTGGTGTCCCATAAAAATCTAAAACATGCATCCACGTGAGTGATCATTATCAAATAAATTTAGTAGTTAACAAACAGAGAAATCCAAATTCCCACCAATGAAAGACCAACTAAGTAGATCATCACAAGTCCACATATTTAAGTACTTTGAAGATGTGTAAAACAAATAGGACAAACTCTGTGCAGTGAAATGAAAATGATTTCAAGGCTATATTTTTTAAGTGAAGAAAGCAAGATATGAAGGAGTATTTTAGTATCCTAAGCTTTGTGTGGTGTTTATATTTCCACTTTGGTACCTACAGAAGGACAGGGTAAACACTGAGGTAAAGAAAGAGTCTCAAGAAATTTTTTTGTTATTAGTATATAAGATTCATATAATTAAAGATTTAATTTAAACTGCTTGAAAATAAACAATCAAAATTACATCATAATCATGCAGAAAATAACATTAAGTGGCTTTAAATTTATGATGATCATGTTAAACAAAATAAACAACACTCAAAAGCAAAAAACACATGTTTTCTCATAAATAGATTCTAGAAAATAATGGCATGAAAATAGAAGGGAGATCATTAGAGAGCAAGGAGGTGGTACATGTAAGAAATATTAGAGAGAAAAATGGGAGATGATCAAAACTTGTAATGTATTCATATGAAAATATAATCAAATTTATTATTTTATATAATGATCTGTGCTAAAATCGGTATACAGACCCTATGTCTCTAGTGGGATACATTCTAATGACAATGAGATCTGCAAATAGATCTTAAAAGTAACTTAAGTAGGTGATTATGGATGCTAAAATGAGCATTGATGTTTTGTAGTTTTGTAGGTATCTTTTAAATAAAGTAAATTTTGTTTTTGTCATTAGAAATGAAAATTTTCATAATGAAGGAAACCTAAGCATAAGATTTTCAAAGAAGAACTTATAATCTTAAGTATGGATAGGAAAATATAACTTCAACATTTTTTTCCCATAAAATGTGGTCAAATTTGTCTACTGACATCATCCTGAATCAGTGACAACTCTGAAGTTCTCAGCTCTTCTAGAGTCAAACTGGATTGCAAAATATTATATTTTGATACAAGAAAACTTGGAGGCTCCTTGGAAAAATGACAAATTCAATATCTCAAGCACAAGCTGGACAAGATAAACATGAAACTAATTTTTTTGTACTAGAAGGCAAAGAGTGCTAGGAAACCTACTCTTATGAAAGTGGTAATTGAAATACATAAGTTCATAATAGAAATTTAAAGTATCATTGTTTCTGGAGTGCCTATAAAAACTGTAGGCTGAATATACACAGGCAGAGTGGTGAGTCAAGCTTTTGTTTTTTTCTTTCGTGAATGAGTTGTACAATATTCAGGTAGATAATAGTTCATCAAGGAATATGTCATTTTCTACAAAAGAGTTAATGGAGGCATAATGGAATTAGAATCCCTCTGTTTTGGAAGTGCTACAGAAACTATCAATGGAAATAACTGCCATAAATAATACTAAATAGTTAGGAGAAAAGTCAGTAAGTTCACAATATAAAGATTGGGCAGTTAGGCTATGACATTAAAATACTCTCACATCTGACATTGGTACATCATCTTAGATAAAATTGAACCTAATGATCCATGTCTTAATATCTATCAGGTAATTTGTAGAAAATAAGTAGCTTGTGGGAAGATAGGAAAATTTTAAATAAGAAAATGGCTTTTTTCTACCATCAGGAAAAACATAAATAATTAAGCTTTTTAGCTTAAATAATTAAGCTATTTAGAATGAGACACTCTCACCACTGATACTCAATATGGTGTTTTGATTCATTTTAAATGTATTATTTTATAATATGGGTATTATGACTACATATACATCTGTATACCTTTGTGAATGCCTGATGCCTGCTAAGGCCAGAAGAAGGTGCCAGATCCCCGGGAACTGGAGTTTGAAACAATTGTAAACCACCATGTGGGTGTTGGGATCTGAGCCTGGGTCCTCTAGAAGAACAGCAAATGTTCTTAATCACCAAGTCATTTTCCAGCCTCAATATTTGGATTCTTATTTAGAGCAATTGGCAAGGTAAAGTATGGAAACATACAAACAGCAAAGGAAAATCCAAATAATTTTAATTTACATATGATATGATGCTATACTTAAAAGATCATAACATGTATAAAATCTGGAAGAGCCCACAAAGAAAACTTATAGATTACTAATCACTTTAAGCAAAGTAACAGCACAAAATGAACATACAAAGGTCAGTAGCTTCTCAGCATACCAATAACAATCTTGGAGAGAAAGAAATCCTGGAAAAATCTTCTTTACAAATTCAAAGAAGCAAAAAAAAGGAAGAAGAAAACTACAAAGAGATAAAAATACTTCTACAATGAAGATTTTTAAAACAACACTTAAGAATTTCACACGATGCGTTTTGATCATTTTTACCTCCTCTCCCAAAAGATCCATCCTATATCCCTACCCACCAAACTTCATGCTTTCCTTCTTTCTTTCTGTCTCTCTCTCCATTGAGTGTAGTTTATGTTGGCTAACTATTCTTAGGAATGGTGTCAACTTTTAAAACATAAAAGGAAAAAATTGAAGAACACACTAGAAAGTGAAAAGACTTCCCATGCTCATGGACTGACAATATTGTAAAAATAATTATATTACCAAAGGTAGACCACAAATTGAATGGTATTCTCATCAAAATTTCATTAACAAACTTCATCGAAACAGAACAAAACCAACAAAACAATCCTAAAATTTATATGGAAGCATTAAAAGAATAATGCTAGAGGCATCGTAACACTTGATTTCCACTTACATGACAGTAATTTGAGCCATAGTAAATACTGGTATGAAAACATGTGCAGACATATGGGATTGAATAGAGAATTATTAAAATTACACCACTATAGTTATCTTATTTTCATCAAAGATGCCAAAAAAATCTGCAAACTTATGTTGGAGAAAAGACAGCCTCTTTAAAGTATGGTGCTGGGGAAGTTAAATATTTACACGTGAAGACTAAAACTAGATCTGTATGTTTAATTGTGTACAAAAGTCAATTCAAAATGAACAAAAACCTCTAATGGAAGATGTGGGACCCGGAAACAGCTAGAATAAAACAAAAGGAAAATATTTCAAGATATATACCAAAACAAAGATTTTCTGTGTAAAATTTTAACAGTTATAGAAACAATAACAAGAGCTGACAAATGGGATTGCATCAAAATAGAGAGCTTCTGTACAGCAAAGGAGAATCTGTTACCACCACTTGCAAGGCCAGTATAATGTCTAACCATATTCTAAATCTTTTATTTATACTCACACATAAATGTAGATCTCACACCTCATTAACAGAGGCCTCTCTGTAGAAGAAATGGAGTCCATTACGGAAAACCACAACTGAACACAATGCAAAGATCAAAGGATTATGGGGACCCCAGTCTTAGCAGGTATACCTGCAGCATAGCTCCTGCATCTATGGCTCACGGTAGATCTTGCAATAGAGGTGGAAAGACTGTAAAAATTAGACTATCAGGAAGTCTTCTGTGAGACCGTCTATCTGGTCTACCCTATAGATGGAAGCACAAACAAGACTTGAACAATGATCATATTGACATGCTAACACAAAAGGAGAAAAACCTCATGTAGTCCCACTTCTATTCAAAGAACTAGAGGCAACTAATAGCTGATCAGAGAGAGAGAATTAACCTCTCTGAGGGATAAGCCTTCTCCCCAATTGGTTACTCAGTACAGAGTGGTCAATCCTGAAACAATATATACACAAATAACAGAATCAGACTTACTGGGTTGTATGTTTGTACATAAAAACATGGCAATAATAAAGAAAAATTGGCTATTTGTTTGAGGGTGGGAAAATGGGATTTGGGGAGGATGCATGGACAGGTCTAGAGGGGGGGAAAGGGAAAGAAAGAGTAACTTAATTATATTTTAATTAAAATGTATTAAAATGCTGACATCTAAAATAAAAATTGACCTAAGTACATATGAATTGTTTTCATCATTTTAGATGATAAAAATTTTATATTGATTAAAGGCATTGTGATTCCATAATGACATAAAAATTTATGTTTATATTGATATAAAATATAAAGGCATTATCTCTGAAACATGAGCTAATTTGCGGTTGTTGTTGTTTATTTACTGTGATAAACATCCCAAGCTAACCATTCCTTTGATTCTAGTACATAAAATGGCTGGATTGACAGCTTTTGATTCTATTCTCTCCAATTAAAACGACAAAATATAAACAAAGATCTCCTTTAATGCTCAACAGCATTTGACCTCCTTCCATTTCAATAAGCAGAATCAGGATGCCTGTCAGTTTGATGTTTTATTAAAGGTCAGATTGCAGTTTGTAATAAAAAAAATCTTAGAAAGGTACGAGTAATAAAAGGCTTACATTTTAGAGCATGCATAGTTCTTAAAAGTAATAGCAGATGAATTAATATGCTTCTTTGGTATTGGTATTATTTTATTATTTGTGTATTTTACTTTAAACATTTTGATTCAGTTTTCTATATGCTATTCACTATGGGCTCTCCTTCCTTATCTCTCCCTCTCTTTTTCCTGAGTAACTCTGTTCATATCTTGAGACTCAGCTGCAATGTTACCTTCTTCCATGAACATATTATTTTTATTTCATTTAGTTTTTCCTCTCTATGTCTCTGTCTCTCCATCTCTGCCTGTCTCCATCTCTGTCTCTGTGTGTGTGTATGAGTGCTCACACAGGCATGTGCATGAGTGTCTACATTTTTCACAGTGTGCCTATGGCAATTAAAGGACAACTGGCAATATTAATTTTTCTCCTCTTATCATGTGTGCTTTAGGGCCATCTTGCCAGCCCCTTCCACAGCTTTCTTAATAATGATGCTGTTCACTTAGTGCTCATTGACATGGTCCCATGTGTTCTATTAGTTTTACACTGAAAACACATTTAATTCTAACTAGCATTAAAAAGTTGCCATTTTGTGCCTATTTGTAAACAGAAGACCAGAGAGATATCAAATTTGACAAGAAGTGGAAGAAGGTGTGAAGTCAGTTTATGCAAGAGTTATCTGTAACAGTGACTGATGTTTTACTCTCCCTTGGACCATTGACTCCCCCAAGAATCTTCACCCTTGGTTCTAAACCCAGGGCAGTCACAGAAAGATTGGGATGTTGCCCCAAGTATATGCTGCCCTGCAGCAAAGCCACTATATTTGTACCACCGAATAGTATTTCTTCCTACATGGACTTGGAAGAAAGAGGCAGAATGAAGCCAGACATTGCCTTCAAGTGTCTGAATTCCCAAGAACTGGGGAGATTATTACCATATGGTTCTTGCTTTATATACAGGCAGTCTGCCTGATAAATGGTGAATAAACTGCATGCTTGGAGATTCAATCTTATTTTAAATGTAAGTCATGTCTTTAAAATAAAACAATAAGGGCCCTTGAATGCATACTTGCATAAATGTCAAGTTTGTGTCATTGTCCTCTGTCGAAGTACTCACATTCCACTCCATTATAAAAAGGCAGCAACAAAGTAAAGATCGAGATATGGAGAAGAGATATATTGAGTAAATTTGGTGTTAAATAAATGCATGTTTGCCTACACGTAATGATGGTCATTTATGAATAAAACACAGACATCAACTTTCTTAATCATGAACTTTTCTCCAAAAGGGGATCTTTTAGTGTACAATAAGAGGCTATTTTATTTTGTATTCTTCTTCTTTACAACAATTGCATAGCTTATTTCAGAATGTAATGATATGATAATTCAGTTTTTCAGTAAACCATACAATATATGAAAATCACTCCAGTAGCCAAAGGCCCTTTTATTTCTTAAAACCAATCTGCAAGTGTAATTAAACTATGGGAGAAAATTGTATCTGACATCATTTAACATATCCTTCTGAATGAATGCCATTAATTGCATATATCCTTTTCTTTGTCTAAGTCCTACTTATTACAGGATGTCCTCAGAGTGAACCTCAGAGATGGCTTTCAAGAAACATTGGGAAAAATTTAATTTCTTCGTGGCCAGTATTTGATGAACTGCTTTGTGATTTGGTCATGTAGGGTGGCACATGCCTGCATCTTGATCTCAGGAGACAGTTTGAATGTCAGTCATCCAGATAGTGTACTCAGTTGCACATGCATGTGGTTTGCTGTTTTTGAGGATGAAGGCAAATTTATGAAGGGCTGTTACTATGATGACGAAGTTGAGGCCTGTCTTTACTACATGTATGCCACGTTGTCATCTGATCACATGTAAGGTGTCATCTGTGGCTTGTCTATCATTTCTCATCCATTACTTTTAACATTAAGAAAAATAACTATTTTCATTAAACATTTACATTTATATGGACATAGAAAGCTGATTGATATTCATAATTATCCTTTTTTCATCTTTAGGAGATGTAAATTTCATCAGAAATATTATATCCCTCATTATAGTTAAAAAACTGGAAATAAGACAATACAAAATGTGTATGTCATATCTTGCTTCAAAATATCCATGAAATAGTGAGTGCTTCTTTCTATGCTATTAGCATTTCTCTATGGAGTTTTAGAAATTACTTACATAGAATTTTGTTATATTGATACAGAATGTATAATATAATTCATGATGCCTAATTGAGGATTAGAAAATGCTATTCCATGTTTGGATGAGGTATACCTGGATATATATAATAATTGACTGTATTTATATTGTATGCAAATTATACCTCTACAAATAATTTCAGAATATTTAGAACTTAAATTTTTAACACAAATATGTTTTCTCCTTTTTAAGTAGTTCTTGGAGAATTTCTTACTATGTATTTTGCTCATGCTCACCTCTCCTCCAGTTGTTCCCACATCAGTGCTTTCTTCCCTTCCTACCCAACTTTGTGTTGTCTGTTTTTAAACTCATCAAGCCTTAATTTGAATTGGTAATATACGCTTGAATGAATAACCTTCCAACAAAGCCTGGCCCTCCCAGAGGCAATAACTTTAAAGAAAACTGAATCTCCCTCTTTCAGTAGCTATTGATTGTAAGGGAGTCTTTAGCTAGGGGTACACTTCTTGTCTACCTCCTCAATCCATACAGGGGTTTTGTCTGGTTTGCTCTTGCGCAGGTCTTGTACACATCGTCACAACTTTTGTGAGTAAAAATGAAACTGACTTGCTGTGTCCAGAATGACCAGAGCTACCCTGAACTTGCTCAGTTTTATTTGATCTCAGAAGCTATGGAGGGTTGGGCCTGTTTAGTTACTATATGGGACCCTTAGGAATTTTTGGAACAGGTTTTGCAGAATGTTGGTATGGGAAACACTGAACAGCAAAGCACTTTATAAGTTCTCCTTAACTTTCAAAATTATCTTGTGTTTTTGTTGAACATTTTATTATATCAGAGTGAGTTAGAAATTACATTTTCTTCCTTTTTTTGTTATTTGCTAACATTATCTTGACTTTTCTACTTTTATTCAATCATCAATATAAATGTTGAAAGTCTTCATTCTACCTCCTTTTAGGCTGCTATCAGACATATATACATTTGTGCTTCTTAATATGTTCTACTTAAAGTTATTAGTCCACAAGGAATATGTCTCAAATCAATTGCATAACATAAATTCCATAAATAGCTTATCAAATGTCTTGATATGAAAATGTATCACTCTATTTATGATTCTGCTCCTTTCATGAATTGTCTATATTTAAAATATTCTTTATTAAACTAAAATTTGTGAATTTGAGACATCTCTTACAAAACAATTGCTGATATTTTGAATGTCATAGACTTCTTTTATGTTCCTTATCTTTAATTTTATCTTATTTTTAATCATGTTTTTGTTTATATTTACAAGCATACACTATAAAGAACACTTACCATATTATAACCCTTTGTCCTTTATAGATACTAATTAGATAAAGTAGAAAGGGCTTCAACTTCCAGAAATATGGCGGACAGAGCTGACAAGGAAAAGCAAAATCTACATTTAAAAATAGGCAAAGATGCTAGAATAAGGTGTAGTAACCATTTTCTGTACAGCTGAGCTTGAAAGAAACGTGAAAATCCCCTGCTAAGAGAATTGAAGAGGAAACAAGACCAGCACACTAAGCAGAAGCTGATGTCATGGGTTTTCAATCAGATTATAGGGTTCTGTAGCCTTCATAAAATTCTCTGATGCTGCCACAGAGGTAGGAGATATGGACCTGAGCTGAAACATTTTCGTATGCTGGGATCAATCACCATGAGAAAGTGACTGGGACCATAGTTGTGACTCAGTGGTAAAGCATTTGTCTCTGCAGCCTTTATCTGGGCCTCTGGGTTTCGTCCCTAGCACTATAAAACAAACTCTCCCCCCAAACCAAAACAAAACATATTTTCAGCTATCACTTTACCAATTTTTAAACACCTAACACTGTTGGATGTGAGCTCCCGTGATGAAACTCACAGAATAATAGTCTGTCATAATTGAGGACCATCAAGGATGATCAGAAAAGCTGCCCTAATTGAGACTTTATATTCCATCACTCCCACGACTTGGGACATTAAAGAAGAAGAGGTGGGAAGAATTAAAGAGACAGAGAGTGATGAAGGGGGCATTATCATGAAACACTGCCTTCTGGACATGACATGACTAGGGTGTTCATACATTTACAGTAACTATGACTACCTGCGTGAGACTTACCTAAGATCAACCAGGCAAAATTCTGTCATAGAGAGGGTATATGATCTTTATTCCCCATTCCCCACATCTTCATGAGGAATTGATAGTTTCTGGAAGGAGAATGATTTCTTCTTCTTTAAGAATGCGGCTACTGGTTGAATTATCATGTTCCAGGGGATAGAGTTATATCTTTGCATGTATTGACAGCAATAACTAAATTTACTCGGTTATAAAAAAGACATGAAATTAGGTGGTTGACCTGTTGAGGGGAAGATGAGAATTGGAAGCAGAGGTGGGAGTGTATATAATCATATTTCATTGTATGCGTGTATGCCATTCTCCGAATAAAGAAAACAATTTAAAAAGAATAATCAGAGTGGGATCACAACCTCAAGAACTTTGGGAGATGAATCAATTTGATTATAATGATAAAATAAGTTTGTTTGAAACAATTCAAGATGTGATGTAGGAATCAAGGACAATTGTGAAAAATTGTAGGTATATTTTAGCATGTATAACTTTCAGACTTATGCAACTAGAAAAGTTTAAATCTCTTGTAGAAGTAGATTAGCAGACAGCTTTTCTCTATCAGCAGGATTTTCCGGGCTTGATTCTAAATAAGCTCATCAACAGTCACTTTCCATTCAGTGAAGTTTGTTTGCAGAGTGTCCTTTATAAGGCATACAAACTGTCCTATTTCAAGAGAAATCAACTCATTTTAAAATTGTGCTTTAAGTGTTTATGAAATGGATATATTTTATTTTATCAGGTTGGAATACAAAATACTTCCCACATCTTCTTAAAAATTTGTATTCATTCTTAGATTTGATACCTCACATTTAAAAGACAATCTTCTATCTGTCCAGTCCATCTACAATACCTCTAAGAGTGGTTGCTTGGTCTAAGTGCTCTAGTTCTGATTATTGTTACATTGAGGAAAGAACAGTAGATACATTTTGTTGTTGTTGTTTTAGTCCTGAAGCTTTAAATTTTTCTGTTGCTCCAGCTTTGTGTTTTGGTATTGTAGATAGGTAAGTCATCTGGTGGAGTCATTCTTCATTGTGAAGACAAAAGGTAGCACATACGCTAGCCCTGGAGGCTTCTTTAGGTATGCATGGGGCAAATGGAAGTCTCTATTCCTTAGCCCCTCCAGATGTGTCTAGATCAAGGATGTTCCAGCACCGGTATCAGTCAGGCACTAGCAAGGAGTCAGTCTTCTCCAAGTTTTGGAGAATGACAGAGCTTATCTGTGTTCAAGAAATGCTTCCCCCTGAAAAAGAAATGTTCATTCTGCTTCTGAGTCCTATCCCCACCTGCATAAAAAAATAAAAAATAAAATAAAAATAAAACAGAAAAGAGGAGAGAAAAGAGATGTTAGAATGGTGTTCCATATGTTTTCCTTCTGTGAGACCAGGGAAACCTAACACATAACCAACCACGCAAGTTCATCATCTTCAGTTCTTTTGAGCCTCAATGACTTGTTCCTAAACTTAACTATAACCTATTTCAGTTATCATGGTCACAAACCTTTTCTGTTCTTTCTTGTCTAAGAATTTTAATATGTATCATCTCAGCAATAGGCAATTCTAGCTAGAAATAGTTCTAAAATATAGATTTTTCTTATTCAGAATAACTTTTTTATGCCCTATAATAAAGAACTAAAAAAATTCTCTAAAATCAATTCTAAAACATACCTTAATAACATAGCTTTATTGGTTTTCAGCATGATTCAATGGGCAGTTCCAAGAACTCATCATATATTATAAGAGATGTATTTCTCTTGTGTTGATATACCAATTACAGGGGCTATGTCCTTGAGGGACTCACTAGATATCTGGGCTCAGTTCTACTATAGACTGTTTATGGTATAAACGTCTTTATTTAATTCTTACCTTTTTTATAGTGAGAACAACTGGGTGATGCCCATGTCATGAGTAGCTTAAGAGTAGGAGCAAAGCTGGGGGTGTGGAGCTCGTACTCAGCAACAGAAACAGTGAAAAGATAGGACAAGCACAGGAACAGGAAATGCCCGAGAAAAATGTACTTATCAGGTGGTCAGCTGCAAGGACAGCCAAAACAATGAATTGTATTGGAAAACTAATCAAGAGGTGATGCATTTTTCCTGACCTTCCTCGCTATAGTTAAAGAATAAAATTTGCTGCCAAGGAGACTCACATCTGCTTTTGGTTTTGCCTTGATCTTTCTACCAGGAAATCACTTGAGCTCATTGTTTAAAATGAATACATGTTAGAAAACTGATATAAAATCAGAAAGCCTCTTTGTTATATAACCTGAATTTTGAAGGTTTTCGTCTGTTGATGGGTAAATAGTCCATAACAATCTGTAGTATGAAACAAAAATTGTTAAAAGATTATTTGAATGTGTTTGGATTTTGGCCATTTTATACATATTTCAATTTATATTTTTGCTTTATATTTTCCTCAGAAGCCCAACATTGTCCCAGATAGATTTCATTAGTTTTGGACCCTTAGGTGTGCGGGCAATTCTTCATTAACAAGTGGAGAACGCCCGGACAGATGAAAGAAAATTGCGCAGCTAATTAAGCAGAGCGCATGATCACTCTAACAAAAGAAGTCAAGTAAACATAGGCAATGCCATTACTTTGTTCTCATTTACTCATAGTTTTCTTTAGCTTTCATAGATGACTTTGATAATGACCTTGGGATTGAAGAGACACCATGTGAAGAGGGAAGAGACACAATTACCAGGGCAACTCTTAAAAAGCAAAGTAGTTCATTGGGCTTGGCTTGCAGTTGCAGAAGTTTAGTCCATTGTTACCATGATAGGAAGCAGGACAGCATGCAGGCAGATGTGGTGCTGGAGAGGTAGCTGAGAGTCCTACATCTTGATCTATGGGCAGGAAAAGACTGACATACTGGACCTGGCTCGAGCGTATATAATACCTCAAAGTCTACCCCCAGAGACACACTTTCTCCAACAAGACCACACCTCCTTATAATGTCACTACTATGGGCCTGTGGAGAATTTATTCAAACCACCACAGTAATCATCTTGTTCCTTGCAGAATTAAAGTAAATTCCATTTAGTTAATATTAGTTATGCCACTGTACTTAGAAACATAGCTTCAGCTTAGTGATTGATACACAAACCTGGGGTGGGTGGCCTCGTTTAGCTCTTAGAAATTACGTGTGACTTGTTAATAGGAAATGGGTTGGTGAATATGGTAACTTTAAGAAATAGCTATGACTTGTCTTCTACCTTCCTCTTTTCCACATTGTAGCCTATATGAAGAGTTGTAGTGTAGGTTTCACTTCTTTCTGTTTAATAAGGGCTCCAATAGCCCTGCAGCCTTCTCTGAAGTATGGTGTTTCACTTTCATAATCTGTCCATTTGTCCTGGAAATGGTACATGGGGGAAGCAACAGAGTTTCTAATAAGGCAAGCTAAAATATACTTCCAGTTACACACCTATCAGCTGCCAGACACAAAGCTAAGCAGTACAACATGAAATACAAACTTTATCACTGATAGCTCTGTTTATCAAAGGATGTGAAGTGAGGGTGTGCAAATGTTTGACTATTGCCAAGTAAAGCAACACAGGCAGAATTGAATTAATATGGTATTAAGGAAATTATTTACATAATAGCTTTTGAATAGAAAACAGAAGAGGTTTTTCAGGGAGATAGAGAAAACTGGATGAACAGAGGATTCTGGGAAGATGATGTAGTTAAAAGCGCCAGGGATCTGTCTCGCAGCCAGATCAAATTATACTCACAGAATCTCTCTGGTTACTGTTTTGAAACTCTTTAAGTTTTATAACATATAGAGAAAGGCTTTGGTAATATGCTTTGGTCAATTTCAGTTCTTAGTGGAGAATCAGATACTGTTCTGTGATCTCCTGGCATCATAGTGGCTGCTTCTGAACACAGAGGCACAGATCAAGAGGCTATAGTCATTGTCACAGCAGACCTCTCCACTATGGCAAGTCTCTACACCTGGGATGAAACAGCTTCTGTGGAATTTAAAGAGTAAGCGTCCCCTCTCCATCTCTTTCTGTTTTCCTCTCTTGAAATCTGAGCATTGAAGACTAGGGCTTACAAAAACATCGTACATACAAGGGAAATTAGGACCTTGTCACAGTTGTCTCAGAAAAAGTATGAATTTAGAAAACACACAAGATCTTTAATTTAAACTTTATGGTGCAGAGAGAGGTTACTGCAAGATAAACGAAACAGAACAATTGCCCAAATTCTCAAACCTTGGGCAAAGAAGAGATAATGAGATCCAGAGCAACTACATTAGTAGATTTAACTGTTCAGTTTTCCACAAAAATGACAGGGCAAACAAACATCAGGAATGTGTGGCCTACACTATAGGAGAAAGTTCCTAACTGAATCTGTTCCCGGGAAAGACCTATTGGAAAACTTGCTAGACAAAAAATTTAAGACAATTGTCTTAAAGATCATCAAAGAACTAAAGAAAGACATGAAGAAAATAAAAAAAAATGATGTATGAAGCATCCACCCAGTGATAGAAAACCTAAAAAAGAAACTGAAAAGAAATTCTAACAACAGTTGAAAAGATTAATAATCAAATTGAAGAGCTCAACTAGTGAAATTCAAACAGAGATATGAGCAAACAGGGAAAAGAAAGATGCGTGAAATTGAAGATGGGACAGTGGAAATCTTTGAGCTTCAGGAATAGAAAGAAAAAAGAGTGAAGAAATATAAACATAACCGAAGGGATCTATGAAACACACACAAACGGACCAAATAAATGCACTTTGTTGGAGTTTTAGAAGGATAAAATGACATCATTGTTCATGATAGAAGGCCTAGTGCATCCTTTTTTTTTTAAACTGATCCTCCCTCCATTTGCTTTTTGTAGCCAGTTTAGCCTCTTTCAAGGTTTTCGAGATTCTCTATAATCATATCCTTCTCTACTATATTCAAATGCGTCCCTCACTATTTGGCAGCCTTCAATTTCCCCACTTGCTAGGTTGGCTCTCAAGTCTGAAATCACATAACCTGCTCATAGCTGCTTTATTCCTGCCTGCATTGCTTCTCCCATTTCTGTCACCCATGAAAATTCTATTCCCTGCTTAAAATAGTCAATGTTGCTGCTATACTAATCCTTTTCTAGGTAACCCCACTCCACACTGTTTTCACTTTGCGTGAACTCTTTTGAGATTAGTTCTCACTAGAGCATTTTATATGGCTTTGCATTGAACTTTATCTGTTCCCTGTGAAACTGTTTTATGTACTCACCTTCTGTATTAGAGTGTGGATCCATCCAGTTGGTAGTCCTGCTTGTATTTCTGAATTACTTGGGATAGTTAAAATGTTTTGCTACCTAGGTGCCACAAAAGGTTGATATACTACATTGAAATTTAAGCTCCCTTACTGTCATTTTCTAAGAGCCTTTAATGACATAACTACATAGCCTAAATCAGCAGTCTTGTTTCAGATGGAATGGAATAGAATCATCATTATTAAAAATCAACTCTAGAAAACATATAATTTATACTGTGTGATAATGGGAAGGCTTTGTGTGATAATGGGAAGGTTTCAACATCAGATAGAGAAACCTGTTAGATGTAATGTCACGTCTTGACACAGGATTCCCTACTTACAATGATTAAGTCATGTGCTGGTTCATGTAATGTCATGGTCTTCTAAGCCCTCGAGGAAAGCAGTGTTTTGAGTTGCTTTAACATCTTATTCTTAGCTAAACAAAACAAAACAAAACAAAACAACAACAACAACAAATAATAGGGAGGACACAAATTCAGATCTCTGTGGTCTGGCTACTTATGTCTTCTTTTTTGCTGGTAGCAATTTGGGGGTAACATTAAAGATGCCATTTCCAGCAGGTCCCTCAAAAGGAAGCTCTCTAGGTGTTCTGAGCTGACGTAATCTTACTGCGGAAAAATAATTGTTTGTAAAATTATTGGAAGGGTTAGAGGGGTCAAATTCAGGAGACCTTCATATAGTTGGAATTTAAAGTCCTGTATCAGTGTGACTGCAGTAAAGGAATCAAGAAATGAAAACAAGGGCTATGAAATCCTACCAACATCATATCTACTGGGTTGTACAACTTTGTGACCACAACAATATACATTTTGAGCTTCACTTTTGGCAGCACTTCTTTGGAGGGTTTGCTTTATGTCAACGACTCTATGACTTTTATAAGTTAGGTGGGTGTAAGATGGTATCTCAAAGTTCTGATTTGCATTTCCCTGATCGCTAAGGAGCTTTGTTCCTTGAGCAGCCGAGGAGAGGGCACCTGAACTAAACCTTTCCTACTGATAGCCACACTGATCAAAATCTTGCATATCACCATAGAACCCTCATCTGGCAATAGATGGAGATAGAGACAGAGACCCACATTGGAGCACTGGACTGAGCTCCCAAGGTCCTTATGAGGAGCAGAAGGAGGGAGAACATGAGCAAGGAAGTCAGGACCGTGAGGGGTGCGTCGTCCACCCAATGAGACACTGGGGCTGATCTCATGGGAGATCACCAAGGCCAGCTGGACTGGGACTGATGGAGCATGTGATCAAATCAGACTCTCTGAATGTGGCTGAGAAGGAGGGCTGCCAGAGAAGCCAAGGACAATGGCACTGGGTTTTGATTCTACTGCATGTACTGGCTTTGTGAGAACCTAGTCTATTTGGATGCTCACCTTCCTAGAACTGGATGGAGAGGGAAGGACCTCGTACTTCCCACAGGGCAGGGAACCCTGACTGCTCTTGGACTGGAAAGGGAGGGGGAGGGGAAATGGGGACAGGGGGAGAGAAATGGGAGGAGGTGAAAATTTTTAATAATAATAATAATAACAATGAATATAAAAAATAAGTTAGGTGGGTCTCTATCAGCTATGAGTGTACTGACTCGCCACTTAACTATACTATGAATAAAAACCTTTTCCCAACCCTTTCCTCTGAGTAGATGTCTGTCTTTGTGGTTAAGGTGTGTTTCTTGTAAACAGCAGAATGTTGGATCCTGTTTTCGTATTCAATCTCTTAGTCTGTGCCTTTTTATAGGTGAATTGAGTCCATTGATATTAAGTGATATTAATAACCAGTGGTTGTTGACTCTAGTTATTTTTTTTAATTTTTTTGGAGGGATGGTAGAGTTTGTGTGTTTCCCTTCTTTGAGTTGTGCTTGTGAAGGGTCGCTAGGTGTCGGAGTTATTGTAGGCAGTGTTGGCAATGTTGGATTCCTTGGGTTGTGATTTTCCCTGTATTACTTTCTGTAAGGCTGGATTTTTGGCTACATACTGTTTAAATTTGTTTTTATCCTGGAATATTTTGTTTTCTCCATTGAGAGTGAATGATAGCTTGGCTGGGTATAGTAGTCTGGGCTTGCATCCATGGTCTCTTAGTTTCTGATGTACCTCTATCCAGGACCTTCTGGCTTTCATGGTTTCCAAAGAGAAGTCCGGTGTAAGTCTGATAGGTTTACCTTTATATGTTACTTGACCATTTTCCTTTGCAGCTCTTAAGTAAAGGGTTGGGAAAAGCTTTTTCAAGCAAACAGACCTAAGAAACCAGCGAGTGTGGCCATTCTAATTTCTAACAAAATTGACATTAAACTAAAATCAATCAGAAGAGATGGAGATGGACATTTTATACTCATAACAGGAACAATTCATCAGAATGAAGTCTCAATCCTGAATATCTATGCCCCTAATATAAAAGCACCCACTTATGTAAAAGAAACGCTTCTAGAGCTCAAGACAGTCATCAAACCTCACACACTAATAGTAGGAAACTTCAGCACACCTCTCTCACCAATGGACAGGTCAATCAGACAGAAACCAAACAGAGAAATAAGAGAATTAATGGAGGTAATGAATCAAATGGACTTAAAAGACATCTATAGAACATTCCACCCAAATAGGAAAGAATATACCTTCTTCTCTGCAACTCATGGAACCTTCTTGAAAATTGACCACATACCTGGTAACAAAGCAAATTTCCACAGATACAAAAAAATATTAGTAACCACCTGTGTCTTGTCAGATCACCATGGATTAAAGTTAGAATTCAACAACAATGCTACCCCCAGGAAACCAACAAACTCATGGAAGCTGAACAGTCAACAACTGAATCACCCTTGGGTCAAGGAAGAAATAAAGAAAGAAATTAAACCCTTCCTTGAATTTAATGAAAATAAAGACACAACATACTCAAACCAATGGGACACTATGAAAGCGGTGCTAAGAGGAAAGTTCATAGCATTAAGTGCCCAATTGAAGAAAATGGAGAAAGCACACATTGGAGACTTAATAGCACACCTGAAATCTCTAGAAAAAAAAAAGAAGCAGACTCATCCAGTAGGAGTAGAAGACTGGAAATAATTATACTGAGGACTGAAATCAACAAACTAGAAAACAGAAAACAATCCAAAGAATCAATGAAACAAAAAGCTGGTTCTTGGAGAAAATCAACAATATTGACAAACACCTATCCAAACTAATCAAACGGCAGAGAGAGAACACACAAATTAATAAGATCAGAAATGAAAAGGAGAACATAACCACAGACACAGGAAATTCAGAGAATCATTAGATCTTACTACAAAAGCTTGTATGCCACAAAATTGGAAAATGTACAAGAAATGGACTGGTTTTTAGATAAGTACCATTTACCAAGGTTAAATCAAGACCAGGTGAACAATCTAAATAGACCTGTTAGTCGTGAAGAATTAGAAGCCTCCCGACCAAAAAAAGCCCAGGACCAGATGGTTTCAATGCAGAATTCTACCAGAACTTCCAAGAAGTGCTAATACCTATACTCCTTAATGTATTTCACAATATAGAAACAGAAGAGTCATTGCCAAACTCTTTTTATGAAGCTACAGTTACCCTGATACCAAAACCACACAAAGACACAACCAAGAAAGAGAATTACAGGCCAGTCTCACTCATGAACATCGACACCAAAATTCTCAATAATATACTAGCAAACCGAATCCAAGAACACATTAGAAAAAATATCCATTATGATCAAGTAGGCTTCATCCCAGAGATGCAGGGCTGGTTCAACATAAGAAAATCTATCAATGATCATATAAATAAACTGAAAGAAAAAAACCATATGATCATTTTATTAGATGCTAAAAAAGCATTTGACAAAATTAAAAAAACCCTTTATGACAAAGATGTTGGAGAGATTAGGGATATAAGGTTCATACCTAAATACAATAAAAGCTATTTACGGCAAGCCAACAGCTAACATTAAATTAAATGGAGAGAAACTCAAAGCCATTCCACTAAAATCAGGTACACAACAAGGCTGTCCACTCTCTCCATACCTCTTCAATATAGTGCTTGAAGTTCTAGCAATAGCAATAAGACAACATAAGGGGATCAAGGGGATTAGAATTGGAAAGGAAGAAGTCAAACTTTCATTATTTGAAGATGATATGATAGTGTACATAAGCGACCCCAAAAACTCTACCAAAGAACTCCACAGCTGATAAACACCTTTCGTAATGTGGTAGGATACAAGATCAACTCCAAAAAATCAGTTGCCCTCCTATACACAAAGGATAAAGAAGCAGAGAGGGAAATCAGAGAAGCATCACCTTTCACGATAGCCACAAATAGCATAAAATATCTTGGGGTAACTCTAACCAAGGAAGTGAAAGATCTATTTGACAAGAACTTTAAGTCTTTGATGAAAGAAATTGAAGAGGATACCAGAAAATGGAAGGATATCCCTTGCTCTTGGATTGGGAGGATCAACATAGTAAAAATGGCAATTCTAGCAAAAGCAATCTATAGATTCAATGCAATCCCCATCAAAATCCCATCAAACTTCTTCACAGACCTTGAGAGAACAATAATCAACTTTAAATGGAAAAGCAAAAAACTCAGGGTAGCCAAAACAATCTTATACAATAAAGGAACTTCTGGAGGCATTACCATCCCTGACTTCAAACTCTATTACAGAGCTACAGTATTGAAAAAAGCTTGGTATTGCCATAAGAACAGAGAAGTTGACCTATGGAATCGAATAGAAGACCTGGATATTAACCCACAAACCTTTCAACACCTGATTTTTGACAAGGGAGCTAAAAGTACACAACGGAAGAAAGAAAGCATCTTTAACAAATGGTGCTGGCATAACTGGATGTCAACCTGTAGAAGAATGAAAGTAGATCCATATCTTTCACCATGCCAAAAAAAAACTATACTATGAAAGCACACTCAGCATATGAGAAGTTGCCATGTGGATGATAGCATTTTAGTCTCTCTAATCATTTGCTTTAACAGATAAAACTTCAAGTTTTCTTTTTGTCTCTGTGAGAGCTTTGGAGGGAACCAGCTACTAGACGATCTTTCACCCCTATACCCAGGTCAGAGGACTGATTCGCCTCAGAACCGCAACAGACCCCTACCAGAGATTCCTCTGGCTTTGCCTTGTCATGGTATATAGTTCACCACCTAATGAATGACTGGCCCCATTTCAGGCCCATGCCAAGAGAGGGATTCCATACCTTATGCTGCCTGGATGCCCAGGAACAAGGCAGGACAACCCAGTGACCCAAGATGGAAACAAACACAAACAGCACACACACACACACACACACACACACACACACACACGCACACAGTGTATTCTGCCATACTCATAGATTATTCCTAGCCATTTATTGTCAGAGAGGCTTCATCCAGCAACTGACGGGAACAGATGCTGAGACCAACAACCACACACTAGGCAGAGCCAGGGGAACCCTACAGAAGAGGGAGAGGAAGCATTGTAGGAGCCAGAGGAATTGAGGACACCGTGATTCTATGTCATCCATAGAATCAACTACACAGGGCTGATGGGGCTCAAAGAGACTGAAGTAACAAACATGGACCCTGCCTGTATGGGTCTGCAGTAGGCCCTCTGCATATAGCTTATGATGTGTGGCTTAGTGTTTTGTGGACTCCTAACAGTAGGAATGTGTGTCTTGCAGGAGGCAAGTGTCTCTGACTCTTTTGCTTACTCTTGGGACTCTTTTCCTCCTGCTGGATTGCTTCATCCAGCCTTGATATGAGTGTTTGTGTCTAGTCTTATTGTATCTTTTTAGGCCATTTTCAGTGGATATCCCTGAGAAACCTGCTCTTTTTTAAAAGGGGTAATGGAGGAGGAATAAATCTGGAGGATAGTAGAGGTGGGGGAGAGGGACTGTGAGGAATGGAGGGTGGGGAAACTGATGTTGGGATGCAATGTATGAGAGAAGATAAAAATACTGCTTCTCTAAAGATAAGTCAAGATTTAGAATAAATCTTAAACCCTGAAATGTTCTATATAAGAAACTTCGAAGTTTTCAGTTTTTAGTATGCGTGGAGCACAGAATTTGAAAAGCTTTAAAAAAATTCTTTTAGACAAAAAACTGTAATAAGATGACAGTTTGAAACAGCAGTGCAAATATATAATAATACTCGCTGAGAAGTTAAGGCTGGCCCTCATGTTCTTGTCTTAAATTTATTTCTGCTCAAACTGAGATTTAAACATCAGTAGCAAATTTCTAATTATGGAAACTGTAACATTTCGGGTGAATTAGTAACTTCTTTGAGAAAGCCACAGCCTCTACAAATGTAGAAGGCGTCACACACTGGTTAAGAAAAAAAAAAAAGAAATGCCTTTCAAACTGCTCCATTAGGATTCAACTAATGTCAGTGAGGACAAGGGGCACTATAGAAAACTCAAACCTTTCAAGTTTCTTATTTCATCATAAAATGTCAAGTGAATTCTATACATAAATTCATAATATACTCTCTACAATTTTATTATGAAAATATCTTAAATGGATTTCTATAATGTGAAATTGACATTGTAGGATATGAACCAGTTTTAACCCTATGGTTTGGAGATGATTCTTCCAGGCTCTCTTGAAAAGGACATAGCTGAAAGTGTTCTGTCAGAATCACATATAGGACACCCTTAATGACTTACTGAATTTTGAGGATTTTGAATAAAAGGCATTTCAAATACAAAATAAAGAGCAGAGAATAATTTCAAACTTTTGAGGGTTTTGCCTTGAGTTTGTAGAAATGTTTCATTCCTTAAGAATGGTACCTAAACCTACTTTCTTTTTTTCACTGAATTACCAGATCTAAACAGTTTTATCCAGTGATACCAAATTTCACCACTTGATCAGTTCAGACAAGATTGAATTTTATACCAGCCAGTGGTATCCAGGGTCTAGAAGTCCTACACCTGCAGAGTGGAGTCTAAATACAGCATAGGAATATACACCATTTTTCCTTCACATGCCAATCAACATTAGAACTATACTTTCTTTCTCTGGAGTAGAAGAGCTCTCCTGATACATAGGTTACTTCAATTGGGTGCATTATGGGGACACAAAACCAAGTTTAATTTACCTTGAAAATATACTGTCCTTGCTCTGACATTTCATACTGAAATATACTGACATTTCATGATGAAATAAGAATATTTTATTATAATTTAGGGTTGTTTATCTTGCAAGGCCAAATATAATATAATTTATATTTTGCTGCAATTTATAATAATTTACTTTGCAAATATACAGGTGCTGGCAAGACAGATATGGGGAATCTGAATAGGCATCAATTCCCAAGAAACACCTTTGTGAGTTTCTGTTTTTGTCTCATATAATTATTCCACACTTTCCTGACTTTTGTTTATAAAGTTCTTTTGTCTTGTAGAAGTTGATTCTTTTGGTGTGTCTGGCAAACTCCTGCTTTTCACTTCAGACCCAGATTGAATGTTAACCATGCATCAAGCATTCTTCTTGGTGTCTTCTGATTCATTTATTACTCCCTTTTGTTACAATCAAGACGCCCTAAGTCTTGACAGAAGATCACATGGCAAATATTGATTGAAGGAATGAAAGATTGTGTGGGTTGAAATACTATCATCTGAACAGAGAAATGGATCAACACTTTTGAGCATTTTCCCTGTGAAAAAAATATATGAACTGGGAGAAGTCTTTTACGAAGGAATTTCATTTGCAAGTAAATCAGATAGTATACTTTGGCATACTATCTTATGTATGCTTCACTAGGAGAATTATTTCCATATCAGTTATAGAGGGATGACCACACTCCCACATATTCCATTGTAAATTGTACAGAAAGGAGAGTTTGTGTAACCCGACAGAAAGTAATAGTGTAACTTGAATTTGTGAACTGTCATTTAACCTTGTATCAGATTAGTCATTAATCATTAGACACAAATTCTGCACCAAAGTCTTTTTTCTAATATACAATTTAGTATTTAATAACTCCCCTGCAGATTATTTCTATAAGTAAGAGGGAATCTTCTGGAACTTCCTCTCACAGAAAACATACCACATTTACATTTTTAACTTGGCACTGAGATGCTGTTTCTTTGTCATATTATGGACTTTCTTGCCAGGGCCCCATTTCTGCTTCGACTTTAAATCATGGTCATGGTGAATAACTTTGATCAGACACTAATTAGTCCCAAATCTATAAGTCATTTAGGTTAGGCCTTTAGTGTTTGCACTTTATCCTTTCAAATAGGGAGGGGGGATGCTAGAAAAGTTTGAGTAAATGATCTAAGTACCTTTTGAATAGTTGTAGAGATATTTCTGTAATCTGCGCAATAAACTGGTTATCTTAAAAATATTAAAAATCATTTTTAGCAGTTTATATTCACTTAAGCCTCACTCCAGATGGTGGCTGTCAAAATGTTTCTCATAATTAGCATTGGTAAACTAGTTTCTGTAAAAGTATGTGGATCAACAGAGTCAATTCTTCTGTAGTGTGCTGTCTCAAAGGCTGTTAAATGGTAAATATGACTATATCTAGATGTGCAAATTAATTTGTTTATTCATGAAGTTGTCTGTCAAAAGCAAGAAGTCAATCAATAAAAACTATTCATCTAGTTAAGCTCATAACTGCCTTGCCCATATCAACATGGTCCATAAAATTATCATTTTAGGCAACATTCTATTTCATTGAACTGTAGGCTTCAATTATTAAATTAGTCCGATCTCTTGGCTCCAGATGAAAGAATCCCATTTGAGCGAGTCTGAAAAGGAAACAGAGTGCAAAGAAGAACAATTTCAAATGTTGTCACTACAAAGTGACAGGTATTTAAGGTGACAGATAATGCCAATTATTTTGATTTAATCATTCCCCATTTTATTATAAATTCAAAATCACTTTGTATGTTATAAATATGCATAGTCATAACTTGTCAATTTGTGGTTAAAGATAAAAGTGAAACAAAAAGAAATGGCACAGGGCATCTTAATAATCAAACTCTGGCAGAAGAGTCCAGAGATAATTTAGAGAAGTGACTCACTTGAGCTTTGTCCAGTTTTGAGTTTGGGAAAACCAACAAATGGGAGTGGGAAGCAGGACAAGAAAGAATGTCTAGTCAAGCCCCATCATCAACCTGATTCTACAGAGGAATTCTGCAGTGTCAATTGGAACTCAGAGTTTCCTCATTGGAGGTAAAGGCAGCTTGGTTTTCACATACCACTGTTAGTTACTTATTCACTGCCCACAACCTAGAGAAACCTACCTCAAGGCACACTGGACTCCATATATCAGTCAAAAATGCTTTAGCTTCTTCTGGGATGGCATTGTAACCATGTCAAAAATGTAAGGCATAGACCGTTATGATGAAAGAGTGGACAGGAACCTGGGAGACGTGGTACAGAAATGGTTAAAGAGGCTACCAGAGGGCTCTGGGTGGGATGCTGACATGTTCATTACAAACTCTATTTGCATTATTTTTGTCCTTGATTGTTGACTTTACCATTTCCCTAACATATCATTTTCCTCTACAAGTTAGTATTCATGACTGTGAGCTTCTTTTAATTACTGTATCTTGTAACTTTCAACACAAAAGTGGGACATCTGCTTTTAATGATAGTTAGAAAAGTCATGAAAGAGAACTTATGTTGTCCTGACTTAGATCTAATACCTACTTATAAAAAAGCTATAGTCAAGGGGACAAAGTAATGTGAAGACATCATGGGTCTCTAAATGCTATATTTTAATAAACAAAGCTATTTTCATTAATAAACCAATATGCTTCTGAGACTGAGAACACTTTGTTGGTGTATGATCAGTGATATTTGTTATGTGCTTATAGGATTTTTCGTTGTTGTGTATAGTGACTCTATTTGTGACTGCATTTTAAAAGTTTAATTTTGTGTGCATGTGTGTGTACCTGAATGTCTGTATGTGCACTATATGTGTGCAGGAGCTATGAAACCATAAAATGGGCTTGATTCCCTGAACTGGAGTTACAGAACTGTAAAACACACACACACACACACACACACACACACACACACACACACACGTGTGTAGCCTAGGTCCTCTGCTTATGATCTCTGAGCCATCTCTTCAACCCTAAGTCTACATTCTTGCTTTGGTTCAAGAATACAGGTACCAGCTGCTATGAAAATAATGTAGACAGAGAGTAGAGATTGTTTTGGAAAAGAAATCCCTAAACCCCATGTCTGGTATACATGATGAAAGTTCAGCATTCATTAAATTATTCTGTCAGATTCTTAAAAGTTTTCTATTGTAATTTTTAATTTTGGAATGCATCACCTTGTTTAAAAAAGTGAATTCAAATATAAGGAACAAGCAGGTTGGTGCTGGAGAGATGGCTAAACAGTTAAGTAAGCACAAAACTATTAGAGAGAACCTGAGTTCAGTTCCTATCACCCACATTGGGTGACTCACAATTGCCTGTAACTACAGTTGTTGGGGGTCTCAGTGTCTAGCCTCCACTGATAGCTGAACTTTCTTTGACACATGCATGCACGCGAACGAGCGTGCACACACACACAATATTAAAATAAATCTTTAAAGTAATATACACCTGAAGGGGAATTGAACCACTAAGATCTTCTAAATTCATTTCTTAACCTAATCTTCCTTTGTCAAACTCTAGCTACTAAATAACTATCTAATCCACCAAGACCTCTACCATGAATATATCGGAGGTGAGGTACCTATTTGTATTTTTTTTTCAGTTTTAGAGGATGTTATTTTGCTCCCTTAACCTCCTCTTCAGTCCATATCTCTCCATCTATTGATAGTGGTCACAAGCAACTATATTAATCTTTATCAATGTGATGTTTATCCATAATCTTGGTTCACAAAGGTTAGTTTAATATTCATCAACATACTACTTATCTTTCTCACTCTGGTTGACTGTGGTTGCCTTTAATGCCAGCCAGTATAATTCTTATCCTTATTCTTAGTTTTCTATACTCTGAAATCAACAGAACATTGCATGAATATTTCAACATTCAGAGGGACAGTGTTGTTATCAAGCCTCAGCAGCTGCTGCTTATTGGTTATGAATGAGTTTTGTTCCCATTGAGAGCCATTTCCTGCACTTCACTCGATTATCTAGGTAGAGATGAAAGATTCATCCTTAAAGTGGTCTTCAGTTATCAGGTATTGAGACATAGGGTTGTAGAAAGTCACACATAGAGTTGGTAGAGTTGGGGAGTACGAGAGACGATGATAATGAGTGAATCAAAGAAACACACGTGCACAGGTTCTAGGACAGAGGTGTAAAGATACACAGAGTGGGAGGAAGAGGGAGAGAAAAGGAAATGGGAAATGGGCGCGGAAGAGGGAGCAAACACAAAAAAAGGGGCAGAATCGGAAAATACTGTGAATTTACCACAATGCATTTCCAGGGGTTTTCTGTGCCATGCGTAAGAAAAGATTGTCTACCCAGGTAAGGTGGTGAATCACTAGCATTTATGATGAACAGGTTTTCAGGACTGTATCTTATGGTAATCTGAGGCTTAGTTGAATGCTGACTGAAGTATCACTTTGTCTAGCGTTTGCTAAATGGAAAGAATCATGTGGCGACAGTTCATCCAGCTGGATGCTTGAATACATCGTTGCAGGGCAAAGAAACTTAACTTGTGGAGGCAATAATTTGAGGGAATTGAGGAATAGTTTAAAGTCTGACTGCTAGAGCTTACTCTATTATCTTGGACCTCATTTTAGGAATTGTGCTATTTTAGGTTTATTCAGTAAATGTTTGAATGCCTGCCACACTTCATACTTTATGCCAGACACCGAGAATTCGGTAAGCCATAGTTACTGTCCTCAACAAAGAAAAGAGACAATTTAAGAGTAATTTATGTGCATACCTCAGTGGAATTGAACTCATGATAGCATGGGAATATAAGAATTTCCTCTCACCTTTTGGATGATAGGCATAGTCAAGACCATTTGTGAAATATAGCGAAGGTGAAAAGGTTGAATGGATAGAATGGAATGCATAGGTCCCCCAAATCCAAAACTGTGTCCTTTGGACTGAAGAATAGTCCCAGTGTAGTTATATCAAGTTGTAATCCTTAATTTTAGTCACAAATGAGCTTCCTAATTCTGAAAGTCAAGGTAATGCTTATCCTTAATACTAATTGGCAATAGTTATTTTAATGTTGATCAACACACTGGTCAATAGTGGCTACTTTAGTGTTGATTAGTGTAATTCTGATCCCTATGCTTAGTCTTAATGCTATAAAAATGGCCTACTTTTAAATGGTTACATTTAAATGCTGACTGATGACCATTTATGGCTTTCATTGATTTATGTAACATGGTAAGTGGTCCTTTCCTCAATTCCTTATAATAAGATGATGCCTGGACTGCTATCTTTGTGTCTTCCCATCTCCATTTAGAACTAATGTTTGCTGCATTCCTGGATCATTGTTTAAGATATCCAGATGCTTTCACAATGACCATGACATATTTCTTTATCCTTGTAACCTATATTCTACCTACTTCTGGCTTTTTGTTCTTCCCATAGAAGCAGGTTGTACAATCCCTCTGCATTGATACATAGGCATTTTCAGGGTTATGGTGTAGTCTTTAATAATAATCCTTTAATAAATAAGCCTTTAATTAAAATAATAATATTACTTTGTAATAATAATTTTGGGGTAATATATGTATATTGTATATTTGTGTGTGCGTGTATACACATGTATGTATGCACATGTATGTAGAGGCCAGTGGTTGGCATTGGGTATCTTCATTAATTATTCTTCACCCCATTTTCTGAGACAGGGTTTCTCACTGAATCCGATGCTAATCAATTTGGATAGGCTGGGTTGGCCAATGAGAGCCAACTGTTTTTTTCCTGTGTCCACCCCTTGCCAGTGAGAGGCTTACAAATGCATGTTGCCAAACCTCATTTTACCAGATGTGTTGGAGGTTGGAAGTCACGTCCTCATGCTTGCACAGTAGGCTCATACTGGCTTATGCATTTCCTTAGCCTCAATTTTTAAATTATTTAGTTATTTTACTTCAGCACTCATATCTCATTTGAAGTATTTGAAAAACTATTATCCTGTTCATAAACACATATTGTAAGTAGCAAGTTCACAGTAGGCTTGAAATTCCCTATCCGTTGACTGTCAGAATCATTTCTTTGCAATCTATAAAGAAATCATAATGAAATTTGCTTATATTGTGGGCCTCATTTTATAAATTCAAATAAGATCTCCTTTTTATTCCATTCTTATCTCTCCCAACATTTTATTCACCCTGACTGCTAATGCGTTTCTAACCATCCTCAAGGGCTCGCTGAAAATGTTTTCTCTCACTAAATCTTTTCCCCAGGCATCTTAATCCACAGTGATCTTTTTATTCTTTGAGCTCCAGTAGAACTTGTTGCATCCTGAAGTATTCATCTTGGAACTTGGATTGTATTTGACTGTGTATTTTTCTTCTGTGGCAACTGAGTTGGTTAAAAAGTTAAGAATTACTTTGCAATTATCTCATATTCTCTCTTGTTGGAGCCCACGAGACTATATAGCAAAAGTACAGCTGACAAACTAATGGACAGATTCATAGGAAGTGTATATTATACTCCATATGGAGAACCTGATTGTGGAGCTCTGGGTACACTTGTCTTTTGGATAGTCATTGTCAATTCTGTTAAAATTCTTGTAAAATCATGACGTTTCTCCTTTCCATAATATCCCAAGCAGTGTATAAATCATTCATTGAGATAATCTGACTTTTTCTGTGTAGGCAACTGTACACCTTTTCCCACACTATGAAGCCTTGGCTTGAAAGTATTCACTCAGCCAAATCTTTGTTCTCATAGTCAAATCTACATAAAGCTAGTCCGCCACAACTGTTCTTATTGACAGGACTCATTGCCAAGAAAGGAGTCCTAAGCAGGATGTATTGAGCAGAGAGACAGTATGTCTGCTCTAGTAGCGACCCAGGACGGTGTAATCTACTAGCCTTTTGCTCTAACCCAACAAGTTATCAATACTTTGTAGTTATCTTTCACCTTTGTTTCAATTAACATAAGATTATAGCCTAGGAAATTAACTGTTTATGCCTTTACCCCTAGAGGTACAGGAAAGGAGCTTGAGTTGCTAATTCAGCCTCAGAGAAAAATATTCCTTCTCACCTGGGTGCTGGCAGGCATCCTTCTGGAATTAAAAGCAAAGTCTCCAGTGAGATACTGATGCAAATCAAGCAATCAAGGACTTTGCTTTCCTCCCAAGCTGAGGGTGGGGTGCAGGGTGTGGGGGGTGGGAGGGTGAGTGTGGTGGGGAGGGGGTGAGTGTGGTGGGGAGGGGGTGCTACAGTTACCAATGCTGTGCTCCCAGCCACCGGGGAAGGAAGTGAAATGCTCAGAAAGTGCAACAGCTGCATTTGTCTACAATTATTAATCGTAAACTTCTAACTTAACTGTTACTCTTAAGAAATGTAGTTAGTGCATGAAAACTTCTTAGAATTCTGTATTGATTCTTTTTTTTCTTTCCAAATTTATTTATTTATTTATTTATTTTCCTTATATATTTATTTATAAGAATTTCCACTTCTTCCCCTCCTCCCAATACCCTCCTGCTCCTCCCCACTCCCTCTCCTCCTCCCTCTCCAGTCCCAAGAACATTCAGGGTTTCCTGCCCTGTGGGAAGTCCAAGTTCCTCTCCCCTCCCTCCAGGTCCAGGAAGGTGAGCATCCAAACAGACCAGGATCTCAAAAAGTCAGTACATGCAGACAAAACAAGACCCAGTGCCATTGTCAATGGCTTCTTAGTCAGCCCCCATGTCAGCCACATTCAGAGAATCCGGTTTGATCACATGTTCGTTCAGTCCCAGTTCGGCTGGCCTTGGTGAGCTCTCATTAGATCAGTCCCCCTGTATCAGTGGGTGAATGCACCCTTCGCGGTCCTGACTTCCTTTTTCATGTTCTCCTTCCTTCTGCTCCTCATTTGGACCTTGGGGGCTCAGTCCAGTGCTCCAGTGTGGGTCTCCGTCTCTATCTCCATCCATCGTTCTGGTTCCGCCTTCCTTGCTCACCTTCTCCCTCCCTCTGCTTCTCATTTGAACCTAGGGAGTTAAGTCCAGTGTTCCAATATGTGTCTCTGTCTCTATCTCCATCCTTCGCCAGATGCAGGTTCTGTGGTGACATGCAAAATATTCATCAGTATAGAATTCTGTATTGATTCTTGATTAATCCTCCCGATATCTGCTGGGGAGCTTCACAGCCACGCCCCCCTCTGAGACCCAATGTGCTTCCTTGCTAGTAAACTGGTTTTTGTGATTCTGTGAAATGTATGCTTGTTAACTGTGTGTGTCTATAACTGGGAAACCATGTGGGATGGGTAGAACAATGAGAAACGGTGAGAGAACAGCAAGGAACACCAAGAGAGAATTGCAGAGGGCATTGGAAGAATAAATGAGTCATGATAAAAAAGACTTATGTGAGCTAATTTGTTTACCCTCAGACCCAATTAGCCAGTTTTTAACTGCTATAGTGATCCTTTTGAATCCTGAGAGGTTTAGTTGGTTTATCCCCAAAATAAACCTCAATAGTCTCTAGTGCTTAGTGATGGGAGAAAGTTGATATTCAATTCATTTATTCAGTAAACATGTGTATACTCAAGTATTAGAGTCAATATGTGATATTTGATTAAAAGAACAAATTATACATACTTGGGTATATACATATATTTTTATTATACACATTAGTTGAAAATTTATGGTTTATTTCAAGACCATGATTATAATAAATGATTCTAAGCCTTGAAGTTCATGTTAGAGTGGTTAAGAATTTATAAAAATTGTGGGTTTTCAAATTCACACATCTATTACACTCTCTACCATCTCATCATATCTTTTGGCTATCCATTTTAAGTAATACTAATGCTCTTAATGTCAGATAAAATTAAATATTGTCTAGTTGCACAACTCTGATAAACACAGAAAAAGTTACAAGTGTTGTTTTATCAACAGCTGATACATTAATAAATTTCCCATTAGGAATACATATATATATAAATCTTGTCTCTAGCCAATTATTTTCTCTATTCCATTAAATAATATTTTTCTTTAAATTTAAGAAAAAAATATAGATAAGATAACTGATTTCAAGATTTAAAATTTCTGTACAAATTTCTTTTTAGTTTGCTGGGTGGCGCAATCCATTAATCCCAGCACTGTAGAATCAGAGAAAAGCAGATCTCTGTATATTCCAGACCAGCTATGGCTATATAGTAAAGCACTGTCTCAGAGCTTTCTTTTTAGATACTTAATGTAGATATCATATTTAATCATGAATACATACTATGTATATTAAAATCACAATGAAATCGTGTATAGTTAGTATATTCTAATAAACATAAAAATGTTTTGTGGGTATTTGTGTGGTATATGTGTATGCTACAGATGTTTATGACATATGTGCATGAGTGCATGTATTTGGGTATACACATGAGGCCATAAGGAGACATCTGGTGTTCCCTCTCACTTTCTGAGTTATTATTTTGACACAAGGTCTCACTTTAAAGAAAATTAACTCTTTGAAAATTTCATACACTGTATTTTGATCATATTCACCTTCCATCCCTCAACTCTTTCCAAGTCTACTACTTCTTCCCTTTTCACCAAACTTTGTATCCTTTCATCCCCCCATGCCCTAATCAAGGTCAATTTGTGCTACCAAAATATTTTTGGATGTGTGGCCTTTCACTTTAGCATTGTCAACCTATCATGGGCTATACTTTTAGAGAATGTTAATCTTCCTCTCTCAGCAGCTAAGAACTGTGAATAGTTACCCAGCTAGAAGTGGAACTCCATGCCAAAACTGCCTCTTCAGTCTGAGATTTGGTTTGATTTAGGTTTGAAGATGTCTTGTATATGGTGTCATAGCTGTTCCAAGTTCATATGTGCAGCTTCCATGCTGTGTCCAGAAGACACATCTCTGGCTCTCAAACTCTTTCTTTCACTTTTTTTGCAATGATACCTGAACATATATATGTATATATTCATTCTACTTAGAAATGAACATCCCATAATCTGTGTGTTGATCATCATCTATTGCATGGAGAAGCTTCTCTGGTGGGCTTAAAAGAACTTTGGGTATGCCAAGTCACTAAGAATTGGTTTATGTCCATATGGCAGAATATTAGTAGTAGGTTCTTTCTTAGGGCCTATTGTCTATCTGTCTGTCTGTCTGTCTGTCATCTGCCTGCCCACCTGCCTATCTCTCCATCCATCCCTCTGTCTGTCTGTCTATCTATGCTCCTGGAGGGATGGTTCAGCAACAGTCTTCCAGAGGAACAGCTTCCTTTCCCAGTACTCATATAGGGACTCACAGCCATTTGTGATTCTATTTCAAGGGAACACGATGCCCTCTTCTGGCTTCTGTGTGCACTACTGCTAGCCAGGTATGGTCTTCATCAAGTGCAGCAGGCCTTAAATGCAATCAGAAAGTGATTGGCTACTCTAACATGCATACCACCATTGCCTCATGGGTATATATTACCAATCAAGTTGTTATTGATACAACAGTCTTACTGGTTCTGGGTCTAGGCTAGCAGCCAGCAAGTGATATTTCTGTGTCTGTCTTCCCTTCACTCTACTGCTCTGGCTACAGGCACATGTTCAGCTTCTCCCAGCTTTTTAGGTGAATGCTAGGAATTCAAATTCAGTTTCTCATGCTTGTACAGTGAACATTCTTTCCCATTTAGTCATCTGGTGTGGTAAGTGTTATTCCATTGGGACACTTTAAGAACTAACCACGCCTATCCCAGCCACTTTTGACCGTCCCCCCGCCCCCCCCCCCCCGTCATCTTCTTTCTCTCTCACGTGTGTGTGTGTGTGTGTGTGTGTGTGTGTGTGTGTGTATGTGTGGGTGCGTGTGTGTGTTTGTCTCGTCTCGTGTGTACGTGTGTCTTTGTTCTCTCTCTGTTTTTCTCTTCTTTAAGCAATAAATGTCTCCCTCTTCTTTAAATAATGCTATGTCCTATGAGTCTTTTATCCGCCGTAACCGCCCGCCTGACTCCCCCGGCCGCATGGCGCTGCAGGGACTCACGGCCATCCTTGTCAGACTCTGTGAGCTGCGGGGCCATCCCATCATCATTATTTTTAAAAGAACAATATTTTGGTGCCGTGACTCGGAGAGATTCACCCGCCAAAGGCCAGAGTTCCAGCTTCACATTTCATCTGGGACACTGACCACCAACTTCCTGGACTGAATCGGAACCGAGGACTTCTCAACCCCGCCAACTGCCTGGACTCCTTGCTACAAACAACACCGGCTTCTAATTGTAAGTTTCCTCACTCCAGCCAGCTTATCTGAGCCTTTTTAACTTGGGATTGACCGGTCCTCCCGGTGTTTCTGGGCTCGGGGAGGGGTACTTCTCTGCCCTGTTGCTGGCATCCATTAAGGCTTGTGTCCTCTGTTAAGCCTGTGCATTCCCGCACCTGGGGACCCGGGGTTCCCAGGCTTCTTCCTCTTTATTTCAGTCTTTTCTTCCTTCCAACTTTTCTCATGGATGTAATTGGCTGATCCGGTTTGACCTATACCCCCACATGTGGATTGAGGACGCTCACCCGCGTGTCCAGGGTGGTCGATTATTTGCATCTCACCTAAACGGGGAGCCGTTCCCCATAGGCTCGAGATGCCACGGTTTTTTGCTGGTTTTTCACGGTCTTGATCTGGGAAAGAAAGTTGTACCAGCCTAAATATGCCTTAAATAGTCTGTTTATGCGGGTTTTCCACGATTCAGAGTGCATAACAACCAGGCGGCCCCCGGCTTTTAAAATTCCCACGGTCTTTCCATTCAAGCCACAACACGTGGCCGCCGCCATGTTCATTGGGGTCAGATGACTTTATCGCTAGATTCACTGAGAGCCAGATCATGCGACCAGGCCCTCCCACTGTTATGTATGTCCCGTTTTCCCCTCCCCCTTCTCAGTGTTCACTGAAATCTCTCCTTAGCTGTAATTACAGGTGTTTTGCATAGTGACGTGCTTTCTGATAGGGCCCATCAGAAACATATACTTTGCCTAATTCCTGTTGTCTATGTATAATGATTGTTCATTTCATCTCGTTTCAGACTACAAAATCATAAACTGGTATGTACTTTTAAGCTGTTTTTTTTTTTACCATTGTCAGTTCTGCCACTAATCTTAATGTTACAAACAGTTTTTTTCTTTCTGTCTGTCTTTTTACAAATGTGGATCTTACTTATTAAGAGTCAATACAGTCAAACTCAAACCCAATCTTCCAGACAGATTCTATACTGCAGCTACACCTAATAATCAGCCCTCAACTGCTCAGAGATCTGGGGATGCGATATTTAAATGTTTAATTATTTAAAAAAACTTTTCATAACCAAAAGAGACAGGTTGGCTCTTAGCAAGCACTCTGTTTCCTCCAAGAAGACAAAAGACAGACGGTCACGTCACTGACCAGCATCCATCTGCAGTTTGCTTCGACTGCCAAGTGCTGACCATTGGGCAAAAAACTGCCTATCACCTAAACTAGAGACCTCCAAATGTGGACATAATCACTGGAATCAACAGTCTAGCTGCGCAGGTAAGGTAGACCTGTCTTCCTAAAGATTTCATAGTCCACAGGGTCTTCAAAAGCCTGGCAGGCTCTACATTAAACAACAAAGGTCAAATGCAACCTTCAGCGACCAGGGAGGACCAAAGAGTAGCTCTGGGTGCCAACCAAGTAAGTTCTCTGTCATTTTTTAATCAGTAACTCAAATAAAATCTTATCCTTCTCAAAGATCTCTGACAGTCTGATAGCTGAGAGGTTTTGCCAGGTTGTCTCACCAAATAAAAATACTTTTCATTATAATTTCTGTTTTTACCAACCCAAGGAGTTCTTAATACAATATATATGTCTAAAACTTCTGTTTTTCTTATAAGTTCCAGGGAGCCGAATTAAAAAACCCACTGTACACAGGTCAGATACAAACCTCTCAATTTCCTGGTCCTAAAATTTTTTCTCAATTTAACTTTGTCCTCTGTTCTGTCAATACCCTAACCAGGTACAAGGGACATTTCCATGCCACAGACACCTGTCCTGTTGGGAGCAGAGACCAGCTATGCCAGGATGTGACCAACACCCAGCTTCTCTCGGATCTCCCTCACCCCCACACCCCCCCCCAAAGACGAAGCCCACAAATCAGCTGGAAGCAATCTTGAGAATTCGCCGCCCCAATTCCTTCAACCTGTAATGTCTAACCTTCTACTTTTTATTATAAAAAGGATCTGGGAATGTTATTCCATTGGGACACTTTAAGAACTAACCACGCCTATCCCAGCCACTTTTGACCCTCCCCCCGCCGCCATCTTCTCTCTCTCTCACGTGTGTGTGTGTGTGTGTGTGTGTGTATGTGTATGTGTGGGTGCGTGTGCGTGTATGTGTTTGTCTCGTCTCGTGTGTACGTGTGTCTTTGTTCTCTCTCTGTTTTTCTCTTCTTTAAGCGATAAATGTCTCCCTCTTCTTTAAATAATACTATGTCCTATGAGCCTTTTATCTGCCGTAACCGCCCGCCTGACTCCCCCGGCTGCATGACACTGCAGGGACTCACGGCCATCCTTGTCAGACTCTGCGAGCCGCGGGGCCATCCCATCATCATTATTTTTAAAAGAACAATAGTAAGTCTTTCTGTATATGTGTTGTTTTTATTGGTTAATGAATAAAGAAAGTGCTTTGGCCTTTGATAGGGCAGAGTAGAGCTAGGCAGAAAAACTAAACTGAACGCTGGGAGAAAGTAGGCAGAGTCAAAGAAGCCATGTAGCTGCTAGAGGAGACAGACACCTCTGCTGGAGCCTGCCAAAACTTTGCAAGTAGATCACGGCCTCGCGGTGATGCACAGATTAATGAAGAAGGGTTAGTTTAGGATATAAGAGCTAGCTAACAATGCGCTTAAGCTATTGACCAAGCAGTATTGCAATTCATATAGTTTCTGTGTGATTATTTCAGTTCTGAGCAGCCAGGAACGAACTAACAGCCTCTGACAACAGTCATCTCCCTAATCCTAAAATTGTCTTAAAATATTATAAAATTATGAATCATTTTTAAAAATAGTAAACTTGTGGGAGAACAGCAAACTTCTTGAGAAAGAAGGAAAACACTTTGTGGGCAAGAATAAAATGATAGTTTGACTACCCAGAACAAGGCAATAAACCAAAGTTCATGTTTATTAACTGTTGAGCTTATTGTTTATTGAATTGAATTAGAATTATCTGAGGGAGCACAGATAAATGTTTATGAAACATATGATTGTGATATTCTTTATACAATAAGACCTATTTAATAAATTTTATTTAAAATGGGAGATTCCCTTAACAGTCTGTTGAAATTTGTGGCTCCTTTCTCTGAATAATGTTTTGACAAGCATAAAATAGATTGTATATCATTAGGTGTCACCACGTCCACAGATGCCTCGATATTTTTTTATCCACAAGTTTCTTAGTCTATGGATTCTAGGTTATAAAACCCTAAACTTAGGGTGTGTGGGACTAGTGAATTGTATAAATCACCATGGATAAATAACTCTTGTTTCTATGTACATATATCATGTGGAAATTTTAATATATTTTACTTGTGATGAAATCTGAGGAGTAGAAATAACTTTGATAAAAGTGCCAGAAATATTGTCCCCAACGTTATGCTGTAAATATGCATTTTTGAGACCAATAAATAAAAATATGTCTAATAAATAATGATTTATGTAGGTTCTTGTGGAAAGGGAAAAATTAACTCCTTGGAGACAACTCAGGATTTCTCTGTGTTATATATAAAAATCAAAGAGAAAACAAAGGTGTATGTGTAACTACTGATACCTAATTAATATTTTTATCTATTAAATTTGTGTTTATCTGTTTAAAGTCTCATTGGAAACTCATTTATATATGTTTTCATTACTCCACATAAAACTGATCATAGCTAGTTATAATCCTGCATTTCAAAAGTTTAGTTCAGCTATAGCATATAATAATCATTTGTTCAGAGGATGGAGAGAATGACATTTATGACATGGATAAACACACACAAGTTTAAATTATTAATAGGTAACTGAATTGTGTCTTGTACTACATTTGACTATAGGGTCCCCCCCCTATTTTCCTCTTTTGTTTCATTCAGAAATATTCATGCTATTTTTAGCTGGATCTGCTATAAGTAAACAGATATGAAATCCTTCTCTCTAATTTTTAGTCTCATCTCATTTAAAAGTTGGTTGCCAGATGGGAGTGGTGGTATATTGATATTTCATTTGAATTTTTATAATTAAAGCTTGCTTGACGTTCAGAGAGTAAAACAGCCGTACTGATAAGCCTTACAGACCAGGCAGTGGTGACATACACACATTTAATCCTAGTAGTCATACTAATTTGCCATAGAAACCAGGTGGTGCATGCCTTTAATCCCAGAACTGGAGAGGAATATAAAATGGGAGGAGACATCTCGCACACACAGTCTCATTCTGAGGTTCCTGGAGGCAGAATCACCATTTCAGACTGAGGTAGAGGGAAGAGTCAGTGGCTGATTGTTTTTCTGATCTTCAGATTGAACCCCAATTTCTGTCTCTGAGTTTATGTTAGTTGTGCTACGTGGCGGCACACACCCTTAAGCCTAGCACTTAGGACGAAGAGGTGAGTAAGATCAAGGTCAGGAAGGGCCACACCATAAGATTCTGCCTCAAAACACAACAAAACAAAACGACAGCAAAATCTAGTACATGTAGCACATTCATATTCTCTATCGCCCTTTCTCTTCTTGCCCTTCTTTCTCCCTCCTCAGGCTGGTGTAATGGCCTAGTGGTTCAAAACATTCATTGGTTGGTCTTCTAGAGGATCATCAGCTTATCCAAAGGAAGAGATCGTTAACGCTATTATCACTGCTTGAAAGTATAATTATTTTTTCCCTTAAGGAAGTTGTTCAAAACAGTTTATTGAAGTTTCTAAGCTATTTAATAGGTTTGTAGATAGGAAGTTATTTATCATTCTATTCTGCAGAAGCCCTCCATATATTCTCATCACTATTCAGGCATTTCTTTTAAAAATGAAGATATAAAATCATGACGGTCTTCATACAGGCATATCATATACTTTGATCTAAGATATCTAAATCAAATCTGTCAATTCAAGAGTAACCTCATGAATTTCAAAGTGAACTCTAATCTGGCTTGTTTCACCCATAAGTATGGTAGGTATGGCTGTCTAATTGTTTATAAACCATTAGAACAAATGAAAAGGAAATGCATTGTGTATAATCAGACATAGAAGTCACATGTATTAAGTGCTCTTTGTTGACTTTATAGAGACTATTCTGCCTACTGCCAAATAGTGTGTACTGTACAAATTATCATGAAAACTAAATCTGAGGGAAAAAAAGCAATATGTGGATTCTTAAAAACATTTCTGATTATCATTTGGCTTATCATCATATATCTGTACATTTAGACCCAAAATATGTACTATTTTCATGATTGTTATATGACACATTTTTATGCAAAATTATTTATTTTATTTTATATGCATGAGTGTTTGTTTGCATGTATGTGTGTACACCTCATGTGTATCTGGTGATCACTTGAGCCAGAAAAGGGCATCAAATACCTTTGAACTGAAGGTACAGACTTGATACTGGGACCCAAACCTGAGTCCTTTTCAAGAGCAGTAAAGTGTTCTTACTCACTGGTCTATCTCACTAGCACCACAGTTTTAATGTTTATAAATCTTGACAGCTTTCCCTTTCTTTTACAGATCTAAAAATCTTAAAATTCATATTCACAAAATGGATGAAGTAGGACATTCTCTAAACCAAACATATATGTTATCCTCATATTTCAATAGTTCTGAAATAACTATTTATTATCCATGTGATGGTCTATTGTTTTCTCCCCCAAAAGCCACTATTTGTCTGATATCATTTAATTATAACTTCTATAATTCATGGTGTCCCAGAGAAAAAGAAATATAGAATAATAACTATTGTTTAGCTTGGAAAAATATTACTACTGAATTTGATCACGCCTTTAGGATTTCTTGTGGGCGTTTGTAATAAAATTAAATTAACTAATATATACATATATGTGGATTTCATTATAGAGGAATAGAACTATTGAAAATAGAGAAGATAGACCTTCCAAACATGCACAAAATTGTCCCTGAGTTAGAGAAGACTCAAGCATGATCTGGAAGTCCTTTCAAATATTCCTATAGCTAAAAGAAGAGTAGAACCTGAGTGAATTCTATATTCAGACAAGGCTTTGGAATACTACTGGTAAAGCAGAAAGTATTATGTATTGAAATACACGTATGTACACATATATACATATGTAACTATTTACAACTGTGTATTGACTATAAGTTTTTTTGTATCATATATATATAAACAAATATTTCATTAAGCTCTGTGAGTTTATAATATTACTGTGATGCATGTGCATACCAATATTTAATATAAATTTTAGCTATGCAATTTCTTCAGGCTAAACTTTGATGAAAATACAGATTGAGTTTCTTTGATTTCAATGTTAGGGTGTTGAGAACATGACTTTAATCAGGCTTTAGTATTCTGAGGCACATGGAATATTGTGGCGGTTTGAATAGATATGGACCCCATAGAGCCACATATTTGAATGTTTGGCCTATAGGGAGCAGCACTAGTCAGATGTGTGCCTTGTTAGAGCAAGTGTGTCCTTGTTGGAGGTAGTGTGTCCCTGGAGGTAGGCTTTGAGGTCATATAAGCTCAAATCTGGTCAGTAGGACACAGCCCCCTTCTGCTGCTTGTGGACCAAGATGTCGAACTCTCAGCTTCTTCTCCAGCATCATCTCTGAATGCATGCCACCATGTCCTGCCATGACAGCAATGGACTAAACTTCTGAAACTGTAAGCCAGCACCAATTAAATATTTTCCTTTATAAGAGTTTTCAAGGTCATGTTATCTCTTCACAACAATAAAACCTACCTAAAACAATTATTTCCTAATGCTTTTCGATATCAGGAACCACATCATCTACTAAGACTTAGGGTCGATCAGTGCTGTGTATTCATTTTATTATTGTACTTAAATTCATGAAGAGGTGTGAGTGATAGGTTATTCAAGTTTCATTAATATTCCTCTTCTACGGCAATATTGAGAATAGTTCTTATTTGTTATTGTAGAAAAGACAAAGATGGTAATTTCTTTATAGTTACAATAGTTTAGGCTAACAAATGTTTCATATTGAATTAATGTTTGAGGAAAGAACAAGTGTTATAAAACATATTTGATTGGATTGTTCCTTTTTGGAGATTTACCCACACACATGCTTGCACTATGGACATTTTGCCTGAACGAATCTTGAAAGTAAGCTTTGTTTATCTGAGCATGGTATTTTGAAACTTATGTTTTGCTTCCTATATTTTTATTGAATAACTTTAGAGTATTTTTTCATATTAAATGAATGGTTCTTTTTTAAAAAGTGGGTTTTGGTTGTGTTGTTGTTGTTTTTTTACCTGAGTTCATGTACATGCCTTGTTCCATGAGACCTATTTATTTTTCGATTGTCACATTTTCCGTCTTTATTGCTGGGCTTATTATATATCTATCTGACACTAGCGTATTTTCCTTTTTCCACTGTAATGCCAGCATCAACACCTAACACCTAATGCCCCCTAGTTGTCATATTTCTTCTGAGAACCATAATTAACAAGATGCATACATCATTGATGTTTACATGCAACAGATGGCTTAGCTGAGAGAGCTAGATAAATTTAGATTGTGTTGGGTATGTATGAGTAATATCTTGGAAGAGAAAATTGTGTAGAGAAAAATGACTTGAATTTTGCTTCAATTTGAGAACTCAGTAAGCTCAGCTTTGGAGAAATACATCTTTTCAGAAAACTGAAATTTTTTGAAGGTTTGACATATAGTTAGTTTTGGTGAAGAACTGTCCTTAATAAGGGAAAACTCACGGATTCAAGTTTTGACCCTTGACAAATCAAGCTCAATAGAAAACAATTAGGGGATTAATCATTAATGACCCTTTTCATTATATTTATAATAAGTGCTGGATAGTGTGTCAGTGATTACTGGTAGGTAAACGAGTTAATAAAAGAACACAAGTGTGAATGAATGACTGCCAAAGATAAAGTCACAGCTTAAAATATCCTTTCATATGTGTTTTGTTTGAAGCACATAGCAGATTAATATGTGGAAATTATTTTTCCTATTCTAAAGTCAGTGAAGACGAAGTTCAAAAGAAAAAGGTATAGGGAGTTTCCCATTTGTTCCAGATGGTAAATGATGGAAATGGAATGGTACCAGAATTTGAGGTTGTGAACTTCCTACTTGTGGTTATACTTAACTATGTCCTGTTATCCTCATTTAATCTGATCCTGAATTTCAAGTTTCTAACTGATGTTTAGTTTTACTTACGGCTTATGAGAGAAGAGCAATTGTTCTTGATTAAAGAATGACACCTCATTCTTCTTATGACAGTATATTTCAACATTGATGGCAGGCACTATCTTAAACGTTTATGTGTGTAGACACTTATTGTGATATTTTATGTTTCTACTTTTTCAAGAGCAGAGAGCTGTTTGCAATGCCTTACAAACTGAATTTAATTCAAGCTTTTACACATATGCCTATATACATTTTCAAAATATTTCCTTAACTTTTGAGCCTGAAATTTAAAAAAAAAGTGTGCTTATATGTGTATATAAACATGCGGAGAGAACATATGTATGTGCAAGCAGGTGGTACAACATATGTGTGAAGGTCAGAAGGTGACTTTTAGGAGTTGGTTTTTGCCTTCCACCTTGTAAAGGTAGAGTATCTCTTATTTTGCCATTGCCCAATTTACTCCAGACGAGGTAGTTTTCAAGCTGAACAATTCTCCTATCTCTTTCTCCCATTTCAGGACAGGGGTGCTGGGATTAATGAACACCACAGCATACAGCTTTTTCTTTACATGGGTTCTGAAGTTTGAATCAGGCTGCCAGATATGTGTGATTAGCACGTTTTAGCTGTTGAGCCATCTCCACAGCCAATAATAATAATAGTGATATCATCATCACCATCATCATCAACAACAACAACTAGAAAGTGTTAGGATAAGAGCATATCCTGGAGATTGAACCAAGGGTGTATGAAATGGTAGGGCAAATACTTTACTACTGAGCTAACATAGTCTATGGACCTGAGTTTTGTACTGATTAACTAATACTCATAAATAGAATAACTTCCCCACGTTCAGAACTGTTGTTGTTTTAATATGGTTTTGTGGTTTGTTTATTTTTCATCAGCACTGAGGATTGAACCCAGAAGTTTTCATATGACTGGTTAACTCTCCACTACTGAATCCTCAGATTAAAATCCTCTTCTTCAGAAAAAAATAACTGTGAGTTGACACTTTTCCATTTCAAGGAAAGAAGGAAGGGTGGGCTTTGATCTCTATTCGGGAGATGCCAGGGATATTCCTTCCTGGAGTTGCAATAATCAAAAAGGTCTGCAAATACTAACCAAATGTCTCAAATGAGAGTCCTGGTTAAGAATAACTTAAAAATTTTGAAAAGACCAGATCACTAAATTCCACTATTCCGCTTAACTCGCAGTCCCATGACTCTCAAGTAGGTTTATATGGTAAGCTAGAACCTCTCACTTTCTAGCATCTAGCAGAATAAACCGACATTTTGAAGGCTGTCCATCCTTTTTGGAGTATGATTTCTCTGAAAATGCAATGTTAGGTTAGATGAAATCAACTAAGGTTGCAGACAAAAAATCAGAAGCCAAAATTTAGCTTCATTGTTTCTTATGTGATGTGATACAGAAATGACAATGATATCTGACTGAGGAGCTCGTGTTTCACAACAAACTAGTGATTGTCTCTCAAAAGTCACACTTTTTATATGAAAATAAAGCAGAAGGACATAAGGTAAAGGACACTTTGGGGTTGTATTCTATCTGTTATTTATTTTCTACCAGCTCAGTTCTGATCAGTTTGTGAGGTCACCGAGATGAAATGAAGGGGGTACTGGTATGTCATGAGAAGGTCCAAAATCCACTTTGAAGCTTTTCTCCTAACATATAGAACAGCTTATGTGTTTTTGTAATCTCTGAAAAAACATTTTAATTTCTTAAAAATGAAAGTAGTAATTCCAAAATCACATACTTTTGGGGAAATTAATGTAGCCCTGATCCCCAAGTGGAGTTTCAAGATCAGCCACACCTTAACAACCAGGACACTTGCTAGAAATAGAAATTATTGCCTTCTCTCTAACCCTCTCCCCTTCCAACAACCATCCCACCACCCCATGCACCCGAGGTTACCTGGGACTCTTGTCTATTTCCAATCTATTGGTTCCCTGGCCAGGCCTACTTAATGAGGCACTTCAGGCACTGGGGTCCATTGATCTGTGTTCTAACAAATTACTTAGGAAGTTCAGACTGTGATACACAGTTAACTTTGAGAACCAGTAGACTATATTAAAAGTGCAAACAATATATGAATACCTTCCTTTTCGTTGACTTTCTAATCTATGGGTAAATGCTGACACTGTACTTTACTTTCTGCATTGTTCTTCCTGGGTATTTGTTTTAAATGCCTGGAAGGCCATCAAGCAGAGTAGATAATATGTGAAAATAAGTTGAATGGATAAATGAATGACTGCACAGGATGTTATTAATTTCAAATTTAGGGTGGACATATTCAAACATGTATTTTGTTATGGTAGGTTTGCCAGTTTTAAAGTCTTAGGTGTGTTTTGAAGGAAGGACTATAATAAGAACCTGATTTATCTTGGGAATTGATAGATAATGGAACTGGGAGAGAAACTGAAAAGATTTTGGAAAGATTAAAGTGAGAAAAAATTTTTTCTGTATAGCATCTTACAATCTACAGCTTGGTATAAACTTGTATTTAATCCTTCTCAGTTTTTCTACTTTTCTAAGTTTGTTTCCAGATTAAAGGAACTCAAATTATACTTTGAAATTTTGACTCTCATAAATAACCCAATCTATCAGATTTATAGTTAATAATATGGATTATAAAGGAGATAAACATGCTAAATTAGAGTATCAGATCATGCCTTGAAGCTCTATTCACTGGACAATTTTTTTGATGCTGTCATTTTCTCCTTCCTAGGTGGATCCATGTATTTCCCCCTTAGGGTCTTCTTTGTTGTCTAAGTTCTCTGGGTTTGTGGACTGTAGGCTGGTTATTCTTTGTTTTATTTCTAAAGGCTACTTATGAGTGAGTGTATATTATATTTGTCTTTCTGGGTCTGTATTACCTTACTTAGTAGGGGTTTTTCTAGTTCTGTCCATTTGCTTGCAAATATCAAGATGTCATTATTTTTTTTAACCATTGAGTAGTGCTCCATTGTGTAAATGTACCATATTTTCCTTATCCGTTCTTCACTTGAGGGGCATTTAGGTTGTTTCCAGGTTCTGGCTATTACAAATAATACTGCTATGAACATAGTTGAGCAAATGCCCTTCCAGAATGATTAAGCATCCTTTGAATATATGCCCAAGAGTGGTATTACTGGTGATAGATATGGATCTATTTGCATTCTTCTAAATGTCAACATTCAGTTATGCCAGCACCATTTGTTGAAGATGCTTTCTTTTTTCCATTATATAATTTTAGGGGTTTTAATTAAGTGTTCATAGGTATGTGTGCTGAAATTCGGGTCTTTGATTAGATTCCACTGGTCCTCCTGTCTGTGTTTATGACAGTACTAAACTGTTTTCATTACTGTAACTTTAAAGTAGAGTTTGAAATCAGGGATTGTGATGCCTCCAGATGTTCCTTTATTGTAGAGGATTGTTTTGTCTATTCTGGGTTTTTTTTTATTTTCCATATGAAGTTGAGTATTGTTCTTTCAAAGTTTGCAAAGAATTTTGCTGGGATTTTGGTGGGTGTTGCATTGAATATGTAGGTCACATTTGGTAAGATTTCATTTTTACTATGTTAATTCTACCTATCTTGAAGAAGAGACCTGGTCAGTCATCCTCATCACCTTAGATCATGAAACCAAATATGGACAAGTTCAACAGAGCTACAATATACAGGCTATCCATTAAAAAAAATCCTACCTATGTTAGAACATGGGAGAACCTTCATTTTCTGATGTCTCCTTTGATTTCTTTCTTCAAAGATTTAAAGTTCTTGTCATACAGTTCTTTCACTTGCTTGGTTAGAGTTGTCCCAAGTTATTTTATGTTATTTGTAGCTATTATAAAGGGTGATGTTTCTCTTGTTTCTTTTTCATCCCATTTATTATCTGTACATAGGAGGACTACTATTTTTTTTAGTTAATCTTATATCCTGCTACATTACTAAAGGTATTTATCAGTTGTAGGAGTTCCCTTGTGGAATCTTTGGCATCACTTGAGTATACTATCATATCATCATCAAATAGTGAAGTTGGACTTCTTTTTCAATTTGTTTTCACTTGACCTCTTTTTGTTGTCATATTGTTCTAGCTAGAACTTCTAGTACTATATTGAACATATATGGAAAGAGTAGACATTCTTGTCTTATTCCTGATTTTAGTGGAATCACATTAAATTTGTCTCCTAGTTTGATGTTGGCCATTGGTTCACTGTATATCGCCTTTATTATGTTAAGGTATGTTCCTTGTATGCCTGCTCTCTCCAAGACCTTTATCATGAAGGGATGTTGTGTTTTATGCATTTTTTTTTGTATTTTGTACCATCCCTGCATCTCTGGGATGAAGCTTACTTGGTCATGGTGGATGATTTCTTTTAGTTGTATTTTTATATTTGGTTTGCCAGGATTTTACTGAGTATTTTTGCATCAATGTTCATGAGGGAGATTGGTCTGTAATTCTTAGTTGTGTCTTTGTGTGGTTTTGATATCACAGGAAAGCCATACTAGGAAGATGCTGGGAAGAAGAAGGGTGGAGACTGAGGAGTCTCAAGTCAGAAGCAGAGGAAGCAGGATGTATAGAAAATGAGGTAACAAGCCATGAGACATGTGGTAGAACTTGGATCAGAAATATGGGTTAATTTAAGTTGTAAGAGTTAGTTAGCAACAGGCCTAAGCTGTCAGCAAAGCATTTGCAATTAATAAGTCTCTGTGTGGTTATTTGGGAACTCACTGGTGGTCCTGATGAAAAGCTCCATTTACACTTCATTCTCTTTATCATAATGTTTTTCAACATAATGTTTCTTATTGGTTATTTGTGAGTTTCACATATTCTGGTGAGTATATGGGCACCATAAATTGGACTTGTTTTTTTCTTCTTTTTTGGAGAATGAGGTCGTAAGAGTTGGGGGTTGACCTGGGAAGACTGGGAAGTGAATGTGATTAGGGTCTAGCGGCACTCATTTTTTTTCAAAATAAAGATTTATTTCTTTTTTCAAAATATTCATATTTAAATATTTTTATTGTTCTTATTGAGCTATGTATTTTTATCTGTTCCTCTCTCTTCCTTCTCCCTCGCCTTCTGCCCATTCCCATGATCCCCATGCTCCCAAATTACTCAGGAGATCTTGTCTTTTTCTACTTCCCATATAGATTAGATTCTAATAGCATTCTTTTTTTTGAAAGTAATTTTATTAAATTATAAAAGTTTCCATTTCCACCCCTCCTCCCAACACCCTCCCACTCCCCCCACTCCCTCTCCTCCTCCCTCTTTGTCCCTAAGGGCAGTCAGGGTTTCCTGACCTGTGGGAAGTTCAAGTTCGTCCCCCCTCCCTCCAGGTCCAGGAAGGTGAGTATCCAAACAGACTGGGTCCCCAAAATCCAGTATATGCAGAGGAAACAAGTCCCAGTGTCATTGTCAATGGCTTTTCAGAAAGACTCCGGGCCAGCCACATTCAGAGAATCCGGCCACATTCAGAGAATCTGGTTGGATCACGTCTTCGTTCAGTCCCAGTCCAAATGGCCTTGGTAAGCTCTCATTAGATCCGTCCCCTTGTATCAGTGGGTGATAGCATCCCTCGCAGTCCTTATTTCCTTTTTCATTTTCTTTGTCCTTCTGCTCCTCATTTGGACCTTGGGGGGCTCAGTCCGGTGCTCCAATGTGGATTTACGTCTGTATCGCCATCCATCGTTGGATGAAGGATCTATGGTGATAAGCAAAATATTCATCAGTATGGTTATGGGCCAAGGCCGGTTCAGGCACCCTCTCCTCTGTCCAGAGAACAATCTGGGGATCTCTCCTTGGACCTGGGATCCCATATATAATCAAGTCTCCTGTAAACCCTAAAATGGCTTCCTTAGTTGAAATATATTCTTCCCTGATCCCATATTCATCCTTCCTCCCTCCCCCCATCCCGGTCCACCGAGCTTTCCCCATTCCTCCCCTACTCCCTTCTCTCTAACCCTCTCCCCTTCCAACAACCCTCCCACCCCCCCACCCCCCATGCACCCGAGGTTACCTGGGACTCTTGTCTATTTCCTACCTCCTGGCGGATAGCTAAATAATCTTCATCAAGTTCATCTTCTTATTTAGCTTCTCTAGGATCTCGAATAATAGGCTCAAAGACCTTTAACTATGGTTAGAATCCACTTATGAGTGAATACATACCGTGTTCCTCTTTTTGGGTCTGGCTTACCTCACTCAGTAAAGCGTTTTCTATTTCCATCCATTTGCATGCAAAATTCAAGATGTCATTGTTTTTTACCGCTGAGTAAAACTCTAATGTTCTAATGTTCCACACCTTTTTAAACCATTCTTCTATTGAGGGGCACCTAGGCTGCTTCCAGGTTCTGGCTATTACAAATAGTGCTGCTATGAACATAGTTGAACAAATACTTTTGCAGTATGTTAGGGAATCTCTAGGGTATATTCCCAAGAGTGGAATTGCTGGGTCCTGAGGGAGGTTGACTCCCAGTTTCCTGAGAAACCGCCACACTGATTTCCACAGTGACTGCACAAGTTTGCATTCCCACCAACAATGGATGAGTGTTCCCCTCATTCCACATCCTCTCCAGCATAGGCTATCAGTGGTGTTTTTGAGTTTGGCTATTCTGACAGGTGTAAGATGATATCTCAAAGTTGTTTTGATTTGCATTTCCCTGATCGCTAAGGAGGTTGAGCATGACCTTAAGGGCCTTTTAGCCATTCGAAGTTCATCTGTTGTGAATTCTCTGTTCAGATCAGTACCCCATTTTTTAAATTAGGTTAATTATGGTTTTAGAGTCTAGTTTCTTGAGTTCTTTGTATATTTTGGAGATCAGACCTTTGTCTGATGAGGGGTTTGTGAAGATATTCTCCCAGTCGAAAGGTAGCCTTTTTGTCTTACTGACAGTGTCCTTTGCTTTACAGAAGCTTCTCAGTTTCAGTTGGTCCCATTTATTCATTGTTTCTCTCATTGTCTGCACTCCTGGGGTCCTACTTAGGAAGTGGTCTCCTGTGCCTATATCTTGTAGACTACTTCCCACTTTCTCTTCTATCAGGTTCAAAGTGGTCGGATTAATGTTGATGGCTTTAATCCATTTTGACCTGAGTTTTGTGCATGGTGTTAGATATGGATCTATTTTCATTTTTCTACAGGTTGACATCTAGTTATGCCAGTACCATTTGTTAAAGATGCTATCCTTCTTCCATTGTATACCTTTAGCTCCCTTGTCAAAAATCAGGTGTTCATAAGTTTGTGGGTTAATACCCGGGTCTTCTATTCGATTCCATAGGTCGACTTCTCTGTTGTTATGCCAATACCAAGCTGTTTTCAACACTGTTGCTCTGTAATAGAGTTTGAAGTCAGGGATGGTAATGCCTCCAGAAGTTCCTTTATTGTATAAGATTGTTTTGGCTATCCTGGGTTTTTTTGTTTTGCCATATAAACTTGATTATTGTTCTCTCAAGGTCTGTGAAGAAGTTTGGTGGAATTTTGATGGGAATTGCATTGAATCTATAGATTGGTTTTGGTAGAATTGCCATTTTTACTATGTTGATTCTCCCAATCCAAGAGCAGGGGAGGTCTTTCCATTTTCTGGTATCCTCCTCAATTTCTTTCTTCAAGGAGTTAAAGTTCTTGTCAAATAGGTCTTTCACTTCCTTGGTTAGAGTAACCCCAAGATATTTTATGCTATTTGTGGCTATCATGAAAGGTGATGTTTCTCTGATTTCCCTCTCTGCTTCTTTATCCTTTGTGTATAGGAGGGCAACCGATTTTTTGGAGTTGATCTTGTATCCTGCCACATTACTAAAGGTGTTTATCAACTGTAGGAGTTCTTTGGTAGAGTTTTTGGGGTCGCTTATGTACACTATCATATCCTCTGCAAATAACGGAAGTTTAGCTTCATCCTTTCCAATTCGAATCCCCTTGATCCCCTTATGTTGTCTTATTGCTATTGCTAGAACTTCAAGCACTATATTGAAGAGGTATGGAGAGAGTGGACAGCCTTGTTGTGTACCTGATTTTAGTGGAATGGCTTTGAGTTTCTCTCCGTTCAATTTGATGTTAGCTGTCGGCTTGCTATATATTGCTTTTATTATATTCAGGTATGATCCTCGTAAACCCAATCTCTCCAACACCCTTATAATAAAGGGGTGTTGAATTTTGTCAAATACTTTTTCAGCATCCAATGAAATGATCATATGGTTTTTTTCTTTCAGTTTATTTATATGATGGATTACATTGATAGATTTGAGTATGTTGAACCAACCCTGCATCTCTGGGATGAAGCCCATTTGATCATAATGTATGATTTTGCTATTGTATTCTTGGATTCGTTTTGTCAGTATTTTATTGAGTATTTTTGCATCAATGTTCATGAGTGAGATTGGTCTGTAATTCTCTTTCTTGGTTGTGTCTTTGTGTGGTTTTGGTATCAGAGTAACCGTAGCTTCATAAAAAGAGTTTGGCAATGATTCTTCTGTTTCTATATTGTGAAATACATTAAGGAGTATAGGTATTAGCTCTTCCTGGAAGTTTTGGTAGAATTATACATTGAAACCATCTGGTCCAGGACTTTTTTTGGTAGGGAGATTTTTGATAGCAGCTTCTAATTCTTCACGACTGACAGGTCTACTTAGATTGTTCACCTCGTCTTGGTTCAACTTTGGTATATGGTACTTATCTAAAAAAATGTCCATTTCTTTTACATTTTTCAACTTTGTGGCATATAAATTTTCGTAGTAAGATCTAATGATTCTCTGAATTTCCTCTGTGTCTGTGGTTATGTCCCCCTTTTCATTTCTGATCTTATTAATTTGCATGTTCTCTCTCTGCCATTTGATTAATTTGGATAGGGGTTTGTTAATCTTGTTGATTTTCTCTAAGAACCAGCTTTTTGATTCATTGAATCTTTGGATTGTTTTCTGTGTTTCTATTTTGTTGATTTCAGCCCTCAGTTTGATTATTTCCAGTCTTCTAGACCTCCTGGGTGTATCAGCTTCTTTTTTTTTCTAGAGCTTTCAAGTGTGCTGTTAAGTCTCCAATGTGTGCTTTCTCCGTTTTCTTTAATTGAGCACTTAGTGCTATGAACTTTCCTCTTAGCACTGCTTTCATAGTGTCCCATAGGTTTGAGTATGTTGTATCTTTCTTTTCATTAAATTCAAGGAAGGGTTTAATTTCTTTCTTTATTTCTTCCTGTACCCAGGGGTGATTCAGTAGTTGACTGTTCAACTTCCATGAATTTGTTGACTTCCTGTGGGTAGCATTGTTGTTGAATTCTAACTTTAATCCATGGTGGTCTGACAAGACACAGGTGGTTACTAATGTTTTTTTGTATCTGTGGAAGTTTGCTTTGTTACCCAGTATGTGGTCAATTTTCGAGAAGTTTCCATGAGCAGCAGAGAAGAAGGTATATTCTTTCCTATTTGGGTGGAATGTTCTATAGATATCTGTTACATCAATTTGATTCAATACCTCCAATAATTCTCTTTTTTCTCTGCTAGGTTTCTGTCTGATTGACCTGTCCATTGGAGAGAGAGGAGTGTTGAAGTCTCCTACTATTAGTGTCTGTGGATTGATGACTGCCTTGAGTTCTAGAAGTGATTCTTTTACATAAGTAGGAGGCTTTATATTCGGGGCATAGATATTCAGGATTGAGACTTCCTCCTGGTGAATTGTTCCTGTTATGAGTATAAAATGTCCATCTCCATCTCTTCTGTTTGATTTTAGTTTGACGTCAATTTTGTTGGAAATTAGAATGGCTACACCTGCTTGTTTCTTAGGTCTGTTTGCTTGAAAAACCTTTTCCCAACCCTTTACTCTGAGTATATGTCTGTCTTTGTGTTTGAGGTGTGTTTCTTGTAAACAGCAGAATGTTGGATCCTGTTTTCGTATCCAATCTCTTAGTCTGTGCCTTTGTATAGGTGAATTGAGTCAATTCATATTAAGTGATATTAATGACCAGTGTTTGTTGACTCCAGTTATTATTATTTTTTGTTTGTTTGTTTAATAGAGTTTGTATGTGTCCCTTATTTGAGTTAAGCTCGTGAAGGGTCACTAGGTGTCTGAGTTATTGTAGGCAGTGTTGGCAATGTTGGATTCCTTGGGTTGTGATTTTCCTTCTATTACTTTCTGTAAGGCTGGGTTTGTGGCTACGAATTGTTTAAATTTGTTCTTATCTTGGAATATTTTGTTTTCTCCATTGATAGTGAATGATAGCTTGACTGGGTATAGTAGTCTGGGTTTGCATCCATGCTCTCTTAGTTTCTGCAGTACCTCTATCCAGGACCTTCTGGCTTTCATGGTTTCCATAGAGAAGTCTGGTGTAAGTCTGATAGGTTTACCTTTATAAGTTACTTGACCTATTTCCTTTGCAGCTCTTAATATTCTTTCTTTAATCTGTATGTTTTGTGTTTTGATTATTATATGGCGAGGGGATTTTTTTTTTGATCAAGTCTATTCGGTGTTCTGTATGCTTCTTGAACCTTCATAGGAATATCATTCTTTAGGTTGGGAAAGTTTTCTTCTATAATTTTGTTAAATATATTTTCTGGGCCTTTGATCTGCAGGTCTTCTCCTTCTTCAATCCCTATTATTCTTAGATTTGGTTTTTTATTGTGTCCCAGATTTCTTGAATGTTTTGTGATGAGAATTTGTTGGATTTGCTGTTTTCTTTGACCAGAGCATTTATTTTCTCGATGGTATCTTCAGACTCTGAGATTTGTTCCTCCATCTCTTGTATCCTATTGGTTATGCTTGATTCTGTAGTCTCTGTTCGTTTACCTAGATTTTCCATATCCAGCCGGCCCTCGTTTTGTGTTTTCTTCATTGCCTCCATTTCAGTTTTCAATTCTTGAACTGTTTCCATTACCTGTTTGATTGTTTTTTTCTTGGTTTCCCAGTGTATCATTCATGGATTTACTTATTTCTTTAAACTTTTTGTTATACTTCTCATCCATTTCTTACTCATTTCTTCAATCCTTTTGTTGTACTTCTCATCCAGTTCTTTAAGGGAATTATTCATATCCTGTTTAAGGGACTCTATTGCTTTCATCATGGCATTTTTTTCCAAATTCTTCTGAATTAAGAGGTTCAAGTCCTTCTATTGTAGGGTCGTTGGAATCTGGTGATTTCATGTTATTTTTTAGATTGTTGGAAGAGTTCTTGCCTTGGCGTCTGCCCATCTTTTCCTTCAACTGCTCTATATTGGATCTTCTGGTATCAGGTCAGGTTCCCTTGTTGGGCAGGGACTTCACTGACAGAATGCCTACCTTTCCTCAGGCAGTCTATTGAAACACAGGCACTCCCTCCTGCCGGGTTGCACTCACAGCCCCGGCCCAGCGCGCAAGGGACCAGCTCTGGGGAGATCTTGTGGCCCCAGGGGAAGGGGAGAAAGAGAGGGAGGTGTACCTGGATGAAGGCTGGGATGGGATTCAGGAGAGCTCCGCAGGGTATAGCCACCACTGCAGGGCAACCAGAAAGTCGAGAGGGGTGGGGAAAGTCTGAATTCTTCCTAGCCGAAGACCTCGGGCCAGGAGCAAACTCACCCCTCCTCCAATGGATGTCTGCTAGAAGATCACTGTCTCTTGCTGGCCAGGAATGTGGCTGAGGTGATTCAGGGCCTGCCTGTCAGGCAGGCTCTCAAAGCACAGGAACTGCCCCTGCCCAGCTGAGCCCACAGTCCAGGCTCAGAGTGCCAGGGAGCAGCTCTGGGGAGATCTTGTGGCCCCAGGTCTAACAGCATTCTTATGTGAAGGCTATACTAGGAAAAGATTTACCCCCCAACTCACTTATGTTTTATGCCAAAACCATCCTTTTTCTAATTGTTGGACTGACATTTTCTTTCTTGTTGTTGCTTTGAATCCTCTTTCAACTTTTGGGGTTTCCCTGGAGTTTCGTGCCACATGATCTTCTTTCAATGTGCTAGTTTATTTCCTCAAAGCTAGTGTGAGCATCTCTGCTCAGTTTTTTAAGACTGAAGTTTATATACTATCATCCAATCAGAGTAGTGGTAATTCATTTTTGTTATACGCTGTTGGCCATAGGCTCCTCCTACACTCAAGATCAAGGTATTCCACAAAGGTGTCTCTCATTGCCTATCACTTTAGGACACTTGTCACACACAAGGAAATAGCTACTAAGAGGCTAAGAAAATATTACGCTTGCTATCATTTAGCTGTAACGTTTATTATTTTAAAATGTTATGCCTTAGTACTTAAAATATTGTAAGATTGTATCAAATAGAACATCTCTGTATTTACTGTGTCTTCATATGAGTGTCATCTACTGCTAAAGTAGTGCTGCGTAACAAATTACTGAAACCTTTGTAAGTATGCACAAATAAATCTTTATGCTTCGCTTGCCTATTGAACTCAATTGAATCTAGGTTGGACTTTGTTTCATGGTTATCCTGATCTGAGTCCACTGTCTCATTCATCCATAGATTGGCTAGATGTGACCTTCTCTAGGTTGGGTTCAAGTGCGGAAACGTGCTTCTGATTTAAATATCTCTTATCTGCTTCCTAAAGAATTGGACAAGTTTAGGCATACCCTTACATGTAATAAATTAAAGGTTTATTTCTGTGTTATATGGATGTGTGTGTGCCTGTGTGTATGTATGGGTACCACTTGTATGCTGGTGCCCATGGAGGGTAGCAGAGTTGCAGCAGATACCTCAGAACTGGGGTTACAGGCAATTATGGGATGCCCAATATGGGTGCTGAGAATTGAACCTGAGTCCTTGACAAGAGCAGCAAGGGCTCTTAATCACCTAGTCATCTCTCCAGTCCCTCCCTCAATACTTTCATTAAAGCATGCCATATGGCTGAATCTAGATTAAATCTTCAGAAAAATAAGAGCTACCTCTTTACAGAAAGCCTAAAAACCACCCAAACAAAGGGAATATATCTATGGGGGAAAGCAGTGGAGAAATGAGTCTATTAGTGCAATCAATATACATCAAAATAAGACATGTCTAAAAGTAATGAATTGTGTTTAGTTGCCTACAATGGACACTCTGAGAACATATCTACATATGCACACCAATATCAGTGAGCAGTGGGCACATTAATCTTTCAATTAATTCTAAGCAAACAGTGAATTTGTTATTTGGGTCAGACTATGCTTAGCTGTGGAGAAAATCCTGTCTGGCCTCAAACTGCATTTTGATGCAAGGGTTTTCAAATGTTCTTCATATACTATTTAATGTTTATAATGTAAATGTCAATCTGTTCAATGGGATTTAATTGACTTCAATTTCTATGTCCCCATAGCCAACTGTGAACTAAAATTATATTCACTATTTTGATATCCTAGTTCCGATGAATGGCTAGAAGAGAAAGAAACTATTTGCTCATTCCTTTCCATCCCCTTGTGGTAGGGCAAGTCTTTATAGCCAGTAAACCTGAATGTTTGAGCAGTAAAGTTTAGTGCTCAGAACTCCCATTTTAAAGCCCCATGGATAATGTCATGATCAAAAAAACTTCTCAATACTATTTTCTTTTTTCCCAAGTAGCAGTGCTAAACAATGGCTATATTCGGAGCATACCAATATAAAGAAAATTTATTATCACCAAAATCTCTTAGAAATTTAGCATTTAGAAATGGAAAATGATGTTGCAGGTTGAACAATGTGAATCTTAGTCTATAGAAAGAAATCCTGCACACAGAAAAACTTGCCCTGGATTGAAAAAGAATTAAACTGGAATATATGTGATTTTTTTCTTGTCAAGCCATTTTTTCTCTTAAGCCTCAATTTCTTTAATTGTGTGTGTGTGTGTGTGTGGGGGGGAAGCGCTAGAAATTAGAATCTCAAAGTCTCTTCTATGACTGAAGGTAGAATTATTTTTTTCATGTTTTTCCATTCCCCGCGATGGGCTCGTTCTATCACCTCTGTGTGAATACTTGCTTGAAGTAACTCTCGTCTGAACAGTCTCTTTTCCCTCTAAACATGAATATCATTTGCCTATATGTTTGGTTAACCCCGTAGATTAGGGATCTGCTTTCTACATCCTATAGATGAAATCTAGCAGCTATTTGAAAGGATTTGGGACTACAACTTGCCTTTCAGTTTTTGCATTGTATCATACAATGGTAGCAGATTTGAAGAACTAGCTAGAATTTTTGCTATCTGCCCTCTCATGAAGGATAAAAACAGTGAGTGTAGCTGTATTATCCTTTTATAGGGACAATCATTTGATTACTGTCTGTCACTTCTATAAACAAATAACCAGTGAACAAGTGAGTTTTTTTTAAGTAAATACCCTTTTCTCAACCTAATTCAGGATTGTTTCTCTTAAGAAAACAGGTCCCTTTTCATGTTCACCAAGGATGGCATTATCTTTATTGATTTACCATATTCTCATTTTCTTTTTTTAAACCTGAAGAATGACTGAAAGACAAAGAGAAATAAATTAAATGACTTCGCTTCTCTGAGACAAAAATTTGTAGATGAACTATGATTTAGGTATTTTCTATTTTTTTTGTCTCAGATTACTCACACAAGCTGTGTAGGTGGCACATCATTGCTTTATGAGAGCAATAATGACATTTACATCTCAGTTTGGGATGTGCACCTCATTTTTTTCCCAGTAGCTGACGGATTTGGACACCATAGCATGGTAGGCAATGAGCCAGTTTTCTCCATGCTTGCTTCAGATGGCTGGGACAGGTGTTGGCCTTCATTTGTATGTCTCTCCCTCCCAGCGAGGATATAACCTTTCCTTCTGGTTACAACCCTGTAACCATGAGTCTGGAATGCCAAAGCTCAAAGTCAACTGATTCAGAAAGTCCTTTATATGTTCAGTATTAGGACCACAAAGACTTGGTGACCCTAGTCTTAAGCTTCCAGAAGGAGCTTCATAGCAAGAGTTCTTTTTTTAAAAAAGGGTTCAGGGCCATGGATTCAAAAAGGTGTTGCATAAATTATAATTATTATGATCGTTAAACATTGAACAAGATTTTCTTAACAGCTAATTATACCTTTAGGTAATATTAGAAGCATCATTAACTCAGTTTTATAAGATAAATACCCATTTCAGAAGACCCTGGAGGACAGATGCTAATAACTTAAAGAATTCAAGATCTTAGAGTAATATCTTATCCTAAATCTGGCTTCAAAATTTCCTTATTGATTTTTGAAGTTCTAGGGATAGAATCTGGGAACTACACAAGCCAGACAAGCATTCTACCATTGAACTAGGCAACCCAGCCTGTATTCAATGGTTTTATGCTTAAATACCGTCAAAGAGTCAGATCTTCATTAGCTAGTAGAAAGCAGTTATCTTTGGATAAGACATAATCATAGCTTGGCTACAAACAGCAAGAAAGCAAGGACTACACAGGTCTTCTCCACAAAGATTCTGACAGCCATAGCACAATTTCTAGAACATAGCAGTTATTTCTAGAAATAGCAGTAAATACATACATACTTCACTTGTTGACTTTGAACTGTACTTGAAGTCTTGATTTGAATGTGAGAAAGTCTTTACGTGGAAAAACTGTTGTGCTCTTTTTTAATTGTCTGCCTTTTAAACTATGACTATTCTAGTCAGCAACTGCAACTCCTCTGTGACCAGCACAGACCCTTTCAAAACTACTAAGATAACTTACCCAAATCTTTCTCCTGCTAAAGAATTCAAGATTCAAAGATTGAGCCTTCCCAGAGAGGCTGAATAGCAAGCAATCCATATAGTTCAACATCTCACGTCTCCCAAGAAATCCTCATCTTTTTATAAACCCTTGGCTCCTCTCTACTATTTCCCATCAGCTGGTGATGCAGCCTCTGGACCACAGGTGAATTTTATTTAATCCAGCACATCTTTGCATCATTAAACAAATGTTCTAGAGTATAAACAAAAGTAACACACCTTAAAATAATATTTTACAACAAAACATTTTCATTAATGTTAATATGAAAAATTATTTTGAATTCCTCCCAAATCCAAAGACAACAATTAACAATTTATGCAGAGAAATGTTTCAGTAGAGCAGTGGAATAAATTTCTATAGGCAAAAAATAAGATTTTGAAAGTAAGTGTCAAAGTACAGAAAAATTACCTATAACTTGAAATAAAGTATATCTTACAAGAAGAATGTGAAAAATGTGAAAATAGCTTGTGTATCCAACAGATGGAAGGGAAGATCTGAAACAAATTTTCTTACTGAGTATATAAACTCAAATCAAAGCATTTGTGTTTAACCAAATATGATAGGAACTTCAGTCCTATATGATTCATTTCTCACTTTGAAATTAAAGTTCTGAGCAAACTATATCTCTTTCTGAAATAGAAATGTTTATATATTGTTTTCTTTGTGTATTTACTTAGTGAGTTTGGTAATGAAAAAGATAATTATACTGAAGCACAAACAATCTTGTAAGAAGTAGAGTCACTTTCAAGAAGTCTTAGAGAAACAGGTATTACCTGATAGTCCCTATGTGAAATGAGCCTGACTTTCATGGTTGATTTCGTGCTGATGTTAAGCAACTAGAAGCTCTGAACTGGCTTTAGCATTGGATGGTGCTGATCTATGTTTAAGAGCATGCACACCTCTATTGAAACTTACTAACTTCACTTTCACTGGAACCGAGCCTGAAACCAGTTATCTGCTTGAAGAGGGAAATGAGGGCACGGTAGGGAGAAGGACTAGCTCCAAAGACCCCCACAGCCTAGTCTTTCCCCCCTCCAGTCCCATCTGTCTCCACAGATGCCTTTTGCCTTACTTCCTTCCACTCCTGTGCTTCATAGAATTTTCAGTTTTGAAAGTCTCAAAAATAGTTGAAAATGCAACTTGAATTTCAAACCTTAAAGAATAAAAAAAGATCTTTCTAATTAGCATGCATTAATTGTATGCATATTAATTGACACCAGTGTGATATTTTAACACATGCACACAGAGTGTATTGATCAAATCAGGGTCATTAGCATTTTTATCTTCTTATCATTTCTTTGTGTTTGGAGCCTTTGCCTATGTTTTCAATTTCCATAAGCTGTGTATGAGGTTATTATAAACTATAGTCATCCATTTGTGTTGTGAAACATCATGACTTGTGTTTCTTTCTATATTTTGCTACCTGCTACCCAACCCCCTTTACAGAAGTAAAGTAAAATTAAAACTGTAATGTTATTAAATGTCCTCCTAAGTACTTGTCTTTACACCCGTAGATCAGTGCATCTCTCAACCCTCAACAGAGAAGTTTCTTTTGTAAGTAGATACAAAGACGCACAATCATCCAATATGCAGAGAATAGGAGATTTTGGAGTGTTTTATCCTAAATAAAACATCTGTATCACACTCCCTTCATCCAAGACTCCCGTGTCATTATAGAAGAGGAGGCAGAAAGATTGTAAAAGGCAGAGATGATAGCTGACCACAGCAAGATAGTGTTTTCCAAACACAATAGGACAGACACACACATGAACTCACAGGGACTAGACTGCATGCAGAAGACCTGTGCAAGATCAAGCCAGAAAAAAATCTAGTAGAGATGGAGGATAGAGTCATGATGTCTCATTCCTAACTGAGGAGCAATTAGCAATTGGTGACTGCTAGGTAGAGAGGGAGAGCCAGTTTTCTTCAAGGATGAGGATCCTGAGAGACTGCTCTTGCTCCAGTAGATGGCCCTACACTTAATGGCAGCACAAAGCAGACTCAGTGAGTTAAACATTTTTCTCTACTCCCCTCCCTTCCTCTTCCTTCCCCTTCTACCCTCTCCCATGGTCCCCATGCTCCCAATTTACTCAGGAGATCCTGCCTTTTTCTACTTCCCATGTAAATTAGATCTATGTATGTCTCTCTTAAGATACTCATTGTTGTCTAGGTTCTCTGGGATTGTGAATTGTAGACTGATTTTCTTTGTTTTATATCTAAAACCTGTTTATAAGTGAGTACATATGATATTAGTCTTTCTGGGTCTGAGCTACCTTACTCAGTATGATGTTTTCTAGATCCATCCATTTGCTTGCAAATCTCAAGAAGCCATTACTTTTTTCTGCTGTGTAGTACTCCATTGTGCAAATGTAGCATTGTTTGTCATAGCCAGAACCTGGAAACAACCTAAATGCCCCTTGACTGAAGAATGGATAAGGAAAATATGATTTTAGGATTCTTAATCATTACTTTGGGTTCCAGTTAATTCAAGGATCCTAGCTTATCTGTCTTCTGGGGTTTTTCTATAACACCACGTCTAACACATTTATCTTTAGTTTGAAATCTTTGTGGTGTCACTGCATTTTATTAATTTGCGTCATTTGCTAAAACTCCATCATATAATATCAGAATTGAGTACTTTAGAAATCTGAAATTATCAAAATAGTATCCCAAGGTTCCGCATTCTGCTGTTTCTTGAATGTCTGGAATCTGTAAAATACATTCAGTTTTTGTGTTTGCTTTTTATAAGAATATATATATTATCACATGAATGATAAAGAATTACATGAACAGATAAACCATGGAGATTATTAATTTATTGCAAAATCTTCAGTAGACTGATATATATTAATCTCTAAATAAAACGATACATTCTTTATCAAAAAAGAATTAATAAGAACTGAAGACTGAGACAGGTGCCAAAATTAAGTAGGCCAAGGATCCAATCATATAAGCTGACACAAATCAGTTGAATGTATTTGCCAGACTCAAAACATGTGCTCTGAAACCCATCAAAATAAATGTTACACATGATTTGTCAAAATGTCATCATGTAGAATATAAATCATTTTCTAAGTATTGCAGTATATATTTGTTTTTTGTTTGGAAAAATTCATTCTAGAAATTTCTTTTAACTTATAAATCTACTAACAATAGTTACAATCTGTTTTATATATTTCATAATACTACCCTGAAAACACATATGTACACACTTACTTTTTCCCTTATTAGAAAGCATGTGTTTTTATTGAATTTTATTTAAAATATACAGATAATACAATGTTTTCATGACAAAGATGCCTTCTTCTAATGAGAGGAAAAGATGAGATCATATTGGTTGTGTCTTAATATTGCTGGTCTGACACAGGCCATGATTCCTTCATAAAATTAGGATATAATAACATTCCTAAGTGGACCATATGCTATCAAGAAGAGGTTCAGGTGCTGATTCTACAAGTATCAAACATCTCTTCAAATATCAAAACAGTTAAAACTTGAATATATTAGAATATTAGACTGTATTATGCTGTGGGACAATGGTCTTGCACCGTATAAAGATTTGTCACTTGTATTGGTTTAATAAAGTGCTGATTGACTAGCTCCAGGCAGGAAGTATAGTTGGGGCAACCAAAATAGGAGAATTCTAGGAAGAGGGAAGGATCAGTCTGTAGTTGTAATCCAGACACAGGGAAAGCGAGATGAGAATGTCTCACTGATAAAAGGTACCAAGCCATGTTGCTAACACAAACAAGAATTATGGATTACCTTAAGATTTAAAAATTAATAAGAAGCCTGCGTTAATAGGCCAACTAGTTTATAATTAATGTACACCTTTGTGTGTTTCTTTGGGACTGAACAGCTGCAGGACCAGCTGGGACAGAAATCTCTGTCAACAGTATCAGGCACACCTCCTGTCCCACCCAGATACATTCGGGGAGTTTAATTCCTAAAACAAATGATGAAAATGAATTCTCATAAGACTAAATGAACAATGCTTTTAAGACACATCTTGGGAAAAGGGTATCAAGATACCCTTTCTCAAAATCTCAAGATGAATTTAGTGACTTCCTCAGGGTTGCTTTATCAGCAAAGCATGGAGTCAAGATTCTAACTAAATGCTCCCATCTATTTTTTATTTTTTTTGCTTTGACCTTGCCTTGCACACACATGACAGCAGTAGTAACTGGTATATATTTAAGAACTAAATCTCTAAGGCAGTGGTTCTCAATCTGTGTGTTGCTCCCCCTTTACATTGCGATTCATAACAGCAGTAAAATTACAGTTACGAAGTAGCAACAAAAATATTTTAGAGTTGGAGGCGCCACAACATAAGGAACTGTATGAAAGGGTCACAGCATTTGGAAGGTTGAGAATTACTGCTCCAAGTGAAATGAAAACGCTACAATTTGCATTAAATTCTGCATGGTGGCCAGTTTGCTACCACTTCATGTAGAGCTGAAACGTGATGCACAGCAGTGCACCGTTATGTACTTCTGCTCTGCAGATAGATGAAAAGAAATCCAAGCACATAGATGACAGCAAGATAGTTAGGAAATGATTGACTTAAATATTACCTTTGCTTTTGATAACTTATTTGGTCAATTTATATAATTGAACTTTTAATAAAATCTATGTTTAACTGGCAGCTTGTGAAACTTCTCAGTGTTTGATAGCTGGCTCTCACAAGCCAGTACAAACCATTTCCAATATGTCATAACCTGGTATTTGCGTGAAGATCAGTGATAATGAGTGTCAACATTTTAAAGATTTCATGCTAAGTCCACAGTATCTTTCCCATTTATTACTCATCTGGTTTTGTGCCTGCAAAAAGAAGAGTCAGAACATAAAAACGGGAGAATGTGGACTTCTTTTTGAAACTCTGTGAATTGGAAAAAATTGAAAAACAGAGCCAGGATTTGAAGTCAGAGCTGGAAAAAACTAGGCAGGAACTGGGAGCTTCCCCAAAATTAGGAAGAGGGTTTAGAGCCTGAAGCAACAAGCAAAAAGGATTTCTGCTCCTGGACAGAATCCCAGAAAAATTGTTCTCGTTGTTGATCACTGATGTGTTTTTCCTAGACTACTTGTGTGTGTGTGTGTATGTGTGTGCATGCTTGCGTGCGTGTGTGTGTATCGTTTTAATTTAGTACTATAAACTGCTACAGGCCTTCTAAAATATCACTTCCTTCTTTTCCACTTCTCTAGATGACTCAGAATATTTAATTTTTATGATGTAAGATTATTTGAGCTATATTTTTGGATGATATCCAACTACTGTTCTAGCATGCTTATTCTTTCCCAATACAATTTCTGAGATTTGGTATATATAAAAAAATCCTTTAATATAGTCCGAAACCTCAATTTTGGTCACAGAAATATCATGCTTTCTCTTGACAAGTGGAGGTTGCCTGTTGATAGGCCCACCCTTCACCTAGTCATACAAGGCTTTCCTTTGGAGTCATGCTTAATTTCCTTCCTTCACTTCAACAGCCAAGTCTAGTTACTTCTGTCATTGAAAAAGCTTTCTTCCTAACACGTATCCGACTTCCTAGGCCAACTGCCCATGCTAACTCCCCTTTCAAGTGACAATAAAACCCTGACCTCTTTGACCCAATTTGCTCATTTTAGTCTGATTTTTCTTTAAGTATTTATCTACACTAACAATACTTATTCAATTGTCCAAGAATTTCCCTAGCACATGAGCCTGTGACAGATTCCTTCCCGTGGGTTGCTAGTCTTAAATTGCAGTGTTCTTTCCATGGTCTTAGTCTCCATCCTACCACTAGTCAATGTAATTATTTCCTGAGAATGTATTTCCCATTCCCGTCAACAAAGCACCTATTTTATGATTTCTGCCTGGAATTACTTTTTCCTTGGCTACATCACTCCTTTCTTAACCTCAGCTTTCTATCAAGATTCCATTAACACACTTTGAAAGCCTTCTTATTTTATAGTTCACAGCACCTTCTACCCCTGTCCCACCCCCACCCCCCCCAAACAGGGCCTCACTGTGTAGCCCTGGCTATCCTGGAACTCTGTCTGTAGACCAGGCTGGCCTTGAACTCAGAGATACACCTGTCTCTGCTTCCCAGAGTGTTGGGATTAAAGGAATGTGACACAATCACCCTATTCCCTTCTGCATTTTATGTGAGGCTTTTGGGTTATTATTTTATCCTTCTTTCTCAAAACAGGAGATATTTTTCACTTTGTATTTTCGAAGTGCTGAGAATAGAGATATTTGATGACTTATTGAGATGGGCATTTTGGAAAGTTTTTCCTAGACATTGTTAGGGTTGTGAAAGAAAAAAAATGTGGTATGTCAGCTGTCATGGTAAAGCAGTCGACAATATCTACAGTGCAACAATGTAGTTATTTATAAGTTTGTTCCATTGTCAGACGCTTTTTAATAATATTCTCTCTCTCTCTCTCTCTCTCTCTCTCTCTCTCACACACACACACACACACACACACACACACACACACACACACTCAAGTGTAAAGCCTAGCAATCCTCTGGTAAACATGTAAAGGGAGGATGAACTCGTGAGCGAATGTGCATCATTGACACAGGCTTGGCTATGTCAAGAACCAATGCCTCAGCACCATAAGAAATTGGCAAAGCCTCGCCACCTACAGATCAGGCTCAAAGGGATGGCTAGGCCTTCCTCAGCTCTGGATAAGAATGCTGACAGTGTGTTCAAAATTTAGCAACTTTAGCTTCCTCCTCCCAGATACAGCCTGAGACTATTCTAAAAGCCTCTTACTGAGACTAGCTACTGCCTCATGTGGTGTATTTAAGAAACACACCGAAGTTCGAAGTTGTGTAGTTGGTGTAACTCCTTTAGAGCACACACAGGCCACCTAATCCCAGTTTTCTTTATACGTATCCACCAGTCTGTTCTCTCTTTAATCCCTTGGCATCCCCAATCAGTTCTGAATGTCCCGCCGTATCCCATAGAGATTTAGGTATATTCCCTGATCTTTCACTACTCAGTAAAGGATAAGCAAATTGTACCTTAGAGAAGTGAAGCAATGTTTATTAGAATTTTATCGCTGGTTTCTTTATAAACAAATTGAGTGTTTTTTTCTGGTATCTGCTATTTGGGAAGAAGATACTATAGGCACAGAAATAACTGATGATAACGGGAGGAAGATTTGACTCTGACATGTCTTCTGCTAACCCGTTGTCAGTTCTTTTTAGGAACATTTAAAATTTGTCAAAATTATATGCCCATGTGTCATTTGCTTTGAAGGGTCATGATAAACTCTTTACTTCCTACTGTGTAAGGCCTGAAACCTTTTCAGTATGCCTAAAATTGTCTCTTCCAGTCTGACATTTTTCATATCCTTTTTTTACATGTTCATGATATTGGCATCAACTCAGACAAAGTTTATACTCAGAAATGTGATAAAAGATGAGTGTTAAAGGTCAAGAGATCTGTAAATACCAAGTGTAATAAAATTTGGCCAACCTATGTTATAGTTTAAATGTGAAATGTTCCCTACAGGCTTGTGTGTTTGAACTCTAGGTCCCTAGCTGGTGGCAATGTTTTAGACGGCCGTGGAACCTTTAGGAGATGAGGGCTTGTCTAAACGAAGTGGATCTCTGAAGAACAGGCCCACTCCCTCTTCCTGTCCTGTCTCTCTTTCCTGGTCTTCTGAAATGTGGAAAATAGTCTCATGCATTTTCCTTCACAACAGAATGCTACTCCTGTCACCATGCCTTCCTTACCATCACGGGCTATATCCTCAATCATAAACCTAAGTAAATCCTTCCTCTCTTAAGTTCCTTCATGTCCTGTGTCTTCTGTGAACAATGAGAAAAGTAACTAATGCAAAACTTGGTATTACTAAACAGAGATATAGCTACTGAAGTGAGAAAACTGAACATGTGGTTTATAGGTCTTTGTGATTGGTTTGGGCTAGGGATACTGAAAGGTTTGGAGCTTCAGGGTAGAAAAATGCTATAAGAAGAGCTTACTGAGCAATCTTTGCGGGAGTTCACAAGACCAGAATGATGACACACAGTAAAGCCTGTGCTCCTGAGGTCTCAGAGAACAAGGACTCTACTGGAAGCTGGACTAAGAGCTGTTCATGTTACATTTAAGCAAAGCATTTGACCATATTCTGCCGGTGTCCAAAACATTGGAACATGGCTTGATTCAAAAGTAATGGGCTCATTTGTATAGTGGAGGAAAATTTCAAACAGAAGCTTATTTTAATTGTGGCATGGACACTGTTCACTGTATTTCACCAGCTTTTTGATGGTAGAGCAAAATAATGGAGTAAAAGGACATGAGAACTATGTGCTTTGATGAAAAATAGAGCATGAGTGTATTTCAGTTTGCAGACAAATCTGAAATAGATAGAGCATCTGTAATCATTAATGAAATTACCACCATATAAGGAAATTGCACACTTTACACTGAGGTCCCAGAGGGTTTCAGGGTGTAAACATGCAAGCTCAGTTATAAAATTTTATTTGAAAAGAGAGTTCCTGGACAAAGATAGCCCCTTAGCCATGTTGTTTGAGTTGAACTTATTGTGGAAGCATTTTTCAGGTTTATCTGTGAAGAAACAGAGGCCACTGTAATTGTAATCTGAGGGAGACAGGCCATAATTTGAGATGGCAGAATGTAGCATCATTTACATAGTGTTGGTTGCCTAGATAGGCAAGATGTACGAATAATGGACCATGTGTGCTTACACTAAGGTTCAAGAAAGCTCTTGAGACCAGGTACCATATATAAGAGTCAGATTCCCTGCTTGGATCTGGAGTGGGATGCATGAATTTGTGAAGGTAAAGCCTAAGTTGCAATAAATCCACTGTGATATTGGAGAGGTCAGAAATGCAGTATGTCCACCAAGGAAAGCAGGAGATGCTAACTGGGAGTCAACAGAAAAGTCTCTAATGCTGCAGGTAATATTTAACATTTTATCTGTGTCTTTTGAATAATATTGCATCTATAAGATTTTGAGGACTTTGGAAGGTAGGCTGAATGCATTTTGCAGTATGAGATGACCATAAGTCTATGGAGGCCAAGAGTGAGGGGGTGTTAAGGTTTGAATGTGACATGTTCCCGCACAGGCTCTCATGTTTAACACTTGGTCTCCAACTGGTAGAACCTTTGGAAAATGGGGCCTAGATGAAATAATTGTATCTCTAAGAAACAGGTCTTGAGATTTGTAGCATGGCTTCTACTTCTATTTCCTGTCACCTCTATTCTTTGTGAGGCTGAGATGTAGGCAATCAGCATCATAATCTTGTCTCCGTATCCAAAAATCACTTCTGACACCAGTGTTTCCCATCATGATACACTGTACCTTTAACTTGTTTCTTTGTCACAACAATGAGAAAAGTAACTAACACAACATGCACTCTGATTATATTGGAGGACAGAATGAGGATATGTACATTTAAGCAAAATTTAAATGTGTGACACCAAAGAGTTCCTTCAGGAAATCTTTTCTCCCTGGACAGTCAGGCTCTGAGATAGAAATCTGGAGGTCAAATGACAGTATTGCCCAATGCTGGCTGCTGAGAATTACGTTTGAACCTCTGCTCAGAGGAGAGGAAAGGCTGCGATCATGGAGACATTAGAAGCTGTAAACTTATACTTGTTTGCATCTTTTACTTTATGAATGATGTTGTGTAGGAGAAATGGCTTGGTGTTTAAGCAGGATCTATTGCTGCCTCTATCTTTTCCTGATGGGAGTTCTTAGTCATATCTTCTAGCTTTTCGGGCTGGGTCTCCTTACCAATAAATGATGGTAATAATATCCACCTCATTGTACTGTTGCCAACGTCTTCATGACAGCTGAGTGACTTTGTGTCTCATAAAAACCACAGTATATTATTATTCATTAACCTACAGTTGTCAGAGTAGTTCTACTGATCTGGAATAGGCTGAACTCATTTTGTCCACCACATGCATCTGTCTGGTGGGGAAGTCCTATCGAAGTTTGTCTAAGAGAACCCCACTCATACTACAGCCTTTTACACATGTCATTAGAGGCGGAACAGTTGTTGGTTGGGATGACAGAGTTTACCCAGCTACAAGGTTTTTGGTATCCAGCATACTAGTCCAAGCTTGTTTGTGTAGATGTTGAACAGTATTACAGGACAATAATTCAGGACAAAACACTTCACTACTCAAAAAAATAAAAAGTATTGCGAAATCGTATTGTAAAGTTATATGAATAAAAAAGAGGTAGAGAATTGTGGCAATTTTGCCATTTATCACATGACCTTTTGGCAAAAGTGTTTCTCAGTATTTTCTAATAAGAACACATCCATTTCTTTGCCCCATTAATAACATTCCTAGATACACACCTAAAAGACACAGTTGTGTGTACTGTACTATACAGACACACATATCACTAGAATGTTCACAGTACCATGATTCACAATAGCCCTAAGTGCAAACTACCTAAATTCTCATTAGCCTGACACTTAGAATTTATAAATATGTTGTTGTATTTTCATGCAATGTAATTTTGTGTGTAATGAAAATGTGCTATCTACAACTACAAACAGTTATGTAGATGAATCTGACAAGCATAGTGCTCAGAGGAAAATAAACTTCAAAAACAGGCAAAGTCTATGTGCTCAATTAGCATGAGAATGGTGGTTTCTCTTGGGATGAAAGGGATTAGAAATGGATACAAGGGAGAGGGAGAACTTCATCATGCTGATGAAGTTCACTGTTTTATTTTTTAAATCTAGGTGATTATTACAAAGGTGTGTTTATTTTATGACAGTTCATTGAGCTGTAGTCTCATGAGTTAAGCAAATTTATGTATTAATGCTTCATACATATCAATTAAAACATTTTTTAAAGTAACATAACTGAAATTTCCTATTCACAGCAGAAGTCAAATATTTATGTTTGCCCTACACATTCCCCAAAAGACTGTGTATGGAAATAATTGCCATTATGGCATAGTTATCATGAAATAATGTATAATTTATGATAATGTAAGCATGACAGCAAATTATGGTTTAAAATTTGGCATATTAACTGAAATATTGTGCCTTCAAAATCCGTACCCTGTCTGAGATATGATGCTATCATTCAAAAGGCTGTTTGATAAAGTGACTGACTTGTATACCAGAAGGAAAGGAATGTCTCAGCTGTCTTCAATTTTTCTTCACCTGTTTGGACCAGTGAACTCAAAGTTATCACCAATTTTCAAGTCAATATATTTACCACCCATCCTTTTTTTCTCCTTACTAAAAAATCGCCAGGTCTAGATATAAGAAAGAAAGCCCAACTTTATAGTAGAGATAACTTTGTATTCTCTACAATTCACAACAAGTGAAAAATCATTTCAAACTCTGGAGACCTAAGGACAAACAGGGTGGAATATATCCCTTTTCAAAAGACATCTTAAAACATTCATAACGCCTGAATGCTGAAAACATATTCCAAGTTAATACAGATGAACGATGGATCATAGGAGTTAACTAACCATTGCTAAATCCAAGAATGATACTAATGGAATGGGATGATCTGGGTCAGGCTTTGCTTTGCAGTGGTAAAAATTATTCCCTATCTTTAGAGGTTTAAACCAAAGAAAATTTGTTTCTTGTTTTTGATGCATGTTGAGAGTTGGCTGAAAATTCTGTTACACTTTATCCTCAACTTGGTACCATCTTTGCCCTGGAACATTTTGTAACACCATGATACAATCACAGAAAACATGGCAAAGTATATGCTTACATTCACACACACTGTACATAAATATATGTATATATATTATATATACATATATGTAGAGTGTGTGGGTAGTAATATTTCCTTTGTATTTTAATAAATAAAGCTTTCCTGATGCTCAGAGAGTAAAACAGCTGCACTGATCAGCCTTACAGACCAGGCAGTGGTGACACACACCTTTAATCCCAGTAGTCACATTACTTTGCCATAGAAAATGGACAGTAGTGGTGCATGCCTTTAATCCCAGCACTAGAGAGGAATATAAGATGGGAGGAGACAGCTCTCACACACAGTCTCATTCAGAGATTCATGGAGGCAGGATCGCCATCTCAGACTGAGGTAGAGATAAGAAACAGTGGCTGGCTGTTTTGCTTTTCTTACCTTCAGGTTGAACCCCAATTTCTGTCTCTGGGTTTTTATTAATCATGCTACATCACACACATCTATAGAGATAGAGAAACATACGCATAGAGATTATAATATAATTACAACATCAGTTCCTTTCCATGCCTTCCTCCGAACCCTCCAACATACCTCTTTCTACTCTCTTTTAAAATCCTGGCCTCTTTTTTGTTAATTGTTATTGCATAATTGCATACCTATATGTATACACATGTATGTTCTTAAATATAAGCTGTTAAGTAAGTATGTTGTTATTTACATATATGTTTTCAGGATGAGAAATGCTGGTTGATATCAGTTCATTCCCTTCACTCTTTGGAGAACTTCCTGGCTTCACATTTCAGACTGCTTAGGGAGCAATGACACTTTTAATGCATTCATATCCTGCATTTTTGAAGTATCTTTTATGCCATTGTACAACATATATATGTATATGTATATATCTCTCCAGAAGGAATTATGTGTGCACTGATGAATTAAGTTTGCTTCTACTGTATTGAACATATTCACTCTCACATTTGTCGTACCAGTAGCACTAAAGGAACCTGAACTTTTAGAAAGGAATTTGTCCTTGAGTAACACAAAGCAGACACATGGTAAGCCTAAGAACCCTATGGTTTCCAAACTCAATGTTCCAAGGAATTTATTAGCATTGATAGTTCAATAGTAAAATCAAGACAGAAATTATATGTAACCCAAAGCGTAGCATCTTAATTACAGAACATAATGTCTCTACTATACCCATAGGAGCATCACCTAAGGCACTCATTTCAATCTATTACTTGTTGTTGCTTTCAAGTAGCACGAAACAACTGCACAAGCGAGTCTCAACTTTATTTCAGTTCTTTTGTTTCCACCTAGGTTTTACATATGGTTCGCCCATATTCACATAAATCTAGAAGGTTTTAAATTGCTTTACCAAACCACAAGATAGTAAAACAACACCTTAAACAATAACTTCAGTTTATAGTGGTACACAGTGTATGTGCTGGCTGAAACACTAGGTACTGAAGGAAGTAGAACAATTGAAAGATGTAGCATTAAAGTGGAATTTGTCTTATGACTCACAGAGGAGAAACATTGGAAGACAAGAATGTAGACATTGGCAGCAAGTACAAAGGAATGAATTCCTAGTTTGAAATGAGGATCCTTGTTAGTTCCCCAGCAGTAGAAACCACTCATGGTCTTATTCATTTCAGCATTTATCCAGAGATAATGTTCTGAATGCCATTTGTATTCAACAATAAGTATTAGTGTAGATGATGCGAAATCTCTCTATGATCTCATCTGCTATACTTGTGAAGTTGACCTATGTGACCAACGGTTGGGTTACAGTTTCGTGATAAGATGCTTGCTTAGCATGCATAATATCCTTGGTTCAATTCTCAGTATCAAAGAAAAGAAAAGGAAAAAGAATAAAAAGTCAAAATATTGAGATTGAAACCAAGTGTGTTTTCTTGATAGATATTGGAATGAATCCACCATCCCCCTTTTTAAAAGTGAGGAACCAAAGGGTCTTAAAAAATATGGTTCTCATTATACCTTCATGATATCAATTAAAATAAGTAATTATAGACAGTTTCAGGATTAGGACATTTTGAATTACATTTTTATATATCCATATTTGATATACTAGTTAAAATCTTATTGAAGATCAAGAGTTGTCAAAAATGGGCCACAGGCCAAATACCATTGGCCTTAGGTGATGCTCCTATGGGTATAGTAAACAAAGTTATACTAGAACTTATCTATATGCTTATATGTGGTCTATGGGCAGTCATAGTGATGGAAAGCCTACTGTTTATAAAGACTAAATAAAATATTTCCCATCTGATCACATCAGATATTATCAAATTCAATCAGGGGCTGTTGCTGCCATTTGCTCTACATCTTTGTATTATCTGTTGTTGCTCTTCTTTCATAATTGATCAAAGGGATTTTGTTTTTGCTCTTCAAGAGATAAATTAATTTGACAAGTGACTATTGTTTATAAGGGTGGCACCACATGTTAATTTTGTAACACTAGGGAATTGTTGCAAAACATGAAGAAAACATTCTCTCATGGAAGTGTCTTGTGGGTTTTCCTCTGGGCAAGAGAGAAGGATGTTTGTAAATGGGAGAAACCAGTAAAAAGTCATTATGGAAGTAATTTCCAGCAATCTTGTAACATTTAGAAATCATTTCCTCAAGAGCTGCATTGCCTCCGTGCATCTCGAGGGGCTGCTCATTCAGCCAGATCGTCCTTTTGAAAGTCAACGCAATTTGCCCTTTTTAACACAACCTTCAGCAGCTGGAGAAGTGTAGCTTGCTATGGGTGAGGGCTTGCTGGAAGCTGTACTTCCAAGCCAGTGGCTTGAATACTGCTTGGAGTAAAGAGGACAGAAAGCTGAAGACCACAGCCAGTTTCAAATGCCACCTCATTAGTAGCAATTAGCACTCAGTCATGCCTGGGAGATTGTCCCCATAAAGCAGGTCAAATCAATTATTGCCTGCTTCTTAGATAAAAGAGGAGGCCACTGAAGATTGCTCAGGCTAGTTCTAGGCTTTCTGTCTGAGACCAGTAACAGATTTGATTACACTTTAAAACCTTCTCCCTAGAGTAGGGCTTCCATCTTCCCCTATGCTTTGTGTGCACCAAAAAATATAGCTCCTGTCAAAAAAGAAAGAATGAAAAGAAAAAAGCCCACTAGTGTCTTCGACGTTTTTGTTGCAGGTGAATTGGGGCAAACTTCAAGGATGTGGGAGACTTTGTGACTTTCTGAATAGATGCTGGGACCTAGAGGGGTTTTTTCTCGTGGTGAGAGAGATTGAAAGAGAATGAGGTTCACACGTGACAAGATTGCTAATTCTTCTCTGGGGCATATATAAAGCGGCTTTAAAGAAAATCAAAGAATTGATCGTGTGCCTGTTAATGGCTTAGCTGGTGACAGCATTTTTGTCTTTTTAGGAGGTGATGGAGAAGGGTCAGCCAAGGTGCTTTATGAGTTTCTAGGGGAGAAAAGAAATGTAAGCATTGGACAGAGGCCTGTTGTGGATTCTGAGCTGCTTTTGAGTGTGCCCGAGGCAATTTCTGCCCTGCTACACTGTGAGAGCCCAGGGAATAACAGAGCCTATTTCTTAGAAAAGAACATGAATTTTTTGCTTTTTATGCAGCATTTTTATCAATACAGTTAGGAAAATTTTCACTTGATGCTTACAATAAAATATCCTCAACTAATGCAGCGTTGCATTTATGTGGTTCATTTTATCTGATACAAAGCACGTTTTCCACGTGCCAGAAGCTACTTTTGTGGAACTTGACTGCATCGTGTATTGTGTAAAGCCATTCTTCACTTGCTCTCTGCCACTAATGGAGCCATCTCTGTAGGACTCTCCTTAAATTACTCATAAGGGGTATGATGGGCAATGATTAAAGAGGACAATTGTAGGGTAGGGTTAATTAAAGGGTAGAGACTCTCTGCCATATGGTAGTGGTTTGATGTTTGTTGCCTCCATCTTGTCTCACTAAGTCCCCTTCAAAAAGCAATATTTTAGGAAATTCCAGTGGTTTTTACTACATTTTACAAAACTTTCTAAGTCCCTTCTGGTCCAGATTGCTGTCCCTAAGTCTCTTCGATGCTGAAATCCACTGCCCAAAGGCTTCATGTAAAACCACGTGCATGACAATTATTAAGGGTACTTGTTAAAATACAGGTGACCATGCCTTCCTCAAGCTTATTAGGACAGCCACATCATTCTTACATACTCTCAAAACTGAGACAGGCTTGTTGCTTTCCAAAAGGCATGATGTTTCACTAGTTAGTAATACTGGGGAATCAGGGTATCCTGAAAGTTTGGTATGTTATCTGTGATGCCCTAAGAAATCATTTTTTTCTTCAGTGGATTCTTTCAAATTCCTGTTATTAACCCTTAAGATTCAGATTTTTTCCTGCTTGGTTAGTGTTCTTAGCCAAGAGTGAGTCTTGGGCAATCCAGAGACCCAAGTGTTCCTAAAGTTATTGGTTAACCATAAGTTACATAGGTTGCTATGGTGAGTAGCATAAATATGAAGAAAGGCATGGAGAGACCAACTAGGAGTTATAGTTAGAAGTCTTGCTAATTAAGAAAAGACACCAACATTCAGATACACAAATAGAAAATGACTCCAAGCTCTTGAACATTTCCCTCTAAATAAAGATTTCACAACTAGCACAAGTGGGATGCACTTCATCAGTCATATCTGTGCAACACCTCATGTTAGCCTTCCCTTGGCAACTTTAATAATTGCATTGTTACATGCTTCTCCGTGGAACTATTTGTCCATCCATCTACTACATATCATTACTACCCTACCACGTTCAAGTCACAAAGCTTTGAGCTGAGGAGGACTCAGAGATAGAATTCCTGAACTTGAGGGCCATGAGTGGAGAACAGATGGTCATATGAAGATTCAAAGAGATTCTCCTTTAGGCATTTCTCTGCTCTTTCTTTCACAGCCACTCCATAGTGCAGCCCCCAGTATAGAGCTCATCCTCAACCACAAGTATGATCACATCATATTTGTGACTCAGAGTCCCCACTTTGCTGCCTTAGACTAGATAATTAAATCAACTGTTTTTTAAAGTTTTTGGTCATTTCCCAACTTTCTGCTGTCATTTTGTTTCTTTGCCTTCTTTATTTTTCATGATTTCTTACCTTGCTTGTGTGTGTGTGTGTGTGTTTGTGTGTGTGTGTTTGTGTGTGTATATTCACATATGTGTGAATGTGTGTAGTGGTCAGGCATTAGCAGTAGATGTCTTTCTCAACTTCTGACTACATTAGTTTCAGGGACACAGTCTTTCATTGAAAGGCAAGCTTGGCAGTTTAGCAAGACTGGCATGCTAGAAACCCCAGACATCCTTTTGTCTCCACCTTCTTGGTGCTGGGATTACAGGTATGTACTGTTGTGTTTGGCTTATTTTTTTTTTTTTGGCCTGAGTGCTGTGTATTGAACACAAGTCATCACAATACAGCAAGCACTTTACCCACTGAGTCATCTTCCCAGCCCCTTGCTTGTTTCTATAAATATTTAAAAATATCATCACATTAAATTTACAAATGAATGAGTTTTACTGTGAAATTCATTGTAAGTTCATGTAATATATGAATATGTGGATATGATATTACATTTTAATCATACTGATGTGGGATTCCCTCTGTATGCTGTGAATATGCTTTATCACCATTGACTAATAAAGAAGCGTCTTTGGCCTATAGTAGGGCAGGATATAGCTAGGCAAGAAAACTAAAATGAATGCAGGAAGAAAGAAGGTAGAGTCAGGCAGATGCCTTGTAGTTGCTGAAGGAGAAAGACACCAGAAACTTACCGGTAGGCCTCAGCCTCATGCTGATACACAGATTAATAGAAATGGGTTAATTTAAGATGTAAGAGATAGCCAGAAATACCTGCAAGCATTGGCCAAACAGTGTTATAGTTAATATAGTTTCTGTGATTATTCAGGTCTCAGCTGCTGGGAAACGAGCAAGCAGTCTCTGTTTGCATCGTACCCATCCTCCCTATGATTTTCTCCTGTCCTCCTTTTGTACCCTTTCTTTATCTACTGGTCCCTTTAAGTCCTTTTTTATAATTTGAGGACACCATTTTTACCTCTTAGTTTCCACATATGAGGAAGCATTTAATACTTGCCTGAGAATGGCTTATTTCACTTAAGATGATGACCTTTCTTTCCATCCATTTTCCTGCAAACAACATGATTTTAATCTTCTTTATGGACAAATAAAACTCCATTATTTTATTATATGCATATATAAAATTATATAAATCCCATCATATAAACACACACCCCCTTTTTCTTTGTTCAGCTGATGAGATTTAGACTTGTTCCATAGTTCCATAGCTTTGTTATTGAGAGTAATGAGACAATAAACCTGGATATGCAATTACCTCTGTAGTATATTGACACAGTTGGCTTTGGATACGTGCTCAAGAGTGGTAGAGTGGGATTATATTGTAAATATAATTTAATTTTTTTTGAGGATAATACTTACTTCTTGGTAGAATTTCTTTTCTTCTTGGATAAATGTGGTCTTCACCAGTCTTGGTTAAAGCCCTTTTGGTTACCACTTTTCTTTGCTTTCCCCACTCAATACTCATTCAGGTGGAAAAAACTTATGAAAATATATTGGCTAGGACTGCTTCAGAAGCACTCTATGTGTTTTCTGCTTGGCTCTTGTGGTGGTTATACTGTTCTTTTGTATTTATATAGCCTTTTTTTTATACACATTTCCCCTGCTCTCTGAGTATCTCTCACTCAATCTGATCAGATGAGTTGCCCCATATATTCTGTAAGATGTTCAGAATTCTTCACTGAATTGTCTGATTTACATGCCTACAGGTCACTGTAGCTCTCTCGCTACTTCAAACATCTATTCCTACTTAACTCATCTTTTCATTCCCAAGAATTCATTGGGATAACTCATTTTGGAAATCACTATTTTCACTCTCTAGAAGTCTGAGAACTTGTATTAATCTTGCCATTCTATTTCCTATTCTAAACAATTTTTCTGTGCTCTTTTGTCTTGTTTCAAAATAAAGAATAAAAGATATTGAGAATTTTTGTCTAATGAGAAATAAATGAGTTCAACCATTAGCTGATTATTGTTGATTTGGGAATAACTATCATTTAGGCATTACAGTAGTGAAGAAATCATGAAAGCTCTTGCCTTCAGACTTTTCTCTGGTGGAGGAGTCAGGATAAAAAAACGATCTAGGATATAATATCATACTATGATGGATGGCTTTGAAGAAATTCAAGCAGAATTCTTCTTCAGCATTTGAAGGAGACTACTTTATGGGGGAGGGTCAAAATGACCTCACTTTAGGGGTAGCATTTGTATCATAGTTTGAATATAGTGGAAAACTGTGATATTTGAATAGTTACAAAAGGAGGAAACAAGCAGACTGAAAAACAAGTGTATAGTGGTTTTTAAAATACACCTATAAATTCTCTGATATACTGATTGCATTTAACTTTTGTCCTCATGAATATGGACTGGCTTAGTGACTAACTTCTTTGAATTGGCGGTGTGTGCTTTAAGAGCCTGGGGTATAAATAACTTTATAGTTTTTTCCTTGACTTATTTCTTGGTCACTTAAGACATACAGAGAAAGCAAGCTTCCATGTTGTATGGACACTCAAGCAGCCTGAGGGTAATGTCTTTCAATATCATTTGGCTTATGTACAATCTTGAGCAAATTGAAATTAATCAGTCCTTCCAAGCTTTACTTGGTTGTCACAATCTCTTATGCTGAGTCTACATCAGTTTGTGTAATAAAACCACCCCAAATCCAAAGTCTTTTCAAAGCTAAAGAGATAAATCTGTGTGGTGTAGGCAAAGTCTGAGTTGAAGGGCAAGCAAATAGCAGCAAGGGATTATAAATCCCTGCTTGCTTCAACTATAAACCAATCTGTCCACAGTGAGGAAGCATTTAATAAAGGGTTTCATTGTACTGGAGGAAATGGAAAATTATACTCCACGAGTAAATGGTCTGCCAGCAATCGCCTGGAACCGGAACTGTAGATGCCTTCTAATGCTTTTTTTTAAATCAATAACTTTAGCTTTTCAAATTAAATTGCTGTAAGTAGGAAGAGCACTTAATTAAAGCTTCTCTTCTTTCATAAAATGAAAAATTTAGTGTCAGACTTGCACCCTTCCCCTCTTGTATACATATGCAATTTTTATTGTGTTGGTGTGGTGTGTTCTGTGCTTTTTTTTAGTAGAAATAAAAATGACAATAAGGGAGAAGTAACATGATGGAAGGGCACCTAAACAGCATCTATGGCTTCACAAAACTGGATGGGAAAAAATTTCAAATAGCAAACATAGCATCACCAGCTTCTATTAGAAGCAAGAACAGGAAGGAATTGGCCAATGTCCAATTTTGAGTAGGCACCTAGAGACTTTTAATATATTGGTGAGAGCAGTGGGTGTTTTCCTGTATAACATACTAGCATGGTGCTTCTAAAAATATCCCTAATGCGATGGAAGCAATCTCTTCGGTTACTCTGGTTTAATTAGATTATCTCTTCTGCTTATTTCTGATTGGCACAGCTTTCTTTTTTCTTTTTTCCTCATCTTCCTGCTGTCCTGGGGGGCCCGTAGTGGAAGAGCAGGCGGTGATGCTCAGTGACACTGACAGGCTGCTTGGCTGACACTGCTGCTCTCCCCTGGAGCTCATCTTACACCAGCTACCCTGCTTAGACTCATCATCTAGAAAATTCTCCATGCTCAGGTATAACTAGATTTACTCTGCATAGATTCCAGGCACTGATTAAAAAAAACCCCTACCTTCCCAATTATTCTCAATCATCTTCTGAAACCGTGGACCTTAAGGTAGAAGAATATGAAACCTTCACCTACAGAAAAATCTTTCATTATCCCACATATGAGGAAGGTCAACCTAAGTCACCTCATCGTACTGGGGTGTCATGAAATAGCAAGCACAGCTTAAGCCAGCCTTCTTTATTGCTATGCAAATTATGTAACTCTATGATATGTGGTGTGAGAAGCCCAGGGGAGCTCACTTCAAGTCACTATACTAAGTAACTTGAAACAATTTATATATACATATACATATATATATATATATATATATATATGTGTGTGTGTGTGTGTGTGTGTGTGTGTGTGTGTGTGTGTGTGTATTTTAGATGAACTAAAGCAGAAATTGTCTATCTGGCTATATATAAAGCTGTAGCACTATCAACCATAATTAATAATAGGATGTGGCTGCTAACCCTCGCCATTACCTCAGCGCTGTTCATCCTGGAAGATGTGCTTCAGCTCACAAAAGACAGAGCCAATTCTGTCATCCCATTTTATAATTTTATGGCAAGTCTTCCTAGCCTAAAAGCCTATAAGAAAGCTCATAGGAAAGCTACCAGAATGAGAAAACCACAAAAGGAGTCTGAGAAAGAATACTCAGAAAAATTAAGCCTCCAGCTTGAAAAAGAGCAACCTTACAATATGTGTGTGATTAATTTTCTTATTATATGGGTACTGAAGAAAAGTTGTTTGAACTATGGTGAAGGATCACTGCCCACAGTGGACAATCCTCTAAGTGTGTTTTTGATTTAATGCTGGTGATGGGCCTGTTCATCAGAATAGGCATGTCCCTGCATTCCCCACGATTGCTCCCTAATTCCTATGCCAGCAGTTGGCAATGGTTCTTATTTTTCTTTTCTGATCTCTGCAGTTACTCCAAGATATATCCTTGCATCTTCAGATTTGGAGTTAGGAGCCTCCTATGGAAAAATAGATATGACATTTGTCTTTTTGGGTCTCGTTTACCTCACTTGATATGGTCTTTTCTAGTTCCATCCTGCAAAGTTCATGCTTTTGTTTTTCTTTACAGCTAAAATAGTATTCCACAGTGCATTCCATTATCCATTTGTTGATTGTAGGATATTTAGGTTGTTTCCACTTACAGTTATTGTAAATAGATCAGTAATAAACAAGGCTGAGCAAGTATCTGCGAAGCAGGATGACACATTCTTTGGGCATATTCCAAGAAGTGGTATAGCTGGATCATAAGATGGATTGAATTTTAGCTTTTTGAGAATCCACCACACAGATTTCCAGAACGACTACACCAGTCTGCAATTCCATTAACAGTGAATGAGGCTTGCCTTCTCTCTATAGCCCTTCCAGCATTTGCTCTTGGTTGTTTTGTTGATCTTTGCCATTCTGACTGGGATAAGATCAAATCTCAAAGTTGTTTTGTTTTACATTTTCCTAAATGCTGGGAACAATAAACATTTTTAAGTTGTTTCTGAACCATGTTTTCTATTCTTTTCATAACTCTCTATGAATGCTCCAGTCTCATTTCTTTTTCAAATGGGTCATTTGACTCTGTTTTCTGAGTTCTTTTTCTGAATACATATGGAGGTAGATTTGCCCAGATGGAAAGGCTGGATTGGCATGTGAAGGATCTGTGGGTTGGGGGATATTTAGAGAGGGTCCTGGAAGAACTCTAGAGATCAGTTCTGACACAGGAAGGGGAGGCCATACTAAGCGCAAGCACTGAGTGTTGGTCCCAGGCTAGATCATGCAGCTGGAATAAAGTGTGTGGATGGAGAAGCTCAGGGATACTCACCAATGTAAAGTGGATGAGAATGGGGATGTGAGGTAGCTAGCTGAGGTGAGGTGTGGCAAGGAGGGACCCATGGATGGTTGAAGGTAAGGTGGTCCCTGCCAGAAGCTTAGAGGTTGATTAGTGTAGTCAGGATGGCTAGATAAAGCTGGAGTACTGAGTATTGGACTCATACTAGGCCTGGTGAGTTGGGAAGAAGGCATGGACAGGAGGTCAGGGAGACTTATGTACCTAGAACTGGAAATGGAAGGTCTAACTGGGTGGAGAAGAACAACGTTGTTATTTACCTGGTGATCCTTTCAAAGAAAATGTTAGGAGGAAGGGATTACAACTAGCTAACTGTCACTTAAGTTTGTCAAAACTCAATTTGGGTATAGTGGTGCACATGTGTAATCTCAACACTTGGGAGGCAGAGGCAGGTGGGTCTCCATAAGTTCAAAGCCAGCCTGATCCACAGAGGGGGTTCTATGACAGTCAAGACTATATGGAAAGACTGATTTTCTTTTATTAAAAATATTATTAAAATCTGAATTAGGCAATTTCCTGAAGAAGTGATATGCTGACATCTCCCTGGTCATTTGCCATTGCCCCAATGCAAGAGACATGCTCACGTTCTCCCAGCACAGGCTTATGGAAGTTAATCCAGTTGCTATAGAAAATTTCTTTTTATAATTGGTAGAAAGAGAACATATTCAGGAATGACATCATTTTGCAAATGTCAAAGAAAAAATAAAATACAAAGTATATTTGCCCTCCCAGGAAATTTTATGTGACAAAATTCTGAACATGCCATCTGACAAAAATCTATTTTTGATGCCCTCTATGATTCTGCAGTAGGCAGTTGCCCTTTATTCTCTTTCCTGGTCCCCTAAGGCCACACCTCTAAGAACAGTGGTTAAAGAGAGCAACATATCCCAGGAAGCCTTGCTTTTACCATAGAAAGTATTGCGCTTTAGAAAGTCCCTCCTGGAATCCTCTCAGTCCTGGGCAAGCAGAGAGAGTTGCTCCTCGTTTGACTTTCCAGCAGAGTCTTTGGGAGAACCCTGAAAAGTCAGAAGCATGGGCCATACTCCAGATCAACTAAATCAAAATCTCTGTGGATGGGACTGTAGTGATTCGTGTGCAGCACAGGTTCAGAACCAGAAGCTAAGAGCTCACACAAACTTGCAGGGCTGAAGCCAGAGTCTCCAAAGGCCAAATGTCAGAGATATGTGAAGGTTTCTGAAAAGTTGCTTCCTATTCCTGACCTTGTTTTCTTATAGCTCACTGGACTAGGACACTCTAAGTGGGCATGTGGAATTTCTCGTTTCCAATACTGGTCACCATATATGAGAATTTCAACAGTTGTCTCTCTTCCCCTCTTCTTTGAGGATGTCTGCAGTGAAAGTTATCTCACATTCCATTTCCCACCTTTTTTCTCAGCATCTGTTCATCCCTGTTTACTCTAAAAAGAAAATCTCCAAGACAAGGTAATGACATAATTTCCTTTAGTATCAAAACTGAGAAGACATGTACATGTGTTCCTAGTTCACATCCTTCTTTCCAGGGATTTTAATGATGGTCAGCTAGACATTTGTGGGTAAAGGAAATCTGAAGATCTCATTCATTCTTATTTTCTAAGAACCTCATGGGTTTGCTGCCTGTCTCAAGAACCTTTACACACAGGGGGCAATGGTTTCATTCATTTATACAGCGAATAGTTGCATCCCTTTGCATCAGGTACTATAGCAATGACTGTGAGTGCAATGATGAACAAAGCATTGTATGAGTTCATTCAAGTAACATTCTGCTGGTAGAAAGTTTGGCTCTATAGTTTCTCTTTGACAAAGCCAAACTGATATTGAAACATAGCCGTGTATTAAATGATGATATTTTGGTTAGTAATGGACTGTGTACGTGACCATGGTCTTTCTTTTCTTTTCTTTTTCTTTTTTATTGCTTTATAAATAATACCATTCAAAATTTCCACTTCCTCCCCTCCTCCCATTTCCCTCCAGCTCCCCCACTCACTCTCCTCCCTCCCCGTCTAGTCCTAAGAGAGGGCAGGATTCCCTGCCCTGTGAAAAGTCCAAGGCCCTCCACCCTCAATCCAGGCTTAGGAAGGTATGCATCCAAACAGACTAGGATCCCAAAAAGCCAGTGCATGCAGTAGAAACTAATCCCAGTGCCATTATCCTTGCTTCTCAGTCAACCCCCATTGTCAGTCACATTCAGAGGGTCCGGTTTGATCACATGCTCGTTCAGTCCCAGTCCTGCTGAATTTGGTGAGTTCCAGACACACTGTCTCAGTGGGTGGACCAATCCCTCGCGGTCCTGACTTCCTTGCTCATCTTCTCCCTCCTTCTGCTCTTCAACTGGACCTTGGGAGCTCAGTCCAGTGCTCCGATGTGAATCTCTGTCTCTATCTCCATCCATCACCGGATGAAGGTTCTATGGTGATATTCAAGATATTCATCAGTGTTGGGACAAGGCCAGTTCAGGCACCCTCTCCTCTACTGCCCAAGGACCTAGCTGGGAACATCCCCGTGGACACCTGGGAACTCCTCTAGAGCCAAATCTCTTGCCAACCCTAAAATGGCTCCCTTAATTTAGATATCTTCTTCCCTGCTCCCATATTCGCCCTTCCTCTAGCTCAACCATCCCACTCCCCCAAGCTCTCCCCAATCCTTCCCTTCTCCCTTCTCTCTCCCCTTCCCCCACTCCACCCCCGCCCCCATGCTCCCAACTTTTGACCAGAGATCTTGTCTGCTTCCAATTTTCAGGAGGTTCCATATATGTTTTTCTTTGGGTTCACCTTATTATTTAGCTTCTCTAGGATGCTTTGTTTATGGCTAGAGTCCACTAATGAGCGAGTACATTCCATATTCGTCTTTTTGGGTCTGGGTTACCTCACTCAGGATAGTGTTTTCTGTTTCCATCCATTTGCATGCAAAATTCAAGATGTCATTGGTAAAAAACAGTGACCATGGTCTTATACAGTGCTTTCACCTAGTGATATTGTAGTCATCTTAGTTTGTGTAATTAATTGCCATCTCTTTTGCTCACACAACAATGAAATAAATTGAGGATGCATTTCTCAGAATACATCCCATTGTTAAATAATATTTAAATGTATTTTGTCTACATGCACAAAAAGCTATTTGGAATAATGTTATTTAAATTGTGGGCTCATCACAAACCAGGTATTACTTAAATAGATGTGGTGAAATTACTTTTAAAGCAAAAAGCATCTCATTTTAAAAATTATTTCTAATACCAATGCTTCTTTTTTCCTGTCACCCTGGTATTGTTTGACCCTGCAGGAATAAGAAATATAGAGACCTACCATTTGTGTTTCCAGGAGTCATAGGCATTGAACACTCTAGGCAAAGCCTAGGCAATTTGCTTTAGGAGATGTCTGAGAAACTATTGAAGAAAACAGACCTTAGAAGATCTCACAAGGGCAACAATAAGAGACAGCAAATGAGGTCTCAGTGGAATGGCATGGCACACCTACTGCAGACTGTGTCCCATTGTTCAGGCGGGGCTCTAACCATGTGAATTAATACTTTCAAGAGTCACTCCTGTTTCTCATTTAGGATGATTGTCACTTGGCATTTCAAGGCTCTCTTTTCTTGATTAAATTGCATGAATTGAACTTCCTTCCTTTCATTGTATTGCTCGTTTTTCCTAATCCTTGAGAAGATGTTTTATGGAGTGTATTTTATGTGGTATATGTGCCTTTAACTTTTAGTATTAACTCTATTTGAAGTAACATTTGAGAAAGATTATATTGTGTTATAAAGAATTAAATATTTTGTGTTGATTCAAGAAAATCAGCATACAAAGTAAAGCATTTCTTCGTAGTATTTTTATACATGCTATATTAGTCAGGGTGAGAGAGAGAGACACACACACACACACAGAGAGAGACAGAGAGAGAAAGAAAGAGAATGAGAGAGAGAGAGAATCTAATTTATTAGAACGCTGTACAGGCTGTAGTCCAGCTAATTCAAGAATGGCTGGCTGTGAACAGAAAGTCCAACAATCCAGAAGTTGCTCAGTTCACAAAATTGAATGTCTCTCAGCTGGTCTTCGGTATATGCTTGAATGTTGAAGAAATAGGCTCTAAGGCCTTTGAAGGAATGGACTTTCTACCAAGGCAAGAACGAGCAGACAAAGAGCAAATGCTTCCTTCTTCTATATCCTTATACAAGCTTCCAGCAGAAGGCATCACACAGATTAGATCTGGATTAAAGATCTGAATTAAAGATGTGTTGTTGCACGATTCTAATTAGTCTTATTAATAAAAACCTGGAGCCAGTCAGGGCAAATGCTGAAAGATCAGAGAAAGAAAGGAGCAAATCACAACCAATGCTTACCTTGCTAACTCCTTAGCTGAAAAGGGGCAAGCTCCTGTCTCCTCCCATCTTATTATATTCCTCTCCCCACCCAGTCATAAAACTTCTTTTCTGTCTGTACAGACCTCCAAATCTCTATGGCTATCTAGTGGCTAGTTCTGCCCTATGATTTTCAGACAAGCTTTATTTGTTATAGTACAAATAAAATAGCACCACAATGTGTTTTCCTTCCTCTAATATCTGGATTAGAAGTGGTTTCCCCTACTTTAAATTTAGCAAAATTTCCTCACATGTGTGCCCTCCATTTGGGGGTTTTAGTTAACTCCATATGTACTCAAGTTGACAAGCAAGAATAGCCACCATACCTACTGGGCTCTTGTTGCTTCTTCTCCCTTAAAACTTTTCCCTCTGTAACCTGCTATCAATAGCCCTTCTTCTGTTTTTATGCCACATGTATTATATTACCCTAGTAAAGAACAACATTCTTCTGTTTGGATGTTATTTTTTGGAGACATTGTCTTGCTACATGATCTTAGCTAGGAATACAGATATACACTACCATGCCTGTAAACAATAAAATTGTTACTAAAATAAAAATAAGGTACACAAATAAAAATGTTTTTGCATTTAAATAAAAAAGTTCACAATTTCCTTTCATTTTTAAAATTATTATTTTATTTTATTACTTAAAAAAAATACCAATCCAAATTCCCTTTTTCTCCCCTCCTCCCACTTCCTTACCACTCCCTCCATACCCCCTACCCCCCATTCCCTCCAATATTAAGAGAGAGCAAGGTACCCTGCCCTGTGGAAAGTCCAAGGCCCTCCCCACTACATCCAGGTTGAGCAAGGTATGCATTCAAAGAGAACAGAATCCTAAAAAGCCAGTACATGCGGTAGAGACAAATCCCAGTGCCTCTGTCATTGGCATCTCAGTCAGCCTCAACTGTCAACCACATTCAGAGGAACTATTTTGATCCCATGCTCGTTCATTCCAAGTCCAGTTGGAGTTGTTGAGCTCCCATTAGCTCAGGCACATTGTCTCAGTGGGTGAACCCCTCATGGTCTTGACTTCCTTGCTCATATTCTTCCTCCTTCTGCTCTTCAACTGGACCTTGGGGGCTCAGTCCGATGCACCGATGTGGGTCTCTGCTTCTGTTTCCATCTGTTGTTGGATGAAAGTTCTATGGTGATATTTAAGATAATCATCAGTCTCATTTCAGGGCACAGCTGTTGTATGGAAGAGCAGGCCGCATCCTGCTGCCCAGCTAGCTTACACCCAAAATAAGCACATGGAAATTGTACTAATTAAAACATTGCCTGGCCCATTAGCTCTAGCCTCTTATTGGCTAACTCTCACATCCTGATTAATCCATTTCTATTAAATCTGTGTATCACCACGTGACTGTGGCTTACCAGCAAGATTCAAACTTATGTCCGTCTCAGGCCGGAGATTCATGGCATCTGCCACACTTCCCTTCTTCCCAGCATTCTGTTCTGTCTACTCTGTCCACTTAAGGGCTGCCCTATCAAAAGGCCAAGGCAGTTTTCTTTATTCAACCAATGAAAGCAACACATAGAAAGAAGACCTCCTACACCACACAGCCAGTTCAGGCACCCTCTCTATTGCTTGGGGTCTTAACTGGGGTCATCCTTGTGGATTTCTGGGAATTTTTCTAGAGTCGGGATTCTTGCTAACCCCCAAATGGCTCCCTCAATAAAGATATCTCTTTCCTTGCTCTCAAATTTGTCCTTCCTCCATCAAAACTATTTCATTCCCTCAAGCTCTCCCCAACCCTCACCTTCTCCCCCTTCCTCCTACCCCCCAACCCCCATGCTCCCAAATTTTGTCAGGCAATCTTGTCTGCTTCCAATTTCCATATATATATCTCTATCTATCTGTCTGTCTGTCTGTCTGTCTGTCTGTCTGTCTATCTATCTATATATATATCTTTGGATTCACCTTATTACTTAGCTTCTCTAGGATCATGAACTATATGCTCAATGTCCTTCATTTATGTCTAGCGTCCACTAATGAGTGAGTACATACCATATTCATATTTTTGGGTCTGAGTTATCTCACTCAGGATAGTGTTTTCTATTTCCATCCATTTGTATGCAAAATTAAGGATATCATTGTTTTTTACTGCTTAATAGTACTCTAATGTGTAGATGTGCCATACTTTATCCATACTTCATTGAGGGGCATCTAGGTTGTTTCCAGGTTCTGGTTATTACAAATAATGCTGCTATGAACAAAGCTGAACAAAGCTTTTGTAGTATGATTGAGCATCCTTTGGGTATATTCCCAAGAGTGGTATTGCTGGATCCTGAGGTAGGTTGACTCTCATTCTAAGAAACCACCACACTGATTTCCAAAGTGGTTGCTCAAATTTTCATTCCCACCAGCAATGGATGAGTGTTTCCCTTACTCCACATCCTTTCCAGCATATGCTATCATTTGTGTTGTGATTTTAGACATTCTGACAGGTGTAAGATGGTATCTCAAAATTGTTTTGATTTGCATTTCCCTGATAGCTAAGAAAGTTGAACATGTCTTTAAGTATCTTTTGACCATTTGAAATTCATCTGTTGAGAATTCTCTGTTTAGTTCAGTACTCCATTTTTAAATTGGGTTATTTAGAATTTTAATGTCTAATTTCTTGAATTCTTTATATATTTTGGAGATCAGTTTTTTGTCTAATATGGGGTTGGTGAAGATCTTTTTCCATTCAATCAGTTGCTCTTTTGTCTTATTGAGCATGTCCTTTGCTTTACAGAAGAGTTTCAGTTTCAGGAGTTCCCATTTACTCATTGTTGCTCTTATTGTCTGTGCTACTGTGGTTAAATTTAGGAAGTGGTCTCCTGTGCCCATGCATTGAAGGCTACTTCCCACTTTCTCCTCTATCACGTTCAGTGTGATTAGATCTATATCAAGGTCTTTAATCCATTTGGACTAAAGTTTTGTGTATGGTGATAGATACGGATTTATTTTCATTCTTCTACAGGTTGATATCCAGTTATGCCAGCACCATTAGTTGAAGATGCTTTCTTTATTCCATTGTATAACGTTAACTCTTTAGCTTCTTTGTCAAAAATCAGGTATTCATAAGTGTGTGAACTAATATCTGGGTCTTTGTTTCGATTCCATTGGTCAACATGTCTGTTTTTATGCCAATACAAATCTGTTTTCATTACTGTAGCTCTGTAATAGAGTTTGAACTCAGGGATGGTAATGCCTCCAGAAGTTCCTTTATTGTATAGGATTGTTTTGGCTATCCTGGGTTTTTGTTTTTCCATATGAAGTTTATTATTGTTCTCTCAAGGTCTGTGAAGAATTGTGTTGAGATTTTGATGGGGATGCATTGAATCTATAGATTGCCTTTGGTAGGATTGCCATTTTTACTATTTTGATCCTTCTTTTCCATTTTCTGGTATCCTCTTCAATTTCTTTCTTCAAAGACAAAGTTCTTGTCAAGTAGGTCTTTCACTTCCTTGGTTACTGTTACCCCAAGATACTTGATGCTATTTGTGGCTATTGTGAAAAGTGATGTTTCTCTGATTTCCCTCTCAGCTTCTTTATCTTTTGTGTATAGGAGGGCTACTGAGTTTTTTGAGTTTATCCTGTATCCTGCCACATCACTGATGGTATTTATCAGCTGTAGGAGTTCTCTGGTAGAGTTTTTGAGGTCACTTATGTACATTATCATATCATCTGCAAATAACAAAAGTTTGACTTCTTCCTTTCCAATTTGAATCCACTTGGTCTCCTTATGTTGCCTTATTGCTATTGCTAGAACTTTGAGCACTATATTGAGGAGGTATGGAGAGAGTGGACAGCCTTGTCGTGTTCCTGATTTTAGTTGAATCACTATGAGTTTCTCTCCATTTAGCTTGACGTTAGCTGTTGGTTTGCTGTATATTGAAGGTGTAAGTCACAAACAATCCCACACCAATTTGGAATTATGATTAATAGAATGGTTATTTATTCAAAGGGAAAAAAAACTTACAGATTACTGTCCCAGACAACAGCCCCTTTGCGCGATCAAGAAAGGAGTCTAGGAGCCGGAAGTTGAGCCGGAAGACAGAGAGAGAATGGAGGACTACTGCTGCTTTTTTAAAGAGAGCGAGAGAGACCATACCCCAATGGGATGGTATCTCCGCGGCTATTGACTGAAGGAGCGGAAGGAACTCCCGCAGCATTATATTGCTTTTATTATATTTAGATATGATCCTTGTATCCCTAATCTCTCCAATACCTTTATCATGAAGGAGTGTTGAATTTTGTCAAATGCTTTTTTGACATCTAATGAAATGATCATATGGATTTTTATTTCAGTTTATTTATATGATGGATTATATTGATAGATTTTCGTATTTTGAACCAGCCCTGCATCTCTGGGAAGAAGCTCACTTGATCATAATGGATGACTTATTTGATGTGTTTTTGGATTTGCTTTGACAGTATTTTATTGAGAATTTTTGCATCGATATTTATGAGTGAGATTGGTCTGTTATTCTCTTTCTTGGTTGAGTCTTTTTTGAAATTACTTTATAAATAATATCATTCAAAATTTCCACTTCCTCCCCTCCTTCTTCTTCCCTCCCGCTCCCCTACTCACCTTCCCCCTTCCCCCTCCAGTCCTAAGAGAGGGCAGGGTACCCTGTCCTGTGAAAAGTCCAAGGCCCTCCCCCCTCCATCCATGCTTAGGGAGGTGTGCATCCAAATAAACTAGGATCCCAAAAGGCCAGTGCATGCAGTAGAGACAAATCCCAGTGTCATTATCATTGGCTTCTCAATCTTCCCCCATTGTCAGCCACATTCAGAGGTTCAGTTTAATCTCATGTTCATTCAGTCCCAGTCCACCTAGATTTGGTGAGCTCCCATTAGATCAGACACACTGTCTCAGTGGGTGAACCAACCTCTCGAGGTCCTGACTCCCTTGCTCATCTTTTCCCTCCTTTTGTTCTTTACATTGATGTTTATGAGTGAGATTGGTTTGTAATTCTCTTTCTTGGTTGAGTCTTTGCGAGATTTTGAATTCAGGGTAACTGAGGTTCACAATTTTCTTCTAGACTGACTTATCATTTATCAGTATAGTTTATTTCATTTACCACAAATTGCCTTATGCTCACTCTAACCAGTTATTACTTTTAATATGAGGGTTACAGAGATAATCAGCCCTATTACCTACTCTTTATTTTATGTATCCCAGTCTTTAATAAATCTAATTTGTCATGGTAACTCAAGTGCTCCTTTCTAATGTACGCAAAGGGATTGATTCATGGTAAGCAAAGAGTCCCTCTGGGTAGTTCTGATCCATCAAACTGTAATTACTAATTAGCTACTCTATACAAGGCTCTCTACAGAGGTAGTACAAACGCTTAAGATCCATGAAGATAATTGGTGAAAGTGATAGTTAGAAGGAGCCATGCCTGACACAGAAGGGAAGGTATAGAGGGTCTCAGAAGCTGAACAGAAGGTTGATAGGGCAAAAGAATTGGTGGGGCATTCTAAGTTGAGCATGTAAACAATGTAAGAACCAAAAATAAGAACTTTCACCTGGGGTCTGTGGCTGACACTGTTATGACTGTCAACACAACATAATGTAATGACATATACTTGCTGCTCCTTTCTATTAGATGCCACTAAACTTCAGTAAGGGGCTAGAGAGTCAGTGTTTCTGCCTTAGTGGGCCAGTGAATCTCTATCACTGTTGTGACAGAAGTGACCATAGGCAAAGTAATGAGCATATCTATGTGCTTTCAAATTTTTATTACAAAGCAAGTGTTAAGTAAGATTTGACCTGAGGACTGGCTGTCAATTTCTAACTCTTTTATTCTACAAATATGCCTTTTTACTGCCACCTCCTTTCCCTTTGTATTCAATGATGGTAATGCAGTCACTTGGAAAACCAGATCTAAGAAATAAAAGCAAATGAGTACATATAAATCAGCTTTGCAGACAAATGTTAGTAAATAATGTAACAAACTGAAGTCATAGGTGGACTTTTCTTTAGATCATTTGTAGAGCTCCCTGGCTCTAGCTCCATCTTATAAAACTTGGTTTTAGTTTATTTACAATGCTGAAATAACCTGCATTGTTTTGAGTAAATGGACAGAAATTATATAATTCATTGTTGTCTTGTCTCTCAACATCTTGTACCAATCAGGCTATGATAGGATGTCCCAAATAGTATCTTGGCAACATACTTTACTGAAAATGTATAGAGAATAGTTACCATCTATATTATACATGGTGATAGGTTTATTCTTTTATGTAACCCCTATTTGAAATATTACTAGTAGATGTGCAGGTAGACTTTTTTTCAAAAAGAGAACATAATACTATCTTCAAGTTTAGCATTACATTTCCCACAAAATAGTTGTATTAATGAATCTTTATGGACTATAGGGTAGAGCAATAATTTATAATTCCTGAGCCCTTTAGTAGACATAAGCTCTGTCACACATAGAGAGAAAGCATAGCAGTAATATTAACAGGAACTTTCATAGAAATAGCACTTAGGCATTGGAAAACTGAAAAGAAACATCAGGATATCATGGAGGTAGCAACTGTAGGAAGCACTATGATATCTGCAGTTCAACACCTCTCAAAGACATTGAAATTTATTGAATGCAGATGTGGGAAGGAGGAGTCCCATTACTTAGCTGGTGTTAGTATCTCTAAACCTGGAGAAAGAGACTATGGGGCCAGGAACTAGACCTCTTAAGAGTTTTCCTAGTGAGTGATAAACTTTCTCTCTCCCTCTCTCTCAATTTCTCTCTCCTATCTTGTGTGTGTGTGTGTGTGTGTGTGTGTGTGTGTGTGCTATGTGTGTGTTTGTGTGTTTGTGTGTGTGTGTGTGTTCACTGGGACAGAGTCTGTCTCTAAAATTAAAGCTTGCCATTTTGGCTAGGCTGGCTGCCTAATGAGCTGCCAGGATCCACCTCTGTCCAGTCCGCAACACTGGGGTTACAGGTATAGGTGGCCATAACCCAGATCTTAAAAATTTATGTGGGATCTGGAGATTTGAAGCCAGGTCCTCATGTGAGCACACTGAACACTCTTACCCACTGGGTCATCTCTCCAGTTCATCAATAGGATTTTCAAGGGTGCACTATGAACTGAGTCTGACAGCGCCAGCAAAATTTCAATTGGAATCAGTTGCTAGTGGAATGAATTGTCACTGTTAGAGTGAAGTAGTTGTCTGAACCAAGTAAAAACAACCAGGAAGAGATGTATTCCTTCTTCTTGATCCACCTTGCCCTGTTTTTCTAGAGCCCCCTGTTGGCAGAATCTAATAAAGAGCAGTCGGCAAAGAAGAAACATGAGTTACAGAGTCCTAGATGCTGCAAACAGAAACTTGAAAGAGTGGTTTTGGAGCCAAGAGTTAAAGCTTAAACAGTGTCCAATAAATTAAGAGCACACTCTTGAATAGTTGTATGTAATAAAAGTTTGTCAAATTGAATAAAACATTGTATCTCTTTCGCAGAGTTATTTCAAGACATGCTTTAGAATTCTGATAAGGCTACAAATCATGGGTGATTGGACCTTTTAAGTTTTTAAGCCAGAGGCTGGCTCCTCCCTTTTCCACAACCAACAGCCAGGTGGTAAATGCTTTTAGGTTTGCAGGCCTTGTGGCCTTTGTTGCACCACTTTGCCACTACTGCTTCACTCCGTACCTGTCCTACCTACTCACATCTACCATTGTTGAGGGAGAGCGGGGATAAACAATATCATGAGCCTGACTGTATTCCAGTAGGAATTTATTTATGAAAGCAGCTGGCAGGTTGGTTGAGCACAAGAGTCATAGTTTGCCAGCTCTTGCTCTAGAGTGTAGTGATTCTCAAGCCTGTGTGCACATTTAGATGAGCCTGGAAATCCCACTTCCTCCTTCCAGAGATTGATATTAATTTGGTTTGCAATGAAGCCTGGGCAGTGGTGCGTTTTAAAGGCTCCCCAAGTGATTTGATGCTGGTAACCACTACTTTACATTCCCTTTTAATTCCTTAATCAAGTGATCAATCATCAGTGAATCATAAAATGCCCTAAGCAGATGCATTATTTGAAAGAATCCAGAAGTGAATTATGTCATGGTGATTTTTTGGAAGCCAGAAGCATCGTCTCCTCATTTATTTTTCATAAGTTCAGATTTTCATATATCAATTTTTAAAAAGTAGCAAGCAAGTGCACATGTGCAAATAAGACCCTTATGCATATGTTAGCTTAGTGTAATGTGTCTATAGCAAGACATTGGTGTTTTATTCATTTCTGTGTTCAGAATGCAGGGATGGTCTACATATACTTGAAAAGACTAAACAGACAAGTGAATAAAGAAAGGAAGGACAGAATTACATAGAAATCTTAACTGATATTCCGTTGAGATTATTCCAAGTTTCAAATGGCTGCTACTGCATTGACTACCATTGATAATTTTCGCAACTCTAATAAATCTTTAATTCTGTTCATGGATTAATTTATTTGGGGATATTTATGAGGGCACGTTGCCTGATTCTTTTAATTCAGGTCTAGACTCAATGGCTATTTTACTTCCTTGTGCCATATTTGTGAAATTCTCTTTTTATTAAAAGGCATACATGTAGAATCCTCAAAACCCCAATGGTGTATTTTTGTGGCTCTTTAGTTTCCATGGCAACTATGGTTATGGCATCACTGGTGTTATTAGCAGAGTAGCGGGGAGATATAAATACTATGGATGATAATGTTGTTTTCCTTTGCCTTAGTGGATGGCTCCAGGCACTGAGAAAAATGGTTTGGGTATATTGAAGAATAACAGCTGAGAATGCAGTGTGGACTACACCTGGATTTCATTATTATCAAGAAATAGACCCTGCCAAAGTTTTCCAAGCCAAGACTTCTCTATTACTTTCACTGAATGCCTTCATTAAAACAGAGTTGCCTTTTTAAGGAACATGCAGCTCTAATTTTCAATAGTTTGAAATACTTAGGATATTTTAAGAGAGGAGTAAAGATAATGGGAAAGGAAGCATCACAGCTTGCCACTGTACTTTCCCCACTACAATGATTCTTTACATTTCATCGTCCCATAGGGCAACTGGCAAATAATGGAAACTGCTGTGAATATTGCGTGTTCCGTGTATGTGCAGTCCCACCTATTTTCATCACAACCACGCTATTCCATCCTGCTCTGCAGCCTTCGCTTGCCTTCTCAGACAACTCTTTCTCAGTCAATTTCAGTATGTTGCAATTTCCTAACCCATGTCTGATATGTCCAAAGGTATGGTGAAACAACGAATTCACATAAAGGTATAAACACAGGCTTTAGTTCGAATAAATTAGTTGTTTGTAAATAATATCAGATTCTTAAGTATCCTTAAACGACATTGTTTGCCAAGGGAAAAGTCTCCTGAAAATTCTTGCACTTGTGATGACGTAACTCAGTTTGGATCAACGGCATGCTGGTTGAAGCTACTGAAGCCATTCACTTCTTAACTACGTTATTGAAAGTATCCACATGATTACCGAGTTCTCCAGGCTTCTTCTGCTTCCACGTCCTTGACACAGGCACAAGACAGTGTATTTTCCATTGCCATATTCCTGAAAGACTCTGTGAAGATGATCCTCAATGACTATGCAAGGTCCATTTTAATTTTATGTGTATGAGCACATGTATGTATTGCACCATGTGTCTATGTGCATGCCTGGTGCCCACAGGGCAGAAGAGGGCTTTACAGCTCCTAGAACCAGAGTTACTGAGTGTTGGGAACTCAACCTGGGGGACCCACAAGAAGAGTGATTTCTCTTACCACAGATTCACAGCTCCAGATCTCTATGTAAAAGTTTTAATAGAAGTTGAGATGTAAAACTTGATTAAATCATTGAGCGTTTTAGCCACTATAAAAGTAGCCTGTATTTTTTTGTCACTGTAGAGAAAATGCTTTTCATTTTTATTTGTTCCTTATATTTTGCTACAAGATGCAATTAATAAAAACAACACAAAAGTCTATCTAGAACTTGCTGAGAAGAAATTACATTTTTCCCATAACATAACTGAATGATAATAAACATGAAATATTCCTTTGACATCATTCCTTCTAGTTTGTTGTACGTATAATGCAGCAATAGGAAATGAATAAGTGACCTATTTTATGCTACATAGTAAGTTGTTACAAACACAAATCATTATAGAAGGGAGCTTTAACTGTTCCATGTACATGTCTACATTGCTCACAATGTATTCAGGTCCTGGAACAGAAGTTCTTCTAATATCAGTTATAGCTCTCTTGGGGCATTTTCATACTTAGTTTCTAAGACATGGTGTTCTTTCGCTTTCCCACCAGCATCAAAAGCTACTAATTCTATGCGTATTTTTCTTCTTCTAACCTTTGTGGGGTTCTGAGGTCTGATTGTTACAGGGTTTAATATTAGGAACTGGGCTTTTTTTTTAAAACATAAAACCACATATTAATCTGAGTTATTTTCATGACTACATATAATATGAGCTCAACCATGCATTGAGAAATTTAAATTCCGTCATGAACTCCAGATTTTTCTGTATCACTTGACTTTCTTAGATCTCCATCTGGATATCTAACAGACAGGTCAGCTGTAGCATAAGGATAAAGAAAACTATGACCTTTCTCTTAGAAACCTTGTTTTCCTTCAATCTTGCTTGTCGTGGTAGTAGACAATCCCATTTTTCAATTACCCAGGCTAAAATTCTTGAAGTCATCTTTGGCTCTTCTCTCTCATATCACACATTCAATCTGTCTGCAAATTCAGAAGCCAGCTAATTCCATCCTTCCTGCGTTCACAACATTCGTTGTTTGTATTATTGCCTTACAACTGCACTTCCACAATGGACTTTCAACATTAGAAGGCGTAATCTTGTTAAAAATGTTTGTCGGGCCATGTCAGTTCCCTGTTTCAAACCTTCCACTAACTTCTTACCACACCATACTAAAGCCTAAGTCCTTATGATGGTGTACAGAGCCCCATGAGATCAACCTTTGACTGCCTTTCTCACCTGTTCTTATAGAGCTCCTTCACTGGTCTCAAATCCAGCCACATTGGCCTCTGCCCTATTCTTTGAGCAAACTAGGCATCTTCACAACTCAGGGCCTCAAGAGGCAAGTCTTCCTGTTCCCTCTGCCTGGAGCAGTTTTTCTCTTAAATATCCATATGCTTTCTCCTTCATCTATTTTGTATTTTCTTAAAAGTTTCTTTGATAGTGAAACCTTTTCTGACAATCCTCTAAAAGTCCAATAGCCCTCTTGTCTTTTTGTTCATTTTAAAAAGTTTATTTTCTTTTTCATCATCTACACTTAGCACTTGCTTACTCTTTCTTCTACTAAAGTATGCATATTATGGTTATTGAGATTTTTGTGTTTTCTCTTTCCTGCTGCATCAGCAGAACTTGTAACACTTCCTGGTATGAGATAAGTGATTAATAATTATTAAATGAGCGACTGGGGAAAGAAGGAAAGAAACTGAAGGAATGAATTTTTCAGTAGAATTGATATTGATCCTGAACCATGTTAGACAAATATTTCAAATATTAATTCAGGGAGCTTCTCATTCAATACATTCCACTGAAATCTTGGTACTACTAAATAAGATATGTGCTAAGGTTACCAACTGTTATTATGATTGAGTCATTTCTATATTATATGATGACATTTAGAGCTGTTTTCCTTGCTTAGTGAGGATGAATAAAACTATTTGTATTTTTATATGATTATAGCATCAAGTGTTTACTCAGAACATAGAAATCATACTAGGTACTAAAGAAATAACTCAGAAAACTGATTACATAGCTTTTGGAGGATAAAAGGACTTTTTAAAAAGGAACACTGAGGTAATCCTGGATTTGTAACTTTAGGAAGGAGCTTGTACTCCTGGGATTTGGGGAACACAATGTGGAAGTATGGGTAAGCAGAATTAAAAAACTAGGCTAGGTACATGCCTGTAATCTTTGTACTCTGGGGTCAGAGGCAGGTGAGTCTCTTTGAGTCCCCAGCTACCCAGAACTACATAGTGAGACCTTGTACCAAAAAGTATTTAAAAACTCATAAAATATCATATGATTAGTAATTTCACATTTGTTTATGTACTAAAGAGAAACAACATATGTTTTCACAAAACTTGTGCACATGTATTCATAACAATACTCATAATAGCCTCAAAATAGGAAAACCCACAAAATGATAAGCAAAATATGATATATTCACAGGATGGACTAGTTTCACAAAAGGAAAGAAATTGACACACCCTAAAGATTGATGAACCTTGAAACCTTTGGGCCAAAGCCACAAATTTTATGCTTCATTTATAGGAAATACCCAGTGTAGGCAAATCAGTAGAGACAGAATGTAGGTTTGGGGTTACTTGAGCTTGGAAGAGAAGTGGAGGATGGGAAGTGACTATTAATACGTACTAGGCTTCTTTGTGGGATATTGAAAGTCTACTAAACTTAGATTACACTGATCGGTGCTCAACTTTGTGACTATATGCAAAAACATCTAAACTATTCATCTTAAGTGGATAAATTAAAAGGGATGTCAGCTACACCGCCCACACCACCGAAGTGCTTTAAGATGAGGGTTAGAAGGTTTGAAGGAGGTTCTGAGGATCTAGGATACAGTCCACTGAGGAAGAACTTAACCTGGCTGCTTATTATATGATAAAGCTAGCTCTTAGACAGAAAAAGAATGGCTGGAGGCTGGAACCAACTGTATTGTTGAGATAAAGCTCTTTTTTCCACTAGAATGACACATTGACAGCAAGTTAAGAGAGGAAAGAATTATCTTCTTTCTTCCATATTTTTCAGCTTGGTTGACCCCCCCTCTCCCCTCTCAGCCACCACTATTAGAAGTTCAGACGGAGCCACTGGCAAAGAAGGATGCAGTTAGCTGCATGATAGTCTCGAAGCAGAATGCAATAACCAGAATTGCTGCACTTGTACGTACACTTTACACAGCTTTAATTGCATTTGATCTAAGTAACTAATGTATGTTTCTGCTTAGCAATACATATCCCCTAAATAAGCAAATACATTTTCATCTTCTTTTCAAAAAGAGGAAAGGTAAAGTCCCAATTACTTCGTATCCTCTCCCTGCAAGGAAAAGAAAAAATATATTAATAATGAAAAAAAGGAACCCATCTCTCTTCTTCATCTTGCTCAACTCTTCATCAGGCATTTTTTTTTTGTAGTGTTATTGGAAGCTGTGTATATATACCAGATATATCACACAGTATATCCTTTTGCACAAACAGTTTTACTTGCAAATAAATGTCCGTTGCAGTGAGTTGTGGTCTGGTTGGAGGCCTTTGGATTCTGGACCCTCAACAAAATTCCTCTCGAATATCCTGCTGTTGCCCTGAGTCACGGAGATCATGTGGCTACATTTCCGCAGGACTGGTTCCTTCATATGCTCCAGCAATTCATAGGTGGGACAGATGCTGGGGTGGGACAGATGTTGGGGTAGGCCAACTCAAGGCTCTGGATCTGACCTTCTGTGGTATCTGAGTTTGTTATCCCAGGGATCACTCCCACTTTAGGCAAGAGGCAGAGCCATCTCTTCTCCTACCCCACTGCCTATGGCTGCCAGCAAGGGGCAGGACCTGCTCTCCCAGGGTCAAAGAGAGGTGGGGCCTGCTCAGCAAGGCCCTCAGGTATCAAAGTGGTTTTAAGAAGCAGTCCAGACCATGGCATCTGCATGGCATTTGGTGGATAACATGGGCCATGAACATCAACACAGGTCCCAGCTGCCATAGGGCCATGGACCCAGACATGGCCCTTATTGGCAGCACAGGTCAGGATATCACATGGCCACTCACATCATAGCAGCATAGTCCACTCACATCATCCTGTCCCTCAACACCATTGTGTCTCCAGTTCTGCCCCCTCTTCTTACAGCGTATGAATCACTCTGCTTCTCTTTATCTCCCATCTTCTACATCACATATTTGTTCATCATTGTGGTGCCCAAAGACCTGTTCCATGCAGTGGTGGCCATTTTCTGGCTGCTGTCTTGCACCCACTTGATTTATTTTTTTTTGTATTTAGTTGTGTTTACGCATGTATACAAATGTATGCTGCATATTTGTCCGGAGAGACCAGAAGAGAGTGTCAGAGCTCCTGGAACTAGAGTAACATGCAGTTGTGAGTCCCCAGATGTGGGTGTTAGGATCCAAACTTAGGTCATCTAGAAGAGCAGCATGTGCTTTTAAACTTTAAACCATGATTCCTAAAGACTACACTGTAATTATCTTGGCAATTTCTGGGTGCCAAATTATTTCAAAGTAGAAACACGACAGTGTTGATGTTAATTCTTACCATTAATACAATAAAACAAACAAAACTGGGGACTGGAGAGATGGCTCAGCCATATTCATTCTTGTAGGAAACTCAGATTCGATTCTGAGCACCCACATAATTGTTCACAATTCTCCATTACAATACGATGCCTCCTGTGGGCGCCAGGTGCACACAAGATGCACAGGCACAGGTGCAAGCAAAGCACTCATCCAAAGAAAATAAATGAACTAAAATTATTTTTCAAAGAAAACAGAAATAAACAGACAGCATGTGTATAGATAGCATATGGCAGGAGGCAAGGAGGAAAGTGTAACTGAAGACATCATTTCTCCAGCTGATGACCTCCATCCCTTCACAGTATCGCCACTGATTGGGTTTTCCTTCATTATGGAATTCTTCTCTTTCAGTCACCATTACACATTCCTCTTTTTCTGAGACAAATGGATTATGTTATTTTATGAGGTTGGATGATCCTACCTTTAGATGTTGTTTATTTATTTTTTTGGGGGGGGATGTGCTTACAATTAACTTCTATTCTCAGACAAAGCACCAAATGGATTCTGAGGAAATTCCATACATTCTAGATGGAGTCTATCCTGATGTTATTGAATAGTAGTATCTCAACCTCTTCTTGGTAATCTGTGTCAGTCATTGAACGGGGTCATTGCTATTTTATTCTTTGCCTTAGGATTCAAGAGCATGAGGAGTCCCGGATGGCCAGTGATAGTCTCAACTTCCAATATCATGAAAACACACTTGTGTGTTTTTCTTGGAACTAAGGCCCCCAAAGTGATAGAAACTAAGTAATAGATTTTAAAAGCAAACTTCTTTGAGAAGGATATATTAAGTGGAATGGTGAGAGGAGCCACTTGCATTTGCATGTACAGGATTCCAGACCCAAGCGCTAAATATGCAAATTAGACATAAATATTGTTGGCTTAGGCAATCATTTTTACCTGATGCATTTTTGTTCATATCTCTCAACTGATCCTCATTAAACCCATAGTTGAATTTTCCTTTTGTTAAAAGGTGATGTTTCCAGGTGATGGAGTATATAGTTAAGATCAATAAACTCAGGACTTGTGTATGTAGATCAGTGGGAGAGCCTTTTCCCAGAATTCACAATGCACCATCACTACAAATGATAAGCAAGGAATTCCATGAGAATACACCCATGGCCATATCTCTCCCTTGCGTATTGAGCATTGGGCTCGGAAAACAATGATATGTGGGATGTGATGATGAAACAAAAAGCATTCTGTGTGCACAGATGGTAGTGATAACAGAAACATTATCTGCAGGGAAAGCAAATCAATACCTAGGAAACATGTCTACTCAAGTGAAGAGAGAACACTACTCTGTTGGTGACAGAAGGGATCCAGTGTAATTAACCTGCCACCAGGTGGCTGACTGGTCCCCTGGGAGAATGCAGCTGTTCTGGGGACTTAGTGTTGGCTTCTATTGTTAGCAATCTAGGCACTAAGACATTATGGGGTCTGGATCAGCCTTTGTGACAGGTACAAGCAGCACACCAGTCTAAGGAAGTACCTTTGCTCTCTTCTTGCATGTCAGTGTTCCTCTAGGGCCTACTATGGGCAAAACCTAACAGGAAATCAACTGCTAAAGGAGAAATGTCATGTTTTAGCTTCAGGGAGTTGAATAAAGATTTATGATGTTAGTTCTAAAACACACCAATTTACCAATCATCTGTATTTGGTAAATGTATTATGTCCTCCCTGGGAAGAAGAAAGTTCAGAAGGTTAGGCCTTCTATTTGAACCAAGGATCACATGGCCATGTTAGAATAAGCAGGGCTTTTGTTGTCAAGACTCAGAATACCTCACAGCAGAACAATTATGTGAAGCCGGGCTAGTTACCCACCATGAAACTTGATTTTCCCTTCCTTGACTAGAGAATTAAAACCACCTTACAGAGCTGTTCTGGAAACATATGGAACACATGTACTAACATCTTTTTTTTGTAATTTTATTAAATTATAAAAGTTTACATTTCCGCCCCTCCTCCCCCCCACCCTCCCCCTCCCCGCACTCCCCTCCCTCCTCCCTCTCCATCACCAAGAGCAGTCAGGGTCTCCTGCCCAGTGGGAAGTTCAAGTTCCTCCCGCCTCCCTCCAGGTCCAGGAAGGTGAGTGTCCAGACGGACTGGATCCACAAAATCCAGTATATACAGAGGAAACAAGTCCCAGTGCCATCATCAATGGCTTTTCAAAAAGACTCCGGCCAGCCACATTCAGAGAATCCGGCCACATTCAGAGAGTCTGGTTGGATTGCGTCCTCCTTCAGTCCCAGTCCAACAGGCCTTGGTAAACTCTCATTAGATCCGTCCCCTTGTATCAGTGGGTGATCACATCCCTCGCAGTCCTTATTTCCTTTTTCATTTTCTTCCTCCTTCTGCTCCTCATTTGGACCTTGGGGGGCTCAGTCCAGTGCTCCAATGTGGGTCTCCATCTGTATCGCCATCCATCGTGGGATGAAGGTTCTCTCTGATCTTGCCGTCTTTGCTCATGTTCTCTTTCCTTCTGCTTCTCATTTGGACCTAGGGAGTTAAGTCCAGTGTTACGATGTGGGTCTCTGTCTCTATCTCCATCCATCGCCAGATGAAGGTTCTATGGTGATAAGCAAAATATTCATCAATATGGTTATGGGCCTAGGCTGTTTCAGGCACCCTCTCTTCTGTCCAGAGAACAATCTGGGGATTTCCTTGGACCTGTGATCCCATTCATAATCAAGTCTCCTGTAGACCCTAAGATGACTCACTTAGTTGAAATATACTCTTCCCTGATCTCATATCCACCCTTCCTCCCTCCCCCCATCCCAGTCCACCTAGCTTTCCCCATTCCTCCCCTACTCCCTTCTCTCTAACCCTCTCCCCTTCCAACAACCATCCCACCCGCACCATGCACCCGAGGTTACCTGGGACTCTTGTCTATTTCCAATCTCCAGGCAGATAGCTACATGATTTTCATCAGGTTCACCTTCTTATTTAGCTTCTCTAGGATCATAAATAATAGGCTCAAAGACCCCTAATTATGGTTAGAATCCACATATGAGTGAATACATACCATATTCCTCTTTTTGGGTCTGGCTTACCTCACTCAGTAAAGTGTTTTCTATTTCCATCCATTTGCATGCAAAATTCAGGATGTCATTGTTTTTTACCGCTGAGTAGAACTCTAATGTGTATATGTTCCACACCTTTATTAACCATTCTTCTATTGAGGGGCACCTAGGTTGTTTCCAGGTTCTGGCTATTACAAATAGTGCTGCTATGAACATAGTTGAACAAATGCTTTTATAGTATGATAGGGCATCTCTTGGGTATAGTCCCAAGAGTGGAATTGCTGGGTCCTGAGGGAGGTTGACTCCCAGTTTCCTGAGAAACCGCCACACTGATTTCCAAAGTGGCTGCACAAATTTGCATTCCCACCAACAATGGATGAGTGTTCCCCTCATTCCACATCCTCTCCAGCATAGGCTATCATTGGTGTTTTTGAGTTTGGCTATTCTGACAGGTGTAAGATGATATCTCAAAGTTGTTTTGATTTGCATTTCCCTGATAGCTAAGGAGGTTGAGCATGACCTTAAGTGCCTTTTGGCCATTTGGAGTTCATCTGTTGTGAATTCTCTGTTCAGTTCAGTACCCCATTTTTTAATTGGGTTAATTAGAGTTTTAGTGTCTAGTTTCTTGAGTTCTTTGTATATTTTGGAGATCAGACCTTTGTCTGATGAGGGATTTGTGAAGATCTTCGCCCAGTTGGAAGGTAGCCTTTTGGTCTTACTGACAGTGTCCTTTGCTTTACAGAAACTTCTTAGTTTCAGTAGGTCCCATTTATTCATTGATTCTCTTATTTTCTGCGCTCCTGGGGTTCTGCTTAGGAACTGGTCTCCTGTGCCTATATCTTGTCGACTACTTCCCACTTTCTCTTCTATCAGGTTCAGAGTGGTCGGATTAATGTTGATGTCTTTAATCCATTTGGACCTGAGTTTTGTGCATGGTGATAGATATGGATCTATTTTCATTCTTCTACAGGTTGACATCCAGTAATGCCAGCACCATTTGTTAAAGATGCTTTCCTTCTTTCATTGTATGCCTTTAGCTCCCTTGTCAAATATCAGGTGTTCATAAGTTTGTGGGTTAATACCCGGGTCTTCTATTCGATTCCATAGGTCGACTTCTCTGTTGTTATGCCAATACCAAGCTGTTTTCAATACTGTTGCTCTGTAATAGAGTTTGAAGTCAGGGATGGTAATGCCTCCAGAAGTTCCTTTATTGTATAAGATTGTTTTGGCTATCCTGGGTTTTTTGTTTTGCCATAAAAATTTGATTATTGTTCTCTCAAGGTCTATGAAGAAGTTTGATGGAATTTTGATGGGAATTGCGTTGAATATATAGATTGGTTTTGGCAGAATTGCCATTTTTACTATGTTGATTCTCCCAATCCAAGAACAGGGGAGGTCTTTCCATTTTCTGGTATCCTCCTCAATTTCTTTCTTCAAGGACTTAAAGTTCTTGTCAAATAGGTCTTTCATTTCCTTTGTTAGAGTAACCCCAAGATATTTTATGCTATTTGTGGCTATGATGAAAGGTGATGTTTCTCTGATTTCCCTCTCTGCTACTTTATCCTTTGTGTATAGGAGGGCAACCGATTTTTTGAGTTGATCTTGTATCCTGCCACATTACTAAAGGTGTTTATCAATTGTAGAAGTTCTTTGGTAGAGTTTTTGGGGTCGCTTATGTACACTATCATATCGTCTGCAAGTAACGAAAGTTTAACTTCATCCTTTCCAATTCGAATCCCCTTGATCCCCTTATGTTGTTGTATTGCTATTGCTAGAACTTCAAGCACTATATTGAAGAGGTATGGAGAGAGTGGACAGCCTTGTCGTGTTACTGATTTTAGTGGAATGGGTTTGAGTTTCTCTCCGTTCAATTTGATGTTAGCTGTTGGCTTACTATATATTGCTTTTATTATATTTAGGTATGATCCTCGTATACCCAATCTCTCCAACACCTTTATCATAAAGGGGTGTTGAATTTTGTCAAATGCTTTTTCAGCATCCAATGAAATGATCATATGGTTTTTTTCTTTCAGTTTATTTATATGATGGATTACATTGATAGATTTGCGTATGTTGAACCAGCCCTGCATCTCTGGGATGAAGCCCACTTGACCATAATGTTTAATTTTTCTAATGTCTTCTTGGATTCAGTTTGCCAGTATTTTATTGAGTATTTTAGCGTCAATGTTCATGAGTGAGATTGGCCTGTAATTCTCTTTCTTGGTTGTGTCTTTGTGTGGTTTTGGTATCAGGGTAACTGTAGCTTCATAAAAAGAGTTTGGCAATGATTCTTCTGTTTCTATATTGTGAAATACATTAAGGAGTATAGGTATTAGCTCTTCCTGGAAGTTCTGGTAGAATTCTGAATTGAAACCATCTGGTCCTGGGCTTTTTTTGGTGGGGAGGTTTTTGATAACAGCTTCTAATTCTTCGCGACTAACAGGTCTATTTAGATTGTTCAATTGCTCTTGATTTAACTTTGGTAAATGGTATTTATCTAAAAACAATCCATTTCTTGTACATTTTCCAACTTTGTGGCATATAAACTCTCGTAGTAAGATCTAATGATTCTCTGAATTTCCACTGTGTCTGTTGTTATGTCCCCCTTTTCATTTCTGATCTTATTAATTTGAGTGTTCTCTCTCTGCCGTTTGATTAGTTTGGCTAGGGATTTGTCAATCTTGTTGATTTTCTCCAAGAACCAACTTTTTCTTTCGTTGATTTTTTGGACTGTTTTCTGTGTTTCTATTTTGTTGATTTCAGCCCTCAGTTTGATTATTTCCAATCTTCTACTCTTCCTGGGTGAGTCTGCTTCTTTTTTTTCCAGAGATTTTAGGTGTGCTGTTAAGTCTCCAATATATGCTTTCTCCGTTTTCTTTAATTGGGCACTTAGTGCTATGAACTTTCCTCTTAGAACTGCTTTCATTGTGTCCCATAGGTTTGAGTATGTTGTGTCTTTGTTTTCATTAAATTCAAGGAAGACTTTAATTTCTTTCTTTATTTCTTCCTTGACCCAAGGATGATTCAGTAGTTGACTGTTCAACTTCCACGCATTTGTAGGCTTTCTGGAATTCGAATTATTATTGAATTCTAACTTTATTCCGTGGTGATCCGACAAGACACAGGTGATTACTAATATTTTTTTGTATCTGTGTAAGTTTGCTTTGTTACTGAGTATGTGGTCAATTTTCGAGAAGGTTCCATGAGCTGCAGAGAAGAAGGTATATTCTTTCCTTTTTGGGTAGAATGTTCTATAGATATCTGTTAAGTCCATTTGATTCATTACCTCTAGCATTTCTCTTATTTCTCTGTTGAGTTTCTGTTTGATTGACCTGTCCTTTGGTGAGAGAGGGGTGTTGAAGTCTCCTACTATTAGTGTGTGTGGTTTGATGACTGCTTTAAGTTCTAAAAGTTTTTCTTTTATATAAGTGGGTGCTTTTATATTAGGGGCGTAGATATTCAGGATTGAAACTTTCTCCTGATTAATTGTTCCTGTTATGAGTATGAAATGTCCATCTCCATCTCTTCTGATTGATTTTAGTTTGAAGTCAATTTTGTTAGATATTAGAATGGCCACACCAGCTTGTTTCTTAGGTCTGTTTGCTTGGAAAACCTTTTCCCAACCCTTTACTCTGAGTAGATGTCTATCTCTGTGGTTGAGGTGTGTTTCTTGTAAACAGAAGAATGTTGGATCCTGTTTTCTTATCCAGTCTCTAAGTCTGTGCCTTTTTATAGGTGAGTTGAGTCCATTAATATTAAGTGATATTAATGGCCAGTGTTTGTTGATTCCGTTTATTATTTGTGTGTGTGTATGTGTGTGTGTGTGTGTGTAGTAGAGTTTGTGTGTTTCTCTTCTTTGAGTTGTGGTTGTGAAGGGTCGCTAGATGTCTGGATTATTGTAGGCAGTGATGGCAATGTTGGATTCCTTGGGTTGCGATTTTCCTTCTATTACTTTCTGTAGAGATGAATTTGTGGCTACGAATTGTTTAAATTTATTTTTATCCTGGAATATTTTGTTTTCTCCGTTGATAGTGAACAGTAGCTTGACTGGGTATACTAGTCTGGGTTTGCATCCATGGTCTCTTAGTTTCTGCAGTACCTCTATCCAGGATATTCTTGCTTTCATGGTTTCCATAGAGAAGTCTGGTGTAAGCCTGATAGGTTTAGCTTTATAAGTCACTTGACCTTTTTCCTTTGCAGCTCTTAATATTCTTTCTTTAATCTGAATGTTTTGTGTTTTGATTATTATATGGCGAGGGGACTTTTTTTTTTTTTGATCCAGTCTATTCGGCGTTCTGTATGCTTCTTGAACCTTCATAGGAATATCGTTCTTTAGATTGGGAAAGTTTCCTTCTATAATTTTGTTAAATATATTTTCTAGGCCTTTGATCTGCAGTTCTTCTCCTTCTTCAATCCCTATTATTCTTAGATTTGGTTTTTTTATTGTGTCCCAGATTTCCTGAATGTTTTGTGAAGAGAATTTGTTGGATTTGTCGTTTTCTTTGACCAGAGCATTTATTTTCTCTATGGTATCTTCAGAATCTGAGATTCGTTCTTCTATCTCTTGTATTCTATTGGCTATGCTTGATTCTGTAGTCTCCGTTTGTTTACCTAGGTTTTCTATATCCAGCCGGTTCTCGGTTTGTGTTTTCTTCATTGCCTCCATTTCAGTTTTCAATTCTTGGACTGTTTCCTTTACTTGTTTGATTCTTTTTTCTTGGTTTCTCAGGGTATCATTCACAGATTTACTTATTTCTTCAAACTTTTTGTTATATTTCTCATCCATTTCTATACTCATTTCTTCAAACTTTTTGTTATACTTCTCGTCCAATTCTTTAAGGGAGTTATTCCTATCCTGTTTAAGGGACTCTATTGCTTTCATAATGGCACTTTTTTCCACTTCATCTGGGTTAGACTGTTCAAGTCCTTCTGTTGTAGGGTCGTTGGGATCTGGTGTTTTCATGTTGTTTTTCAGATTGTTGGAGGAGGTCTTGCTTTGGCGTCTGCCCATCTCTTCGTTCATATGCTCTCTATTGGAACTTCTGGTAGCGGGTCAGGTTCCCTTGTTGGGCAGGGAATTCACTGATAGAATGCCTACCTTTCCTCAGGCAGGCTATTGAAGCACAGGCACTCCCTCTTTCCGAGATGCACCTACAAAGCAGGCCCAGCTCCTCCTCGCCGGGCCCCTGCCGCGGGCCTGAAGCAAACTCACCTCTCCGATGGCCCTCTGGATGGAAGCTGGGATGGCTGGCGGGGGTGCTAGCAGGGTGGAGCCCTGTACTAACATCTTTAAAAACACTTATTTTCCAGGAAGTATGTTTTCTAGCTCCTTGTTTTAATCAAGGGCCATTTGAGTATTTGACAACCTTTTAGAGGTGGTTTTCAATGGGAATAACAGCGCTCCGGGAGATACTTGAAATTGTATGGAGATATTTGCTGGTTGTCCCAATTGGAGTGGTACAGAGGATGGGATATTTCTAAACAACCTGTGATATACAGACTCCAAGTAACAATAGTGCCAAGATTGAAAAAGTCTGTCTTTTAGCCAGGGTCACTAGAATTACTTAAACACTAAAGCTTCTTTCTCAGATCGGAAGCCCAAAGGGAAGGGACTGAAACAGTGATTGTACACTATTAGCTCACTCTCTGCCACATTGCCTTGATTTAGCTTTCAGTCTTGCTCCCAAATGGGTTCATAATGGTGCTTTTAGATTATACGGCAGTAGAACAACACAAGAACACTTACAGAAGATAAACAGCTGCCAAACTGGCCAGAGACCAACCATCTTCCTTTCTAAATTTATAGCAGGATGATTTTCTGTCTCACAGAGCAGGGGATGAGGCAGCCACGTATTCTCTTTCCCAGGTTAAACAACAGTGACACCTCAGACAGCTTGAGGAGCAGAAAGAAGGGGTAAGATTTATGGAGTGATCACTGTGTACCAGGCACAACGCTGAACACTTTCTGTGCATTATCTCATTGTGCTTCTTTTAAGAGGTTCAACTTTCTGTTTTCTCATTTCATAATCAGTCACCATATTAGATTACCTAGTCAACCTTTTAAATGGTACTCTGTAGGAACATACACATTAATTGTTGACAATATTTTTTCAAGATTATTTTGTGCATGTCTTTTGTGTTCTGTATTATAATAGCCTTCAAACAAAATATATCACACATCTTGCATCAAGCTGAATAACTGAACATCAGTGAATTTGTTTCTCTCTTTGGATAGTTGGCTTTCCAGGATAGAATATCTGAAGTATAATGCATGGTTAACACTTACAATCTTCACAAGTTAATATAGGGAAGACTAAAGACTGTGATTCTGTGTAAGATAAAGGAATACTTTTTCAAAAATTGGTGTTTCTATTTTATTAATGAACAACAAAAGATTCTGTCTGGCAGTCTACGGACTTCTACTATGTGGAAGGCAAAGTTAAAATCAAACTCTAAAAAAGTAACAACTTCCATTCACATGTACCTGAGTTTGATTTAATTGTTTCTCAAGTCATAGAAATACTTATTCTGCATTGGAAAAGGCTCTAATTTTGGAATCAGACAGATTATGTATGATTTGTGTGAGCTCCATATTCTAAAAGATTAAATGAACAAAATGAAATTTATTTTTCAAAGTCTTTAGAAAGATCATAAAAATAGAAAAAAAAGAAAAGTCTTAGTATATGGCTGATACCCTAGTACTATTTGTATTATTCTATTGAGTGGTGTGGGACAATGTCTATATTCTGTCAATTATATTTTAAATAAACGCTGATTGGCCAGTAGCCAGGCAGGAAGTATAAGCAGTACAACCAGATAGGAAGTAGAGGTGGGTTAATGAGAACAGGAGAATTCTGGGAAAAGAAAATCTTTCCCAGCTACAGAAGAAGCAAGATGTGACTGCCCCGCCGAATAAGGTACTGAGCCATGTGGCTAACATAGACAAGAATAATGGACTAATATAAGTTATAAGAGTTAATAAGAACCCTGAGCTAATGGGCCAATCACTTTGTAATTAATTAGACCTCTGTGTGATTTCTTTGGGACGTAATGATTGTGGGAACTGGGCAGGACAGAAACCTCACACAACATTATGGCAATAAAATGACATTTACATCTACCCACGGTACATATTACTAACAATAAGACACATTGATAGTATTAGCCTATTAGCATGTTATATTCTTTCAAAAAATACATATGTCCATTCCAGTTGTTAGAAATGTCAGACAAACTCTGACTGAAGGAGATTTGTAGAAAATAACCAATTAGTCCTTTTCCAAAAAGCCAAGGTCATAAATGATGGAAGCATTAAAAAAATGTTGTAGATGAGAGAATCCATGGTACATAAACTAGGATCTCTTTTCTTTATGAAAGATTTATTTTTAATTTTAATTATGTATATGTTTTTGTATATATATATATATATATATATATATATATATATATATATATATATGTGAACATGGGTACAGATGCTTGAGGGAATCAGAGGTGTCAAATTGCCCTGGAACTAAAGTTAGAGATGACTGTGGGCAACTAGATATGGGTGCTGGAAATCAAACTCACTTTTTAACAAGAGCAGTACAATCCTCTTAGCCTCTGAAACATCTCTCTAGTTCCGTAAAGTAAGATATTATATAAGATACTTGAATAGAAAAAGAAATAAGGGAAAAGTGGTAGAATTTGAATAAGTATAGACCTTTAGTTAATAATATTATTGGTGTCAATTTCATGGTCTTGGTAATTATGCTGTGTCTAGGTAAGATAAAATATTTGGAAAAGAGCTGAGGTATATAATGGGATTTCATATATACTAATTTGTTACTTTTCTGCAAATATAAAATTAGAGCAAAATAAAGCAAATCCAATAATTTGTTAGAGTTAAATACATTTGTGATTCATGTTAATTATAGTTCATTGTTTTCCCTAATTAGTGAAGAAATTTTCAAAAGAAGTATTTTCCTTCTAGAATAGTAAAATTAAATGCATACCCTCTCTCATTCATATATATTTGCAGGACAATTTAAGAACATAGGCCAAATACATTAAAGTAGGCATGCATTTGAACTCTATGATTTCATTTTTAGGAATTTTTGCAAGCAAATAATGCTACATTTTCTGTTCTTTCATTTCTTGAACAGTTACGAGTTCAGTCTTCTGAAGCTTTCTTTGTAAAGCTTCATTCCCCCCAACAGCAGGAGCCACACAATTCAAATTTGAGCAGTGTTTTCCTTTATGACTTCCTGAGTAAGATGGGATTAGAACGTAGCTCTTTCTCATGTCATTATAACGAGTGATCAATCAATATTTAAATAACTGAATGGATTGAAATATATATATATGTATATATATGTGTTTATATAATAAATATATATATATGTATTATACACACATAAAGTATATGAATAAATGGTATATACTGGGTCACTTATCATAAGAAAAGAAAAGGTCTGTGTCAGTGTAAAGAAAGAACTGAGTAAATATTGTTTAGTCCATGTGGATAACTACTCATTGTATTACCTAATCATGATATGCATTGCTCAAAGGAAGATATGTCAGTGTTTATGTTCATGTGGACACTTATTGGCATGGAAAGAGGCTCCAAATATATTTATTGATAATTGAAAAAATAAATTAAAGAATAATTTTACTTTTGTTATGAAAAATGTAGTTTAGAATGATAAAAGGGTACATACATTCAAATGTTTTCAATTATTTTTTCATTGATGGAATTTTCTATGAATAATTATTTTAAGACTGAAGTTTCAGGCTAGACAAGAAATTATGATGGATATGTGAGTCCATAAATGATTTTAAAAAGAAATGAATATAATATGCTTTTTTCCTCCAAAGATCTTGTTCCAGGACTCTGGATGCTTTCACCATATTAAGGATATAAAAAGACAGCAGAGAAAGTACTTTACAAAGGTGGCTGAAAACATTCCTTTAGAAAGCTCTGTCACAGTGGTGAGGGCCCTCACTCCCTTTAGTGCAGGCATGGGAAGGGACTCCATTCTAATCTCGTCTTACTCAAGAGCCATGAAGGAAAACAGCAGTTGAATTTAAATCGTATGAATCTTGACGTTAGGAGGGATAGAGCCTGATGAAGAAAGCTAAAAAACACTGAAGTTAGAACTATCCAAAAAATGAATGTACTTAAAAAACTTCATTGTTTTGAGAGACAACAGAGAATTCTCTGAAGCTGACCTAAATTTCCAGTTTGTGACATAACATGTTTGAGTACAATGTGTTTGAGGCCAGAAGAGAAAGCAAGTGAGCTGCTTTGGGAGTGTTAAGAATCTACTAGAGTGTTGGTATATCTTCTATTCAAAAGAACTCCATACAGACTAGATCAGAAGGGAAACAAATATGAGGACTGTGCATATCTCAATGTAACATGAGGGGGCCGGATTGTTATGGGACAGGGTTTCTGTCCTGCCCAGTTCCCCAACTGTTCAGCCCCAGAGAAAAATCACACAGAGGACTCCGTAAGTTATAAAGCTGATTGGCCCATTAGGTCAGGCTACTTATTAATTCTTATGACTTATCTTAACCCATTATTCTGATCTTTATTAGCCATGTGGCTCAGTACCTTTCTCAGTTGGGCAGATCACATCCTGCTGCTTCAGTGATCTGGGCAGGAGTGGGAAGAATCAGCTTCCTCCTCCCCCAAATTCCCCTGCTCTCCTTGCATCATTTCCACTTCCTGTCTGGTTTTCCCACCTACACCTCCTGCCTTGCCAATCAGCGTTTATTTAAAACATGATTGACAGAATACAGACAATTCTCCTGCACCATCTCAGGACATAGCTTTAAACATTTGAAGTTCACAAAGTATAAAGGTTCTTGAAAGTACTTGTGATAGCTAATATTGATTGTTAGTTTGACAGGACCTAGAATCATTGAAGAGGCAAGCTTCTGGGTATGCCTATGATGGGTTATCTAGATTAGGTTCATTTACAGGCATATGTGCAAAGGATTATGTTAAGTGAGATTGGAAGACCAACCATAAATGTTAGTGGTATTATTTCCTGGGCTGGGGTCCCACACTGAAAAAAAGTAAAAAAGCCATCTAAACACAAGCATTCATGGCTTTTTGGGGGAGAACCAACATCCATCATTTTACTAAACCAGCATAATCATTAACTACACTCTAAATATTTGTCCTTTTATCAATAGAGAGCATAGTCTTCACTCCTCATCTGAGAAGCTTATTCTTCCTTCTTTCTTTCCTTCCTTCCTTCCTTCTTTCCTTCCTTCCTTCTTTCCTTCTTTCCTTCCTTCCTTCTTTCCTTCCTTCCTTCCTTCCTTCCTTCCATCCTTCCTTCCTCTCTCTCTTTCTAAATTTTTTAAAAATTTCTCCTCTCATGCATTCCATCCTGATTGCAGTTTCCCCTCCCTCCTATCTTCCCAGCCCCTCCCCCACCTCCTCTCACCACCAGATTAATTCCTCCTCCATTTCCTTAAAAAAAGGCAAGAACATCAACCAAACAGGGCACAAGATACAGTAAGATCAGGCACAACTGATGTAGGTGGGTCTTCTGTATTTCTGTTGCTTTAATTGGTTATTTAATGAAGAAACTGCTTGGCCTGATAGGTCAGAACATTGGTGGGCAGAGTAGACAGAGCAGAATTGTGGGAAAAATAAAGCAGAGTCAGGCAGAAGCAGAGAGCTGCCCACCATAAAGCTGCCAGGTCAGACATGCTGAATCTTTCCCATTAAGCCACGACCTCATGGTGAGATACAGATTATTAGAAATGGGTTGAACCAATATGTGAGAGTTAGCCAATAAGAGGCTGAAGGTAATGAACCAGGCAGCATTTAAAAGAATACAGTTTCCGTGTAATTATTTTGGGGGTAAGCTAGCCCAGATCTGGGCGAGAACACAGCCCGCTGCTCTTTCAACATGTGGCACCCAACTATTTCAGGTAAAGCTAACCAGGAGGTGGACAGCAGCAAGCTGCCTGCCATTTCTTTTACACACAATCACTCATATTAAGGCTGAATGAGGCACCCAGTAGGAGGAAAAGGGTCTCAAAAGCAGACAAAAGAGTCGGACACCTCCCAACACACACACACACACACACACACACACACACACACACACACACACACCTACTGGAGTCCCACAAGAACACTAAGCTACACAACCACAACAGATATTCAAAGGACCTATCTCAGACTCATATAATGTCTGTGATTGTCAGGAAGCTTCTCCTTTCAATATGTGGAGACCATTAATAGAAAACCACAATCACTCAAATGCAGACTTGTGGAGCCTAGTACAAGTGGGTCATCTACAAAATAACTCTAGTCAAGATGGAAAGATTGTTAAGAACCAAAAGATCAGGGAATTTGCTGTGAGACTGTATCTCTTCGTAATGTCAGAAGGTATACTCATAGAGTCTCACCAACATGGCAACTTCAATATAAACTGAACAAGAAGAACATTAGATATGACAAAGTAGATGAATAAAGACCACAGACCTTAACCATACACCAGCAATTGCAGGTAACTAAAGAATGCTGAAGAGTGGGAGAAATAGTTTTCTTCAGGAAAAGGCATACCAATTCCAAATGGTCAACCCTGAAACACACATACAAGTGACATTATTCAGACTCAGAAGGTTATATTTAGGAATATATATGCATATACATATATGTGCATAATAACAAATAATGCGAAAAGAGTCCATGAATTTGAAAGAGAATAAAGAGGGCTCTGTGGAAGTGTTTGAAAGAAGGAAGGGAAAGGGATAAATTAAGTAATTATACTATAATCTCAAAAAAAATGAGAGCAAGAAAAAATAAGACAGTCAGCTAAACCCATTCACTGCTTTCAGACTTCAGGTGTAATGTGACCAGATGCTTTTAAGCTCCTGACAGTGTTTTTCCTGATGTGATAGACTATATTCTCAAACTGTGAGTCAAAATAAACTCTTCTTTCCTTAAATTTCTTTTGTTAGTAGATCATATTACAGCAACCAATAACTAAAAAGGGTATTATAAAATCAAGTGGGGGTCATTTTTCCCCTCTCTTCTAAAAGTTTTAGTATAGCTGTTGGGTATTATAATATGTATTATTGAAAGTATTACAACAGACTGAAGCTACAATTGAAACTATGAAGGCTTCATATGAGAATTGAGGTCCAATTAGAAGTATGTGTGCTAATGAATGTTTTCATCATTTCCTTGGTGAGCACCTCAGATTCCATCAGCATTAAAGGCAATATGAACAGAACAATTCTTTCAGGTAAGACTTGGCATAGCGTCTGTCGAGGAGCACTTAAGTTTTAGCAGGAATAGGTAAAAAGGTATGAAAATGAAGGATAAATGTACTTTTACTTCACAAGAAGGGAGTAAACTTTAAATACAGAGGAAGTACTCATTTTACTGCAGAGATCTAGGAAGAAATATATTTATTTCAAATGTGTAAATTAGGTTTGTCTTTTTTTTTTAAAACCTGGAGTGTACTCATTGGAGAAGATAAAGCAGTCAAATTTAAGTATATCAGAGGCCACGAGAGTCACAGAAGATGACAACTAGTGCCTCTGAACACTAGTTGCCACCTGATTTGACTATAATGGCCCCTGACATGAGTGACATGAGAATGATTCATTTATTTTGGAAAGTGTAGCAGTTCTTTTGTTAGGACCACTCTTGTTTCTCTTCTTCCCTACCTTTGCCTCATTTCATTATATTTTCACTATGATTTGATGATGACTATATTCTAATCACAATAATCTTCTTTGAGCATCTATACTACTTTCTATCCACAAAACCGATCCCCACTGCTATTCAAGCAGAGCCTAACCATGACTGCAGTAGAGTCTTGATGTCATCTGGGAGGATTCCACATATGTCTCCTAGATCATGGACAAACATTGAAATGGATCTTATTTCTCTATTAAGAAAGCAGTAACAAAGCTAGGCATGCTTTAGATAGTGGAAACTGTAATTACACTAACAAGTTTCTTTAAATCAAAATAGCTAAAGTCATCGCACAGTCTTCATTCCTCAGAGAAAACTTAAAGAAGCATGATCAGAAAGTGGGATATACTACTCAAATGCTTGCAAGGTTCACTGACACTGTCGTCTATGTAAAGTATTCACTGATGTCCAGTGCCCACTGGATCACTGGATGCCCAGTTGCTGATAGGCTTCTTCTATTATAAGCCCTCAATAATATGTATGCATGTATTGGCATAAACACACACACACACACACACACACACACACACACACACACCTATCTCAACCATTGATTTCTATGCTTACCAAGTGTTCAAGGCATTTGCTTTTAGCTACTGATGCCACTTTTCTTTCTCATCTGCAGTTCTCAGGACTACAGAACAAAAGAGTTCAGGACTCTTTTGGGGGTTGCATTTCAAATATCCTGCTTATCAGATATTTACATTATGATTAACAACAGTAGCAAAATTACAGTTACAAAATATCAACAAAAATAATTTTATGATTGGGGGATCACCACAGCATGAGGGACTGTATTAGAGGGTCACAGCTTTAGGAAGGTTGAGAACCACTACTCTACACAGATTAATGAGGAAGGAATGAACGCTGAGTTGGGTATTTTGGAAAAAAAAAACCCTTATGAAGGAAAGTTACTTAAACATTACTGTTAAAAAGTGTGGGTGGCTGAGCAAAATAAATAAATAAATAAATAAATAAATAAATAAATAAATAAAATGTGGGTGGCACAACCATAAAAGATTAGGGAGATTTGTAAAAGCTAAAAACATTTTGCATCTTCAATGAATTTGCATGTAGCTTCAATCCTCATTTGGCAAGGAACTTAAGTCAAAGAGCTAAAGGAGGCCATTTGAGTTGCAGTTGGAAGGCTTCAACTGAAATAAACATCATGGCCTCATTCAGGGAAAAACTCTGGTGTGTGTGTGTGTGTGTGTGTGTGTGTGTGTGTGTGTGTGTGTTTAAAGTAGTTCATTAAGACAAATATTTTTGTGTTATAATTTACTAATCATAAATATTTTGTGTTATAGTTCACTAATCAACTTCCACAACTTCCAGTCCTGAAGGAACTAGACTATTGATTATAGCTTATAATTTAAGAGCAATACAGGAACAATCAAACCATAGACCAAATCTAGTCCACTTTGTCTTTATAATAAGGTCCCTGAGCTAAGAATATTTTCATATTCCTGAATAGTTAAAAATTAAAAGAAGACTTATTTTGGGCTGTATGATAATTATACAAAATTCAAAATTATGTGCCATGTCTGTAGTACTTTACTGGAAAGCAAGCATTCTCATTCTTTTAAGTATTGTCGGTGGCTGCTTTCATGCTCTAATGGCATAGTTGAACAGCTATGACAGAGACTAGGTAGCTGGCAACCACTAGAATATTTGCTTTCGGGTAATTTCCAAAAAAAAAAAAGTGTTGATGATCTCTGACCTGGAGTGTTTTAGAGAACTTTCTTCCTCACTTTATCTTTTCTAAAATGATGGTTTGGTGGTGAGAGACGTTTAAGTCTGCCATTGTGCCTCTAGGTTGTCCAGATTAATGTTGTCTTTCATATGAGACAGGGTGCTCTTTGTGGCAATCAAACATTTTTTGATGTCAGGACTAAGTGAAAAGAGTCAGGAGTGACCTTTTAATGCACGTTATTTACTCACAAGAAAGCTTTTTTTAAACTAGAGATGCCTTGGAGTTCATCCTTCCCTGTCTGCTTCCTTTAGGGCCAGATTGCCTGAAAGAACAAAGCAAAAATTTTTTTGCTTTGTTTCTTTTCTGAAGGACTGATGTAGGTGAGTGACCTGGAGAAAATTGATTTTTTTTTCCTGTTTGTGAATCTTGGCTTGATTTTCTTTTTCCTCATGAAGGTGACAGATAATCCTCTTTTCTGATTTACTGGAAAATACTGGTATTCAGGGTTAGACATTGGACACTCAAATATATGATTTTTCTAAGGGAGGTGGAAAAAGCATACACATCCCTCTTTCTTGGCAGAGAACAATCAGAATCAAAAGAAAAACAAGAGAGATGTATAGGTGGTTGTAGTGTTGGACGTTTCCTTCTTGAGCCAAAGGAATATTGATTATTAAAAAACCTTCAGATGATTTCTTATAATTCTGATGGAAGAAGACTAGGATAATATCTATTGATCGGCTTCTGATATAAAAAGGGCACTAAATAAAAGTTTGGAATGAGGAACCAAGGTATAGCATATAACTGTGAAATTAGGTTCCATAGAAATTATACACAAAGAGAGGGTTTTCTTTTTGTTGTTGTTTGTACACATACTCCATTGAGAGTGGTTTGTGTTGGAGAAATAGCTCAATAGTCAAAAGTGCTTGCTGTGTAATCATGAGGGTTGAGTTCAGATCCCAGCACCCATATATTAAGACAAGAATAGTTTTATGAGTGCCTGTAACCCAGCACTGAATTGGGTCGAGACAAGAGGATGGGTAGGGCTTACTGGTTGTTAGCCTAGCTACAAAGCAAGATCTCCAAGTTCAGGAAAAGCTAGTGTCCAAAATGAATAAGTCAGAACGAGATAGGAGAAGTACTCAATGTCTTCTCCTGGGCTACATTTGCAGGCACAAGTACTTGCACCTGCATACGCACATGTAAATACATCACACTCACAACACACATATTAGTATACATGCAAAAATCAAATAGGAGAGAGTACTTCCAGAGAGTCTGTAACAATGTGGAAAGTGAGATAAAGAATGAGAGAGATTAAATAAGAGGGATTCAGGGACAGGTAACCCTAGCCTTGAAGCTGTGGGGAGGTAGGGGGCATTAAAAAGTCCTCCAGAGTATGTCATTTCATGAAGACAGAGGACATTTATTTTCAAGTGTCAGACAGCCCTGGAGAACTCTGGCTGTGGTGGTTCTGGTGTTTAAATGCCCAGACACCTCCTACAAGGCCACTGGATTTATTAAGAGTAATTCTCCAGAAATAAAGAAAGACGGAGGTGGCCATGTGACTTTGACCAAGGGATCCATGAGATCAATAACATCAACTATAGGATTCATTTCCAAATGAAACTAAGAGGCAGCCTATCACGTAGCATTTGCAAAGAATGAAACCACCTTAAACCTCTCAGCCTCATCCAGAAATTCAGAGTGCAGACAGGCACTGTCTTCTGTTTTCTCCTGTAGCAGCCAGACCCAGGGGAGTTGGACAAGAACTTTAAAATGAAGAGTGAAGGGTTCATTATTATATTGGACTGAACACTGACTGGGGACCATGATCTGAGATTTAAAGTGACCACACACTCTGTATTACCTAAAAGAAAAAACTACCAAAGTCATCACTGGGGAGAACTTTCTTTGAGACAACATCTTAGGAGTCTTGCAGAAGAGCATGCCATTGTTTTGAAAATATTCAAGTCATCCACATCAAACTTTGCGAATATTTCCAGAATTGATTAGAATTGGCAATTTCAAGAAGATTAAGTTTTCCTGTTCTAAGGGTTTCTTTTAATTTTCAAACACGAAATTTGAGAACATTACTTTGTAGAGAGAGGCTCACCTGAGTCGTCTTCCTTGAGCTCTAACAGCTACTCTGTATCACAACAGTCTTCTATTTAGATGACTTGGATGGTTTCCAGTAAGTTACAACATAAATAGTCTAACTAAGGACTTGTTTCCCTGAGAGGTCTCAGAAACAGTAATTTAGTACCATTGACAAATATTAAGGAGTTTATAAGGATTTTCTTTGAATCATTGCTTTTAGGAATATTTTACTTGTGTGTGTGTGTGTGTGTGTGTGTGTGTGTGTGTGTGTGTGTGTGCATGCATGCATGCATGCACATGCATTGTAGTGTAGTTTGTGTGTAATGTATATGTGGCTGTGCATGCATGTGCCTGTGAGGACCAGAGATAAACATTAGGTAGCTTCCTGGATTACGTTCCACCTTATTATTTGAGACTTGGTCTCTTACTGAACCCAGTGCTCACAGACTGGCTACACTGGCTGGTCAGAAAGTTCCAGGGATATACCTATCTCCAGTCTCTCTCTTCTTGCCCTTGGGTTACATGTATGCACAATCATGCTTGGTTTTTCACATGATCTCTGGGAATCCAAACTCAGGTCCTCATAATTTCCAAAATGAGCAGTCATCTCCCAGTCTTGTGATTTGATATTTTTGTTGAGATTTTGCCTATGGTGGCTTGGAGTCAGAGTCCTTGATGGAAATTACAAAGGTTTTAAGGGTGTGCTTTCCAAGATACCTTTGCCAGATTGTCATTATAAGACAGTATCGTTCTCCATTCCAGAACTGAGGGGGAAAAAGCAGAAAATTCAGCAAATTGCCCAACTGGCCAACTGACAAATTCCGGTAATCTGGCCCCTCTGTCTCCAGGGAAACAGTTTCCCCACTCTTCCAGTTGCAGCATTGAAGAGAAGTCATTGACATCATGGATTGAGGCTTTTGGTTTGGAAGGTTCGAGAGTCTTTTCAGAGAGGTGGAAAGTAATACAGTTAGCCTGCTGTATGCAAGATGAAAAGAAAATGTTTTTCTTTGCTGGGTCATTTTCATTTTTAAAAGCACACAGAGAGACAAGTCTATGGATGTTGACACTAATGTGTGTGGGAAGGCTCACTAGTAATGAAAACACTAATTTATCTTAGTCTAGCCATTAATCGGGTTCCTTCCTTCCCTCTTAGCAGAAATTGCTAACAACGTGGGATTGAGTCCTGACTGGAGGTTTGTTATCGTTTGCTTCATTAAATAACACTCTCAGAGGCACGGACTTATAATTATGTCTTCCCTTCCTTATGCCCAGTACTTCAAATTATCATATTTATTTACGAGACACAGTAAGTGTTACTCCTATTCCTGCAACTGCCACAATGGTAGATAAGTCTTAATTTTTGGTTTTCACCACATTAGAACAAATTCTCATGAGACTTTACCCCATTTCTTGTACAGCATTTCCAAGCCTTATCCTTTCTTTACAGATAGGGACATTCTTATCTTGGGCAATTTTCTCAGGAAGAGATTTTGACCATGCAATTTTAAAGTTCTATACAATGAGAAGGGAAGAAATGATTTGTATAAAGCTTTCCTTTTCCTTTTTAAACTAATTAGGCAGTTTGGTCATTCTTCATTTCCTGTGCATACATTGATGTAAATAACAAGCTATTGCACTCTAAGAAAGAAAACCTTCACATGAATGGTTCATCAGAGACACTCAGGATAGCAGCAGCATCCTTGTTGACATATTCAAGTCCACAAGCTGTGGGGAGGACGCCTAGATGAATATTTGATTTAACTTGGGATACACTTATGTGGACAAATCTCAAAGCACACACTCGGGCAACCAAATTTCCCTTGGGAAGTTCTGTCCAAATCAGCAAAGTTAACTTCTATGTAGATAGAAGGTCCAAAACTGATATTGAAGAGATAACATGTCTGACCCTCTGCTGTTTTACATGTGTCGCTCTGCTGAGCACCCTGTTTAATCTTCATAGAAGTCCCTGTAATCAAGGTAATATTATGTTCCCTCTTTTCAATTCGGTTAATTGAAATAATATTGACCAAAACCAGATTTATTTTAATATGTTGAATTGGGATTTAAGTTTTATTAAATTTTTTTAAAAAGATTTTTTTTAAGACAAGGTCTCATATAGCCCAAGGTGATCTCAAATTCATTATATAGCTGATGACCTTAAACTTCCGATTCTTCTGCCTCTCCTTTCCAAGTGCTGAGATTACAGCCATGTGTCACCACTCCCAGCTTGGATTTAAATGTCTAATTATCCAATTTTCAGAGTTTAACTTCTTTCTTGTGCTACTTATCATCACAGGAGAAAAGAGGCCATTTTAGGGAGCCAATTAAACTTGGAACCAGAATTCTTTCCTATGGTGTTAACAAAGTTGATTATGAGCAAAAAGGAGGTAGTCCAAGAAACCTGTTTTGCTGTTTTATTTGAGCAAGGGTAGGAGGTATTAGTGATTTTAGAAAGACAACTCTTTAGGTTAAACTTGACTACTCTCTAAGAAGATAGATCCCAAAGGATAACAAATACATTTCTATCAGTCTTTAATTTGACTCTTTCTTCTGCTTGAAAGCTCTTCACTCAGATAGCAACATGCAAACTCCTCCCCTTCTTGAAGCCTCTGCTCAAATGTCAACTTCTCCCAAAGCCTAATTTTACTGTCATATTTAAAATAAGAAACACCAGAAGCAAAACTTCAAGAATCTTGCCGTAATTTGCTTCGGTCTCTGCACCATACAACCTGCCACTTTGTAGTCTATTTCCCAGTTGAATTAACTGCTATGCCAGTCGTTTACTGGCTTTCCTCATTAAGACTGTACACAATGCAAAGAAGGGAAACTTAAGTCTGTTTTCTTTAGGGATGGACTCCAAGCTCCGACAACTACAGAGTGAACATACAATACATTTAGTCTTATAAATAAAGCAGGAAATACGCCCTCAGGGATTGTCATCAGGCCACTGACACACAAGACTGGTCAAACACAGACCTTGACCTGAGGAAAAGCTCAGTGTTGTCTTGAACATTGCAGCAAAGTTCTCCTTTCCTCTCCCTTCATTTTCCTCCCTCTATCCTTCATTCTCTCCCTCTTCTTCCTCCCTCCCTTCATATCTCTCTCTCTCTCTCTCTCTCTCTCTCTCTCTCTCTCCCTGTTCCCTCTCTCCGTTCTGTCTCTTTCACCTACTACAGTAATGTGGAGGAATCAGTTCATTTTGGAGAAACCGTGTCTGTGGTTATCTGAGGTAATGAACATGAAAGTCATCTTTTCTTCTCTATAACTTCATTGCTGCCCTTGTAATCCATGTTGTTCACACACTAAATGCAGCAAAGTGGGGAAGGAAAAGTAACAAAGAGCTAGAAGTGTTTTTGGGTGTTCTTATCAGGAAAGCTTGATCAGGGCAAATTGACTCTTCCAAAGCAAAGTGCAATTTCTTTCATCTCTATAATTCAGAATGGCTCTCTCCATCAATGCTATTGATTGCACCTTAATGTGTAATGTAGAGCATCCGATAAAGACACCAATGGGACTAACTGAGCTCTAGGAAAGAGGAAACATCTTGTAAGTAAAGAAAACCCAAGAGCTTTGGGGTTGAAGATGAAAGGCAGATGAAAGGATGGTCAGAAGGAATCCACACATCATCATGTTAGTTTTCACAGTAGATTTTGAAATTAACATTAACAGGAAGCAGACAGACTGGTGTAAATATCTCCCTACATTGTGTGACTATGAGAAAGTATGAAATTCTTTCTTTGGAGATCAGCAGCAAGAGGTCATGATTTTGAAGATGAATGAACAAACTGCAGCCTGTACTAGCCAAGTTTGATTGGTTATCTACTTTTGTGATTAGTGTGGCTGTGTATGTGTGCATTCATGTGTGTGCCCACACACTTGTGTGCGTATGGGTGAGCATGCACGTGTGTGGGGGCCCCAAATTGACACCAAATGTCTTTCTTGAACACCTTCCACTTTATTTATTAAGATCGGGTCTGTTGTCAAAGCCAGAGCTTGCCCATTCTGGTCATACCAGCTAGGCAGTTTGCCCCAGGGATCCTCTGTCTCTGCCTTCTGAGTTCTGGGATCATAAGCAAAAACATGCCTGTCTGACTTTTACATGAGCTCAGAGACTCATTCTTCTGGAGCTTTTGTACACAGAGCCATCTACCCAGCTCTCCCATCTGTTTCCATATGGTTCAAGAGCCAATGGTGACTTTTATAGATTTCACTGATAATAAAACAAGAGTGATATTTTGGTATATGTACATATTATAATATATTCACATTTCAGTGTTGGTAAGGAAAGTTGGGCTGGAATACAGCCACTTTCATTCTGTCCTGTTTTGACTGTGACTAATTTTGTGTTACATTAATAGAATGGAGTATTTACAAGAGAATGTATGTATATGGACCACAAAACTGAAAATATGTGCCATTAGTCCTTTATAATAGAGTAAGTTTACCTCCTCCTGGCTTAAAACTTCAGTTGTTTTTCTATGTTTTTGGAATGGAGATATAATAGGCTTTCTTTCCTACAGATACTTTTGCTTAATAAGATAAAATCTCAATCCAATACATTTATTCCATTATGATATCCTTTATCTTAACACCTTTTCTAATTTTGCTGCTGCACAGCCTTTTTAAATGTCTGTCAGCCTGAAAACAATTCATTAACAGAGCTCTGTATCTAGTGAGGAGAAATAAGTGCTGTTCATTAATTTAAGCAAAATTTCAATTTTATTGACTTTTCCTTCAAATTGTTTTCAGTTTCATAAAACTGAACTGCACCTAATAGAGAATTAAATGTCTACATTTGCCTCAAAAGTTGAAACTGCCTTAAATTTTTAGATTCTTATTAGAATGTGTTGATCTTTTACTTAGGGCAGAAAATGTCATATGTGCTCTAAGACCTTTTCTAAATGAATTGAAACCTGCAAGATCAGCGTCGTGGGCATAGAAGAACTTGTTAATCATGGTTTTCAGTCTGGCGATGCAGCCAGGAGAGGAGCTTAGTCCTGTTAGTGGCTATAAATCCACTTGAATGTTCCCTTTCTACCAGCTTGTAAGGACAAATAGGATTCTATTGCTCTCACTGTTGGATTCCCCTTTCCCCCAGCTTCCATCTTTTTAACAGAAGCACCAATACCTTGCAAATTTCCCCTTTTCAGGGCAACCTTGCTGGCACCCATTTATCAGACTTAACCTCTGACACTGTGGCTGTCAAATAAACAAGAAATAAATGAACAAACAAAAACAAAAAAACCAAACCTCCAAACCCCCCAAACAACCAAAAAAGGACATAAAAGACCTAAATCTCTAAGGTGCAGTGGTGTTACCCCAAATACAGCTCTGTCTCTCCCCTTGGTTTTGCTTAGTTTCTGAATATCCCCATCTTCCCATGATCCTGCTGGTCTTAAAAGCTCTTAAGAGATGTGTCATTGCAGCTCCCATAAGACATACTTTTGTTATTGTTGCTTTTATAGCTCTATTTCTATATGATACCAAAGTTCAGATTCCAGGATGAGAAAGAGGCTCTACTCCCCCCCTCCCCTGAAACTTGGGTTCTAAAGTGACACAGAGTTGTGAAAACCAGTAGGTTTTCAGTCTTACTCATGATGTTTCTACATTTCTGGTCTCATTCTCCTACAAATGGTCATGTCCCAGAGAAGCTCTTGTCACTTTGTCCTTCTACCCTCTGGGGTTGGTTCCAAAATCTTCTTCCTAATCATCCCTTCATTTATCAGGTTTGATCAACCCACCTATAATCTACCCTTCATTTGGGCCTCGCCAGTGTTTCCATGTCATATAGCCATGTCCTCCATATAGAAACATGCCCCCCACCCCCGTTATGCAACTTGGGTTTCACAGGCTGGGTTCAAAATCAGCTTAGTAGTCAATTAAAGGAGTGATATTAATAGCAGAAAGAAGCAAAAGGAAATTTATTCAATACAGCCATATTGAGAAAAGGGACAAAGAGATTCACCCCCAAATTTGTCGTTAGGGCATGAAAGTAGGATGGAGTTTAAAAAGAAGATCAAGTATTTGCATCTCTAAGCAGTTCTGATCAAGGTGTGGTTCTACCCACCATTGACTCAACCTTGTGTGGTGGGGCTGGGAGGAACTGGGCTGGGTCTTAAGCCTTGTCCTATAAGGAGATACGGGAAGTAAGAATTCTTAGAAACCTCTTTGCAGACAGAAGTTTCCCCTCAGGCAAGGACCATGTTCTTGCAGTATGAGATTTGTGAATAACATGCCCAGTTCTGTGTGGTTCATTGTTTCAGTAGTCCAGTGGTCAGATTGAGATACAGATTGCTCGTCACTTTAGACCGTTTACATTTCAGCCAGGCCGGTTACGCTATTCGGAGGGAAGAGGGAGGATTATAAGAGTTAGGGAACACAAAACTTCCTGGACTCCGGAAGGTCTGAAAACTCGACAAGATCCATGAGGCCTTTTCTTCAGGGTTATGCAATAGTGACAATTACTGGGGAGGAAAGGCTCTCCAACCAGCTCAGCTGCCTGCAAGTCACAAGGAATTCTCGGGATCCAGCGTTCATGAGTCACTACCTATGCTGAGCGGGGCTTCTTGGCGATGCCGCTGCCCTTGAGTCATCTGCGCCTTGTCAGTAACTCCTCATCCGCGCACCTTCATAAACTCACTGGTTCTCCAAACTAGACTTAGGTGGAATTATTTCTTTGGCATGTTGTTGGTTACTATCTGTGGTGACCAGACAATGATTCCCATATTTCTAGGAAAAATTTACATAATATAGTATGCAACTCACCTTGCAGATAAGGTTGAATATACTCCTAGTGCCTGAGAAAATATGTATACTCCCTCCAAAGGTATGTGTGCGTGCGTGTAAAGCACTGTAGTTCTTTAACACCCTAGTGTAACAACCTTCAAGATATGACCTCACCTGGTATACCTAGTAAAAGAAAACCAAGTGCTTTTTTAACTTTTTGTTTTGTTTTGTCTGTTTCTGAATGTAAGGTTCAATCATGGTTCACATTGAGAAAACTTGTTTTATATACATCCTTATTTTGAGAAAATGTTATGAATAATAGATGCTTTCCTAATGCTCTTAGTACATTTTTGATTAAAGTGATATATTCAACATGGTACATTTTCAGCTTTCATGCATTGATTAAAAACTTTGCTGCTCACCTACTGTGTGCCACATACTTGGGGATACTGTGAAGATGCAGGAGACTCCTTCCTTGTTGGAGCTCAAATTGAAATAGGGAATAGTAAACAAGCAGATACAGACATAATTTTTGTGTCGTTAAAATTTTCATAAAGCAAATTAGGATAGGTAATGGGACATAAAGTAACAACTGGGCAATACTATTTGTATTAGTTACATTTCTACTTCTGTGGCGAAGCACCATGATCAAGGCAACTTATAAAAGAAAGAATCTAATTGGACAACTTGTTTGGGAGCTTTAGAGTCCATGTGGGCCAAGCAAAGGCATGGCAACAGAAACAGCTTAGAACTCACATCGTAAAATCTTAAGCAGGAAGCAAGGAAGACACTAGGAAGAGAATGGGTTTTTGTTACCGTTTTTTTTTAAACTGAAAATAGATTTTTTTTCATACAATGCCTCTAGGTTACAATCCCCTCTCCGTTTATTCCTCCCAATTTCTCCCTATCTCCCTTCCTATCCAGATTCACATCCTTTCTGTCTCTCATTAGGAAACAACAGGAATCATAGGAATAATACATGGTAAAACAAAAGCAAACAAATCAAATTGGAAACAACAAATAAACAGAAGGAAAAGTGCCCAAGAAAAGACATAAGAAACAGAAACAGAGACATAAAGGGCCTGCAGGATAAAAATAAATAAACAAACAAACAAACAAGATAGATGGTAGATAGATAGATAGATAGATAGATAGATAGATAGATAGATGTAAAAATAAAAATAAAAACATGGGTTAAAATAGCCCTGCAACGGCATCATGAGACAATGAGCCTTCAAAGATGCTTTTGGATTCATTTCCTAGAAATGGGAGCAGAGAGCAAGGAGAGTCCAACAGGAGGGAGACAGTTACAGAGCTGGAGATGAGACTGGGGGATTAGAGGAGAGGAGGGAGAGGGAAGAGTTGAAGTTCACAGACCTGCTGCACTGGCCTACTTGATTCCCTAGCAGGTTTGGCAGTCAGGGTCTCAGGGAATACTTGCTGGAGTGAGGGACTGAGACAAAGGGATATGTGTGGGGGGGGAGTTGAAGTAGATCTGTATTATATGCTAGGCAAAGGGGTGGAGAGAAAGTGGAAGTCTCCTGAGGTGTTTTGCTATGAAACTGGAGATAAAACTGGGGGACTCGATTTTTGAGGAGAGGAGAGAAAGGTGAAGATCTGCAATTAGTTTGCCTGCTCCTGTGGCCCAGTGGTAACATGGGCTTTTGAAACCTCAAAGCTCACCCTATAATAAGGCCATACTTCTTAATCTTTCTCAAACTGTTCCACCAACTAAAGACCAAATATTCAAACATGAGCCTTTGGGGCCATTTTCATTCAAACTACCACAAGAGACAGCTTCGAGAGAAGACCTCTGGAGGAAGTCACTTTGGGGACAAGACTTTAAAAAAAATGAGTTATGTGTAAAAGCACGTTCCAAGTCACTGGGATCAGGTTAGGCTAGAACTAGATGGAGTTCCTTGGTTAGTGCAGGTATCCTTTGAGGCTAGCGTACCATCTCAGTCATATTCTCTTCCCTTTTATAGAGAGCCAATTACAATATTCTCCCCTCCTCCCACCCGCAAAATTAGTATTTATGATTATCTACTATTTTCCAGAGAATTTAATTTAAATAATGATGATCCTAGGAGACTGGTGTTTGTTTCAACCTTTAAGGAAAGTCGCATGGCTTGAACTGGAAACAGAAGAACTAGCAAACGGCAAAAGAGGGCTTGAACTAACGTCTATGGCACTCACTAACCTGAGATATCCCCATCATTTAACAGACTTCTCAGCTTCAGCCTCTTACTTCATTTCAGCTACCCTGAGATTGTGAGGCTTGGCTGAAGATGCCGCTGGCAGAAATGAGGAGGACAGGAAGGGAGGACTATTTGGGGAAGGAAATGTATAAGACACAGGAAGGTGTACTGCTTCCTGCCAAGTTCAGAGTCCTACCTCTGGCTCTAACAGTGACCACACAGTGGTCGATATTGTAGAAAGAATCAGGGGATATCAATTTTTTTGCTGCTTCATCAGCATTCTTGGAATAAGCAAGCTATGATGAAGAATGCTAGGTCTGTGAAGTTATAGACTGCATATGGTTCCTTCTTGTATGGATCAGGTTCCATATATCATATTCTTTATTACCTTTATTCCAAGTGTTAGTGATCATCCATAACTAAGATTGTCTCATTTGATTGAATCTTCTAGGGCCAGTGGATTAAATACCCTATCCTTGAAATAGCAGCCTTTTCCTATAGGTGAATGGGTGAGCCTCCAGCACATAGTGACATTTAACTGGAAGAAGGGTCTATTCTCTTTTTGATTAAACATGGATGTTTAATGGTTACATAGGCCCAGTCTACTCAGAGATTTTGTCTAGGTGGAAATTGATATTCCCCTAGTGTTCCAGGGATCCACTTTAGATTTGTGAACTGGCAAACATGCTGGTGAAGGCTTTCAGATCCCTTGCCTCTAAGCAGGGATTCTAATTAGTTATGTACTCATTATTTAATGAATGTAATTGTTCACAAATTCAATTGTTTCTTCATTACTCCTTTCATTTGTAGGCCCTCTGGGACATTGATGACTTTGAACTATTTAGTACAGAGGAAGCAGTTACCAGTTCTCAGAATCTGCATAAGGCTATTCACTACTATTAGGGAAAAGAGACTTTTGCAAAGACAGGGAAACTCTTGTGACAGATCATCCCCAAATGTTAGCAGTGTAACATAATGAAAGTTAATAGGCCAGTAATAGAAGAAGAAGAAAAGAATGTGGATTCTTACTCAGATGGTCCCCCTAGGAGTCTTTTCTTCTGACACTGGGCTCAGAAACACAGATTCCTGCCATGTTGTAGCTCCATCCTCCTGTAAACTGATAGAGTTCATGGTGTTCAGCCATCCAATAAAGAAAGAAAAGAAAAGAGCACATATGGGAAGAATGTGGGGATAGGGCCATAAAGCCGAGTGCTATTCCTTCTGCTCCATCCATCTTTGTGGTCCAGACTCAACTATTGGCTGCATCATAGACCTGAAAATTCAGATTGGATGGCTATCTTAGAGGAGAGGGAAATAACTCTTCACTCACAGCAAGTAAAATGCTGCTGATAGTCACCATGCCAGCTTTTGCTCTTCAATTATTTCAAGTGTTGGTGTTCCCACAACCACTGACATTACCCTATTTCTCAGATTGCTTAAAGAAATCTAGTATATTAACTCCACAAAGCTATAGTGGATGAATGTCCATTGTACAGCTACCTACCAGCCACTTAAAAAATAAACCACTTTGAAGACATGGAACTGTTTATCTTTGTTGTAATCATCATCCACATCTGTCATTCATCTTTGTGTGTGTGAAGCATGTATGTGGGTATAGGTGTTCTATGTGTGCCTGTGGAGACCAGACATAAGCGTTGGGTGTCTTCTTCTGTGACTCCCAACTTCAAGTTATTAGCTGGGGTCCCTTGCTGAACCCATAGCTCACTGAATGACTAGACTAGCTGACCAACAAATCTCTAGCATCCACCTGTCGCTGGCTCTCAGTGCTGGGATTGCAGGCACAAGACCAACTTTCTAGACAGGTGCTGGGGATCCAAATTCAGATTTTCACACTTGCACAGCAAGCATTTTACGTACTGAAACATTTCCCCAGTCTCCAGCTGACTCCTCTTTCTTACAAAGTGATCTTATTTCTTGATAAATAAAATAAAAGCCTAATATACTGCACCTCCTTCAGTGCTTTGCTCTCATAGCATAAATGTTTTTTCTTCTCTTGCCATTTCCTCTTGCTTCCTGCTGTCACCAAAGATCAAGACCAATCCCCCTTTTAGCCTGTTACTTTTACTTTCTCTCTGTATTTCCCATTATTAGAGACCACTTAAGCCTCTGTTCTTTCTTCCAATCAACCCTTAATTTAATTATAGTCTAACGTATGTACCCCATCTATACTCAGCCTCCTTCTGTTTCTCTTCAGGTTCACTTATCCTTTTAACATTTTGTGAAACAGCTGCCCATATTTACTGCCTCTGTGTCTTTACCTACTGCCTTATTTTAACCCACTTTAATCTGGATTCTAGTCTCCCATTCCAGGGAATAAATTATATCCAAAGCCATTATGAACTTTAGTTTAAGCCAATGGATCTTAGTCCTTACTCTATTTGAAATCTCAACATATTTGACTTGAGGGAGATTCTGTCCCTTCTTTGAACACTTCCAATAGCTTCTATGGAGTCATAGTCTGTTCGTTCTCCTCTCACTGTTCCGAAACCTGTTTGATATTTTGCCCTCTATAGAATTTTTTCTCCCTGAGACATGGCTTCCCTGTGTAACCCTGGCTGTCCTGAAACTCATTATATAGACCAGGTTAGCCTCAAACTCACAGAAATCTGTCTACCTCTGCCTCCCGAGTGCTGGGATTAAAGTTATGTGTTACCACTTCTGGCTCTCTATACTTTATTAAATAACAATATTCCTGAAATTGTTTTCAGTTCTCCTCCATATATACATAAATATATATTTCAAGGAGTATATTTGGAGAAATATTCATGAATATATATTTCTTCAATAATGACATCTACTTTCTTAGATTGTTATTTTCCATTCTGGATTCTTCCTTACTGAATCAGTATCAAGTTCAAATCTCCTTTACCACCAAAAAACAACCAACCAAATAAATAGCGAGCATCACCACCACCACCACCAATATCAACTTCCCAGATCTGACTTTGCTTAGTTTGCAATTTCGTCTCAAGAACTTAAATTTCCTTGCAGTTGTCTCCATGTGATTTTTGACTTCTTCAGTCTTTAGCTTTTTTCTTTTTATCTCACTCTACCACATAGTGTCTTCTTCCATCTTTGTACCATGACAGCTCTTGATAAAGTCATTAGCAACCTTCCTTTCCTAAACCCATTGTAAGCCATTTTCTTTCTTGACTTCTTAGAAGCCTAAAGTCTATGGAGTGAGTGCATTCCTTGTTTGAAGTCCATGTTGATTCTCTAACCCCACACTTTTGCTTTGACTTCTGTGTCTGTTCTATCCCTGATACTTTGTGTACTTCACTCAAATGATCTGCCCTTTAGATTCTGGACTTTTAAAAGGCTGGGCCTACAAATACTTTTGTCTGTCAGGCTTTCCCTGTGCTTCGCATTAATTAAAATATTTATGTCCTAATGATCTACAAGTTGATTAAGGATTCTGACATCTTTTGTGAACTCCACACTCAGTGTGTTTAATTTCCCCCACATTGTTGACATTTTGATATGAAAATGTTGAAAATTCTTTGGTTCAGTATTTCAAATATTGATACTTTTCACTCTTGTCCCTGAATGTAGATCATTCCTCCAGGGTTTCCAATTTCAGTGAATGCCACCATCACTCATTCTGATATGCAAACTAGTTTATTTTGGCAAACTAGTTTTCTAGGGAGTATCTTAAATACTACATCTTGCAGTTTTCTATCCACTTAATATATTTTACCTTTAGTTTTTCCTTTAAAGCACCTTTCAAATTTGTATATTTCTTTCCATAATGCAATATACTCTTTTTAACTTTTTATTCTTTAAAAATTATATACCAAGTGATGGTGGCACTTGTCTTTAATCCCAGCACTCGAAAGGCAGAGGCAGGCAGATGGCTGAGTTCAAGGCCAGTTTGGTTTACAAGAGCTAGTTCCAGAACAACTAGTACTGTTACACAGAGAAACCCTGTCTCAAAAACAAAAACAACAACAAAAAAGAATTTTATACAATACATTTTGATAGTATTCTTTCCCCTCTTCCAATTCCTTCCCGATCCACCCCACCTCCCTTCTCACCAACTTGATGTTTTCCTCATGATCTCTCTCCAAAAAGTCCACAAAAATAAAAAAAAGACGGATTTGAATATGTGTTGGCCAACTTCTCCAGAGTGGTGCTTGACATAATCAGCGTCATTTCATTTCATTGAAGAAAACTGATTTACCTTCTCCCAGCATCTGTCAATTACAAATAGATTCTTGACTAGAAGTGGGACTTTTACCCATTTTCCTTCCTCCATGCTGGGTTTTTCAAAATAGTTTTAGATTTATTTGTGTGCATGAGTGCTTATTCTACATGTATGTGTGTATGTATGTATGCATGTATGTGCACTGTATGTGTGCCTATTACACATGAATAAGTCATTGGCTTCCCTGAAACTAGAATGACAAGCAGCTATGAGCTACTCTGTGGGTACTAGGAACTGAACCCATTTGTATGCTCTGCAAGATAACAGGTCCTTTGAACTGCTGAGCCATCTTTCCGGTCCTTCCTGTACACATTTTATAACAGTCTCCCTTGCCTCTTATGTTCTTTCCATATTGAAGTCTTTAAAACAAATATGTTTCTCTTATCCTCACTTCTGAAACTTTCTCTTTATCCATCCTATCTTTGTCTATGACCGGGGAAATCCTCTTTTGTAATTTTGATCTCATTGTAAGCATTATTTTGCTCAAGGAAGCTTTCATCTATTATTTCGACTGAAATCAGTCTCTGTTAGATATTTATATAGGTTACTATATTTTTTCTTTCACAGAACATAGCAGAGTACATTTCTATTTGTGACATTTTATTAGTGTTGTATGTTCTTCACAGCATTACATGGCCTGGCCTTTATTGTTAAACTCCATACCATCACTCAAACATGGAGTATGACACATGCCATGTATAAATACTCAGAAAACAGTGTCTTCAAGTACCAACTGTGATGCCAAATTCTAAAATTATTTTCAGCTCAAGGTTCTTTCCTGATCATCAGATCTTCATAAGCAACTCTTTACCTGGTTATCTTTGTGTACATCAGTGGTATTTCCATGTCAAGAAACTGCAAACTATGTTAATCATTCGTTTTACCTCACCCAAAACCTATTCCTCCTTTGTGCGTTTGTTCAAATTGGACAGCAAGCATCAACTCTAGGCCTTTACTGTCCCTCATGCTTCCGGTATGATAAAACTGCTAGTACTACTCATTGTTAAACAATGTTTCCTGATAGTTGATTTCTATCCTGTCTCTAGCCTGGCTTACAACAAATCAACCTTAATGGGCTCTTTCCTACAAGTCCTGTGTTCATTTTAGGCATTAACCTTTATAAAAAGTTATCTGTACAAAATGAAAATCAGATCATAAATATTTCCTCACTATGTAGGAAAGCTTTTAACTAAAATGTCCCATCCACCCTCTATTCTCCACCCTAATCTTTCATCCCATTTCCTGCCATTTTCCATTTCCACACATCCTCTAGAACTTCCAGTTCATCAAATGTACTCGCCTCTCTTATTCTTTAAGATAATTTATATTAGGAAGCTATTACTAAATAATAAATTAATTTGAAATATAATTTTTGACATTGGTGATTTATTACTTCCCAATATCCACTGAGGAATTCTGCTGCTATGAACCCTATTCATCTGCTTTGCATTGTACTGCTCCACTTGCTTTTGTTCAGTTGGCATGCCAATTTGGGGTTGACTAGTTTATCTGATGTAGTAAAACATCACCTAGCATGCTTCTGTTCTCTTCCACACAACCTATCACCCTTCAGTAAGAAACTCTGGGCTTATCCCGTGGGTATGACTTATTTTAAATAAAGAAAACAGGATAATACAGTCCTAAGCATGACATGAACATGAGATCACTTTTGCAACATAATATTGGACAAAACAAATTTTAAGATTATCCCAGATTCAAGAAGCTGGAAAAATGCTCCATGTTATAAAGGGGTAGATACATAAAGATATGTGGATCAGTGATAATCAGTTTGACCGACCATTAATCATACTCCTTTTGCACAGAATATTGTTACCAACAGGAAATATCAGCCAAGCAGCGGCTCGATGACTGAGAACAAACCTAAAATGCAAAATGAAATCAATTAATACCAACATATGCATCTCTTGACATTTAACTTTCTTATTAATGATATAAACAGTATCAAATATCTCTACCACCACACATATCTCCCTTCCTTTAACTCTATTTTTCTTCAGTAAAATCCACGAAGCAGAGTGTGACCTTTATTGTAGATCCTGCCTTGCAAACTGTGATGGTTTGATTAGGTACTGCCTCCATCGGCTCAAGTGTTTGGATGCTTGGTCTACAGGGAGTAGCACTGTTAGGAGGTATAGCCTTGGTGAGTAGGTAAGGCCTTGTTAGGGGAAATGTGTCACTTTGGGGGTGAACTTTGAGGTCTCATATATGCTCAAGCTCTGCCTGGTACAGAGTCCATCCTTGATGCCGGTGGATCAAGATGTAGAACTTACCAGTCCTTCTCCAGCACCACGTCGGCCTGCACACATCATGTTGCCACCATGACAATAATGGACAAAACCTTTGAACTGTAAGCTAGCCCCAACGAAATGTTTTCCATTAGAAGAGTTGCCCTGGTCATGTTGTTTCTTCACAGCAATAAAACTCTAACTAGGACAGGAGTTGGTACCAGGGACTTGGATATTGCTGTGTTGGACCTGACCATGCTTTTGTTTGGAGGGCTGTGGGCTTTGGGAATTGGTTTAGAAAAGCAGTTGAATGCTTTAAGTGAGGCTTAATGGGACATACTAGTACTTAATGGGAGACAGTGGAGTGGTGCCGAGGGTGATTTGAACTGTAGGAATCCAGCTCAAGAGGTTTCAGAGAAGTAGAATTTTAGTATGTTGCCTAAAGAAAATTCTTGAGATATTTTGGTAAAGAATCTGGCTACTTTATGTCCTTGACTGATGAGTCTTCCTGAGTTTAAGTGAAGAGATTTGCTTTAATAGAATTGGCAAAGAAAATCTCAAAACAGACTAGTAAAGATTCTTTTACGTGGTTACTAGTGTTCACTCTTATGAAGATGTACAATGAAAAGGAGTTAGTTGAGCAAGTAAAAACACAAAATATACAGAATGAGAAAGGGGCCATCAGGTGGATCTAATTCCTGTGTTCAGACAGAAATGGACAAAAGGGGGAGTGATGACCTCAAGGCAATATCCCACCCAGCTAAGTTTCCAACTTGTGAAAAGGAATTAAAGAAAACTTTAAAACTGGGTGTGGTGGTGTACACCTTTAATGTGAGCACTCAGAAGGCAGAAGCTAGTGGATCTCTGAGTTTGAGGCCATCCTTGTCCACAAAGCAAGTTCCAGGACGCAAAGTTTAGGCAATGAAGGAAGCCATCTAAAACACAAAGCTGGTGAAGACAGAACTGAACAAGGGGGCCATGTTCCAGCCCCAGCAAGAAGCAGAACTGGGCAGCTTCAGACACTTGGTTCCTGCTTTCCAGTAAAGACGCAAAAGAAAGTCATTATGAAATTTCTGTCTGTGACTAAGGAAAGCCACTGAGGCCAGGTGTGTGTCAAGTGTGTCACTGCATGGAGGCCCACAGAGGTCATTTTGTGAAGCAATGAAGGTAAAGCTTGGATTGCCTTGGAGACTCCAAGATGTTAGTGATAGCAGAGTCATAGGATACCTGCCAAGGAGAGAGGCTACCAGAGAATAGAACCAGTCCAAGAGAGAGAAGTGTGTTGCAGTCAACAAAGCTGAAAGAAGTTGGAGATCTAAAGAGCATTTTGACATCAGATATGGAGATGAAGATTTCAGAGTTTGCCTAGATAGTTTTTGGTCTTGCTTTGGTCCATTATTTCTTCACTAGCCTCCATTTCCTCCATTTTGGCATGATAATGTATATCCTGTGACATTTTATGTTGGAAGTATGTAATCGGTTTTTGATTTTGATTTTACAGGGGGTTACAGTTAAGGAATTTCATGAATCTCAGAAGAGATTTTGAACTTTGGACTTTTAAACATCATCGAGACTGTGATAGAGTATGAGGACTGTTGAAGTTAGACTAACTGCATTTTGCATTCCAGCATGGCTATAAGCCTGTGGGGATCATGGAGTGGAAAGTGATGGTTTGAGTAAATACAGCTCACATGGGCTCATGAGCTTGCATGTTTGGCCCATAAGGAGTGGCACTATTAGAAGGTGTGGCTTTGTTGGAGTAAGTTTGGCCTTGTTGGACAAAGTGTGCCACTGTAGGGGCAAGCTTTGAGATCTCATATCTGCTCGAGCTATGCCCAGTACAGTCTCTCCCTGTTGCCTGTAGATCAAGATATAGAATGTCCAGCTCCTTCTCCAGCATCATTTCTGTCTGTGTGCCACCATACTTCTGCCATGGCAATAATGCACTAACCCTCTGAACTGTAAGCTAGCCCCAATTAAGTATTTTCATTTAGAGAATTGCTGTGCTCATGGCATCGCTTCACAGCAATAAAACCCTACCCAAGACACAGATTTTTCATAGAAATACAACATGGATGCGGATGTAATGGGTACAAATCTACCTGATTTTCTCATAGGACAGAAGAATGTTTTTCTTCCCCGTTCTTACTGCACTGTTGTTTACACATCCCTAACCTGATAAGAAGTACGTTACTGCTTTATCTATAAATTACTTTTTTGTCAGGCAGGGCTCAATGATTTTCATCCTGTCTTGAGTCTTCTCCAAATCTTTGACGCGTCCCAGAAAAGCTAAACTGCTACTTAAGATATCGTCTCAAGAGCAGCGAGGTGTGCTGCTCAAATTTCTCTCACACGGCTGCCTTCTGTTTTGGCATCTTATCATGTTTATTTCTGTGTTGCGAGCGACTTTTCTTAATTGCATTTTTTCATGCTTTAATTTAGTTTCTTCAGCCACACCACACCTAATTCTAATCTTTCTCTGTATTCTCTTATGATATGATTTTCTAGTCATATTTTTCTTCCCTTCTCTCATTCTTCTTTTGATAGCCTATTTTTTCTCCTCTTTCAAATTATTATTACTTTAGATATGTGACTCTACAGGGAATACTAATCTCTCATCATGATATAATGCATTTCAATTGCAAATAGCAATAACACTGGCATCATTTATATATCTAAATCCATCAAAATTCTTCCAAAATATACCTTTCTCCCATTTCTACTGACCTTTTGCAAACTTCCCCTGAGATTAACTGCTGTTTATCCCTGAAGAGCAAGTTAACAACAGTGACAATCTATGCAAACAGTATGTTAGAAACTCTCCAAAGAGTGTATTCAAGTTAGTCTGGCTAGGTCTCTGATTCAGCAAAATTAACTCCCAAATTCCTAAAGGGACAAGATGACTTCTAAAGGAATCATCACTTGTTTATTCTATAGTGGGAGTCTTATGCATAATATACATTAGAGAGTTGCCTATTCACATTTCTGACAAGTTTCCAAGATCAAGACCCCAGGAAAATGTTTGACAGGACTTTATAGTAGCCTTGTGAACCATGTGTGATGAAGAATATGAATAGGATGATACTGTGGTTGTGTGTCTATATTGGCTGAAAGAACTATTTGTGTAAGGGGCTAGGTAATAAATATGTTAGATTTTGGGGAAAGTTCTCCTCAGGTCTGTCACTGTGGCATGAGAGCAGTCATAGACAATATAAAATGAAAGTGCATAAAGCAATAGACTGATCTTGGTATATGGGTAATAATTTGTTAATTCTTGTTTGAAGTCCTATAGCATCAGGGATTTTTACTACTTCATGAAAATTTAGCTATTCATACAGTATTAAAATTCAAAACTCTTCTGCAACCGCAATTCCTTTTTTTTAGCTACTAGAATCTATTACGCTATGTTAGTGTCCTCTCCTTAGAGAGATGGAAAAACATTGAGTCATTTTACTATAGAAATCAATGCAGATTAAGGCACAATCTACACATAGGCGAGACCATAAAAACATAAGAAGACATTAGCAGTTAATTAGAAATTAATGCTGAAATGCTAAATGAAGGTCTTAGATTGAAGCAACTACATCACACTTAAATTGTTAATATAGCAATTAGTTTGGCTGCCTACAAAGTACTTGATAATAAATACTTTATAAAGACTTCTGTTCAGTGAGATCACTGCAGGTTTATAAAATGCAAGTTTATATGGTCTTGAAGTATGTATGCCATTTTCTTTCTTTTTGGTTGCTCTAGTTATGACGACTGCTTGACAGTACTCATAATACAATATAGTCACCGTTCTGAAACTAAAGCTCAAGTATCTACAATAGCGATTCAGGATGTGTTGTCTAAAGACTAGCAATATCAGCCTCTACAGTGAATGTTCATGTCAACTTCCAGGCTATTTTAACAAGACTTGTTAACATATCTTCAATGATTGGAGGGTGGTAGCACAATGTAGGGTAAAAAGGCCAGCCAAAGAAACCCACCCTAGCCCTGAAACCAGAGCCAGTGAAAGAAACATACCATGTCTCTGAAACCAGAGCTAGTGAGAGAAACACTTTAGCCCTGAACCCAGAACCAAAGAAATGCACTCTGACCCTGCAACCAGAGCTAAAGAAACACTCTTTGACCCTAGAACCAGAACCAGTGTCAGAAATATACCCTCACCCTGAAAATAGAGCCAAATGGCTAAAAAAAAAGCCAGTGAAAGAAACACAGTTTGGCCCTGAAACCAGAGCCACCTCTGTCCCTTATGAACTGACAACAAAACCAACCAATCTCTGAATAGGAAACTAACCAATCCCTGAGCACAAAAATCTAGCACTCTGACCATGAACCTAGAACCAGTGAAAGAAACACACCCCAGACATAGAAGTCAGATCCAGTGAAAGAAACACTGTGTCCCTGAACCCAGAACCTAGTAAATACATCCTGATCCTGAAACCAGAGCCAAAGAAACACATTTTGGCCCTAGAACCAGAGCCAATGAAAGAAATATGCCTTACTGAAAACAGAGCCAAAAAGCTAAAAATGGAGAGTGAAAGAAATATATTTGGCTCTGAAACCAGAGTCAACTCTGCCCCTGGCCAATTAAACTAACCAAGCCTTGAGTAGGAAAACTAACCAATTCCTGAGCAAATAAATAAATAAATAAATAAATAAATAAATAAATAAATAAATCTTCTTCTTGAGAAAAATCCATCCCTAAGAAGGCCTACATAAGCCCCTCTGCCGGTTAAGTTGCTGGTTGTTTTTCCCTACCTTGACAGAGGCAGTCACCCTCCTGGACTCCTTCCCAAATAAATCTCTTTCTGAAGAGTTTTGGGCCAGCCAGTGGTGGCGCATGCCTTTAATTCCCAGCACTCAGGAGGTAAAGGCAAGCGGATCTCTGTGAGTTCGAGGCCAGCCTGGTCTACAGAGTGAGTTTCAGGAGTGACTCCATAGCTACTGGGAAACTCTGTCTTAAAAAAAACAACAAAAAAGAGTTTTGTGTGAAGATCTTTCCCCTGCATGGAGCAGAAGAACCTTTACTGAGACTTTCCCCTTCTTGGGTTGAGCAAAAAAAAATAACAACCTTTGCTGAGATGTTCCCTTAGAGGGAGCTGAGTAGAAAAAAAGTAACAACTTGTCACCCAAACTGGAGGAGATTAGTACATTTCTTCAGGGATTTCCCCTTTGGCCAGTGAAGAAGTAACATCTTGGCCCAGGACAGAAGAAGCAGTTAGCTCTGCTAGGTGGTTCCTTTAGGGAAACAAAACAGAACTAAGGTGTATCAGTTCTTTCTCAGAGAGGAGTAGGATTGATTGCTACATCGTGCAGGGAGACCATCCTCCACCACATTCCAGCAATTCAGGATATCTTTCTCTCCAGAGCTGTAACTTCTGCACAAACATCTTTAAATCTAGCACTTAGGGAGTCAGAGGCAGGCAGATATCTGAGTTTGAAATAAGTCTGATCTACAAAGAGAGTTCTAGGACATCCAGGGTTACACAGAGAAACCCTGTAATGTGTGCACACACACCTTTAAGTCTAGCACTTAGGGAGTCAGAGGCAGGCAGATATCTGAGTTTTAAATAAGTCTGGTCTACAGAGAGAGTTCTAGGACAACCAGGGTTACACAGAGGAACCCTATCTGGAAAAGCCATATATATATATATATATATATATATATATATATATATATATACACACACACACATATATATGTGTGTGTGTGTGTGTGTGTTGTGATTAAGCTAAAGATTACAGAATTAAAACACTGATAGATAAGCAAATAAGGTTCAGCTGGGTGTGTCTCAGATGGTATAATGGAGTGATGGATTCTGTGTTTTTTTACAATTGGGATCCCTTTGGGTGCTTTGCAAATATTTACATCTGAGTCTCACCCAAGAGGTAAGTATCTACTTGACCTAGGATGTGACATACACTTTGAGGTGCAGAAAAAGATTTCTGAGTTGTTCTAAATCTGCAGATGTATGTAGTAAACACGACAGTTGAGGAAGTCATAGATTATTTCAAACCCAGTGGAACACTATATTTGATGGTATAGGGATGGCTATCTTATCCTTCATCTTCTCTCATGTTAAACTAAGTTCTGTTTCAGTTGGAAAAGTGTATGTTTGCTGTCTTTCTCTTGGGGGAAAATACAAAATACAAACCAAAGAAAGCTAAATTAATTTTTAAGGAAATCAAGAAGATATTAATATGTGAAAATGCAGATGATGTTGGAATATTTTGTTTAGACATTATAAAAATAGGCAAACCACTAACTCATCTTTTAAAAGAATATGATGAATCAAAGTCATGATGTATCAAAGTTAAGCATGGCGGTTTATCCAACCTTGTAGTTCCAATATCTATGAGGTAGAAACATGAGCATAAAGACGTCAAGTCAAATTATATAGCAATTTCAATCCTATCCTGGACTACAGAAGAAGACTCTGCCTCAAAAGTCAAAACAAATCAAAAAGTACAGAATTATGACATATTATACATACACACACACGCTAATAGTTTTTAAAAACCTGAATAAACTGGAGAGATAGATATTTTTAAATAAATAAAAAGTTAGCAATTGACTGAAATTAGACAAACAATGAAGGAAATTGGGGGGAATGTGTGTATTTTTTTACAGGTGCATTCTTCAGGTCATTAAGTTTCAGACATCTCCAAGCTATTAAGAGTGTTCCAGAGAAAAGAGGAAAATGGGAACTTAAAAGAAAACAAAGCCAGAAGCTAAGAGTAATGCTGAGAAGCACATCTGACAATGAAAAAATATTTTCACAAACTGGTGAGAAAAAAAGGAAGAGGAAGAAAGAGAATGGAAGAAGGAGGGGGGAAGGAGATTAAGAGAAGCTGGCAGCTTCATAGGGACATCACAAAATTGATCGTAGGACAATTCAAGCATTGGTTCATTGAAGAGAGCAAATGCCCTTGAGCCTTCTGGAACTCTCCATTATTCATAGATGAATGGCCTTGGGGAGTTAAATATTTTCATGATTCTGAAGCACAGTTCAATACACAGATATCATTTTAATTCGAGAAAGCAAAATATGTCCAATATATTCAACAAAAGATGGCATACAATGAAAACTATAACTTAAAGATAAAAAAGAGAGTTAAACTGGAGATATCCTGTAGGATTAAATAATGATACACCAAAAATACCCTGGATAATTACACAAAAATCCCAGTGCAAAATGAGGGTACCTCCTTATGAGTTGTTGGCCAGGGAGGTCCCAAAGGCCCCTATCCTAAATAATACAGGCTCTTATTCCCCTTTGTTGATCACCAAAGGTAGTTGATAAGACCCACTCTGAAGACAGTACATATCTTGACTGCAAGCTATAGAGAAATCAAGCTGAAACTGAACTGGGGGCTTTCTCCTTACTGACTGTACATGTGGGAAGAAGCTACGCAGTGGCTGGGGGGAAAAAGTATCCTTGGTTGTAATCATCTGCGAACCCTAGAGACTACAATACAAATATGCCAGGCAAGATGTGACCATGCTTTCAATGTTCTACATGGAACCAACAACTCTCTGGACTTGAGGTTTGTTCCACAAGAGGAAACATTTGCCTGGTCTTGTGATTCTGCTCAAAAGTTCCGATCTGAGGAATTCTTAGGCCCTAGTGGTGAATTTAGTAGTACTGTTTAGCTAAAGTGACATGGCACCAAGCTGCCTTCTAAATCTTTAGCTTATATGCTCAAGCAAATGCCATCTACGGCCTTGATCAAGGGAGTGTCTCTTTCCCATGGACAACAGTGAACACAGAAACCCTTGACTGCTCAAGGTGCTAAGACTAAGTGGTGGTTGGGCGCTCATCCCTAAGCAGGACATTTCCGCCATCCCTTTTAAGGCTCAGGTAACATCATCAGAAGGTAGGTTAGAAAAAAAGTAAGAGCCAGAAAATACAAACAAAGACTGTGAAATGCTGTGTTCTGAGCATGACCAGGCAATGCAGTCATACCCTTAGAGTGGCTATAGTTATTTAAAAAATACGAGGCCTATCAACAATCAACCATATCCCAGGGAGGGGCTCATGCAACCCAACCCCTCCCAACTGAGCTATTGATGTATTCTGGGAGAGGAGCAGTCATTGCTTTCAGTTGGGTACTCACTGAGGAGTCCACTAGTCTCCCATGGATATTTCCAATTGCATAGTCACATAGCTGGTCTTGGTGAAACTCAAGAGGCCTTGTCAAAACAAAACAAAAAGACAAGAAGGTGGGAAAGAAACTTGTAGGAGAGGAGCAATAGGGGAAAGAGGCAGAAGAGAGCAGGTAGTGGCTACAGTAATTAGAATACATATATATATATATGTATATATAAAAAATTTATTTGTACGTATATATGTGTATGTATATATATGAAGTTAATGGAAAAGAAATTCAATTATATCAAAAAATTAAAATGTAAAAAAAACACCTACTCATACTCACACATCACTTTCTTTTCATTATAAAATTTTGCCTAAACATTAGGATTAATCCATTGCAAGTATCAAAAACTACTAGGCCTCAGTTGCACTAGCTTGCAGGTTCACAAAGGACCCTGTAAAGGTTTCATTTTCAAAATCTGAGCTGCTCGACTTGACCTTTCCACTAATTTGGGGATAGCAATATACTTGGAGGGGCATATAAGCAGTCAAGTGCTGTACCTACATTTTTTATTTGGTTAAACTCGAGTTTAATTCTTTTCTTTAATCAGAGTGCATGCTGCTGGAAGGGATTCAGCTTTCTTTGAACATCAGCCAGAAGCTTTGGATCAATAGCCCTTTGGTATCAGGATAATACTCCTTTGTCACAAATGTATAAGCCACATCAACTATTTCTGACTTTCAGATCTTGTGGTCTTTTCTAAAATATCCAATTTCTTCAGCCTTATAATTGCATGTATTTATATTCTACAAAAATATATTTGCACAATAACTTATTTATGAAAATGTTAAAAAAGATAAGATACCTAATACTCAAATATTTTTTCACAACACCATTTGCTAAAGAAAACACTTGGTAAAATTATTGAAAGAAGTGCATAGGACGAGCCTAGAAAATCTTATCATATCAGGAGAAGAAAGAGAGAAAGAGAGAGAGAAAGAGAAAGAGAGCATAAAGTACTTGGAAGCAAACAAATAAAACTAAACTCTCACAGTGACAGAGTACAGAACATACAGAGTCAATGTAATGATCTAATAAAAACCTGAAGCTTTTGAGCAATAAAATAAATTTCTATAGAATTATCGTGTGTAAAATATTTATAAGAGCAACACATCAATGTAAACAAATGACTGAATCATTAGCCAGTTAACTAGAGAAGTGTCAATTCTCCTATAATTTATACAAGCGTTCTTCATTCAAGTTGTTGATGTGTATAGTTCCTCACTGGGTGTCTATATAACCTAACAACATGACTTCCTTCCTAAGAACACAGTGTAGAAAGGACAGTGGGGAACAATCAACTTACCAGTGCAAATATGTGACAAATACTATCTCTGGGAACCAAGGCTAATCGTAACCATATATGTCATGTTGATAACCTGTACTTTTGATATAATAGGATAAAACGACAATTTATGTCTACTACAGCAGTTCTCTCCAAAACCCATTCTGAGTCACGGCACTCTACAAAATGGCTTACCAATCCCCCTTAAAACTGTTGAGATCATGGGCCAGGGAGGTGGATCAGCAGATAAAGGCACTTACTGTCCAAGTCTGACAAACAGAGTTTGACCACTGGAGCCCAGATTATTCCCCTACCTCCATATGTGCGCCATTGTATGCATGAACACCCCCACATAATACATACACAAATGGCAACAATAATTTCAAAACTTTAAAAACCTGTGAATATTACCCAGAACTACTAAAGTGTGAGAAACTGTTACAGTTAAGCATAATTTAAGACAATATGACTACTAAATATTATGTGAGAACTTGGGATTCTAAAGGAAAAAGACATTAGGGAAAAATAAAGAAAATGAACAGGATGCAGATTTTAGTTAACAATAATGTGTCTATATAATGTAATATACAATTTATCCACTATATATCATATCAACAGATTGTGACAATTATTTGTATCACATTCACAACTTTCTTGTAAAGATAAATTTTAATATAAAAGGTTTGCTAAAAAAGGCAAAAGAAGTAAATATCAGTTCAAGTTTCGAAGCAAGTAACTTGATGAAGATTGATAGATTCCTCCAGCACATGTATAAATTCCAATATTCAAACAGCAACAACTTAACATTTAAGCTCTTTTCCAATATAATTTTAACATGCATACTCAGAAATAAAAGTCTGAGAGGGCCTACTTCAAATTAAGGTTAATTGATTTATAGCCCTAGTTATTAAGTTCAATTGCAAACTCTAACTGAATGATATTTTATTTTTATTGCCTTCAATTCTATGACCCCAAAAGTAAGAATAAATCTTATTCAACTCTCTCTTCAGCACTTACAAACAAATGTGAAGTATGTAGTTAAACGCATTAGTGGAATTAACTAATTGATTGCTGAATGGGACTGCCTGGCAGAATAATTATATAATAGAAAGAAAGCAACACACACACACACACACACACACACACACACAGAGGTAGAATTTGTATATGAGCTCAATATTTTTAGGACTTCTACTTATAGGGTTTGTGTGTGTGTGCGTGTGTGTGTGTGTGTGTGTGTGTGTATGTTTGTGTGAAAAGGGGGAGGTTGTGGTGAAATATTCTGACACTAAATTATCATAGGATTATTTTAAATAATTTATTATGCTCAACGAATTGATAGTTTTTAAACATTTGTCTTCCAGAGATAGTTAAAAGACATACTTAAATCAAATGGAAATGTGTTAAAAAAAACAAAAAAAAGAGAGAAAGTCTCCAATTTCTTGAAGAGCCATTCGGATAACAGTAATAAGTATTGGCTATAGATAATACAGAAATTTTCGTTTCTGGATGATTGTTCTAAACGAGGGGCTGAAAAGAAGTTGAAAATTTTATTGTGAAACTAATCTAAAATACCAAGGAAGGTGATATTCTTTCCTTACAAATCTTCATAAATAACATTTCCCTAGTCTATCTCCAGTGCTCCCTAATGTTTATTTCCGATGCATAGTATCCACTTGAACACTTCCTTATCCATATTTCAACAGCAGACGAGGCCAAAGTATCTTTGGAGTTCACTCATTTCTAAAGCTTGCTGTTCTCTTTTTTTCAAGACAACACTCTCCTCTAATGAATTTCCTGTTAGTGACCTTTGTGTCTTCCAGTTCATTGCTATACAGAAGCCAAAAGAGATTATTAAAATGAATGCAGATTTGATTATGTCATTCTAAATGACATTTTTTATCCTTGGTATATAGATTAAAATATTTATGAGGCATCTACCCCTTCCCAACTCTGCACAATAAACATACTGATACTGTGCCCAGATATGTTCTCAAGACCTAGGCATTCATCACCCTGTGGGATGCTGGCTTATGGGTGTCTTTTACCATAAATTGCACAAGTTATGTGCAACTAGAATCTAAAAACTGGACAAAATGGCATGTATTAAAGCCTGACTCCTTGCCTTAATTTAGACAATTCCAAAGGATTATCCTAGCTCCCTACATTTTATGCTAGGTCATCTTTATGTGCAGCTATATTGAAGTTATTAATCTCCACTCCATTCCTCTTCTCCCTCCATGCTATAACAAGCCTCTAGTAGTCCAATATAATCTCAATTTTAGAGGCTGTTTCTCATAAATGTATCTGAAAATTTCTTTTCTCCCCACAGAATGCATACCCATAGCTATAGCAACCTGGATTTCAGTCTTGTGTCTGCACCAGTTAGAGAAGCTGAGCCTCATTACATGACACACTGACCTTTCTATGAAATGATAAGATATTATAGAACAGACATTCTAAAACTTTAATATGCCTTTGAATCACATGGAACTTGTTAAAATGTGTGTATGGATTTTCCTGTGACACTGTACTTGGTACTATGAATGTCAGCTCTTAGGAAACGTTGCCACTGGTCTATGGAGCACACACATGAGTATTTATGGTCTCTGAGAGTCACTGTAGCTGCAGTATTTTGATAGGCAGCAAGCATACAATTCTGGATTAAAGACTGTAGTTGCTTAGAGTAGGCTCCAAATCTTAGCTCTGGACATCCTGGATAGGTAACTTGGACCACGAGACCAGTTTCCCCATATACCAAACCAAGAAGAATTTGGAGTTATTGCAGTTATATCTTGAAACATAAAACACAGGCAAATCATTTAGCACAGTGCCTGGAATATAAACCTTGAGACCATCAAACCTCCTCTAACTTCAAACAGGCATCCTATGTGGGAATGACTGGGGTGTTATTAAGATCCAAGGGGGCACTGACAGTAGCACTACTGTAAGTTCACAGGTGCAGAAAAGAACCTCGGAGCAATGGAAACTCCCAGGAATGTATGAAGATGGCACCAGCTAAGACGCCTAGCAATAGCGAATATGGAACCCGAACCAGTCATCTCCTATAACCAGGCAAGACTTCCATCGGAGGGACTGACAAGCTACAAACCCTTGAACATAGTGAATGAAATTATTTCTAACGATATTCTTCTATACTCATAGATTGGCGCCTAGCCCAACTGTCATCAAAGAGGCTTCACCCAAAAGCTGATGGAAACAGATGCAAAGATCCACAGTCAAACATTAGGCAGAGCTCAGGGAATCCTGCAGAAGATGGGGAGGAAGGATTGTAGGGGCCAGAGGGGTCAAGGACACCACAAGGAAACTCACAGAAACAACTAACCTGGGCTCAAAGGGGCTCACAGAGACTGAACAGACAACCAGAGAGCCTACATAGGACTGACCTAGGCACTCTGCATATATGTAACAGTTGTGTAACTTAGTCTTCTTATGGAGCTCCTAAGAGAGGGAATAGTGCCTGCCTTCAACTCTGCTGTCTGCTTTTGGGACCCACTCCTCCTGCTGGATTGCCTCATCCAGCCCTTATAGAAGAGGAGGTGCCTCGCCTCACTGTAACTTGATAATCCACGACTGGCTGATATTCATGGGAAGTCCTGCCTGTATCTGAAGAGAAACAGAGGAGTGGATGGGAGAGAGGAGAGAGGAGGTGGGGGGAGGAACTTGGAGCAGAAGAGGGAGAGGAATCTTTGGTTGCGTTGTAAAAACATAAATAAATAAAAACAGCAACAATGAAAAAGAAAGAAGCAAAAGAAGGAAGGAAGGAAAAAAGAAAGGAAAGGAAATAAAGGAAGGACAGAAAGACAGTTTAGGCACAGACACAAGGACTTTATCAAATAGAACACAAATGAGGAAGAGAGAGGAGTATGGCTCTCTCAAATCTCCTATGTCATTTTGCAAGTAAAGAAAGGCCCATAGATGCCGGCTGCTGCCTGTTCTGGGGTCTGTGGGATGGCTAACGTGGGAAGGAGGGGATGGATTCACCACAGGAGCACGAGGAAGCTACCTTGTTATTTCTCTTTTCTGTGTCCATTGTATTTAGCAGCCTCTCTCAGAATGTGCTCTTAAGATTCATGCTGGATTTAACAAGCCTAGGATCATAGTCCCTAGAGACTGTATTAAAAAGAACTCCATGGCTTCAACGTGTTTCCTTTGATTCCAAGCAAAGAAGTCATCTCAACAGGAAACACTGTTGTTTTCTCTCAGTAGGCATAGCTGAAAGCAGCCGCTCTTGTATAACAAGCCAGCTTGCTGACGCGGAGACAAAGGGACACATCTTAGAGCCTGGTAACACAAACAGGCAAACAGCGAGTGGCATTGATTCTGGTTCAGAAGCGAAGAGGGAGTACAGATGGTCTGAAGAGGTAAGGCCCAACTCAGGTCAGCAGAACACGGGCAGAGGGTGGAGGAAAAAGGCACCTAACAAAATCATGCCTGGGAATCCTTTGTGCTTGTCAATAAGAGCAAACGCACTGTCAACTGATGGGCAAAGCTGAAGCAGGCCTCAGTAAAATCTTTTTTTAACCTAGTGAAAGACATTTGTCACAGAGAAGGACACAGTTTAGAAAATAATCTTACAATAACTCAAAACACAAAGGAAAAGGGGAACATGCAAGGAAAAGGGGAATATGCTTGTCTGCTTTGTTTTTTGAACATTCACTTGGAATTAAGGTTTTAGCCACCTATGAAGAACACTGGGTGTGTGTTCAAAACAAGTACAATTCTTCTATACATATAATTCATTCACTCACTCATTTTACTTCATTTTCAGCTTCCTTTGCTGTTACATGTAGTCAGTGAGTGAGTGGGCTTCTTCCCAGTGGAACGTAAACACAAAGGGATATGCTCTAGGCATGGCCAAACTCTCCTTAATACAGCCTGTGTTGGCTAGTTTTCTGTCAACTTGACACAAGCTAGAGTCATCTGATAGGAGGGAACCCCAATTGAGAAAATGCCTCCAGAAGATAGGACTGTACATAAGACTATAGTGCACTTTCTTAATTAGTGATTGGTAGGGGAGAGCACTGTGGGAGGGCCCTGACAATGGTGGGTGGTGCCACCCCTGGGATTGTGGTCCTGGGTTCTCTAAAAACAGCAGGCTGAGCAAGCCATGGTGAACAAGGCTGTAAGCAGCATCCTTCCATGGCCTCTGTATCAGCTGCTTCCTCCAGGTTCCTGCCTGGTTTGAGTTCCTGTCCTGGGTTCCTTTGGCAATGAACAACAATGTGGAAGTGTAAGCCGAATAAACCCTTTTATCCCCAAGTTGCTTTATGGTCATGGTGTTTCATCACAGCAATGATAACTCTAAGACATACTCATCCCATTTGGTTGTACAGTAGAGAATATTAGCAGGATCTTCTAGAAAATGTCTTAAGATACAAGATAAGAGACCAAATCCTTAAATGACTGAAGTAGAGCTCAAATGTTCACCTGACCCCATGGCCCCCATTAAATACATGAGAAATATAGGTTTAGTGTTCCAACCACTTAAATCTTAGCACTACGTGTGTGTTACAACAGCTTTTCTGCTCGAGTCAGCACTTACAGAGAATGCAATGGAAAGACAGATGTTGGATTATCATAGTCTGCCTTGGTCTTGGGGGATGTGGGACCACATTTTTGATGTCCAAAAACACTCAGTGGGATAGAAAGCAGGAGAGAAGTTTGCTGACCAAGCATGTGGAAGGGAATTTGAGGTGTGAGATAAGACTTGTGGCTAAGACATCACTGAACAGAATGGGCTATTAAGGAAACCACACTTCAGAATAACTGCAGCCTTTGTACTGGTGACATGGGAAGGCAACCCACAAGCTACTCTAACCTTTTAGACCAAGACTAAGCAAACTATGGTCTGTTCACCAAACCTGGACTACCATGCATGTTCATACAACTACAAACTAATCATTTTTTTATTCTAAGTAGTTGCAAACCTCAAAAGAATATTTTGTTGTGCATGAAAATGACATGCAATCCAAATTTCAGTATCAAGAAATGGAGTTTTATTGGACTCTAGTCACACTTGCTTATTTAACTATGACCTGTTCTGCTTTTGTGTAAAATGACAGAGTGGCTACGTGGCTCACAAAAAAAGCTTAAATATCCGCTGTTTCCTTACAGATCAAGCTTGCCAACTGCTTCCTACGTGAGAGGCTGAATTATGTCTAAGTGCTAGGCAGCACATTGTTTCCATTCTTCAGTCCTCTTGAATCCACACTCTGTCATTATGACTTTGAATTTCATTCTTCTGAGTAGGATGTGTTCTGCGTCACGGATGTTTAGCTTTGCTGTGTCACTTGCTTTGGACAGTAGAATATGGGAGAAAGTGATAATAAACCTGTACGAAGCCTTGCCCGAAATAGAAAGAACATGTTTTTGCCTTTCTCAGTTGTGTTACCAACAATGTCATGAGAAGGACATGCCCTTCATAGCACAGGAATGCAGAGAAGAACTATCTCAAGGGAACCTCATGTTCAAAGCCTTAAAGTTGCCCAAACAATTTTAGACTTGTTAGTATTAATACTTGTTTATTGGTGCATATCAATGAACTTTGAAATTTTTGTTAAACAGTACTGAGTGAACTATCTTTATGTATCTATTGAGTTGAAACACCAATTGTAAGGTTACACGCCAATTTAAGTAAATGTTAAAGGCTGTTAGAAGGTTATTAGAGACCTAATATTAAAAAATTATATTAGTCACATAGAAGCCTAGTTAGGTAAACAAATTTAAAGTGCAGTCAGGCAGGAGTCTTTTAGGTCTTTATCCTCTGCTGGTATCTGAATAATTCCTTTGGTTTCCCTTTCCCCAAATAGATGCTCATATGTAGGCATAAAAATTCCTTCTATCCCTTTTATTGCTGCTGATCTTTGCTTTGGTATAGCTCTCCCATATCTTCACGTTTTTATGATTCTCAATGAATCTCAAAGGGATATCCTCCTCCCTCAAATCTTACACGTGTAATTTTGGAGTTGAAAGTCTCTAGTGCTCCATCCCAGGAAACTCTGAACTTTTAATCATTATATGAAATGTCTAACAAAGGACACGTCAAAGACCCAAAGTGTGCCTTCCAGGTTTCTTGGTTAATGTCTGTATGAGTTGTCATGGTGATTGCAAAAGGATGGAGATCAGAAAAAAAAGATTAGAGAATATATTGTCACGCTGGGACATATAAAGCCTTTGTGAACATTTGCTGCCTGGAAATTAAGTCAGGAAGTTGCACTTTCAGTAATGTATCTTGATGGATATCACAAGGTAAGTAAATTTTCCTCATGATGGCATAAACTGGTATTATTTCTTTGCTCCCTTTTCTTTAGAATCTTAAACTTCATGGCTAAATGAAGCAGAAGCACCCTGGACATAGTAACATTAAGATTTAAACCATTAAAATTTGCTTATTTGTTATATTGAAGTGCCCCACTTTCATTTTCCAGTTGCTAGCTGTCTTCTCACCAGGAAAATAGGATAATACAGGGAGGAAAACAAAGCCCCATCCTAAAGCAATTTATCAAACCATGGGGAGGGCAGATAATGAGCTACAGGGATCAATCTGAACCCAAATTTGAATCTGAATCATTGTTGTAAGTCTGGTTCTTGGCAAACTGGTATTCTGTATATCATAAGGGCTCTAAGAGGTAAATAACCACCACACTATAATAGTTTGGTATATGTGTTCCTATATGTTTTCATTTTCAGAGTAACAGAAAACCCAACTCAAGCCAACAGAAAAACCTAGGGACAGTTATAGTTCCATGTAAATAAAGCAATTCAATGTTGGTATTCATTTTGTCTCTATCCATTGCAACCCACAATGCTGTTATTGGTGGTTCTAAAAGAATTTTTTAGAAGTAGGTAGGGCTACATATTTTCACATCAGAATCAGCCCTAGAAAGGCAGCATTCTTTCTCTCAATTACTGGACAATATCTTGCCTTCACTTTTATTTGATTAGCTTAGGTTATCTTCTTGCCAAAACAACCACCAGCTAAGTAGCCAGAAAACTCATTTATACTAATTAGCTTAGAACTAGATTATAACTTTTTTTGATCCAAGAATAGACACAAACGGTTAGCTTAGGTCAAGTAGAACTCCCTAGTAGTACTGGGAGTTAGAATAACTCCACTCAGCAGACAGATTGCTCCATAATATGATAGGAGTGGCACCTGTTAATAAGAAAAAAGTTAGAGAGGGACTCTTCTGACCAGCTAGGGGCTCTGATCCTGTGCAGGGGTAAGTGTGTGGACCGGTGAGGGGACACACAATATTCCCGCCATCCTTATCTCCCTGGCTACTCCAAAGGGGCAGCTTCCCCCAGCTAATCCCTCTCTCCTGCTACGCCATCCCAGCTTTTGGCCTCGAACCCCTCCCCTCCCCTCTCCCTTCTTCGGGGCTTAAATTCCTCCATCTCAGCCGGGGCGGGCACTGCGGGCCGGGGCAGGCGGTGAGAGCAAAGGGGCGGGAGTCCCTTTGTTCTGATAGCCGGCCTGCAGCAGCTAAGACCACAGGCAGGGACTCTTCTGACCAGCGAGGGGCTCTGATCCTGTGCAGGGGTAAGTGTGTGGACCGGTGAGGGGACACACAATATTCCCGCCATCCTTATCTCCCTGGCTACTCCAAAGGGGCAGCTTCCCCCAGCTAATCCCTCTCTCCTGCTACTCCATCCCAGCTTTTGGCCTCGAACCCCTCCCCTCCCCTCTCCCTTTTTCAGGGCTTAAATTCCTCTATCTCAGCCAGGGTGGGCACCACGGGGCTGGATAGGTGGTGAGTGCAAAGAGAAGGAAGTCCCTTTGTTCTAATAGCCTGCCTGCAGCTAGCTAAGACTGCAGGCAAAGTGATTCCTGGATAGCAAGGGTCACTATTCCAGTAGAAGAAGACCCAGCGGAGGGAAGAGCCATTGGAGAGCATCTGAAGGAAGAGATGGGCAGGCGCCAAGGCAAGAATTCCTCCAACAATCTGAAAAACAACATGAAATCACCAGATCCCAGCGATCTTACGACAGAAGGACTCGAACGCCCTATTCCGGAAGAAGTGGAAAACAGTGTCATTATGAAAGCAATAGAGTCTCTAAAACAGGGTATGAATAACTCACTTAAAGAAATAGAAGAGAAATATAACAAAAAAATAATAGAAATGAGTAAAGAAATGGAAGACAAATATAACAAAAAGTTTGAAGAAATGAGTAAATTCGTAAATGATACCCTGGGAAACCAAGAAAAAGCAATCAAACAGGTAATGAAATCAGTGCAAGAATTGAAAACTGAAATGGAGGCAGTGAAGAAAACACAATCCGAGGGCCGGCTGGATATGGAAAATCTAGGTAAACGAACGGAGACTACAGAATCAAGCTTAACCAATAGAATACAAGAGATAGAAGAACGAATCTCAGATTATGAAGACACCATAGAGAAAATAAACGCCCTGACCAAAGAAAACAGCAAATCCAACAAATTCTCATCACAAAACATTCAGGAAATATGGGACATAATAAAAAAAACCAAATCTAAGAATAATAGGAGTAGAAGAAGGAGAAGAATTGCAGATCAAAGGTCCAGAAGATATATTCAACAAAATTATAGAAGAAAACTTTCCCAACCTAAAGAGGGATATTCCTATGAAGGTGCAAGAAGCATACAGAACACCGAATAGACTGGATCAGAAAAAAACGTCCCCTCGCCATATAATAATCAAAACACAAAGCAGTCAGATTAAAGAAAGGATATTAAGAGCTGCAAAGGAAAAAGGTCAAGTAACCTATAAAGGTAAACCTATCAGACTTACACCAGACTTCTCTATAGAAACCATGAAAGCCAGAAGGTCCTGGATAGAGGTACTGCAGAAATTAAGGGACCATGGATGCAAGCCCAGACTACTTTACCCAGCCAAGCTTTCGTTCACTATCAATGGAGAAAACAAAATATTCCAGGATAAAAACAAATTTAAATAATATGTAACTACTAATCCAGCCTTACAGAGAATACTAGAAGGAAAATTACATCCCAAGGAATCCAACACTGCCAACACTGACTACAATAATTCAGACATCTAGCGACCTTTCACTAGCACAATTCAAAGAAGGAAAACACATACACTCTATTACCACCAAAAAAATGACTGGAGTCAACAACCAATGGTCATTAATATCTCTTAATATCAATGGACTCAATTCACCTATAAAGAGGCACAGACTTAGAGATTGGATACGAAAACAGGATCCAACATTCTGCTGTTTACAAGAAACACACCTCAACCACAAAGACAGACACCTACTCAGAGTAAAGGGTTGGGAAAAGTTCTTCCAAGCAAATGGACCTAAGAAACAAGCGGGTGTGGCCATTCTAATATCTAACAAAATCGACTTCAAACTAAAATCAATCAGAAGAGATGGAGATGGACATTTCATACTCATAACAGGAACAACTCATCAGGAAGAAGTCTCAATCCTGAATATCTATGCCCCTAATGTAAAGGCACCCACATATGTAAAAGAAACTCTTCTAGAACTCAAGGCAGTCATCAAACCACACACGCTAATAGTAGGAGACTTCAACACTCCTCTCTCACCAATGGACAGGTCAATCAGACAGAAACCAAACAGAGAATTAAGAGATGTATTGGAGGTATTGAATCAAATGGACTTATCAGACATCTATAGAACACTCCACCCAAATAGGAAAGAATATACCTTCTTCTCTGCAGTTCATGGAACCTTCTCGAAGATTGACCACATACTCGGCAACAAAGCAAACTCCCACAGATACAAAAAAATATTAGTAACCACCTGTGTCTTGTCAGATCACCATGGATTAAAATTAGAATTCAACAACAATGCTACCCCCAGGAAGTCAACAAACTCATGGAAGTTGAACAGTCAACTACTAAATCACCCCTGGGTCAAGGACGAAATTAAGAAAGAAATTAAAGTCTTCCTTGAATTTAATGAAAACAAAGACACAACATACTCAAACCTATGGGACACTATGAAAGCAGTGCTAAGAGGAAAGTTCATAGCAATAGGTGCCCAAATAAAGAAAACGGAGAAAGCACACATTGGAGACCTAACAGCACACTTGAAAGCTCTAGAAAAAAAAAGAAGCTGATTCACCCAGGAGGAGTAGAAGACTGGAAATAATCAAACTGAGGGCTGAAATCAACAAAATAGAAACAGAGAAAACAATCCAAAGAATCAATGAATCAAAAAGCTGGTTCTTGGAGAAAATCAACAAGATTGACAAACCCCTAGACAAACTAATCAAACGGCAGAGAGAGCACATGCAAATTAATAGGCTCAGAAATGAAAAGGGGGATATAACCACAGACTCAGAGGAAATTCAGAGAATCATTAGATCTTACTACGAAAGTTTATATGCCACAAAGTTGGAAAATGTAAAAGAAATGGACATTTTTTTAGATAAGTACCATATACCAAAGTTGAACCAAGAACAGGTGAACAATCTAAATAGACCTGTTAGTCGTGAAGAACTAGAAGCTGTTATCAGAAATCTCCCTACCAAAAAAAGTCCAGAACCAGATGGTTTCAATGCAGAATTCTACCTGAATTTCCAGGAAGAGCTAATTCCTATACTCCTTAATGTATTCCATAATATAGAAACAGAAGAGTCATTGCCAAACTCCTTTTATGAAGCTACAGTTACCTTAATACCAAAACCACATAAAGACACAACCAAGAAAGAGAATTACAGGCCAATCTCACTCATGAACATCGACGCGAAAATTCTCAATAAAATCCTGGCAAACTGAATCCAGGAACACATTAGAAAAATTATCCATTATGATCAAGTAGACTTCATCCCAGAGATGCAGGGCTGGTTCAATATACGCAAATCTATCAATGTAATCCATCATATAAATAAACTGAAAGAAAAAAATCATATGATCATTTCATTGGATGCTGAAAAAGCATTTGACAAAATTCAACACCCATTTATGATAAAGGTGTTGGAGAGACTGGGGATACAAGGATCATACCTAAATATAATAAAAGCAATATACAGCAAGCCGACAGCTAACATCAAATTGAATGGAGAGAAACTAAAAGCCTTTCCACTAAAATCAGGAACACGACAAGGCTGTCCACTCTCTCCATACCTCTTCAATATAGTGCTTGAAGTTCTAGCAATAGCAATAAGACAACATAAGGAGATCAAGGGGATTCGAATTGGAAAGGATGAAGTTAAACTTTCGTTATTTGCTGACGATATGATAGTGTACATAAGTGACCCCAAAAACTCTACCAAAGAACTCCTACAGCTGATAAACACCTTTAGTAACGTGGCAGGATACAAGATCAACTCCAAAAAATCAGTGGCCCTCCTATACACGAAGGATAAAGAAGCTGAGAGGGAAATCAGAGAAACATCACCTTTCACGATAGCCACAAATAACATAAAATATCTTGGGGTTACTCTAACCAAGGAAGTGAAAGACCTATTTGACAAGAACTTTAAGTCTTTGAAGAAAGAAATTGAGGAGGATACCAGAAAATGGAAAGATCTCCCTTGTTCTTGGATTGGGAGGATCAACATAGTAAAAATGGCAATTCTACCAAAAGCAATCTATAGATTCAATGCAATCCCCATCAAAATCCCATCAAACTTCTTCACAGACCTTGAGAAAACAATAATCAAGTTTATTTGGGAAAACAAAAAACCCAGGATAGCCAAAACAATCTTATACAATAAAGGAACTTCAGGAGGCATTACCATCCCTGACTTCAAACTCTATTACAGAGCTACAGTATTGAAAACAGCTTGGTATTGGCATAAGAACAGAGAAGTCGACCTATGGAATCAAATAGAAGACCCGGATATTAACCCACAAACCTATGAATACCTTATTTTCGACAAGGGAGCTAAAGGTATACAATGGAAGAAGGATAGCATCTTTAATAAATGGTGCTGGCATAACTGGATGTCAACCTGTAGAAGGATGAAAGTAGATCCATACCTATCACCATGCACAAAACTCAGGTCCAAATGGATTAAAGACATCAACATTAATCCGTCCACTTTGAACCTGATAGAAGACAAAGTGGGAAGTAGTCTACAAGATATAGGCACAGGAGGCCTCTTCCTAAGTAGGAGCCCAGCAGCACAGACAATAAGAGAAACAATGAATAAATGGGATCTACTGAAACTGAGAAGCTTCTGTAAAGCAAAGGACACTGTCAGTAAGACAAAAAGGCTGCCTTCTGACTGGGAGAAGATCTTCACCAACCCCTCATCAGACAAAGGTCTGATCTCCAAAATATACAAAGAACTCAAGAAACTAGGCACTAAATCTCTAAATAACCCAATTAAAAAATGGGGTACTGAACTGAACAGAGAATTCACAACAGATGAACTTCGAATGGCCAGAAGACACTTAAGGTCATGCTCAACCTCCTTAGTGATCAGGGAAATGCAAATCAAAACCACTTTGAGATACCATCTTACACCTGTCAGAATAGCTAAAGTCAAAAACACCAATGATAGCCTATGCTGGAGAGGATGTGGGGTGAGAGGAACACTCATCCATTGTTGGTGGGAATGCAAACTTGTGCAGCCACTGTGGAAATCAGTGTGGCGGTTTCTCAGGAAACTGGGAGTCAACCTCCCTCAGGACCCAGCAATTCCACTCTTAGGAATTTACCCTAGAGATTCCCTAGCATACAACAAAAGCATTTGTTCAACTATGTTCATAGCAGCACTATTTGTAATAGCCAGAACCTGGAAACAGCCGAGGTGCCCCTCAATAGAAGAATGATTAAAAAAGGTGTGGAACATATACACGTTAGAGTTTTACTCAGCGGTAAAAAATAATGACATCTTGAATTTTGCATGCAAATGGATGGACATAGAAAACGCTTTACTGAGTGAGGTAAGCCAGACCCAAAAAGAGGAACACGGTATGTATTCACTCATAAGTAGATTCTAACCATAATTTAAAGGTATTTGAGCCTATTTTTCGTGATCCTAGAGAAGCTAAATAAGAAGACGATCCTGATGAAGATTATTTAGCTATCCGCCAGGAGGTAGGAAATAGTCAAGAGTCCCAGGTAACCTTGGGTGCATGGGGGGGGGGGTGGGAGGGTTGTTGGAAGGGGAGAGGGTTAGAGAGAAGGGAGTAGGGGAGGAATGGAGAAAGCTCGGTTGACCGGGATGGGGGGAAGGATAAATAAGGGATCAGGGAAGAATATATTTCAACTAAGGGAGTCATCTTAGGGTTTATAGGAAACTTGATTATATATGGGATCCCAGGTCCAAGGAGAGATCCCCAGATTGTTCTCTGGACAGAGGAGAGGGTGCCTGAACTGGCCTTGGCCCACAACCATACTGATGAATATTTTGCATGTCACCATAGAACCCTCATCTGGCGATGGATGGAGATGGAGGCGGAGAACCACGTTGGAACACTGGACCTAGCTCCCTATGTCCAAATGAGAGGCAGAAGGAAAGAGATCGTGAGCAATGAAGGCAAGGGCACAGGAAACCTTCATCCGACGTTGGATGGCGATACAGATGGAGACCCATATTGGAACACCGAACTGAGCACTCCACAGTCCAAATGAGGAACAGAATGATGAAGAAAATAAAAAAAGTAATCAGGACTGCGAGGGATGCGAGCACCCACTGATACAAGGGGACTGATATAATGGGAGTTCACCAAGGCCTGTTGGACTGGGACTGAACGAGGACATGATCCAGCCAGATTCTCTGAATGTGGCTGGCCCGGAGCCTTTTTGAAAAGCCATTGACAATGACACTGGGACTTGCTTCCTCTGCATGTACTGGATTTTGGCGCTCCAGTCTGTTTGGACTCTCACCTTCCCTGGACCTGGAGGGAGGGGAGAGGAACTCGGGCTTCCCACAGGGCAGGAAACCCTGACTGCTCTGGGGGATGGAGAGGGAGGGGGAGAGGGAGTGGGGGGAGTGGGAGGGTGGTGGGAGGAGGGGATGAAATGGAAACTTTTATAATTTAATAATAATAAAAAAAAGAAAAAAGTTAGAAATAAGTGCTGATTAGGCAATCAAAATATCTACTGAAGAATAGAAATAAAAGAGATTATGCAGATTATTTTTGATTTCTTATTGGTAGCAGAGGAGTAAAAAAGTTTGCATTCATCCTAAAATGAAGAGGTATTTATACTTTTTTCAAGTTATAAAACATGCAGATTAAGTATCAGTTAGGTCAAATAATTTCCTCTCTTTTTTTCTTATTTAAGATTTCTTGTCTTCTATGTCATATTAGAAAGAGGAGAGGTGCTTTTAACCCTCTCATTCAGAGTGCTCCAATGAATCAGAAATTCATCTGTAGACTCAAGAAGCAAAGTTTACTTCCTAAATTCAAAAGAATGGCCACTTGTAACAGGATAACAAGCTATCCTTAGAAAATACTCAGTAGTCCCTCCTACCCCATTCCTTATTTGTCTAGCTTTTTCCCCAAGGTATCTTTTGGTTGAATTAGTTCTGGTCAAAATGTAAATATTCTTTGAATTTATTAAGTAAATAATTTTGTTCAATAAATAAAATGAAGTTATTAATTACAGTAGTTTAATAAATAAGCAGAATTTATTAAGTAAATAATTACATAAAGTAGTAAGTGATTAAATATATTTCTTTTTTAGATATTTTTATTGCTTTATAAATAATGCCATTCAAAATTTCTACCTCCTCCCATTTTCCTCTCACTCCCCCACTCACCCTCCCTCTTCCCCCTCCAGTCCTAAGAGAGGGCAGGGTTCCTTGCCCTGTGGGAAGTCCAAGACCCTCCCCCCTCCATCCAGGTCTAGGAAGGTGTGCATCCAACAGACTAGGATTCCAAAAAGCCAGTACATGCAGTAGAATCAAAACCCAGTGTCATTACCATTGGCTTCTCAGTCTGCCACTATTGTCAGTCATATTCAGAGAGTCCAGTTTGATCACATGCTCATTCAGTCCCAGTCCAGTTGGCCTTGGTGAGCTCCCATTAGATCAGTCCACTGTCTCAGTGGGTGGACGAACCCCTCGCGATCCTGACTTCCTTGCTCATCTTCTCCCTCCTTTTGCTCTTCAACTGGACCTTGGGAGCTCAGTCCGGTGCTCCAATGTGGGTCTCTGTCTCTATCTCCCTCCATCGCCGGACAAAGGTTCCCTCTGGATGGATCTCCTCAGTACAGAAGCAGGGACTCTTGCTGGGTCAAGGAACTCGCAAACAGAAGGGCCTTTAAATAAATGTCTTAAGTAAATGACTTATGTATACAGTGTTCTCTGCCTACATGTATGCCTGCACACTAGAAGAGGGCACCAGATCTTGTTATAACTGGTTGTAAGCCACCATGTGATTGCTAGGATTGAACTCAGGAGAATCTCTGGAAGTAGCCTTCTCCTTTAAAGAATCAGAAGAAGTCAATTCTGGAATTCCCTAAAAAGTTTGAGAGGTACTCAAGTACACCAGTCTTCACTTTTAACTGTACATTAGAACTTCTACACCCCAATTAATTAAGACTCTCTGTGGGCAAGATTGGTATCTGAATTAGATTTCTCTGTTGCTGTTATAAAACCCATGACAAAAGCAACTTGGGTAGGAAAGGGTTTCTTTGACTAACAGGTTACAGTTCATCATGAAGGGAAGCCAGAGTCGGAGCCCAAGGCAGGAACTGAAGCAGAGATCATGGAGGGATGCTGTTAATTGTATTGCTCCTTGTGCCTTGCTCTACATGCTTTTATATACAGCCTAGAACCACTAGCCCAGAGATAGCACCACTCTCAGCACACTATGCCTTCCCATATCAATTTATCATCAAGAAAATGCCTCCATAGACTTGCCTACAAACAATCTGATGGAAGTATTTCCTCAACTGATGTCCTCCTTTCCAGATGACTCTAGCTTGTGTTAAGTTGACAACAAAATTAGCCAGGACAATTAGTGTCAATACATTTAAGCTATACTGGTAACTTCATTGTGTAATTCAGTTGGAGACTTAAGTTTGACAAGGACTTTGTGGAGGCCTTAGCTGGTTGAAAGAGCTGGAAGCCTTTAGAAACTAAAGGGTAATCGTGGGATAAGGGTAGCGTTGAGTATGGTTGGGAGAAGGGACAGAGGGAAAGACATAATAAGTGGGAGGAGGGTTGGTAGGTATGTCAGAGATAACTTTCATCAAATGAATAAAACTGTTCATCTTGGCAGTTCAGTGTTGGCATCATATTTGATAGAATGAGGTATCTTGCATGCTTTTCTGTAAATTCCCAGAGAACTTATAAGAATTCAGATTCAGAAGGTTGGGAGTCAGTCCTGAGATTATTCTCTTCTAACAGTCTCTGCTGCTGTTGCTTTGCAGATGGCATTCTGCATAGCAATTATAGAGTATCTCAAAAGTGTCCAGAATGTACCACTATGACACAAAAGCCATGTTGAGCAGAAGATATTATCTGTGTTTCTGAAATCTTTTAGTTGTCTGAAAGCAGTACTTCCAAAATGAACTCGTGTCATATTGAACAACAAGGAACAATGAATTCATCATACTAAGCAGACACTCTTGGCAATCATATTTCCAATCTATTTTCTTAAAGTTCTATTCAGTTTTTCTAAAGTTCTTCATTTTGCTCTAGGAACCCATTTCTCTCTCACTTCTCCATAGTAAAATAGAAGATTATGGAGTAGAGTATAAGATGGTATATTATCCCTCAACTCTAATATTTTTCTGTGAACAATCATATGCACATATGAAATTTCAAAAAATTACTTCTCTTAATTATCAGTTTAGTATGTAGCTTCCTCATTCAAATCCCTAAGAGAGTAGTTTTTCCCACAATAGTTAGTCAGCAAGGATATAATGAGTAGGGCATCTCACATCTCTGCAAACTGCAGTTGAGACTGTAGGCCTTTTAAATGAGGTGATTATTGTAGAATATTAGTTTAAGATGTGTTACATTCTTTATAACTGTAGAATATTTGTTTAATGTTATAAAAAATGTGTTGTGTTCTTTTAGGTTGCATTTGTTTAACTCTGTAAAGCTGTGTTACTTTGCCTATATAAAACACCTGATTGATCTAATAATGAACTAAATGACCAATAGCTAGTCAGGAGAAATAATAGGCAGGGCTGGCAAACCGAGAGAATAAGTAAAAGGGGAAATCTGGTAAGAGAGATCAAGAAATGAGAAAAAGAGGAGGAGAGAACATTAAGGGCCAGTCACCCAGTGGCACAGCAAGCTATAAAGTAAGAAGTAAATGAAGGCATATAGAATAAAGGAATGTAAAAATCCTAGAGATAAAACATAGTTAAAGAGAGAGGATAATTTAAGTTAGAAAAGTTGTCTAGACACAAGCCAAGCTAAGGCCAAGCATTCATAATGAAGAATAAGTCTCTGTGTATTTATTTGGGAGCTGGGTGTCAGGCCCCTAAAGAGCAAAGAATAAAGAAACAAACAACTGAAAAAACTATAGCTGATTGATTTATGCACACTTAAAATAATCATATTCCCAAAGTTCTGCTCCTGGTTTGATGGCATTGGTGTGATTAGAGGCTTTTCTTGTCTCTTCTTAATCAACATTGACCTTCATAAGAGATCTTGTAAGAACTAGTTCTTTAGGTATTATGACTCTTGGCATTCCTTCTAGGAGGTGCTCATCGTGTTCTTGTGTTGTGGAATAATCTGTACACTGTGAAGATGTATCTTGTCAAGGTGATTTATGATCTTCATTAAAGAGTTCTTTAATGAAGATCTGAATGACCAATAACTAGGCAAGAAGAGATTGGGGGATTTCAGGCAGAGAGAGAAAAGAGGAGATGAATATAGGCATAGAAGAGACACCAGAGGAGATGGAGAGAAAGCAGGACATGCAGGAGGAGAGGTAAAAGTCGTGAAGCATGTGGCAACAAATGGATTAATAGAAATGAGTTAACTTAATGTATGAGCTAGTTAGAAACAAACCTAAGCTTAGGCTGAGCTTTCACAATTAATAATAAATCTCTGTGTCATGACTTGGGGGATGGTAGTACAATTTGTATGCAGAACTTGAATTATATCCAATAAGAGTAGTGTCCATCTGGCTTTTGTGTCAGATGGAGTGGGAGGGAACAGGAGAAAAACAGTTTGCTAGGTCTGTGCCTACAGGTGACCAGATATCAGGTTGGTATGCAAGACAGAAGCAGAAGATTTACAGCTCATGGCCTAGAGTTTGTCAACTCTGAAGGATGTCAAAACCCAGACATCCCAGGTAATCAAAATAACAAGATCCTAAGAAGATAGGGTTCAGAGCACTGCAGGAAACCTACCCAGCCCTGTGTCACTCAGGGTCACAAAAGCGAAAGTCTCTGTCTCCTACCCAGCGTCTCTGTGATACAATCAATTAAGCATAGAGATATTAACTAAAAAGGTTTCCCTGTAGTCCAGGACCTCCCCATCCTTCACAGATTGCTAAGAGTTGTCTTATACAAAGATTTGAAGTTTACCTTATACCTTCTAAGCCATCTTTTTTATCTTATAAGGATGAAACTTTGTCCTTCCGACCCCTGCTGTAGTAACTGCAATGGTGGTAATACCTGAAGAACGATTGGACTCCATAATTTTCCCTAGAACTTAACCTTTTTCTCTTTCCCCTTAGATAAACCTAACAGGGTGCCTCTCTTTTCTCATTGCCTAACTACCTGAAACAATGAGAGTTTTGATTTTCTTTAGAAATGTCATAGAGGGATACCTATGTCTTTGGCAACTTCTTTGGGGGTATATCTTGCTTCTGTTGTTATTTTGAAAGATTACTGATTTTGAATGACATGCAAAAGACAAAATTATGACAAATTTAGTTTAGGGATCTGGTTGGTTTCCATTTGTGATTCTAGAACTAGGTAATAACTCACTGTGTAAAATGAATGAATGTTCTTATTGAGCAGAAAAGTTTAGCTACCTTGGTAGAAAAGAGGCAGGGCAGAAAAGACGTTAAGAAAACAGAGACAGACAAAAAGTGGAATGGTGGCTTCAAAATTATCTTTTTGAGGTTAAAGCAGAGAAATTTTCCTTATTATATTGACTGAAGTTGACTGAGTTCCTTTTTAAAAGATTGAACCATTTTCAATTAGGTTTGATAAAGTGGCATTAATACTAGTGGCTCTGATTTCATATCCTTTGCTTGGGCATAGTATACATGGCTACTTCAAAACAGTAGCTTCTAAAAACTTTGTTTCAAAACAAAGAAAAAAGACAAAAAGGCTCATTATCTCTGAGTCACATTTTTTTTAAATAAATACAACCTTAGAGGTCTTAAGTATTTAGACTCCTGTTTTAAAAAGTTTAGTAAGGATAAGAGTATTTACACATATTTGAGTCAATTTCTTGAACACTCTAACAAAAATCAACTCTTTTTCCCCACTGTTGTATATTTGTCTAACATCTTCCTTCAATCTATGAATCAAATACTGAAATTCAATAAATGCTCTGCTAATTAAAAATTGATGTTGACAGAGGTTTCTGTCCTACCTGGTCTGACAGTTGTTCAGTCTCAAAGAAACACACAGAGGCTTACATTAATTATAAATGTGTTGGCCTAATAGCTCAGGCTTCTTATTAATTCTTATAACTTACATTAGCCCATAATTCTTGTTTGTGTTAGCCATGTTACTTGGTACCTTTTTTCAGTGAGGCATTCTCATTTTGCTTTTTCTACATTTGGGTTAGAACTACAGACTGAGAGTTTCCTGTTCCCAGAATTCTCCTGTTCTCATTGCCCCGCCTATACTTCCTGCCTGGTCACCCCACCTACACTTTCTGCCTGGCTATTAGTCAATCAGTGTTTTATTAAAGCAATACAATTGACAAAGTTTTACAGGGTATAAGATCATTGTTCCACAGCAAATTGACCATGACTAGATAAAATATTTCCTTACATTCCAGTATCTGAACAAATATGTAACTATCAATAAAATTTTGGAGTTTTACTTGTACCTTCAAAACCATATTCTACTGTCAACTCAGGTTTTCTAATTCAGTAATGTGGAGTTTTTGAATGATCATATATACTGAAATGGAAGCCCCAAATTTGAGAGAGAATGACCAGTCATGAATGCAATGTATGTTTTCAGTAGGTTGTCTCTTACCACCTGGAAACAAGTGATCCAGGCAGTAAGAAGAAATGGGTGGATATTGAAGTCAAGGACAAGATAGACTGCATTGAAAAGAAAAGCCATTGTAGAAAGTGTGGAGACCCAAAAATGTGAGCAAATTTCCACCTTATCTGAAGGTCAGAAAGTTTGAGATTCTTCAAAATTGTTGACAACAGCCACGGCTATGCACACATCCTGACCCAGGATGTGGTTACTTGGTTCTTTTGGCATTAAGATGGCCCATATAGGTAGATCCACTCCACCCTGACAAATGTTCAGGGTATGTAAACATACTTCTGCTACTTCTTTTTAAATAGGTTCAATGGTGGAAGTGGCTGCCTTCAGGATATTTGGTCTAGGGTGGGTTCACTGTCTAAACAACAGAATGCTAATGACTTGATATCTCAAAGTATTGAAACAATTAACTGTTCGAGTTGTCCTTTGTATCACTTTGGTTGCCCTCTTCCTTTTTTGTATTTGGGCATGAAGTATATGGAAAATTAAATGGGGGATTTCAGTATTCACTGGAACTCCCTCCTGCTACTATCCTATGTTTTCTGTTTTATTTTTTAAAATCATGCCTTCATTCCTCTTTACTCATTTTCTGATTCCCATGCCCCTACACTGATAAGTTGTATTTTTATTAAAGCTGGTCTCTGAAAAGAAAGTTGAATTACCAAAAAATTTAGCAGCAGAACTTCTAGTTTTCCTAGCAAAATGGGTACTTTGAATTAAACATTAACATCAAATTGATCCAGTGATGGTGATGTAATAAGTCAAACAAAAGAGTTTTACATAAATCACACTCTTCTTTATAACCTTGGCTTCCTACTGCCACAGGCATTTTAGTCTTACTTGTCCTCTCTCTGGATCAAAAGAACATCCCCTCCCCTTGTTAGGCAGCACAACAGAGACTTTCGATTTCTCCAAGGGCCATTTCTAACAATAATCGCAGGTTAGTGTCTCATACTTATGCAGAGACCATGATCTGAATTTGAATTGAATTTCAATATAGTAGCACTTGGAATGCAAATAGAAACGTAATTAGGGGGCTGCAAAAAAAAAGAATATAAAAGTATATGAGTCTCTGACCATATATTAAACTCTTTGGTTAGAAGGCCTTCCCTCCCCATCTTATTGGAGCCTTTGCAGAATAAGTTGTGCTAATACAGAAAGCAAAAAGCTATTAGTTTTTTTTAAAAAAAATATTCCAGTTCCTCTAATGTTCTTTCAAAATAGCATGCTGATAATGCACAAATCTTTGCAATTAAATGGAAGGATAAAAGCACTGCACACAGACTTACTCAGAGGGACTTTTCCCTGTGTGAATTATCTTACTACTTTTCCCTGTGTGAGTTATCTTACTTAGCCAATAAGCATGGACTATGATAACACCATTAAGATGCTGAGCTGTGGGGTACCTGATAACAGAATTTGGCCTTGCAATATTCAAGAATGACAAGATATGGTTTATTATATTGCTCTTCATAGCTATCCCCTCCCTATAGTCCTTGTTTTAAGGACTATACATTTCTGTTTCACTGATTCTGGACTTACTGTGACCAGTGGATGACAGTGTAACATAATGTAGACGATGTTTAAGTAAGAGGTTCAAATATAGTTGTGTGATTTCATCAGCGACAATGGAAGAAAATTCAACGTTGCTAGCTGTCCAACTTTAAGAGTTCTTTCCAAAGACCTCTGTTCTTTAAAGATTATTAAAACCATAATCTTATTTTATGCCTAAGGAAAGAATTTCAGGATAAGTCGGTATTAGTTGGTGTGTAGTTAGGATTGACATGGGCAGGAAGGAATGATAGAGGCACTTTTCTATTCTGTATGAAACACACTTATGCTCCATGTTGTGAAAGGAATATGATGAATATATTATTAATAATATAGTAGTGCACACTATAGATAGTTGGTCTGTTCTAAGATAGCTCTCCATCCAGCCTAGAAGGTTTTAGAGGAATACAAGGTTGATACTAGTAGACACTAACCAGACTCAGCACTTCTAGAAGTGCCCAAGCCCAAAAATCCATAGAATGAAGGAGAGTGCAAGAGATGATAATGAGAGAAGTACAGAAACCATATGTCTCAAAAATGTTATTGACCATCTGATGAGAGGCAAAATTTCAGCACCAGAATGATTGTCTTTGTCCATGTCCCTACTTTTCATGGCCACTTTTCTTATATAATATGCTGACAAGAGTTGAGATGGAAGGCAATGTTAGCATGCTGCCTTCATAGATCCCTAGCCCTCTGACAAAGTGAAGCTTAAAGATTCAATTTGTATCTCTGTTTACAGACCTTTGTGGTAATGGTATGCTGGGTAGCTAGACAGACATTAGCAGGACTCCTTCCACAAGGCTATCTTATTGATAACCAAGAACTGAAATTGCAGTTCTCTACTTGTTATTGGACACTGGCAATCTTACTCCTTACTGTTTTTGCTTAAACACATTGAGAGAGAGAGACAGATACCGGAGGAGGAGATAGCTTTATTTAAGTATAGGCTTTGTAAAATGGGATATAGACTGTCCATCTCAAAAGAAAGCATTTTCCAGTTTCCACAAGAGAAAAGTTTCAGAGATTTGATGAGTAGGGAGCAATGGGTGGAAGATTCCACCTGCTTAACAGAGTTATTTGTTCAAGTTATGTTCTTGAACCTGCAGATTTGTAGTGCTGAAGTCTTTTTCTGGAAAATCAGTTTCTGATAGCACTTTGTATGACTCTGTTAAAGCAACAAGTAAAAAAAATATGCAAGTAAAAAATTGTGCCAGGTAAATAAATAAAATAGCACAATTGCTCCTCCTTAGAATTTGAAACAACATGTAAAAGGGAAAATTAATCACAATTGCTCCACCTTAAAATGCAAAACACCTTAGAAAGGGATAGCTGCTGATTAGACACAGAGAGGAACGTGGAGGTGACAGGACTTTGTCAAGGTCCTTCAAGTGAAGGCTACTTGCTCTTGCTAAAGCTTGGCTTTATTTGTCTGAGATAGGGTCATATAAAGCCCGGGCTAGTATCAAACTCACTATGTACCTGAGGGCAAAACTGTTTTCTATATTCATTTTTTATTTATAACTTTGGTGTGGGATAGAGACATGACAGTCAGAACTATTAGCAAGGTCAAAAGATTTTCTAGACAAGGCTGTTAAAGAGCAGGGACATGTCATGGCCTTCTCCTGTCAATCATCAAGGCAAGCATGATAGGTATGAAGGAAACCTAGGGCTTATTAGGAGTAAAGAATTTATTAAGAATTAAGTGTGTCTTTGAGAGATACATAAGGAAAAGACAGTAGTATATACTCAAGACTAAAGGATGGGTATGAACTTCTCAAAAGAACTGAAATCTTGTATAGTTCAGCTCACTTTATGGGTAAACCTTAATGGGAGAAAGGATTATGTATGAGCGAGTGGGAGGTAAGAAACTCTAGGAATGGCTAGAAATTTTCCTGTAATAGGGTTTATTCCCTTTTTGTGTTCTAATATGGGGCCTTCTGGATACACTGTGGCGGTAGAAACCTGATGGAAATGGGCAATTTTGCAAGGCTAACGATGTAGAGATGGCATTATAATTTGTTGGTTTTATTGTGATGTTCATATGTAAGCTTATGTATGATTTACTGTTTTCCTTTTAAAGATAGAATACAGTCTTTAATGACTGTACCTCTTTGAAAACTGAAGTCCTTAAAATAGAAGTGAAACCTTTTATTTTTTATTTTTTAACCCTATAGGGATTCGGGGCATGATAAGCAAGCTTATTCACTAAAGTTCTTATGAAAATTCCTGGCTTCTGGAAAGCATTTTGTGGGTCAAATCTGTTTACATTTTATGCATAGACATGTGAGACAAAATTATGATAAAATAATGTAAATTAAAACTAAGTCTTCTGGAATAGTTTTTCTAAAGGTTGGCTCCCTCTAACTAAAGACAAAAATGATTCTTTTGAGTTTTCCTCAACAGCAGATGGAGAAGAAAAGAGACATGGGATGCTTGTTCTTGTTTTTCAACTTGACTACAATGGACCATTTTCTCTGGAAAGAGGACACTTTACCCTTACTGGAGTAGATATTTCTATTTATAAATTTGACTTTCCCACATATAATGCTTCTGTCAAAACCACCATCCAGAAACTTAAAGAATGCCTGATCCACTGACATGGTATTCCACACAGTATTGCTTCTGACCAAGGAACTCATTTCACAGCCAGAGAAGCACAACAGTGGGCCCAGGATCATAGAATTCATTAGTCTTATCATGTTTCCCACCATCCTGAAGCAGCTAGCCTGATACAAAGATGGAATAGTCTTTTAAAGACATGGTTACAGTGCCAATTAGGTGGCAGCAGTGTGAAGGGCTGGGGAAGGGTTCTCCAGAAAGCAGTATATGCTTTGAATAAGTATCAAATATATGGTATGTTTTCTCCCATAACCAGGATCCATGGGTCCAGGAATCAAGGGGTGGAAAAGGGAAGTGCTCCACTCGCTACCACCCCTAGTAACTCACTAGAATAGTTATTGCTTCCTGTTCCTGCAACCTTAAATTCTACAGGTCTAGAAGTTTTGGTTACAGAGAAGAAAATGCTCCTGCTAAGAGCCACACCAAACATTCCATTGAACTGGAAGCTCGGGGTTCCCCTGTACATTTTGGGCAGGATAAGAAAGGAAGAGCAGTGTTATGAGGGGTGATAGATCCAGATTAATATGGGGAAATTAGATTGCTTCTTCACAATAGAGGTAAGAAGAATTGTGTCTGGAGTGCAGGAGATCCTTTAGAATGTCTCTTGTTACTATCATGTCCTGTGATTAAAGTCAATGAGAAACTACAATAGCTAATCCAAGCAGGATGACAAAGGGCACAGACCCTTCAGGAATAAAGGCATAGGTTGCTCCTCCAAGAAAAGAGCCAAGAGCTGCTGAAGTGCTTGCCAAGGGTAGAGGAAATGCAGAATGGGCAGCAGAGGATGATAGTTATAAATACCAGCAAAGACCACATAACCATTGCAGAAAGAAAAGATTGTAGTTGGCATGAGTATTTCTGTTATATTTTTTAAGCGTGCATTGTATAGACATTTATGTTTTTTTTCTTTCAAGTTCTTTATCATGTGTTATAACATCAGTTAAGAGAATGTCAATGGTTATCATATTTATATTCGAGACACTAAAAGAATGTCCCCCAAACAGTTATGGAATGAAGGTTCTATGATGACAGTTTGGGTAGTCACCAACTGATTACAGGAGAAGGCCAGTTCAGGCACCCTCTCCACTATTTCTGGGAGCCTTAGCTGGAGTCATCCTTGTGGATTCCTGGGAATTTCCCAAGCACCAGGTTTCCCCTTCAACCTATAATGGCTCCCTTTATCAAGATAAATCTTTCTTTGCTCTCACTCTCAGTCTCTCCCGCTACTTGGTCATCTTTTTCCCTCATGTTCTCATCCCCCAGCCCATCCCCTCTCTCCCCTTCCCCCAGTTTACCTAGGAAGACTTATCTATTTACCCTTTCTAGAGCAATCCATGCATGTCCTTTTTAGGGTCCTCCTCGTTACCAACTTCTCTGGGGCTGAGGATTGTAGCCTAGTTATCCTTTGCTTTATATCTAGAATTCGTTTATGAGAGAATCATACCTTGCTTGTCTTTCTGGGTCTGGGTTATTTCACTCAGGATGATTTCTTCTAGTTCCATCCATTTGCCTGAAAATTTCATGATGTCATTTTTTTTTACAGCTGAGTAATACTCCATTGTGTAAATAGACCACATTTTCTTTATCCATTCTTCAGTTGAGGGGCATCTAGGTTGTTTCCAGGTTCTGGCTATTATAAATAATGTTGTTATGAATATAATTGAGCAAGTGTCCTTGTGGTATGATTGAGCATCCTTTGGGTATATGCCCAAGTGTGATAATGCTGGATCTTGAGGTAGATTGGTTCCCAGTTTTCTGAGAAACCACCATATCGACTGATGGACGCAGATGCAGAGATCCACAGCCAAGTACTGGGCCAAGCTCTTGGAGTCCAGTTGAAGAGAGGGAGGAGGGATTATATGAGCAGGGTGGGAGAATGGAGATCATGACAGGGAAAAGCAGAGAGAGAGAGCTGACCCAAGCTACTAGACTCTGAATTGACAGCTGGGGAGCCTTCATGGGACTGAACTGTGCCTGAATGTGGGTGACAGTCATGTAGCTTGGACTATTTGTGGTACCACTGGCAGTGGGATCCTGGCAATGGGACCAGGATTTAACCCCGATGCATGAAATGACTTTTTGGAGCCTATTTCCTATGGTGGGATGCCTTGCACAGACTTGATGCAGTAGGGATGGACTTGGTTCTGTCTCAACTTGATATGCCAGACTTAGTTGACTCCCCATGGGAGGCCTTACCCTCTCTGAGGAGAGGATGGGGGTGGAGAAGGTGTGGGAAGCAGGAGGAGGGGAGGGAGGGGGAACTATGGTTGACTATATAAAATTAATAGAATAAAAAGAGAGAGAGAGAGAGAGAGAGAGAGAGAGAGAGAGAGAAAGAGAGAGAGAAGAATGTCCTCCAAATAACATTGCCTCCTGTTCTAAATTTGTAATGTGTTTGCAGTTGTATGAAGGACAGTTATGTTATGTTTAGGTATTATTATGACCTGATTATTATTTTCATTTGGAAATTAATCATGACATAAAGAGATATGATTGTGTGTCAAGTTGACAAGGGGTAGACTTACGATTGCTATTTTTTGGTTGTCAACTTGACTACATCTCAAATTAGCTACAATCCAGAAACAGAGGGCGTGCCAGTGAGAATTTTTGCTTGATTTGAAGTGGGTGAATCCATTTGTAGTCTGGACTTTTGAGGTAGGAAGAATAATGCCTTTGGTCTTGAGGCAGGAAGACACACGTTCTACTGGAAGCCTAAATAAGGACATGGAAGAAGGGAGATTTTGCTCTTTGTCTGCTTGCTCTCACTTTGCTAACACATCCATTCCTTCACTGGCATTGATGCTTACTTCTTTAGAATTTGAATGTACACTAAAGACCAGATGAGACATCCTTAACTGAGGAACTATTGAATAGCCAGCCATTTTTGTATTAGCTGGACCACAGCCTAAAAGTCATTCCAATAAATTCCACACACACACACACACACACACACACACACACACATATATATACATACATATATATATATATGTGTGTGTGTGTGTATAATGTATATGTGTGTGTGAGAGATAAATTCTATAATTCCCATTTCTCTAGAGAACCCTGACAAATACAAGAGAATAAAATATTTTATAGGTGTCAGAGAAAACCATACTGCAGAGATTACTTGATCAATATGTGCATGTGTGCTTATTTGTGTGTATGTGTGTTATCAACTTAGATTCATATCCATTTCTCCTCCCATAATAAAAGAAACAGGCATTCAAAATATTAAAAGTGACAGATGGGATGAGAGATGGGGACTAGTCAAAGACAAATCTCTTAATTCATTTTTCTTCATTTACTCCTCCTCCTCGACACACATGTCATATTTTTAACAGCTGAGTAATACTCCATTGTGTAAATGTACCACATTTTATTTATCCATTCTTCAGCTTACATGTCTGTCACTTTCTTCTAAACACTAGTCATATTAATGTATCACAAGTTAGATTCTTTATTTATATCAACATGGAGGTAGATATAGCAACTACTAAGCCATTTATATAACTTTTCAAACCCCTATGCACCCATACTAAGAGATTAAGATAACTTGAGATATACAGTATCCCAACTTTGAAGGTATTAGAACACAAAAAATCTTTCCTTAGATTTTTCTTTTCTTTGTTAGGAAATAGCTGCTCTTGAAGCAATGTGGAGAAAGAATGTGAGGAAAGATATCACTAAGGGAAATAACTGTCTCTTGTCACAGAATATATTTGTTGAGAAGTTCTTAAATAGCTAAAAGCTTATCTTGTTCATGAATGTGGCGAGTTGGCAGAACCCAATACTTGAAGCAATACTTGAAGATAGTGGAAGAAAGTGAACAATGGAGTGACAGGAACTAATAACCTCAGTGAAATTTAGGCAATTGCACTATGGGTGCTAAAAAAGTTGGTTGATAAAGTTCTTGCCTGGCATGCAGAAAACTCTGGGTTCAGTCCCCAGCACTGCATAGAACTGGGCATGTTGGAAAACACCTGTAATCCCAGTGTTCTGGAGATGGAGGAAAGAGGATCAAAAGTTTAAGAACATCCTCAGCTACATAATGAGTTGGAGCTAGCTTCAGTTTCATTAGACCCAGTCTCAAAATAAAACAACAAATAAGACACTATAAAGACCTGGTGAGATTGTCAGCATACCATGAAGTATAGGAAAAAGTAATTTAATTTTGTGTAGAAGAGCAAATTAGTTACAAATATGCAACTTCCATGCTATGGATGAAAACTATAAACACAGATTTCTTGGCAAGTATAAAGAAAACATGTTTTTTCCTTATATTTGTTTAAAAGTAGGTATATATGTATATATATTCTACATATATACTTTATTTACACATTTATAATTGTGCACAGATACATGTCTGGATATATAGTGTTTGTGGTATGTGTATGTGTGTTTATACCACATGTGTGTGGGTGCCCAAGCAAGTCTGAAGTATCACGTACCGTGCAACTGCCTCTTCAGGTAGATGTGAGTTGTCCACTGGGTGTTGAAAAGTGAATTTGGGTCTCATGCAAGAATAGTAGTCTCTTACAAGGTTTCTCTGTGTAACAGCCCTAGATGTCCTGGAACTAGCTCTTAATGACCTTGCTGGCCTCGAACTCACAGAGATATGCTTGCCTCTGACTCCCAAGTGTTGGGATTAAAGATGTGTGCCACCACCACCTAGCTGAGCAGTAGGCTCTTAATGGTTAAGAAATCTCTTCAATCTCCTACATGTTCTTTTTTTCTCACATCAAACTTTTTCTATAAGTGAAGCTAACTAATATTTCCAGCTTTGTTGCTCATATAGCCGCTAATGCAAACACTTACTCTGTTATTGTAATAGAAAAAGTAGCAGCAGATTATATGAAATGGGGGAACATGAATGTGTTTTGATCCAAATTTTCTCACAAGAATGAAGGGCTGGGTGAGGATTACAGGTAATGACTTGTCAAAACCAGCTTTAATTTCAACCCTTTTGCTGTATTATGTGCCTCTCTTCTCTTTCTTTCCTCTTCACACACTTATCCACTGCATTGGATTCTGGCCTGGCCCACAACTCATGCTAGCAGCATGTGTTTCTTTTTATATTTTTTATAAAGTAACTTTACATTTCATTTCTATAACTGATAAGCTCTTGACCCACAGGACAGTAGGTGGATAAACCCTTATATTGAGACTATATTATTTAAATTAGTACAAAAATATAACTACTGGAATAAACATCAAAATCTTAGTGATTTTATCCAATCCAATTAATTTTACAAAGTATCATGCAGGTTTATGAATAGTCAGCTCTCCACAGGATGAAATGGGGACCCAAGTATATTCGCTATTGTCTTTCTTGTTGTTACAAAATAATAAGAAACCTAAGAAATAAAGGGTTTATTCTGCTTTATAATTTAGGGAAATACCATCAATTATGGTGAGGAAGACATTGCAACAGGAGCATGAGGCACGTGATCACGTTTGTGTCTTCAACAGGAAGCAGAGTGCAAACAAAAAGAATGCTTGAGTCATAAAACCTCAAGGCCCACCCCTCAGTGATCCACTTCCTCCATTTAGACTTTATTTTATAAAGGTTCTACTGTTATGATTTTTTTTCAAAAATGCTTCAAGATCCCCGGCAGCAGTAGGCAGCAGAAATGCTGAAGGTCCCCAAATGGTGGCAGCGGGCCATGTGATGGCAGGCAGCGGGCCCTGGGAGCAGCCACCCGGCAGAGACAGTCCTGAGCAGTGGCTGATTCCAGGCAGGGAGACACAGGGCCGGTGGGCAGGAGACAGAAACATGGATAGACACGACGTGTAGAAGGAGGTTAAATATTTATTGAGTTATGGAGGGGAAGGCAAAAGGGGATAAGCGGAGGTGTGGGGGGAGACAGAAAGAGAACAGGACAGAGAGAGAGAGAGAAAGGGGAGCTGCAGAGGGAACAAAGGGAACAGAGGGAAGCCAAAATGGCGAGAGAAGGGGAGGGGACACAGGGAGTGGGCACGGCTTGTCTCTTAAAGTGACAAACAGTCATAACATCTACAACCTTCCAAAAACAGTGCCAGCATGTGGAGATCAAATATGCAAACACATGAGCCTATACGGAGCATTTCATTTTCAAACCATAATACCAAGTTTCTTTCAAATGTGGATCTGTCATTTCTTCCATGTTTAAACATCTCTGCCAAATCTTTCGCATCCCACTGATAGGTAAGGGAGAGGTAACACAGAGAATCAGTTAAGGATATTTTATGGGTCAGTTATAGAAATGAAATGCATCTCTTTCTCTCTATTCACATTCAGATTCTATAAGATGACCATGGGCAACCAAGAAAGGTTCTAGGAATGCACTCGATACATGTAGCCAGGTGTACCATTTTAAGCCCTTAGTATAAAGATACTCCTTGGCTTACAGTGGAACTAGGTCCTAATAAACTCATTTTAAATAAAAAATTCTGTAAGTTGAAGTCACACTGAATATATCCTACCTACTGTACAACCTAGGTGTCTAGCTCACTGTAGAGTATTGAGTGTTTTCCCCATGTGATTGCAAGGCTGGCTGAAAGCTGAAGTTGCTACATATTTCAGCAAAAGAAGTTTATACTTCCCTTGGCTAGCCTGAGAAGAAAATCAAATTAAAACTTGCAGTATGGTTTTGACTAAGTATATACCACTTTTACACTAAAGTAAAATAAGAGAATCTAAGTTTTGAAGCATGGTAAGTCAGGGACACATTTTCATCCATTCAAGGACTGATCTGAATGAACAAATTCCTTCCTTTCACATAAATCATCCATGCCTTACTCATTCTTAATATCTAGCCTAAATGTTATTTTCTTTTTATAGTTGTCTTATACACACCATGTAGAATTTATTGTTTTATTCATTCACTGCAACATGGCTATCTTTATCTTTGGTCCTCAAAATCTTTACATCTGTCTCTGTATTTTACACTTGGTTACACTATTTTATATAATTTTCTCCAATTTGATGAGACCAATATTAGTAGCTTTGTGAAAACAATTTGGCCCTCTGTGCTTGCAAGTTTCTTGTCAACTTGACACAAACTACAGGCATCTGAGAGGAGGGAACCTCAATTAAGAAAATGTCTTCATAAAATACAGCTGTCAACAGGCCTGTAGGGCATTTTCTTAATTAGTGATTGATGGAAGAGACCCATTGTCAGTGGTGTCACACAGGGCTGCTAATCTTTGTTTCCATAAGAAAGCAGGCCAGGGCAAGCCATGGGGATCAAGCCAGTAAGCAGCACCTCTCCATGGCCTCTGCATCAACTCTTGCCTCCAGGTTTCTGCCCTGTTTGAATTCCTGTTCAATAATCAACAATGACAAAAAAGCATAAGCTTAGAATAGCAATAGAAACCCCAGATAAGACACCTTCCTTCATTCTGACTGGTGTGAATGCTAGACTTTGGTTGAATCACTGTTGTCCTTATGCATGCTGATCATACACTTTGTGCTTCAATTTTCTAAACTACAAAATGAAAACAACAGTGCCTACTAAATAGGATTATTGAAAAGATCAAATGAAACAATATATGTTGTAGATTGGTACCTGGTATATAGTAAATACTGTGCAAGTGGTTACTAAAATAAATATTGATGTAAACATATTTTTCCTGGACAACGGCAACTGAAGCCAATCATGATACTAATCTTTCAAGTAGTGTCATGTAAATACAGCCATGTGAATAGGCTTTCCTGTCTATATTTTCTATCTTGTGACTTTTGCTTCACTATTCTCTGCAGATCTAACTTGACATATGGTGCCAAACCAGATGCCACTCCTTTTTGTCAAGATATGACAGTCAAATGTCATATGAGGAAAATAGTCTCTTAATTGATAACAACAGTAATAATAAACATATGCAATAAAAGAAAATCGTACTACAGTTAGGGAGAGAGCTGCACCAGATTACTGACCTGATGTAAGATCCCAGTAACTAATGTAAAACTTGGTATAGCACAGCTCATGACTTCTGAAATAGATTACAAATATGAAGTCAGAAGCATGCCATGAAGTCTGAAAGTAAAAGTTATAAAACATACTTATGGAATATTTGGGGAAATTATTCAGAGAATTTAAAGCTTTCTAATTTAACAAAGTTTATTGTTAGAAAGTCAACGTATAGCACATACATCATATTCTTTCAAATTGGTTTGCAGACTCAACAGAAACACAAAGGAAATCCTGATAAACTTTTTTCTGCTTCAAAAATTTTTATAGAGAATCTGGCAAATAAAATTAGAAAGAGAGACAAGAAGGGCTTGCAGCTGTTACTGTGCAGCAAAACTGAAGGGAAGATAATGAGAATGAACAGGTAATACACAATTAAATTTTTGGAAAGGGAAACAAATAGTTTTAGCAGCAAAGTAGAGGAAATTGAATCTCTCAATAAAGGTGAACTTTATATTATTTACTTATTTTTGTGTATGCATTATTTTTTATTTTATTTGTATGAGTGTTTTATTTGCATGCATGTACAGTGTATATGTATCTCGTGCCCTCAAAGGCCAGAAACAGGTATTGGATCCCTTGACTGGAGTTATGGGTAGTTGTGAACTATGTGGATGTTAAGAATCAAATTCAAGTCCTCTAGAAGAGCAGTTGGCACTCTTTTTTTTTTCTTTTTTTGAAAAAAAAAAGTCACATCATTCCTGTATTGTACTGATCTGGAAAGAGATTTAGTAGTTATATCCAAAATAAATTCTGAACACACATGGTAGGGTAAAGGAGCTGGAACACCTTTCCTGTCTCTTCATGCCTTCTGTACCCTTCCCCCAAACCTATCACACTGACTACATCTAGGGGGGGGGGGAACTGTGGGTCCCATTTTCATCTTAATATTTTATAATTTGCACCTACTCTGTTCACAGAATATAATCAGAATAACAACTCCGGGGATGTGTGTTCTTGTTCCACATCGAGGGATGGCTCTTTTTACTAGGAGACTTGAGAAGTAGTGATTAATGTTTTTTTTGTAGCCCTTTTTTTAATAACGGTCTACCTAAGAAGAGGACTGCAAGGAGCCATGGTGGTATAACCGATGAGGAGAAGCTACAGACCAATTTTCTCCCCATAGCCTGTCCTCTGCAGTTAGGTAATTGGGAGGTATATGTTTTCAGAGGCTGTTTGTTTGTTACCGGACTCGCAGATCCAAAATAATCACACAGAAACTATATCATTACTACATTGCTTGGCCTTTTATCTCACACTTCTTATTGGCTAGCTCTTATATCTTAAATTAATTCATTTAAGATATAAATTAACTTTATTAATCTGTATATCGCCATGTGGTTGTGGCCTACCGGTAAGGTTCCATCTGACATGTGGTATCTGTCTCCTGTGGCAGCTACATGGCTTCTCTTTGACACCACCTATACTCTTCTCCTCTGTCTGCTTGGAATTCCCACCTTACCCCTTCTGTTTTAAGAATTTAGGACTTTTCATGACAATGAAACACATCTGCTCCTGGCAGCACCAATTACTTTAAGAGGAAGATGGGCATAGAATAGGCTCCTAATGGAGTTTGCTAGCCATTTGGGCAAGACATTGCTTTTGTCTGGACTGCTTGATGTTATCCTATATGAACTGGATATGAAGGATCTACAGAAAAATGACTCCTGAACTTGCCAAAAGGTAAGATGGTCCTTTGGGGTTCCTGCTTCATGAAAATCTGCCAGAAATTCTGCAGGACACAAGTTGACTGGCAAACTGCCAATAGAGGCAAAACAGTTTTTCTGATTTCCTGCCTCATGAAAAATTCTGTTGAATACTATCGGCCTGTAGGCTGAAGATGGATGCTCCAACCGTACAGAAGAATTTTGGGTGACTATCCAGGCAAATAGATGTCTGTCAGTTCTCGAGTTTTAGAAGTTGCTTACAATGCACTTCCTATTTCCTTAGGTAATATATCCTTCTGGAGTCTTTGATGGAGTTGAAGAATAGATAGTTATAGTTTTCCTTAGTTATGATAAAAGATAAAGTAGGTATAATTGTTGTATCTATAATTCTTGTTTGATAATTGTTTTGTTGTATGTAATTTTTCTATGTTAAAGTTAAAACCTTCCCTCTTATTAAACAGAAAAGGGGAGGTGATGTGGGATTACCCTATGTATGCTGTGAATACCATTGGTTAATAAAGAAGTGGCTTTGAGTCTATTGTAGCACAGAATAGACCAAGGCAGAAAAGTGAGTGGGTGGGCCTGTACCTTTTTGGCACCAACGGCTAGGCCTAACATGGTCCATCCTCTCAAAGGCCATTGGCTAAATGAAGTTCCCTATCAGTTATATTTATTCCAGAAAGGAATTAGCATGGTGGTTTTAAAGATATTTACCCTTATGAACCTAAAGAAACTGCTGGCTCAAGAAGGTTGTGATCAATCCTGTTGGCTCTGTTTTTTAAATTCACTTTTATAACAACAAAAAAGGTAACTTAATTTGTGATCACCCATTCTTGGTTGATGTGGAATGACCTTCTGTATACATGTTGTTCTTATTGACTAATGAGTAGAACTGTTTTGGCTTATGGCTTAGCAGAATAAAGCCAGGCAGGAAATCCAAACAGAGGGTCAACTTTTTTTCCCCAATTTTATTGACTTTTATTGAGCTCCACATTTTTCTCTGCTCCCTTCTCTGTCTCTCCCCTCCCCTTCAACCCTCTTCCAAGATCTCCAGGCTACCAATTTACTCAGGAGATCTTGTCTTTTTCTACTTCCCATGTAGATTAGATGTATGTATGTCTCTCTTAGGGTCCTCATTGTTGTCTAGTTTCTTTGGAATTGTGATTTGTGGGCTGGTTTTCTTTGCTTTATGTTTAAAAACCTCTTATGAGTGAGTACATGTGATAATTGTCTTTCTGGGTCTGGGTTACCTCACTCAAAATGATGTTTTCTAGTTCCATCCATTTTCCTGCAGAATTCAAGATGTCATTTTTTTCTGCTGTGTAATACTCCATTGTGTAAATGTACCACATTTTTCTTATCCATTCTTTAATCGAGGGACATTTAGGTTGTTTCCTGGTTCTGGATATGGCAAACAATGCTGCTATGTACATAGCTGAGCACATGTCCTTGTGGCAAGATTGAGCATCCTTTGGATATATACTCCAAAGAGGTATTATTGGGTCTTGAGGAAGGTTGTTTTCTAATTTTCTGAGAAATCACCACACTGACATCTAAAGGGACTGTACCAGCTTGCATTCCCTCCAGCAATGCAGAACTGTTCCTGTTACTCCACAACCTCTCCAGCATAAGTTGTCATCAGTGTTTTTAAAAAAAGATACATATATATGTTGTAGAATCTTTATTTAAATATGCAAAGATGTATTACATTTGTTTCTGTTACACTTGTTTAACCATGTAAAAATGTGTTATGTTTCTACTAATTAAATAAAATGAATGTGGGATCAGAGAGGTGGGGTTAGCAACTAGTTGACAGGAAGTAGCAGGGAGAAACATAATGTGGTTTATTTTTAGATGGGGCAGTGTGGAATGAGAAAGGCTCCTGTGATACAAGACAAGAGAAAAAGTTAGTCAGTTGCTACTCTAACTCTTTGAGCTCTCAGATTTTTACTCTAACCTTTGGTTCTAAAATTTTATTAGAACAATAGACATATAATTAAATCTACCATTATTTAGCAGCAGCAACAGAGCCACTGTCTGATGGAACAAAATCCCCCCACACACACACTGGCTATAACCTTAGTAGCCAGGCTGCTAATAGTTTCCAGTAGAGCCACTGTGATGAAGTTAAAACAGCATATATGTATATATGTAATCACCATACAGAAGCCTCTCTGAGGTTTCTAGTGATAGTAAAAATGGTCCCATGTGTTCATTAGAAAACAAGACATTCCTCATATCAAACGAGAAAAACTCCTTGTATTCAAGGGATAGGAGTGCCTATTGCTGTGTGTTTGGATATCTCTGCCTTGTTTAGTAGAGATGAAGTCCCCATTGATCATTTCCAAGTTTTTGTTTTTCACTGTCTGAATCATGTTTCAGCAACCAGTACTCTTAACTGCTAAGTCATATTGTCATTCCAGGATAGATGATTTTTTTAAAATGTGAACAAAACAAGGGATCACTTTGAAATATCATAAAATATTATAAAATGGCCAAATCTTTGAATGATGGACATAGAGGAAGGAGAGTAATATCATACCAATACAATCATATAAGAAAATTTTACAAATCTAGAGAAAGAGGTGCTCATCCAAGTATAAGAGACCTACAGAACATCAAATAGACTGGACCATAAAGAAACTCATAAAATATAACATAACTAAAACACTAAAAATGCAGACTAAAGAAAGGTATTGAATTCTGCAACATAGAAGGATGAAATCAAAAATGCAAGCCCGTCGAAACAACAAATGATTATTTGACATAAATTTTTAAAGGTACAAGGGTTAGGAAACATGTATTACATGTTAAAAAAATACCACAGCAACCAACACAGACTATTATACCCAGCAAAATTATCTATTATAATTAGAACAGAAATAAAAAGTTAATGACAAAATGAATTAAAGCAGTTTTATGGTCAGCTGTACAAAGAATACTGAAATATTTCAGACTTGAAAGCTACGGGGGATGCATCAGAAAGTTAATATCTAGACTATATAAAGAACTAAAAAACTGAGCATCAAGAAGACAAGCAACATAATTAAAGGTTGTGCTTGGAACTGAAACAAAAACGGTCTCAAAAGAACTACAAATAAATAGTAAGTGCTTTAAAGAGTGTTCAACACTCTTTATCAAAAAAATACAGATTAAAACTACTTTAAGATTCCATCCCATACTAATTAGGGAGGCCATCATTAGGGGTACAAACAACAACCAATTCTAGCATGGAAGTAAGAAAGAGGAACTCTAATACATTCTTGCTGGGAGAGTAAAACAGTGCAGACACTATGAAAACCAGTCTGTGACTTTCTTTAAAAACTAGAACTATCATATAACCCATCTCTACTATTCCAGGCATATATCTAAATTTATAGAGATACTTGCACATCCACATTGATTGTTTCTGCATTCAAAATAGCTAGGAAATGAAATCAACAGAGATGCCTATCAATGAATAAATAAGAAATATGAATTACAAATGCACAATATGATGTTATTCATCTATAAATAAAAATGAAATTGTTGGATTTTCACGTAAATGGATGAAACTGGAAATAATTATTCTGAGGTAATCCAGACCCAGAAAGAAAAAGATAATAATAGACCTTTGTTGATTCTTTAGTGTAGTGGCATTTCATTTGTATTTTAATAAGTAAAGCTTGCTTGAAGATCAAAGAATAAAACAGCTCCACTGGTCAGCCTTACACACAAGACAGTAGTAACACGCACCTTTAAATCCAGTAGCCACAGTAGTTGCCGTAGAAACTTTTAATCCCAGTGTTACACACCTTTAATTCCAACCTTAGAGATAATTATACAATGGGAGGAGATAGCTCTCAATCACAGTCTCATTCTGAGATCTCTAGAACCAGGATCACTATTTTCAGACTGAGGTAGAGGTAAGAGTCAGTGGTTGGCTGCTTTGCTTTTTCTGGTCTTCAGGTTGAATCCCACTTTCTGTCTCTGAGCTTTTATTAATTGTGCTTCACTTTAAATTTGTATATTTAAGTTGGAATACATGTAGAAACTAGGAAAGATGTCATTGAGGTGTATGTGGTAAGAGGAAGGGTATAGTAGGTTACAGGCAATACAAAAGTAGAATGGAAGAAATGGAAGGACAGTAGGGTGCCTTAACCTAAATGAGGAGTATATGAAAGAGCCATATAGAAACCTAACCTAACATCTTGTGACCCAATTACAATTATAATTTAAAAACAGAATTTGAAGGGAGGTACTCTTCATGAATGAATGATACTGCTGCTAAAACCCTGGATTATTAAAAAAAAAATCCCAGTGTCAGGTGTGGGACACCTCCTAAAGATCTGTTGTTCAGTGTTATGTCCAAATTGTGGAGTCCCCCAAGGACTACTAAAGAGTCCAAATCCATATTCAAAAGCAAAGAGCCTCCATTTAAGCCCTAGCTTGGTGCCTCCTGGTATCCTATATAGTGGTATGAGATTAGAGAGCCTTGAACTCAGTTGGGGTGGGTTTTTATCACAATGGAGGTTGGGGTGAGGAAATTATGACCTCTAATTACCTGGCATTTGTCTAGGGGTATCTTGGTGAAAGGGGTTGGTAGTGTGCTGGGTTAAGGGATGTCTGGTGATCCTATCTACACAGGTTGAAACCTTAGCTATTTACTTTGGATTGTCAGGTATTTTCTCCTTGGATGATGAATGCTCTGTTTTTGGTTGGTGCCTGGGTAGTTTCAGTTTGTGGTCTTTTCTGGAGTCAGGTGTTGCCTTAGGGTAAACTGAAACTCAAGCCTACTTTCTGGCTGGTCTCTACTTAGCCTGTCATGGCAACACTGTAGCCAAGCTTCCCTGGGCTCTCTATTCCCCCTTCACGAATATAGATGACATGACTCAATATTGAGCCCTGGCTGCCTAGTGGTTAGAGGGGATGATATTGGGACTTAAGAGTCATCAGCTAACAGATATTATTAGGGCAGTGATATTTGTAACTGTTGTCATTCTTAAGACCCTGTAGTTCTGATCTTTGAGTACAACCAGATTATAATCCTGAATGATGTATATAGAAATAATAATTTTAAGACCATATAATATCTCTTTGGTTCTGCATAAAGAAGGTCGAGTGTTGTATCTTATTGCAGAACTAGTTTAGTTAATAAATCCATCAGTTGACAACTCTGGGCCTATTTTCCTGGTATGTCAATGGGCACTATAGGTAGCCATTTTGTCCTTCATGCCAGGGAGTTTCCCCTTGTCTCAGCATTTCAAACTATTTTGGGTAGGGAGCATGACATGATGTGGTCTTATTTGTAGCTACTTCCAGTTGACATTGGGGTGTTGTTATCAGGGTCCAATAAGGCTGAAAGTCTAGTGAAAGGTAAGGAGGGAATTCACGCAACAGAGTATTTATCGTAAGTATCTGGTTTGTTGACTCTGCTGAAGAGACAGGGAATATATTCACATCAGCTGGATTGGTCCACATCAGCTTTCAGCAAGTCCAGGACTTGCAGTTATTCAGAGCAGGTTGTAGTCAGCAAACAAAGCTTGGATGTGTCTGCCAGTCAAGTGGAGGACTGCTGAGATAAGTTTAAACTAGAAACAGAAGTGAAAATTTAAAGAAAAATATTACATTTGAAACTATCAGAACTATGGTCCTAGTAAGTGGGAAGGGGAGAAGTCTCAAGAACGGGAGAACAAAAACAGACTGTACTTATTTGGAGTCCTGTTGACCTGTGTGAAGTGGATCCAAGTTTTATGACTTTCCAGATTCTCTGAAGTTTACCCGAATTTTTTTAATTTACAGAAAGAGTCTTAAAAGGTTTAGAAGCAATAAGATTACGAATTGGTACTGAAATCCATATTATAGAAAAAGCAGGTAACAGGTTTCTGTAAAATAGCAGGAGTAGATTTATACCTTTGAGTTCTAGCAAAAACTACAGATTTGAGTTAAAAGCATGCATATTTTTCTTCTGTCCAGAAAGCCAGGTATGGATTGGAGAGAGATGTCTTTGGTCTGATGAGAAGCAATTTAAAGTCTATACCTAAATGACAACCAAATAATTCTAAAATATTGAGCTTGTGACTCAAACAGTAAATAGTCATTACTGTATCAGCTTATCAGAATTATGCCATAGAATTGGAAAGAAGTCTAAAACATTTTTATATCTTAATTATCTATTTATATCTTTGTAACCTGTATTTATATCTTAAATCATTTTCTGAGCTTTTATATATTTAGATCATTTTAAAAATTATTTTTAGACCCATCTTTAAAACTTTTATGACTTACTTAAACTTTTATAGCTTACATAGAGAACCGAGAAGGCAACTGAAGCCTTAATTGCTGCTGTTGAGCTGATAAAGTTACCATTAGTCTAGTCGTCAAACAGTATCAGAGTTCTGAGGACAAATTATGCCCTAGTGTAGCCCAAGCAGCTACCAAATTTATTAGAAATGACAGAGACCAGTGTTGTGGGAGGGCCTTCTGCTTGTGTGTTGCTCCCATTCTCCCCACTCCCTCTCCTCCCCCCCCCACTTCCTCCCCTCCTTCCTCTCCAGTCCTAAGAGCAGTCAGGGTTTCCTGCCCTGTGGGAAGTTCAAGTTCCTCCCCTCTCCCTCCAGGTCTAGGAAGGTGAGCATCCAAACAGACTAGGATCCCAGAAAGCTAGTACATGCAGACAAAACAAGACCCAGTGCCATTGACAATGGCTTCTCAGTCAGCCCCCATGTCAGTCACATTTAGAGACTCCAGTTTGATCACATGCTCGTTCAGTCCCAGTCCAGCTGGCCTTGGTGAGCTCTCATTCAGTCAGTCCCCTTGTATCCAAGGGAGAACGTATCCCACACGGTTCTGATTTCCTTTTTCACGATCTCTCTCCTTCTGCTCCTCATTTGTAACTTGGGGGCTCAGTCCAGTGCTCCAATGTGGGTCTCTGTCTCTATCTCCATCCATCGTCAGATGAAGGTTCCTTCTAGTCCTGCCTTTCTTGCTCACGTTCTCCCTCCTTCTGCTTCTCATTTGGACCTAGGGAGTTAAGTCCAGTGTTCCAATGTGTGTCCCTATCTCTCGCCCGATGAAGGATCTATGGTGATATACAAAATATTCATCAGTATGGTTATGGACCAGGGCCAGTTCAGGTACGCTCTTCTCTGCTGCCCAGGGAACAATCTGGGGACCTCTCCTTGGGCCTGGGAACCTCTCCAGAATCAATATTCTTGCAAACCCTAAAATGGCTCCCTTAGTTGAGATATATTCTTCCCTAATCCCATATCCATCCTTCCTCCCCTTCCCATTCCCCCAAGCCATCCCCAATCCTCCCCCTCTCCCTTCTCTCCAACCATCTCCCCTTACTTCCACACCCCCACCCCATCCCCTCTGCACCCAAGTTTGCCTGGCAATCTTGTCTACTTCCAATATCCAAGAGGATAACTATAAGATTTTCTTCATGTTCACCTTCTTATTTAGCTTCTCTAGGACTACGAATTATAGGCTCAAAGATGTTTAACTATGGCTAGAATCCACTTATGAGTGAATACATACCATTTTCTTCTTTTTGGGTCTGGGCTACCTCACTCAGTAAAGCGTTTTCTATTTCCATCCATTTGCATGCAAAATTCAAGATGTCATTGTTTTTTACCGCTGAGTAAAACTCTAATGTTCTAATGTTCCACACCTTTTTAAACCATTCTTCTATTGAGGGGCACCTAGGTTGTTTCCAGGTTCTGGCTATTACAAATAGTGCTTCTATGAACATAGTTGAACAAATGCTTTTGTGGTATGATAGGGCATCTCTTGGGTATATTCCCAAGAGTGGAATTGCTGGGTCCTGAAGGAGGTTGACTCCCAGTTTCCTGAGAAACCGCCACACTGATTTCCACAGTGGCTGCACAAGTTTGCATTCCCACCAACAATGGATGAGTGTTCCCTTCATTCCACATCCTCTCCAGCATAGGCTATCATTGGTGTTTTTGAGTTTGGCTATTCTGACAGGTGTAAGATGATATCTCAAAGTTGTTTTGATTTGCATTTCCCTGATAGCTAAGGAGGTTGAGCATGACCTTAAGTGCCTTTTGGCCATTTGAAGTTCATCTGTTGTGAATTCTCTGTTCAGTTCAGTACCCCATTTTTTAATTGGGTTAATTAGAGTTTTAGTGTCTAATTCCTTGAGTTGTTTGTATATTTTGGAGATCAGACCTTTGTCTGATGAGGAGTTTGTGAAGATCTTCTACCAGTCCGAAGGTAGCCTTTTTGTCTTACTGACAGTGTCCTTTGCTTTACAGAAGCTTCTCAGTTTCAGTAGGTCCCATTTATTCATTGATTCTCTTATTGTCTGCGCTCCTGGGGATCTGCTTAGGAAGTGGTCTCCTGTGCCTATATTTTGTAGACTACTTCCCACTTTCTCTTCTATCAGGTTCAAAGTGGTCGGATTAATGTTGATGTCTTTAATCCATTTGGACCTGGGTTTTGTGCATGGTGATAGATATGGATCTATTTTCATTCTTCTACAGGTTGACATCCAGTTATGCCAGCACCATTTGTTAAAGATGCTTTCCTTCTTCCATTGTATATCTTTAGCTCCCTTGTCGAAAATCAGGTGTTCATACGTTTGTGGGTTAATACCCGGGTCTTCTATTTGATTCCATAGGTCGACTTCTCTGTTGTTATGCCAATACCAAGCTGTTTTCAACACTGTAGCTTTGTAATAGAGTTTGAAGTCAGGGATGGTAATGCCTCCAGAAGTTCCTTTATTGTATAAGATTGTTTTGGCTATCCTGGGTTTTTTGTTTTGCCATATAAACTTGATTATTGTTCTCTCAAGGTCTGTGAAGAAGTTTGATGGGATTTTGATGGGGATTGCATTGAATCTATAGATTGCTTTTGGTAGAATTGCCATTTTTGCTATGTTGATTCTCCCAATCCAAGAGCAGGGGAGGTCTTTCCATTTTCTGGTATCCTCCTCAATGTCTTTCTTCAAGGACTTAAAGTTCTTGTCAAATAGGTCTTTCACTTCCTTTGTTAGAGTTATCCCAAGATATTTTATGCTATTTGTTCTTATCATGAAAGGTGATGCTTCTCTGATTTCCCTCTCTGCTTCTTTATCCTTTGTGTATAGGAGGGCAACCGATTTTTTTGGAGTTTATCTTGTATCCTGCCACATTACTAAAGGTGTTTATCAACTGTAGGAGTTCTTAGGTAGAGTTTTTGGGGTCGCTTATGTACACTATCATATCGTCAGCAAATAATAAAAGTTTAACTTCATCCTTTCCAATTCGAATCCCCTTGATCCCCTTATGTTGTCTTATTGCTATTGCTAGAACTTCAAGCACTATATTGAAGAGGTATGGAGAGAGTGGACAGCCTTGTCGTGTTCCTGATTTTAGTGGAATGGCTTTGAGTTTCTCTCAGTTTAATTTGATGTTAGCCGTCAGCTTGCTGTATATTGCTTTTATTATATTTAGGTAGGATCCTCGTATACCCAATCTCTCCAACACCTTTATCATAAAGGGGTGTTGAATTTTGTCAAATGCTTTTTCAGCATCCAATGAAATGATTATATGGTTTTTGTCTTTCAGTTTATTTATATGATGGATTACATTGATAGATTTGCGTATGTTGAACCAGCCCTGCATCTCTGGGATGAAGCCCACTTGATCATAATGGATAATTTTTCTAATGTATTCTTGGATTCGGTTTGCCAGTATTTAATTGAGTATTTTTGCGTCAATGTTCATGAGTGAGATTGGTCTGTAATTCTCTTTCTTGGTTGTGTCTGTGTTTTTGGTATCAGAGTAACTGTAGCTTCATAAAAAGAGTTTGGCAATGACTCTTCTGTTTCTATATTATGGAATACATTAAGGAGTATAGGTATTAGCTCTTCCTGGAAGTTCTGGTAGAATTCTGCATTGAAACCATCTGGTCCTGGGCTTTTTTTGGTTGGGAGATTTTTGATAACAGCTTCTAATTCTTCACAACTAACAGGTCTATTTAGATTGTTCACCTGGTCTTGGTTCAACTTTGGTATATGGTACTTATCTAAAAAAATGTCCATTTCTTTTACATTTTCCAACTTTGTGGCATATACTCTTTCGTAGTAAGATCTAATGATTCTTTGAATTTCTTCTGTGTCTGTGGTTATGTCCCCCTTTTCATTTCTGATCTTATTAATTTGCATGTTCTCTCTCTGCCGTTTGATTAGTTTGGATAGGGGTTTGTCGATCTTGTTGATTTTCTCCAAGAACCAGCTTTTTGATTCATTGATTCTTTGAATTGTTTTCTCTGTTTCTATTTTGTTGATTTCAGCCCTCAGTTTGATTATTTCCAGTCTTCTAGACCTCTTGGGTGAATCAGCTTCCTTTTTTTCTAGAGCTTTCAAGTGTGCTGTTAAGTCTCCAATGTGTGCTTTCTCCGTTTTTTTTTTAATTGGGCACTTAGTGCTATGAACTTTCCTCTTTGCACTGCTTTCATAGTATCCCATAGGTTTGAGTATGTTGTGTCTTTATTTTCATTAAATTCAAGGAAGACTTTAATTTCTTTCTTTATTTCTTCCTTGACCCAGGTGTGATTCAGTAGTTGACAGTTCAACTTCCATGAGTTTGTTGGCTTCCTGGGGGTAGCACTGTTGTTGAATTCTAACTTTAATCCATGGTGGTCTGACAAGACACAGGTGGTTACTAATATTTTTTTGTATCTGTGGAAGTTTGCTTTGTTATCAAGTATGTGGTCAATTTTCGAGAAGGTTCCATGAGCTGTAGAGAAGAAGGTATATTCTTTCCTATTTGGGTGGAGTGTTCTATAAATGTCTGTTAGGTCCATTTGATTCAATACCTCCAATAATTCTCTTATTTCTCTGTTAGGTTTCTGTTTGATTGGCCTGTCCATTGGTGAGAAAGGAGTGTTGAAGTCTCCTACTATTAATGTCTGTGGTTTGATGACTGCCTTGAGTTCTAGAAGTGTTTCTTTTACATAAGTAGGAGGCTTTATATTAGGGGCATAGATATTCAGGATTGAGACTTCCTCCTCATGAATTGTTCCTGTTATGAGTATAAAATGTCCGTCTCCATCTCTTCTGATTGATTTTAGTTTGAAGTCAATTTTGTTGGAAATTAGAATGGCTACTCCTGCTTGTTTCTTAGGTCCGTTTGCTTGAAAAACCTTTTCCCAACCCTTTACTCTGAGTAGATGTCTGTCTTTGTGGTTGAGGTGTGTTTCTTGTAAACAGCAGAATGTTGGATCCTGTTTTTGTATCCAGTCTCTTAGTCTGTGCCTTTTTATAGGTGAATTGAGTCCATTAATATTAAGTGATATTAATGACCAGTGGTTGTTGACTTCGGTTATTATTTTTTTTTGTTTGTTTGTTTAATAGAGTTTGTATGTGTCCCTTCTTTGAGTTAAGCTCGTGAAGGGTTGCTAGATGTCTGAGTTATTGTAGGCAGTGTTGGCAATGTTGGATTCCTTGGGTTGTGATTTTCCTTCTATTACTTTCTGTAAAGCTGGGTTTGTGGCTACGAATTGTTTAAATTTGTTCTTATCTTGGAATATTTTGTTTTCTCCATTGATAGCGAATGATAGCTTGGCTGGGTATAGTAGTCTGGGTTTGCATCCATGGTCTCTTAGTTTCTGCAGTACCTCTATCCAGGACGTTCTGGCTTTCATGGTTTCCATAGAGAAGTCCGGTGTAAGTCTGATAGGTTTACCTTTATAAGTTACTTGACCTTTTTCCTTTGCAGCTCTTAATATTCTTTCTTTACTCTGTATGTTTTGTGTTTTGATTATTATATGGCGAGGGGATGTTTTTTTTTTATCAAGTCTAATCAGTGTTCTGTATGCTTCTTGAATCTTCATAGGAATATCATTCTTTAGGTTGGGAAAGCTTTCTTCTATAATTTTGTTGAATATATTTTCTGGGCCTTTGATCTGCAGGTCTTCTCCTTCTTCAATCCCTATTATTCTTAGATTTGGTTTTTTTATTGTGTCCCAGATTTCTTGAATGTTTTGTGATGAGAATTTGTTGGATTTGCTGTTTTCTTTGATCAGAGCATTTATTTTCTCTATGGTATCTTCAAACTCTGAGATTTGTTCTTCCATCTCTTGTATCCTATTGGTTATGCTTGATTCTGTAGTCTCTGTTCGTTTACCTAGATTTTCCATATCCAGCCGTTCCTCGTTTTGTGTTTTCTTCATTGCTTCCATTTCAGTTTTCAATTCTTGAACTGTTTCCATTACCTGTTTGATTGTTTTTTCTTGGTTTCCCAGTGTATCATTCACGGATTTACTCATTTCTTCGAACTTTTTGTTATACTTCTCATCCATTTATTTACTCATTTCTTCAATCTTTTTGTTGTACTTCTCATCCAGTTCTTTAAGGGAGTTATTCATATCCTGTTTAAGGGACTCTATTGCTTTCATAATGGCAGTTTTTTCCACTTCTCCTGAATTAAGAGGTTCAAGTCCTTCTATTGTAGGGTCGTTGGGATCTGGTGTTTTCATGTTGTTTTTTAGATTGCTGGAGGAGTTCTTGTCTTAGTGTCTGCCCATCTCTTCCTTCAAATGCTCTCTATTGGATCTTCTGGTACTGGGTCAGGTTTGCTTGTTGGGTAGGGACTTCACTGACAGAAGGCCTACCTTTCCTTAGGCAGTTTATTGAAACACAGGCACTCCCTCCTGCTGGGTTACACTCACAGCCCAGGCCCAGCACGCAAGGGAGCTGCTCTGGGAAGATCTTGTGGTCCCAGGGGGAAGGGGGAAAGAGAGGAAAGTGTACCTGGATGAATGCTGGGATGGGATTTGGGAGAGCTCCGCAGGGTGGAGCCCCCACTGCAGGGTGACCAGAAAGTCGAGGGGGGTAGGGAAAGTCTGAATTCCTCCTAGCCGAAGACCTCGGGCCAGGAGCAAACTCACCCCTTCTCCAATGGATGTCTGCTAGAAGATCACTGCCTCTTGCTGGCCAGAAATGTGGGTGAGCTGACACAGGGCCCGCTTGTCCTTAGGCAGGCTCTCAAAGCACAGGAACTGCCCCTGCCCGTCTGAGCCCACAGCCCAGGCTTAGAGTGCCAGGGAGCAGCTCTGGGGAGATCTTGTGGCCCCAGGGGGAGGGGAGAAAGAGATGAAGGTGTACCTGGGTGAAGGCTGGGATGGGATTCGGGAGAACTCAGCAGGGTAGAGCCACCACTGCAGTGTGACCAGAAAGTTGAGGGGGTCAGGGAAAGTCTGAATTCTTCCTTGCCGAAGCCCTCGGGCCAGGAGCAAATTCATCCCTTCTCCAATGGATGTCTGCTAGAAGATCACTGCCTCTTGCTGGCCAGAAATGTGGCTGAGCTGACACAGAGCCTGCCTGTCCTCAGGCAGGCTATCAAAGCACAGGAACTGCCCCTGCCGGGTTGCACCCACAGCCCAGGCCCAGTGTGCAAGGGAGCTGCTCTGGGGAGATCTTGTGGCCCCAGGGGGAAGGGGGGAAGAGAGGAAGGTGTACCTGGGTGAAGGCTGGGATGGGATTCGGGAGAGCTCTGCAGGGTGGAACCACCACTGCAGGGTGACCAGGAAGTCGAGGGGGGTGGGGAAAGTCTAAATTCCTCCTAACCGAAGCCCTCAGGCCAGGAGCACACTCACCCTTCCTCCAATGGATGTCTGGTAGAAGATCACTGCCTCTTGCTGGCCAGGAATGTGGCTGAGCTGACACAGGGCCTGCCTGTCCTCAGGCAGGCTATCAAAGCACAGGAACTGCCCCTGCTGGGTTGTGCCCACAGCCCAGGCCCAGCGCATAAGGGAGCTGCTCTGGGGAGATCTTGTGGCCCCAGGGGGAAGGGGGAAGAGAGGAAGGTGTACCTGGATGAAGGCTGGGATGGGATTCGGGCAATTAACCCATTTCTATTAATCTGTGTATTGACATGAGACTGTCACTTACTGGTAAGGCTCCGGTATCTGTCTCCTTTGGCAGCTACTTGGCATGTCTTTGACTCCATCTTCTCTCTCTATATATATATCTGTTCAGATTTCTTGCCTAGCTTTATTCTGCTCTTCCATAGATGTAACATGAGGGGACAGCTTGTTGGGGTTTCTGTCCCGCCCAGGACCCCACAGCAGGCAAACCCCAAAGAAAATCACACACAAGACTCCATAAGAGTATAAACTGATTGGCCCATTAGGCCAGGCTTCTTATTAGCTCTTATAATTTATGTTACCCCATTATCCTTATCTATGTTAGCACATGGCTCCGTACCTTTCTCAGCAGGGCAGGTTACATGCTGCCTCTTCAATGGTCTGCACAGGAATGGCGGGGGAGCTTCCTCCTCCTTAGCCTTTTCCTATTCTCATTGCCTGCCTCTACTTCCTGTCTGGTTGACCCACCTATACTTCCTGCTTGGCCAATCAGCATTTTATTAAAATACATGATTGACAAAATACAGACAATTCTCCCACACCACATAGACTGAAGAAACTTCTTTATTAACCAATGGTAATAAAACATGTTTACAGGATATAGAGAGGAATCCTACATCACCCACCCTCAGCAGCATATACATAGCCAGGCTTCTCGGTCACAGCTGGATCCATTTAGTTGTGGCTGATGCTTTTGGTGACTATCACCTGGTACTGGCATTTTCAAAACTGTTAAGATTCATGATTGCAACTAGACTACCTTGGGAACTCTAGTTTCGCCATACAGTTGCAACCCTGAGCTATTTCCCATGATTCCCTCATGTCTTTAAATCATTATCACCTGGGTGACTTTTAAAGTACAAAGTTTAGCTTCCAGAGCAAGGTACATTCTTGTGTATAAAAACATTGAGGTAGAGCTTTAATATCTTACTAATCAAAGATTGTTTTTAAATCTTATGTTTCATAATACTTGTTTTAGGACAGTACACAAATTTTTATACAAAAATCCACCCCAATACAAAATAATTTGGAGACCTATTGCTGCCTCCTTAGTAGGGCCATTTCACATGTTCACCTTTAATCAAGATGGTGCTGAAATCATATGACGTCATCTTTTCTAACATTAGCAAAGATGGAAACCAGACATGTGGCTAACTAAAAATGATTACAATCCAAAATTGAATCATGTCATATGGTTTCTTTAAAATTATCCATGCATAGATTTTAAATTATCAATTCTCAGGGTTACTAGTTTTAATTTTAACACATTTTAACCATATCCAACAATGTAAATTTTTTAAATCTCTAGGTACACAATGTTCATATAAACCAAGTCCAATTTTTTGGCTGTTCTGTTTGTTTTCTTCTCCCTGTCAGTATGTCAGGTGCTCAGACTGACAGAATGACACAGAGGAAGCTTTCAAATAAGGATTTCTGTGTCTAGTGAAGGAAGAGCCATAATCCAACTCTAGAGTCAGCTTTCCATTAAAGAACAGCATAAAACAGTTTTAACGTTATCTACATCAAAAAAGGCATCTGAACTCCCGCTAATCCAAATCCAGAGACCAGAGCTCAGAGATAAATCCTGAGCCCTGACCATAAATGGTAGCTATGGAAGTAGTGGATGGCTGCTGTCAGCATCAGAGACCGCAAAAATATCCAAACCATTTCTGTTTCATCAACCATGCTTGCAGCAAAACTTATGAGCACACCAGAAAACTTTTCAACAAAACAAGCATACACAACTTTCTTGAGAAATAGACAATTTTTCCAACAAGACAAACAAAACTTTCCAACCAGGATTAACCTAATATGGTCAAATTTTTAACTTAATCTGTGGTTTCTGTTTAAATTCAGTATTTGCAGGTTTGAGTAACGAAAGCAAACATAGTTCACATCCCCTCTGGCCTTTTATAACTTTTTACATACCTTCAGTCTGTTCCTCAGACTCCTCAGATATTTTTGCTTCAGACAAATTTATCTTTCCTGTTTTCCCTCTTTATTACTTCAGTCTCCTGCCTTCTCTCTCACTTTTCAGACAACATAAAAACTTTTACTAAAGTCTTTGTTGTGTTTTTCCTCAGTAGTCTAGAATATATTATATGGCCACAGTATTTTTAAAAAAGAACAGAAATATGCATATACCATAAAAAATAACTCTAAAATTGCATCAACACATAAAAACCTGTACCAGCACGAACCACCTGAGGCTAATAGTAGTTGTTTGTTTGTTTGTTTTACTGTAACCAATAATAATTTGTAATCAACCCTTCCAAATGATGACAGATATTTATAATCCACTGGATATGAGTGACCAAAGCAGCTCTGGTAGAGGGAAGTCTGCTCAATGCATCACAACAGGGCCACTGTAGCTTAGCAACCATAGGGCTCCCTAACCTTGGCATGCTGAGACAACCCTCAGACAGGTTTGAACAGAATTTGAGGCAGGAATCCCCCAGGGCAAGCTGTGAGAACCCCATCCACCAGCATGGAAGGGGGCAGCATGCAGCATGGGGACAAAAGATTGTTAACTTCTCTGGTCATAGCAATAGACCGGAGATTTCCAGTTCAGCATTTGAAATCCTATTGGGACATACCTGTCCCTTGCAAGCTGTGGCTGGCAGTTTTGCTACATTGTCACAACAAGGCTGCATAGCCTAGGTTGCCTCTTTTCAATGAAATACTCAAGGCAGGTAGAGGTTGCTTGCCTCATCCCTTCCAGGACAATATACCCCTCCTTTTTTTGTTTTTAGTTTCAAACCCTATGCTTATGGCCCTATCTCTAAAGTCCTGAAAGTGAGCCAATATCAAAGTCAAAAGAGTCTGCTTTAAGTGTGTTCCATTATATTAGTCTCAGAAGTCAGAAAGAGGATGTAAAAAAAAGACAAAACCAAAAACAAACAAACAAAAAAAACAGGACAAAGAACAATACAGAGTCCTCCTGGCACCTGGAGGCAAAACTGAACCAAGACCTGAGCTTCATGCTGGAATGAAGGAGCAACCCATTTTGTCTTTCTACAGAAACCAGAGGACTCTAATCCTATACAGAAGGACCCCTGGAACCTCTCCTTAGCAACACTGCCAGTGGTTCTACATGTCCGCTTAGACCATCTATAGGCTCTTATAGATTCTGGGTGCACTTACAGAAGGATATCCGAAACAGAAAGACATGAACTGAGACACAAAAGTAAACACAGAAAATATTAAAGTAAACATAGAAAAACTGACCTGCCAGCTGAAGGCTCTACTGGTGGTGGTTCCATTGGACTTGGCAGATGGGGTCCTGGATGAGGTTCCAAATGATGTGACCAGATTGCAGAGTCCCCAAAGACTACCAAGGAGTCCAAAACCATACCCAAAAGCAAAAAGCTTTTATTCATTCTCAAGCTTAGACCCTCTGAGTATCAGATATAGTTGTATAACAGCAGGAAGCCTTAAATTCAGTTAGGGTGGGGTTTTTTATTATAACAAATGTTGGGGTCAATGTAATGATCCATCCTGTCCCTTTAAGAGACAAGCCATGTCCACTCACTTCCCCCTTCCTCCAAGGCAAGCTTATCTTCAGCTTCCAGTCTGAGTCCCTCCCTTTTCAGTCTCCCTCCCAGAGAGGTACCTGCTGCTGTGACTCCTCCCCTCCCTACCTCTGCTCTTCTCCCGTTTCCCTTCCATAACTCACTAAATAAATATTCAACCTCACTCTGTATGGTGTGCCTATCTGTCTGTCTCTGCCCATTGCATGGCTCCCTGTCTGGGACCAGCCACTTTCAGAGACCTGCAGCATGGTCTCATGAGGTGCCCATCTGTCTCTCCTCGTGGGACTGGCTGCCCCATTGAGGTTTCTTATCAACCATGTGGCTCCCTGCCTGGGATTTTCTGCCCCTTGTGGCCCACTGCAGCCACTTGGGGAACTAAACCATTCCTGCCTGGCACTGGCTGCTGTCAGGACCTGCTGCCCACTGCCTGCCACCACTTCAGGGACCTGTGGCATGGTCTCATAGCCTGCTGCCCATGATCTATCCTGTCCCTTTAAGAGACAAGCCCCACCCACTCCCTCCCTTCTCCACTGAAGTAGGCAAATCTTTCTTCCTGCTTGCATACTGAGTCTCTTCTTTTTCCATCTCCCTCTAGAAGAGGCACCTACTGTCTCTCCTTACTTCTCCCCTTCCCCCTTCTGTTTCTCTCTCTGTTCTTCTCCCCTTCTCCCTTTCTCCCCTTTCTCCTCTATAACCCTTTAAATAAATATCTAACCTCACTCTGCATGGCATATCTATCCATGTCTCTGTCTCTTGCCTTCTGCATGGCTCCCTGACCAGGACCAGCCAACTTCAGAGACCTGTGGCATGGTCTCGTGGCTTGCCCATTCATCTGTTTCTCCTCATGGTCTTGTGTACTGTCCCTGTCTGTGACTGGCTGATCTCAGGACTCCCTGCCCACTGCCTGCCCCCACTTGGGAGCCTGTAGCATGGTCTCATGGCCTGCTGCCCGCTGCAGCCAATCGGGAATCTGCAGCATTTTACTTAATCCATTACAGCGGCCACTTGGGGATCCACAGCATTTTACTTGCAGCATTTTATTTAAACCATTACAATGGTGCTGTGTTTTACTTGCAGTGTTTTATTTTTACCATTACAGTGAGGGTATTTCTAAGGTTCAGAATCTCTGATTGGCTGACATTTCTCTAGGGTTGTCTTGGTGAAAAAGGATGGTGATGCAGTGGGCTAAGGGATATCTGGTGAGTCTATCTACACTAGTTGAAACCTTGGTTATTTCCTTTGTAATGTTAGATATTTTCCCCTTGGATGCTGATTGGTCTGTTCCTTGGTGGTGCCTGGGTAGTCTCAGTTTGTGATCTTTCCTGGAGTCAGGTGTTGCCTTAGGGTAAACTGAAACTCAGGCCTACTTTTTGGCTGGTCTCTATTGAGCCTGTCATGGCAGCACTGTAGCTAAACTTTCTTGGGCTTTACAGTTAGGAAGGCCATCTAGGCTCCCCCCAAAATTCATGCTTTTGTAATTCTTCCTAGTTACCCCAAAGAAAACCTTACTAAAGACAATCACACATAGCTGAAAAATACAGAGAAAACAAATTATAACTGAGCTTGAAGCTTTTCCCTGCTGGGTATGAGTATTGGACTATTCTTTTTTGTTTTTCTGTTTTTTTGAAACAGGGTTTCTCTATAGCTTTGGAGCCTATCCTGGAACCAGCTCTTGTAGACCAAGTTGGCCTTGAACTCACAGAGATCTGCCTGCCTCTGCCTCCTGAGTACTGGGATTAAAGGCGTGTGCTATCACCACCCAATTAAGTATTGGAATATTCTTTGTAAACTGCTTGGGTCAAAAATCCATAAACAGTTTTACTTATCTGTGAACCCTAGTAACTATGATACCAGACTGACAGGTGATATTCAATAATGGCAGAACTGCTATGGAGGTAACCAACCACTCTTTGATTGGATTTGTGCCTTGATTCACAAGAGGGAGTTTTTGCCTGGTCCTGTTAACCCAGTCAGAATCACATGGCAAGGCAAGTCATAGACCCTAGGGGTCAAACTTACGAATTGATGTAGTGTCAAACAGCCTTCTAACTATCTGTGTTTATACTTGTAGAAAAATACTATACTACTCCCAACCTTAGTCAGAAAAGCTCCTTTGCGCAATGAGGGAACAGCAAAGGATTCAGATTCATGGCTACAAAAGGTGGTATGAACAAATGATGTTTATTAGCTTATCTCTAAAGAAGTTATGTATACAACCTACTCTGAAGCTCAGGGAACAGCACAGAAAGATGGGTGAAAAAAATATAAGAGTTAGAAGATGTGAAGAAGAGCAGTAAAAATCTTATCTTCTGAGCATGGCAATGTTATATCCATGCTCTTACAGCACTTGTGGCTACCTGCACTGGGCCTATACCAGACTGGTCCTGTCAACAGTCTGCAGGGGGATCACAGGACCCTAATATTCCCTACTGAATTATTGACTACTGATAGATTTGCGGGGAAAAGTCATTGTTTTCAGTTGTGTAGTGACTGTTAGCACACAAAACTCTAGCAGATAGCTCCAAATCCATGGTCATTCAGACAGCCCTGGTTAAACTCAATGGTTCACCAAACCAAACCAAAACATGCATATGCAAGCAAGAAAGGAACTTGTAGGGGAGAGGAAAAGCTGACATGTGGGAGGGAAGGAAGAAAGAATAGAGTGAGGGTGATCAGAATGCAGTATATACATGCAGGAAATTGTTGAAGAACACATTTCATGAATAAAAGAGATTTCTGGGCCAGGAGAACATCCATTTGTCAATTACATGCCTATATATTTAAGAAGAGCAAAAGAGGAGAAGAAGGTAGCAGAAGGAATAGAGGAAAAAAGGAGAGGGAGAGAGAGAGAAAGAGAAGAACAAACTAGACCATTTGTCAATTACATGCCTATATATTTAAGAAGAGCAAAAGAGGAGAAGAAGGTAGCAGAAGGGATAGAGGAAAAAAGAAGGAGAGGGAGAGAGAGAGAAAGAGAAGAACAAGCTAGAACTTTGCTTATCATGTTCCACTCCCACTCTTAGACAAAATTTGTTACCTATTCAGTATATCCTCCCCATTTCTAATGATCTTTGCTTTGTCGAAAAATATAAGAAACAGCTTTGATAAACTATTTTTGCTTTAAAGAGTATGTGTCTATGTCTACATGCACCATTATATTCTAAAGAGGAACAAGTTAATAAAAACTCTATATTTAGATAATAATAACTGTGTGAAATTATTATTAAAGGCAGAACCAAAAGGACAAAAGACTAAATTGTTTGTCATTATTAATTTTGTAGCTAGTTTACAGGAGCCTGTCTTATTAGTATTTTGTATAATATCAAAGTAATTTAAGTTCACTAAATACATGTGAATAAGTGTCACAATTAGAACTATTGGGAGGTGTATTTTGGCAATTAAATATGATTTTCTTAATTAGCTGGTACACATTGTTAAACTCTTCTAGACACACTGGAGAAATATAGCTAAAGAAATAGGGTGCTCAACTCATGACAGGATTTGAATGTGCCTAATTGGAACTAATTGCTTCAAGGTACCCTGTGAATTGCTCGGTTTATTCATTAAGTGCAGGGAATGACAAACCACCGTAAAAAAAATCAATGAAACAACATCTCAAAGTGTACCTTACCTGATTATGCAATGATTATGCTTAGGTTCAATTAATTATAACAATTAAGTAGCTTTACTGTACTGGTACCATTAACTTATTTCATTAACTTGCTGGTAAAAATTAACTTGTGACCCAAAATGGGTATGACATTCTTGTGTCATATTAGCATATGAAAAATGATTAATATGCCTCATTGAAAGAGCAAAGACTCCTTGAAAAATCATTTTATACTTGGTGATTCTTCTGTGTCAGGTAATATTATATTGTATTAAATATCATATGGCATAAAATACATTAGGAAAAGAGGAAAAAAGTAACAGAATTCTCAAAATTCTATGCCAGACCTATATTCCCCATTTTTAATATTTAAAAATGATTAAAAATCTAATTTTTGAAGGTAAGAGGAAAAAGAGGGTAAAGGATCAAAAATAAGATGAATTACTGTTTAATCGAGCACACAAGCACAGCAATACAAAGGGAAACCTCATTCATCAAGAAAGAAATATGGAGAAAATTGTAAAATCTTGAAATCTAAGAGAGTTTTCTTGTAAAAAGAAAGAGTACATTCATGGTAGTGCAATCCTAGCACTTGGGAAGTAGAATCAGGAGGATCAAAGGTTCAAGGTCATTCTTGGCTATGTGGGGAGTCAGAGGGCAGCCAGGCTCTATGAGATCTTGTCTCAAAAATTTAAAAGACTGTGAAACTTCAGAAGGTTTGTAAATTACAGTATCAATAACTATCTCTAGAAAGGTACAATATATTCTCTATATAATGATTTTATTAGAGAAATAAACAAGTCTATTTCATTAAATAGCCAAACTAGCTTCTGAAAAAAAATTGAACATTTTCTCTCCTCTCAAAACATACACATTTGTATACACATTCATATTTAAACACTTCATAATAAAATTTAACATCATTAGTATTGAAGAGGAAAGTCTATGTGATTTAGAGGGTAAAATATTTGAATATAAAAACTATATTGACATGATAAAAATATTAGAAATACAGATTCTATATGGATAAGTCACTATTCTATATGGATAATCCACAACACAAAAAAGAAAAGAACCACAATGATAATAGATGTTTTGGGTCTAAAATATCAATTGCACCTGACAACAAAAATAATATGACCTAGAAGTATTACCAACAATGAATTTTAGTATTTATTTTTTAATTTTATTTTTGAGATTATGATTTAATTGCATTTTACCCTTTCCCCCCTCCTGTGTACTACTCCCTGTTCTCCTTCAAAGTCATGCTTTTTTATTAATTATTACTTCATGTCTATATATTTTTGTGTAGACATATATATATTCCTAAATATAACCTGTTGAACCTATATAATGCTACTTGTGTGTTTGTTTTCAGGGATTACTCTGACACTAGACAAGCAGTTGATGTATTCTACCCTAAGAAGACCATTTCTTTCTCCTGCTCCAATCTTTGCTCAGTAATAGCAATTTACTTTGGAATGATTAATGTAAATATTCCAGCAAGAATAAAATGACTACAGATCATGGTAGTTTTAAAAAAAATTACAATGCTCAGCACAGTAATCAGTGGGATTTCTTTAGTCAGAATAAATGTAAATTATAAATTTAAAAATAATATATTCTGATTTTTCCTTCCCTCTCTTTCCCTCTCCTTCTATTCCTTCCTTCCTCTTCTTTTGTGCCAGGGTCTTGCTATGTAGCTCAGGCTGACCCATATCAGCAATCCAAGTCTTGGGACTAAGGGCATGCTTTGCTATGTATTGCACCTAAAAATGAAGAGGGTGGTAAGGAGGCAGGTACAAGTGATGAGACTTAGGATTTATTTTGGGAAGGAAGGAAGTACTGGTTTACTTTTGTTCAGAATAGTGCAAATTAAATTCTACCTTCCAAGATCCATCAAGGAAGAAAAAGAAGGCAGAGAGAAAAGAAAGTGAAGACTAATATGGCAACAGTGCCATCAATTTAAATCTTTAATATTAATTGAATGTGCCCATAAAGTATGATCTAGATAAACAAACATAAAAGTAAACTATGTGAGGCAAATGCCATAAACTGCAAGAATTTGAAAACTAAAAGGAAGCCAGGTGTAGTGGCACATAATTTTAATCCCAAGTTAACTGGAACCCAGAGGCAGGTGGGTTTCTGTGAGTTTGAGGTCAGCCTGGCCTACAGAGCTAGCTCCAGGACAGCTAGGGTTACAATGAGAAACCCTGTCTCAAAAAACCAAATAATGAATAATATTTGAATAATGAAAAAACCAAATAAATAATGAAATAAAGGAAGAAAGAGAAAAGGAAAGAAGGAAGGAAAAGAAAGAAAACACTAAAAAAGAGATCTATTTAGGCCAGAGCAGAATCACTCATATTCAAGTAAAAATTAAAAATTGAATAGATCACAATTTGAGACTGGGAATATATAATTAGAAATTTTACTTAGAGTAAGTGAAAAACGAGAAGATGAAACTGAAAGAAATTAATCAGTAGTTACTCCCTAAAAATAACCATGGATTAAATTTGTGTTTGTGTTGCCATGACTTATATGCCCATAGTGAGGCCACTAAGACTCAGAAAACCATTGTCTCATCTGCTTGGGGAGTCCTGAGAGACAGTTTTGATCTACTAGAGCAGTGGGGAAGTAAGAGATTTTATCTAGGAGAGTGCTATCACCATCAAAGAGGGAGGTAAGAAATCTGTGTATCAATGGTACCCAAAACCTGTGTGAATCAGGCAGTGTCTGGAAGGCTGAGAATGAGCAGAATCAACTGCTGCCCACTGCCAAAAGTATACTGTATCTGAGTCTAGTCATATTAGTTGCTCACTAGAAAAATACCATCAGTGTTCAAAGAATTCAACATCTCCACACACATTTTTTCTAAATTAGGTGAGATATTTATATGCAAGTATGCAAGTTACCTGAATCCTAGACAAGAAAAATACAAAGAGGAATTGTATCCAAGCAGTTTTGTAGTCAAATTCTGAACATCAAAGATAAGAAAAATTTCAAAGCAGCCACAAAGATATGATTCATTTAACATATTAACTGATTCAAGAAAGGGTGATGCTCTCATCAGAAATACAGAAGATAGAGATCTGAAATCTAAAAGTATGAAAGAATAAGTCAATGCAAAAATCTGCTAAAATATTCATTCCCTTTTCCTTTCCTTTCCTCTGTTCCTCCCTTCATTCCTCCTTTTCCTTTTCCCTTCTGTCTCCCTCTCTCCCTTCCCTCCACCTTCTTCTTCCCTACCTATTTGAAAAGTTATCCGCATGGGTCCCAGTGAAACTCTATGGAAGAAGAACTACAGCTCAGGGGCAGGTGTGAGAAACTGAGTGATTTGAGGACAGCGTCTGGTCGAGTGCGGAAGCTTTAATAGTAAACTTGAGTCTACAGCAGAATATCGCTCCTTCAAGTCAATGTGCTGAATATAATTTTAGTTGAATTTCTCACAGATGGACAAGGGAGGATTAACATGGGGAGAATTCTAGAGTACAGAGTATTGGATTGGATTAGAACTGTGGGCATCAGGGTATAAACTTAAGTACATCTAATAAATAGAAATAAGAAATATAGTACCTAGATCTTGCTTTTTAAAAATATCATGCTCCAGTAAAATGAACCAGGTCTTATTTATAGAAAATTTCCAGTTAATAAATACAGATTAATGGGGTGAAAGAATATTGGTAATGCATAAAAATAGGTAAATACTTAATGAGCACACCCCAAACTATTCATCAATGACTAGGGGAAATACAAATTCATGATGGAGCATAATGGAGAACTTTGAAGAAACCGTTTATTTTTTCTTTTTCTTTCTTTTAAACAATCTTTTTTCATTTTACATGCCAATCCCAGTTCCCTTTACCTCCCCTCCTTTTGTTCTCCCCACCTTCCACCCACCCCACCCCACACCTGAATCCACTCCTGAGAAGGATAAGGCTTTTAATGGGAATTCAACACAGACTGGCATATCACTCTGAGGCAGGACCAAGATCCCTCCACCCCCCATGTATAGGCTGATCTAGGTATCCCTCCAAAGAAAATGGGCTCCAAAAAGCCAGTTCTAGCACTAGGGATAAATCCTGGTGCCACTCTGGAATACTATCAGTCGTTCATAGTTGTAATGACAAGTGAAATCATGAACTACACAAGTAAATGGATGAAATTAGAAAAGCTAGTTTCATTCAGACCAAGAAATCCAGACCAAGAAAAACAAAAGTAACACTTTTTTTCCCTATCAGATGATTCTAGTTCCAAATCCTAAGCTGTGAGTTTAAAACATGCAATAACCACAAACAGAAATCAGAAAAGTGAAAAATGACATTGAAAGGCAGGGCAGAGTGGTGAATAGAAGGGTTCAAACAATATGAGTAAAGGCATGGAAAAACAGGAGGTCCTCTTATTGCAAGAGGCTGAAGGAGGTCCACCTTTATTTCTTCTTCTAAGGCTAATTTCCATTTAAATTCTTTTATATGTATCCAAAGTCAGAGCTATGTAGTTTCTTTTTACCTTTAAAAGATAAAAGTAACATATTTTTCACTCATTTTAAAATACTTTCTTGTTCTTTAAATATCCATTCAGCAGTTACCTCCCTCAAACTTTCTCTCGTATCCCCACCTTGTCCCCTTCCATAATTCAAGTAAGTTCTTTTTAAATGGTGCTTAAAAACCACTGAGACCAGTTATTGTTGCCCCTATGTGAATGGATGTGGAGCCACCCAATGGGGCATGAGCAACATACCAGCAGCCACATCTAAAAAGCAAGAAACTGACTTTCCCTCAGAAGTCACCAGTTGCCAATAACTTCTCTATTAGGAATGTGGTCTCAAGAGTCCCTCCTGTATCCAAACTAGAATGGTGACTGGCTTGATCCTATGCAGGTCTTCTAAAGGTCAAACACAGCTGCTATGAGTTCATGTATGTAACAGCTATGTCACGTCCAGAAGTCAGTATTTCACAGCTCTTCCCAATACAACAGTTCTTATGTACTTTCTGTCATCTTTTCCATGTTTCCCAAGTCTTGGATAAAAATGACCCATTCCCAGCTGAGCATTCTTACTTATTTATTCTGTACACTTTGTCTAGTTTGAGTCTCTGCATTAACTACTACATAGTGATTCTACTATAGACCTTTCTAGGACGAAACTTGAGAAGCCCAGATCTATGGTCATAAACATGAATATTTCAAAAGAATTTTGGTAGCACGACCATTTAGCAAAACAACAGTTGTCCTTTTAAGGCCTATGACCTCCCCAGCCATGATCTTTCTACCAAATTTACAGTACCAGGTACAAATTCTCCCCTGTGGAACTAGCCTGAAGTCCAATCAGGAAATGGTTAGTGACCTCCGTATGTAACAGTTGTATCACTATTGTACCAGTGATACACCTTGTCAGTCAAATCAACATATCATTTTTTATCCAGGAATAACATAAAAGTGATAGCATGTCCAATAGAATTCTTGGGGCATGCTGGATGGATGCACAGGAGATTGGGCCTATCTCAAATAGTCTTAACTTTGACTCTTTCATTAAGATGATTTCTTTCAAAGGGAGGAGCAAGCATATGAGTAAACGGGTCAGGACCATGATGGGGATACCCACAGAAACATCTGACCTGAGCTAGTGGAAGCTCACTGACTCCAGACAGATACATAGCAGGGAAACCTGCATAGGACCAAAGTAGGACCTCTGAATGTGGGTTACAGTTGGTGGCTTTCCTTTTTCACTTTTCTGGTTTCTGTTTGTGGTTAATACATGTTTTAAACTCACAGCTTAGGATTTGGAGCTAGGAGCCTCTGATGGGAAAAAAATGTTACTTTTGTCTTTCTTTGTCTGGATTACCTCACTCAATATGAGCTTTTCTAGTTTCATCCATTTACCTGCATAGTTCATGATTTCACTTGTCATTACAGCTATGAATCACTAATGGTATTCCAAAGTGTATATGTGTCACAAATTAATCATTCATTTGATGAGTGTAGGACATTTAGGTTGTTTTCATTTTCTGGCTATTGTGAATATAACAACAGTGAAACTGGATGAGCAAGTATCTTTGGAGTCAAGTCCTTTGGGTTCATACCAATGAGTGGAATGGCTGGATCATTTACTTTTAGAAATCAATCCATACTGATTTCTATGGCACCTGCACCAGTTTGCATTCCCATCAACAGTGAATGAGAGTTCCTCTTTTCCTACACCCTTATCAGCATTTGTGGTCAGTTGTTTAGTTTATCTTTGCCATTCTGACTGGGGTAAGATGAATTCTCAAAGTTGTTTTAATTTGCATTCCCTAATTGCTGAGGACTATGAACATATTTTGCGCCATTTTTAGTCATTTTTAGCTTCTTCAATTGAGAACTCTCTATTCAGATAAATAGCCCATTTTTAATTGAGTCATTTGCTTTCTTGACTCTCGTCTTTTGAGTTCCTTATATAATTTTTATATTAATTCTCTATCCAAAGTATCACTATCAAAGAAACTCTTCCCCTCTATAACACCAAGGATGTTTGATAAAACTTCAAGAAATCATATTACTTTATACTTAACTAAAATTATACACAATACATGCAAGTATATGTACACACACATACCATGCATATCTTAAGTGAAGTAATGTTACTTTGGCTGACAATGCACTCCACAAGAATACAGCACGAGAAACCTCTATTCAAGTTGTTGATTGGGGTAGTCCAAATGATTTTGCAAACACTATAGGCTATTCAGCTCTTTTATAGTTACATCTCAGAGGTAAAATGCAAACCCCTGTGGTTGAATGCACTACTTGCTTCAGACTCAGGATTTAAATTTTGAGCTATATCTAAACTGAAAGCCTTCTTTCTGTGGTTTTGCTGTCATAGTGCCAAGGGATGGAAACAATCAATAGTCTGTGATGCCAATGGACAATAACAATGGACAACATGGCAAGATATTCCTAAAGGAACAATAGAGGCACTCATATCTTGGCAGCAAACAATAGCTATATAATTGAACTTATGGCTCACTCAATATGAGGAAAAGCATTTGTGGTACTAGAAACCTAGTCAACTAATCCTAGCTGCTGAGGTCCTAGATCTTAGAAGAGAAGCTACCATCATCCCTTTAATAGGCCAGCATGACTCCTAACCACAGTCTAAAACAGACCATTATGTCCATAGGTAGAAGATGACAAAAATTTCTTTCCCACCCAGTCTTGAAACTGTTCAGTCCCAAAGAAACACGCAGAGGCTTACATTAATTATAAACTGGTTGGCCTATTAGCTCAAGCTTCTTATTAACTGTCATATCTTACATTAACCATAATTCTTGTCTGTGTTAGCCATGTGGCTAGGTACCTTTTATCAGTGAGGCATTCTCATCTTGCCTCCTCTGCATCTAGATGACAACTGCAGACTGAACCTTTTCTCTTCCCAGAATTCTTCTATTCTAGTAACCCTGCCTATCCTTCCTGCCTGGCTACTGGCCAATCAGTGGTTTATTAAACCAATACAAGTAACAGATCTTTACAGGATACAAGATATTGTCCCACAGCAGATAAATCATCAAAGAATCTTCTTTTTATAGCAAATGGAGATAATTAGCGATAACAAGAGGTCATAATGCAGATATCAACAGACTTGTGGAAGCCAAGTCCGAGTCCAAGTGAATACATCAATGACACAAATCCTACACCTAAGGCTCAGGAAGCATCATAGAAGGAATAGATAGTCAAAGCCAGAGAGCAAGGAAGTCTTCTGTCAGATTGTGTCTTCTCAAAATGACAACCAAGCTGCCTAAGATAACATCCCCAATATGGCTTCCTAAACAAGATCTGAACAATGATACTATCAATAGATATACTAACACATAAGGGGGAAATCTCATGGGAACCCTATCCTAGACAGGTGACTCTAGGCAACTGACTGCTGATAGAGAATTAGCCTAACCCATTAATTGTTTATCAAATATGAAATGGCCAGCTCTCAAGCCATATATATATGCCAAACTAAATTTACACATCAGGTTGTATGTACATTTTTATGCCTATATTTGAAACAATAATAATAAAAAGAGACCACTAATTTAAGAGAGAATGAAGGAGGTAATGGGAGAAGGGCACACAGGAGGGAGGACAGGGAAGGGGAAAGTGATGTAATTGTACTTTAATTAAATTATTTAATTAAAAAAGAAATAAATGCTAAGATATTTTTAAAAAGAATAATCTGAATTTAATCATTAAGAAACATGAGGGACAATCTTAAACATCATTAACTTGTATGATATGGTAAGTTTGAAAAGAATGTTGTTACCCCTCATTGTGAAATGAAAAAAAGAAGTCTGGAAAACATTAAATTCAGAATTTCTTAACCTATTGGAGAGCTGACATTGCAGAGCAAACTGTTGATTTAATATTTATGAAGAGAACAGAACATTTAGGGACATAAGAGATGGAAGTACTGGTTTAGCTGCTGTAGGTACAATGACATAATAGAAGAGTTCAACTTAGGTAGTTCACAAATTAGCAGAGTGTTGTGTGCACATATAAAAGTAGAAAGGACTGCATAATTGAGTGTGAACTTTTCTGACATTTTTTCTCCATCTTATCTCCACACACACATAAAATAAATTACAGCAAGTATTAGGAAGTGTCATTTATGGAAATGATGGAGACAGGGAAGTCACGCAGACTCTCCTCTATCTTCCCGAAATAAGTAAGGAAATTCTGCTACAGAAATAATGGAGCTATAACAGAAATTCAGCAGGGTCTTTTATAGTGAGACTTGTATTAAAACACATCATTCATAAAAGTGATCAAAATTAATGTATTTTGTACAGTACACTCACCTGTGTAATCAGTATCAACATTAACAGAATTGATCTCTTGCTTCCTCCTCTTACACATGCACATGTGTGCCATGCACATGCACACACACACACACACACACACACACACACTGGCTCTCCATCCACTTTTCCAGTCACTCCTCTTCAAATGTAACAGTTCTCCTGACTTCTAACACCGTGGATTAATTCTGCATGCTTCTGAACTTTATATTAATGAAATCATACAGTATGGATGTATATCATTAGTTTGAACATGCCATGAAAATAAAGTTAATAGTCCATAAAATAACTTGGAAATGCCAACTGCGTGTTAACAATGTCCGTTGTGTCAGGTTATATTTGACAGTTAGCTAAAGACATTCAGTGATTGTCAGACAATTGGCTCATATCTATGTTGACAGCTCTATTTTCATTGTTAATGATGTGGGTTTATAGCTTGATCCTTGTGGACAATGCATACCCTTTAAAATGGCTTGGAAAAGTTAGATGATATACTTGCTGGTATGTAGCTGCTGTAAGTGTTGAAGGAGAAGTTCAAGACTGATTGAAAAAACAAATAAATTGATAATGGCAAAAATGTCAGCACAGGAATGCCCAAACCTGTCTCATTGAAAAGAAATGGATGTTTGAGAACAGCATTTTTTTTGTTCTCCACTTATAAAATGTACCATCTATGATATATGTAAGTTACTAGTTTTGTTTGGGAATATTCCTACTTCTTTGTCATAGCCTTGTGATTTTTCTTTGGCTGACAATGTATAACAGAAATAATTTGTGTGTTTTTTTTTTCAAATTATTAGCGTTAAACCCAATATGTGACAACACTACTCTTGTGGCAACACCACACTTCTATAAAGGTAATTAGGGAGTCAAAACTGTGAGTTGAGACCATGTGGACCTGTTTAAATTATATTCTGAGAGTGAGAAACACTTTAATATGTGTGGGATCACTATGGGTTTGGGGATATTTATTCCTGGAGCATATCCTTACCCATACTTTCTAAGAGAGTGTTTGCATCCATCCATTATTAGAAGGAGTGAAATCATTACATAAGCTTTTTATTGAAAGGGCAAAGTTTGAAAGTTATTATCTTCATGATGATGTTGAATGCACGAAATTTGTATTTATTATTTTTAATTACACATTTATATGTTTTGTGTGCATGTCGATGTGTGCAGTATGGGGTGGAGGCATACTGTAAGTGCCTGGGCATTTGTGTGGAAGTAAGAGGACAGCATGAAGGCAGGACTTGTCTCTTTCTGCCATCTGGGCACTGAGGTTCAAATTGAAGTTATTATGCTTGGCAGTAAGTACATTTATCTGATGAGCCATCTCACTGACCCAACGTTTACACTTACAGCAATTACAATTTTCTCGAAGTACTCTCAGCACTCACTCAAATGACCACCATTTTATGACTATCTCTTTTACTAAGCTCTTCAGTTATATTTCAAACTATTTTTACTTTGAATCAAATAATGAACAATTAAGTTTAACAGTGGACTATTAGTAAGACAATACTTACGCAGCACACTGATGATGAAGACTTCTGAGATACACAGAAAGGACAGTATCTCTGTGAGAAGCCCAAGGGTGACCTTCATGAATTGCATTCATTTGATCCAAATTCTCAATCTGCACATCTAGATTACTCTAGGATTCACAAGACAGTGTGAAAAAATTGAGTGATGAAAATTACAAAAAAGGGATGTTCATTCACTCTTTACAAAGACTATCTACCTCTCTGCTCCTTGTTATTTGGTAATGAATCTTACAATTGCACAAATTGAGCCTGTAACTATAAAATGCAAGAATTCTGACTGTTAGGACATGAATACAATTCTCACTGATTCTAAGTACCATAATTCATTGCTCAGTTATAATCCATAGTTTGTCTATTCAGTCACCAATATCAAATATTCATATAACCTTTGAATTCCATTTGTTGATAAATTACACATTTTTCTTAAATAATTAATTTTAAACAAATCAAATACCTATTATTAAATGGTGAAAAGTAAAATTTATCTTTATGAATTATTATTCTATATTAATTAAACTTTGTTCAATTATTTAATCATAGTGATCTTCAAGTATATGTGAACATTTTCCCTTTAAACTATTTATTTTCCGCTTACCAGGCAAAAATGTCTCCAAAGTCATTTCTAAAATGTCCTCAAGAAACTTTCAGGATGATTGCACATTTTGAAGAAAGTAACTCACAAGTCAAATGGGGTTTTCAAACACTGCTTTAAGAAAACATAATCTTTGAGAATGTATTTCTAGAGTTGTAATTTTTACTATATCCCTTACTATATAGTGTTAGTTGCCACTAATAATTACAGAGCCATTTTCTGGTAAGCAAGTCATTTTTCCTTACTTTCTTATTTTATTCCTCTTTACAGTCAGCAACTTTTGTTTAATAAACAAAATGGTGAGATATCTATGTTAGTCAATTTTGTGCTGTTATAAAAGAATACTTGAGACTGGGGAATTTGCAAAGAACAGAAATTCATTTCTTATTTTTATGGAGGCTGGAAACCCAATATGAAGGCATCTACATTTGGGGCTTTATGATATACCATCTCAAGACAAAATGTCAAGAATATACAAAGAGAGGGGAAGGAGACTGAACTCATCCTTTTATTAGGATCCCCCTTCCAAGGTAGGAGTCCAATGCCTTGAAATCAGTTACCTTTTAAAAGTTTCATCTATCAGCATTGTTCAATCTATTGGGATTTAGATGCCAATATCCATATTTTGAGGTTATATTCAGAACATAGGGAGATTTAGAAACTTTTTTTAATGTGAAAACTTCCATGGAGGAATCCAAGGTAAAACTTTTGTTTTTATTAAAATGTTTAAAATCACTTACTCTGTGTGTGTGTGTGTGTGTGTGTGTGTGTGTGTGTGTGTGGACTCATATGTGGTGATCAGAGGACTCCTTGGGGTAGTTAATTCTCTGCTCCCATCAAGTGTGTCCCAAACATCAGACTTGGTCAACAGGCTTTATGGCAAGGGCTTTTGTTCTGTTTGCCATCTCACCAGCCCCAGAATGAAACTCCTACAAACAATTCAATATATCATATTGAATACTTGCCTTAGCATACTTGGATGAGGGCAATCAGAAATCCTGGCAGTGATGCAAATTGCGTGAAGAAAAGTAAAAGATCCAAATATGTTTTTATTCTAGTTTTCAGGGAGCACTTCATTACATAACCGGACAGTCATGATCCTTCTGTCTCAATACACTAAATATCTCAATTTAAATTAGAAAGGAATCAATCTAGGACAGAGAGGGCCTGAGGAAACAAGCTCCATTAGGAGCAGAAACCAGGAGGAAATCAAGTCACAGAAGCCAACCTAGTCCCAGGACAATGGTGGACCAGGATTGAGCTAGCAATCTGACTCAAGAGTCAGCAATCTCCACCAGAACCGGAATGGGACAAAACCAGCAACCTAAAACAGAGAGCGAATAAGCTCCACTGGGAGCAGAAGCCAGGAGAAAATCCAGTCCCAGGAGCCAACTCAGTCCCGGGATACTGGTAGATCAGGATTCAGCCAGCGACCAGATACAGAGTCAGTGATCTCCACCAGAACAGGTCCAACTCCAAGCCAGGGACTTCTGCAGGAGGGGATCTAGACAAGGATTTACAGAAACAGGGCAAAGCCAGCAACCTAGGCCAAAGTAGGCTTGAGACAGCAAACTGCAAGGGAGCAGAGCAAAGCACAGGAGAACTAAACTATCTCCAGGAACACAGAGTAACAAACGGGGTAACTAGTACTGTGATGCTGACTGTACCACGAGGACCAACAATCTGAGCTTTGGATTCATTGGCATCAGAAGATTATTCAATAGAATCTCAGACAGCCCCAACCACACCTATTAGAGGAAAAGATGAATAGAAAAGGTAAGATCACATGCTACACCACAAAGAACAACACATCGGTAAAACCTAACGACCCTATAACAGCAAGAAATGAGCAATCAAATACGGATGAACCAGAGGAAAATGACCTAAAAATAACTTGAGAATTTTTGAAATTCTTAAAGATGAAATGCGAAATTCCCTTAAAGAAATTGAGGAAAAGACAAACAAAAAAAAATGAAAAACATCAACATATCCCTTAAAAAAAAACAAGAAAAAGAAATCAAACATATAAAAGAAAGTATTCAGGACCTGAAAACAGAAATAGAGAATATAAAGAAAACATGAATTGAGGGAATTATAGAAACAGAAATCATGAGAAAGAGATCAGGAACCACAAACACAAGCATGAACAACAGAATACAAGAAATGGAACAGAGAATCTCAGCACTGAAGATACAATAGAGGAAATAGAATCATCAGTTAAAGAAAACTTAAAATAAAAAAGAAACTTAACCTAAAATATCCAATAAAAAAATGGGACACCATGAAAAGGCCAAATATTAGAATAATAGGTATAGAAGAAGGAGAAGTTCAACTCTAAGGTTCAGAAAATTTATTTAATAAAATCATAGAAGAAAACTTTCCCTACTTAAAGAAAGATATGCCTATGAAGATACAAGAAGCTTACAGAACACCAAATAGACTATATTCAAAATAAGGCCTCTCGCCACATAATAATCAAAATACTAAACATACAAAGTAAAGAAAGAATATTGAGAGGTGCAAAAGAAAAAGGCCAAGTAACATATAAAGACAGACCTATCAGAATTACACCGAACTTCTCATTGTAGACAATGAAAGTCAGAAGGTCATGGTCAAGTGTTATGCAGACATTAAGAGACCATGGATGCCAGCCCAGACTACTATATCTGGCAAAACTGCCAGTCACCCTAGAAGAACAAAATAAGATATTCCATGACAAATCTAGATTTCATCAATACCTAGTCACAAATCCAGCCCTACACAAAATACTAGAAGGAAAACTCCAACGCAAGGAAGATGACTACACCAAGAAAAACACAGACAATTCATGATCTCATAACAGCAAAGCCCAAAGAAGAAAAAACACACAAATTAACATCAGCGATGATGAAAACTAAATTAACAGGAGACAGCAATCACTGGTCATTTATATCCCTTCATGTAAATGGACTCAACTCACCTATTAAAAGGCATAGGCTAACAGATTGGATACATAAACAGAATCCATCCTTCTTCTGCATACAAGAAACACATCTCAACCCCAAAGACAGACATCATCTCAGAGAAAAGGGCTGGGAAAAATATACCAATCAAATGGACCTAAGAAACAAGCGGATGTAGCTATCCTAATATCTAACAAAATAGATTTCAAGCTAAAATCAGTCAAAAGAGACAAAGAAGGTCATTTCATATTAGTGACAGGAAAAATTCATCATGAGGAAATTTCAATACTGAACATCTATGCCCCAAATACAAGGGCACCCTTATATGTGAACGAAACACTTCTAAAGTTTAAATCATACATTAAAACCCACACACTAATAATGGGAGACTTCAACACTCCCATCTCACCACTGGAAATGTCAGTCAGACAAAAAAAGATGAACAGAGAAACAAGAGAACTTACAGATGTTATTACTCAAATGTACTTAAGAGACATCCATAGTATATTCCATCCAAATGGAAGAGAATATACCTTCTTCTGAGCACCTCATGGAACTTTCTCAAAAACTGACCACATACTCAGTAACAAAACAAACCTCAACAAATACAAAAAATTGGAATAACCTAAAGAACCTTATCAGATCACCATGGTATAAAACTACAAGTCAACAGCAATACTAATTACAGAAAACACACAAACACATGGAAATTAAACAATGCTCACCTGAATAATAAATGAGTCAAGGAAGAAATAAAGGGAGAAATTAAAAACTTCCTAAAATTTGAGAAAAATAACCAGACAACATACCCAAATTTATGGGACACAATGAAAGCAGTGTTAAGAGGAAAGTTCATACCACTAAATGCCTACATAAAAAAGCTGGAAAAATCCCACACTAGTGAATTAACAGAACATTTGAAAACTTTAGAACAAAAAGAAGCTAACTCACCTAAGAGAACTAGGTGGCAGGAAATAATCAAAATGAGAGCTGAAATCAACAAAATAGAAACAAAGAAAACAATACAAAGTATCAGTGAGAAAAAGAGCTGGTTCTTTGTGAAAATCAACAAAATAGACAAACCTTTATCCAAACTGACCAAAAGGCCAAGAGAGAATATCCAAATTAACAAAATCAGAAATGAAAACGGGAACATAACACTAAGACTCGGAGGAAATACAGATAATTATGCGGTAATATTTCAAAATTCTGTACTCCACAAAATTGAAAAACTTAAGGGAAATGGACAACTTTCTGAATAAATATCACTTACCAAAATAAAATCAAGACCAGATAAGCAAATTAAACAGACCTATAACTGCTGAAAAAATAGAAACAGTCATCAAAAGTCTCCCAACCAAAAAAAGCCCACGACCAGATGGTTTCAGTTCAGAATTCTACAAGACTTTCAAAGAAGAACTAGTACAAATATTTCTCAAATTATTCCACAGAATACAAACAGAAGGAACATTGCCAAACACTTTTTATGAGGATACAATTATACTGATACCCAAACCACAGAAAGACATTACTAAGAAAGAGAATTACAGACCAATCCCACTCATGTACATTGTTGCAAATATACTAAATAAAATACTGGCAAATCGAATACAAGAACACATCAGAGCCATCATCCATCATGATAAAATCGGCTTCATCCCACAGATGCAGGGTCAACATATGAAAATCTGTCAACATAATCCACCATATAAACAAGATGAGAAATAAAAACCACAAGATCATCTCATTAGATGCCAAAAAAGCTTTTGACAAAATACAACATCCCTTCATGATAAAGGTCTTAGGGAGAGCAGGAATACAAGGAACATACCTAAACCTAATTAAGGCAATATACAGCAAGCCAACAGCCAACATCAAACTAAATGGGGAGAAACTCAAAGTGATTCCACTGAAATCAGGAATAAGACAAGGTTGTCCACTCCCTCCATTTCTATTCAATATAGTTCTTGAGGTCCTAGCTAGAGCAATAAGACACCAAAGGGAGATCAAGGGGATACAAATCGGAAAAGAAGAAGTCAAACTCTCACTATTTGCTGATGATATGATAGTTTACATAAGTGATCCCAAAAATTCTACCAAGGAACTTCTATAACTAATAAACACTTTTGGTAATATAGCAGAATACAAGATTAACTCAATAAACTCAGTAGCCCTCCGGTACACAGATGATAAAAGGGCTGAGGAAGAAATCAGAGAATCAACACCCTTCACAATAGCCACAAATAGCTTAAAATATCTCAGAGTAACTCTAACCAAACAAGTGGAAGACTTATATGATAAGAACTTTAAATCCTTGAAGAAAGAAATTGAAGAAGACACCAGAAAGTGGAAAGATCTCCCATGCTCTTGGGAGAATTAACATAGTAAAAATGACAGTCTTACCAAAAGCATTATACAGATTCAATGCAATGGTCATCAAAATCCCAGCAAAATTCCTCACAGATCTCAAAAGAATTGTACTCAACTTTATATGGAAGAGCAAAAAACCCAGGATAGCCAAAACAATCCTGTACAATAAAAGAACTTCTGCAGGCATCACAATCCCTGTCTTCAAACACTACTACAGAGCTACAGTACTGAAAACAGCCTGGTATTGGCACAAGAACAGACAGGAGGACCAATGGAACTGCATAGAAGACCTGGATATCAATCCACACATTTTTGAACACCGGATTTTTGACAAAAAAGTAAAAAATATCAAATAGAAAAAAGAAAGCATATTTAACAAGTGGTGCTGGCATAAGTGGATTTAGAAGAAAGAAAATAGACCCCTATCTATCACTATGCACAAAATTGAAGTCCACAAGGATCCAAGACTTTAACATAAAGCCTGCCATACTGAACTTTATAGAAGAGAAAGTGGAAAATACACTTGAACGCATTGGCACGGGAGACCACTTCCTAACTATAACCCCAGCAGCACAGACACTGAGAGAAACAATTAATAAATGGAACCTCCTGAAATTGAAAAGCTGTAAAGCAAAGGACATGGTCAATAAGAAAAAATGACAGTCTACAGAATGGGAAAGATCTTCACTAACCCCACATCAGACAGAGGTCTGTTCTACAAAATATACAAAGAAGTCAAGAAATTCGTCGTCAAAAGAACACATAATCCAATAAAAACAGGAGTACAGACCTAAACAGAGAACTTTCAACAGAGGAATCTAAAATGGCTGAAAGATATTTAAGGAAATATTCATCATCCTTAGTCATTAGAGAAATGCAAATCAAAACAACTCTGAGATTCAACCTTACACTTGTAAGAATGGCTAAGATAAAATACACTGATGACAACTTATGCTGGAGAGGTTGTGGGATAAAGGGAACACTTTTACATTGCTGGTGGGAATGCAAGCTTTGGATTTCAGTGTGACAATTTTTCAGAAAATTAAAAAGCAATCTTCTTCAAGACCCAGTAATAACACCTTTGGGTATATATCCAAAATATACTCAATCGTGCCACAAGGACATGTGCTCATCTATGTTCGTAGCATCTTTGTTTGTCATAGCCAGAACAAGATATCATGAGTAAATTGGGAGCATGGGGTCCTTAGGGGAGGGTTGAAGGGGGGAGGGAAGTGGCAGGGAGGGGAAGAAGAAAATTAGAAAGGAACTAGTCCTTTAAGAAATACATGAGTATTTCGAAGTACATGAGTACTTCGAAAGTTCTTTTCTTTTATAGAAGGAAGTATGTATAACTTCCACCTGCTGAGCTCATAGTATTTGGTAGGAGCCACAAATATGTTCAGTCATTTCCATTTTGTAGTAGTTGTTAAATTAGTGCCTATCATCATCCCTCTTTTGGGGACAAAACATGAACAAGAGAGAATGAAACAGTAACTTGAGAAGATTTGGGGTGTCAACTAGTTCCGTATATCTCTATTCATTAATATTCTGTCATGGACTAGATACATGGGATGTAAGTTAAATCACAATTACACACAAGAAGATTAAAGGACATTTTTAAACCATGATTTTAATTTGCTGTCTTGATTTTAAATTCCTGGCCTCCCAGTAGAAAATTCTGGATTATGTTCAGTAAAATCAGAGGAAGTCTTTGAATTACTAATTTTAGCCTTATTTAAGACTTTATAATGAAGACTTTACATTACAATTAATATCACATAGAACACTTTGAGAGTACATGTCTTAATATTTTACATATACATGTTTTTCGAGACACTCATTTTCCTCCAGGCTTTTCGTATCTTGTCCTTGGTGGTATCATACTAGAGCAGAAGTCTACCCAAGAATATGCAGTATGCATTTTATATACCATCAGCATTTAGAAACTCAAACCTAGGAAACTTTCTCTCTGTGTAGTGCATGGTAATAGTTATTAAATAATCCTCAAACTATGAAACAGTGGATTCTGACAATCAAGAGACTTAAAATATGCTAGTGAACACTGAGTATCTAGATGCTTTCTATCCATAAGTATTTTACTTTAATATTATGAATATATCTTTTGACTAACTTTATTAGCTACTTCTTTCAGTGACGTAACAAAATCCTTGACAAGGAGGAATTTAAGAAAGGGAGCTTTACTTTGTTTCACATTGAAGGGTATACATTTCATCTTGATGAAAAAGGCAAAGTGGCAGAAGTGGGAGGTCAATTGATCACATGGCATCCCCAGTCCAGTCTTAGGTCCGGGATATCAAAGTCTCAAGGCCAGTGACCAGTAATCATCTTCCTGCAGAGAGTCTCCATCTCATTACAGTCCCACAACCTTCCTAAACAGTGTTCAAACACAAGAGTGAATTGCATTTCACATTCAAATCACACATTAACCATGCACCATTCTCTAACCTAATAATGCCATTGTCTCAGTCCTTCAAAAGAGCAATTCCTAAGCAGTTTGAAGTTGCAAGGCACTAATACAGCATGATTTGTTTGTATCTTTTTCTCCCCTGAAAGCAAATTCTATATCTGTAAGTTATAATTAATATCACATGACAGGCTTTCACTTCTTCTCAAGATAATTAAAGGTCATCTTCAGGGTTAAGAAGCTAACAAAGCAAGAACAGAGTAAGTTGAATAAGCTAAATTCTAGGAACCTGCATGTTAGCAAGAAGAGTATACAGTTGAATTCCTGAGTATCATAAATAGTACAGGAGCCAGAGGAGAGATTTGTGCAAGACAATTTACTGTTTTCTTTGTCTGCCCAAATCTCTAGGCTTTGTTCAACTAACACAGTAGTTCATATGACATTCCTTATTTCTGAAACATCTGTAAAATCCCATGTAATCTCTAACACCTGGGTAATAATTCAGCATTGGGTTTTTGTGTAGTTGGACTCCCCCTGGTACTTGAAAATTCTGCTCTAAACATGTTAATAAAGTAATGTGGCAGGATACAAGATCAACTCCAAAAAATCGGTTGTCCTCCTATACACAAAGGACAAAGAAGCAGAGAGGGAAATCAGAGAAACATCACCTTTCATGATAGCCACAAATAGCATAAAATATCTTGGGGTAACTCTAACCAAGGAAGTGAAAGACCTATTTGACAAGAACTTTAAGTCCTTGAAGAAAGAAATTGAGGAGGATACCAGAAAATGGAAAGACCTCCCCTGCTCTTGGATTGGGAGAATCAACATAGTAAAAATGGCAATTCTACCAAAAGCAATCTATAGATTCAATGCAATTCCCATCAAAATCCCAGCAAACTTCTTCACAGACCTTGAGAGAACAATAATCAAGTTTATATGGCAAAACAAAAAACCCAGGATAGCCAAAACAGTCTTATACAATAAAGGAACTTCTGGAGGCATTACCATCCCTGACTTCAAACTCTATTACAAAGATACAGTATTGAAAACAGCTTGGTATTGGCATAACAACAGAGAAGTCGACCTATGGAATCGAATAGAAGACCCGGGTATTAACCCACAAACGTCTCATCTGCTTACCCACCTGATAATTTTCTGCCAACTCTCTTTGCAGGAAACTTCCTGTGAGGAAAGTATGCCCTGTTCTGCCACAGCAAGGCCTCCAGGTGTGTTGGCTTTTCGTGCCAATTTCAGGGAACAAGAATGAAGTGTCTGCCAGTGAGATGGATCTCTTTTCACTGCAGAGAATAACCATCCTATTTTTGAACACGGGAAGGAATGAATTCATCATCTTAAATGACATTGTGAGAAACATTTTAGTGATATATGATCTTCTCTACTGACCCCTGATATTAGCTGGCATCCAGAGTGACCAACTTTCCCTGTTGTATCTGGGTCTGAATTGGGTTCCTGGACAGAGGATGCTCTAGTAAAACTGTGAGAGTTTCAAGCAAATCACAGTAAGTTGACACACCTAACCAGCAGTTTACATTTACAGTTTACACAACAGCAGTGATGCTAGCACAGGAATCATAAATCTATAATTATAGGAAGAACAGGCAACAGAAGCAGACACTCTTTTGCTAAGGATAGACATACTTGGTATGCTGGTTTCAATGAGAATGGTCTCTACAGGCTCCTATGTTTGAATGCTTGGTTCCCAGTTGGTGGAACTGTTTAGGAAGGATTATGAGGTGTGGCCTTACTGGAAGAGGTGTGCCACTGGGGTTGGGACTTTAGGTTTCAGTATCCCATGCCCATCTCAGTTTCTCTAACTGTTTACTTCCTATTCTGAATCATAATGTAAGCTTTTAGCTACTCTTACAGTGCCATGCCTGCCTGTCTGCTGCAATATAACATACCATGATGGATACTGACTCACCACAATCCCCAGTAAGTATTTCCTTTCATAAATTGTTTTGGTCATTTTCATAGCATGACCAAAAGAAAATCACATGATGAACAATGGCTTGGGGAACTGAAAGAAACTCCAGGAAAAAAGGCAGAGGGCCTTTTACTTTAAGAGCATTTTGCTCATGTTCTCCCTCCTTCTGCTCCTCATATGGACCTTGGGAGCTCAGTCCAGTGCTCCAGTGTGGGTCTCTGTCTCTATCTCCATCCATCACCAGATGAGGGTTCTATGGTGATATGTAAGATATTCATCAGTGTGACTATAGGATAGGGCCAGTTCAGGTGCCCTCTCCCCAGCTGCTCAAGGAACAAGCTGGGGACATCTCCTTGGACACTTGGGAGCCCCTCTAGAATCCAGTCTCTTGCCAACCCTAAAATGGCTCCCTTAATTAAGATATATACTTCCCTGCTTCCATATCCACTCTTCCTCTATCCCAACCATCGCCCCCCAAGCTCTCCCCATCCTCCCCTTCTCACTTTTCTCTCCCCATTTCCCCTTACCCCACCCCACCCCCACCCCCAAGCTCTCAGTTTTTGCTGGCAATCTTGTCTACTTCCAATATCCAGGAGGATAACTACAGAAGGAGAGAGAACATGAGCAAGGAAGCCCACCTACTGTGACGGTGGGGCTGACCTAATGGGAACTCACCAAGGCCAGCTGGACTGGGACTGATGGAGCATGGGATCAAACCAGACTCTCTGAACGTGGCTGACAAGGAGGGCTGACTGAGAAGCCAAGGACAATGGCACTGGGTTTTGTTTCTACTGAATGTACTGGCTTTGTGGGAACCTAGTCTGTTTGGATGCACACCTTCCTAGACCTGGATGGAGGGGGGAGGACCTTAGACTTCCCACAGGGCAGGGAACCCTGGCTGCTCTTTGGACTGGAGAGGGAGGGGGGAGTGGGGGGAGGGGGAGAGGAATGCGAGTAGGGGAGGAGATGAAAATTTTTTATAATAATAATAAAGAGTATTTTGTTCTCTGGATTGTTCTTGGAAAATGATTTCATTTCTCCTATGTTAAACATTTACATTCAATTTATAGGACATTTTTATTCTTGTTGGATATCAGAACATAACTATGGAACACAGTCTGGTGAAAGAATATGCTGAATATTGTCCTCAATATCCTCAATCATTGCTTTCCTCATTGCATTCTGAAAATGAGGGAAGACGGCCTGCAACATTAAATTGTACTACACCCAATATTTTTAAGGTCTTAGAAACCTGTCTTGGGGTTTCTATTGCTGTGAAGGGATACCATGATAACAACAACTCCTATATAGCAATATATTTAACTAGAGCTAGCTTTAGTCCATTATCATCATGGCAGGAAGCATGGCAGTGTGCAGGCAGACATGGCGCTAGAGAAGAAGCTGAGAGTTCTACATCTTGATCCACAGGCAGCAGAAGGAGACTGTCATATTCGGCATAGCTTGAGCGTATGAGACCCACTTCCACAGTGACACACTTCTTCCAACAAGGCCACACCTCCTAATAGTGTCACTCCCTATGGTCCAAGCACTCATACACATAAGTCTATGTAGGCCATTTCTATTCAAACCATCCCACCAGGTCTTGCAGACAGATCTACATAAATTGACAAAAGTCAACAAGTCATGATGTCTTTTTTATAAGAATAAAAGTAACTAAAACATTTGATAAGTATGAGAAAATTATGGAACCTTGTGACTAGCACCCAATCAAGTTGTAGGATATTTTCAGCGATGATTTTAAATGTCAAAATCCTGAATTATATTGCTATTAAAAACTAGACTTTTTATTTTGTGATACTTCATATTCACTTTTAATAATAACAAAAAAGCTATATATACTTTACCCAATTTATAGTACTAATTACTACTGTAGTATATTATAACATTAATATTATGATATTGACATCATGGTAGTAAAATACAGATAATTTCTATTGCCAGAAAAATTCCTGCTCCCTTTGTAGAAACGTCTACTTAACTATCTCAGTCATTGGAAATCACTAATCTTTTTCTTACTTTCACATGTTTGTATCATTTTAAGAAAGCAATATAAGTAAAATCATATACTATGCAATTTTGGGGGATTGGCATCTTTTTTCAACATAAAACCTAGGAAATCTGATCCCTCAGTACCTATGATTATTGTGAGTATATGTTATTCCTTGTCTGTCATTGCTCAGTAGCATTCTATCTAACCAGGATTGCTGTGAATTATGCTCATTGTTAACAGTGAAGCTTACTGGCTAATAGCAGGGCAGAAAGAAACTGAACAAGAAAGTCTGACACAGAGAATGCTGGGAGCAATCAGGAAATGTAGAAAATGAGGTAACAAACCATGAGTCACGTGGTAGAACATAGATTAATAGAAATGGGTTAAGGTAAATGTAAGGGCCAATTACTAGGTATCAACTGAGCATTTATAAGTAATATTAGTATCTGAGTGGTTATTTGGGAAATGGCTGGCAGAACAAGAAATGTCCATTTACACAGGATAATTAATAAAGTTGTTCATTTTCCTTTGACTTTACTTTTACAATCTATAAAATCAAAACTTTAGATGAATGACAATGATATTTTTCTATTGTAAGATTTTTGTTTCATACTTTCTCATTTTCTGTGAAAATGTTATGTTTTAAATCAGATTGTATGTCTATGAAATAGTACTGTTGCAGGAGGCCACCACAAGGTAACAGGTGAGAGATTAGCAAGCACCCAGTGTGAAGTGAACATTTGATCCTCGTTATTCCATATTTTATATTTAATAAATGATTATTGTAGCTAGCCTTGGGTATGCATGACAATGTTCTAGACTTTCCCCCCACACACATTAAAGTTAGTTTCATTGTCTGAGATTAATCACTTGCTATTTGACTTAGCTTAAATATTTGGTCGGCCAGATCCAAAGTTGAGGTCATGACAAAGAGAGGCTTTTCAAAGCAGTCTAAAATTTTTTTAAATGTATGATTTGTTTTTTTTCCAGAAGCCATCAAACAAAAACTTGAAAGCGTTGCAAATCATGTTCCAGGTTAGCAATTACTAATTCTTTATAGGGTGCTGACTAGTGCTGTGTTAGAGGGAGAAGAGAAATATAAGTATTAAGAGACAACCATGGATCATGAGCAGCCATATTTACATTTGAGGGGGGGAGAGGTGGAAGTTGGAGGACAACTTTAGGGAATTGGTTCTCTCTCTCCAATGTGGGTTCTAGGTATTGAACTCAGGTTATCAGGTTTATACAGAAAGTATTTTTTCTTGCTTGGCAGTCTCATTGGCCAAGAAGCAGTATTTTCAAATAGGGTTCTATTATTACAAATAGATTTTTGCTGTTGGAGAATCTTCAGAACAAAAATAGTGGAGGTGAAAATCTTAGGCAGATTTGGAAGGCAAGGGTGAATTCTATGAGAGGTTGCCTATGCAACTACAGGAAGTATAAAAATTGGTAGGAGCTTTGTGGAGACACGATCATCTGTAGTTCTGTTCCTAATCAAGCCTTCTATATGTCCCTGCCTCTATTTTTGCATTTGTTACTTTTTTTCCATAGCAGGTAGAAACTTGTGGGTTTGTGCAAGGTCCTTTGCATAAGGAATGAAGATTTCAGCTATCAAGCAAATTATTTGTAAATTTGATGCTTTCTATAGTTCATGAATTAAAATTCCTGAAAAACTTAAAACTGAGGCCACTGCTTTCAAATTTCCAGATGTGAAGGCTATGATTGAGCAGGTAGATACAAAACAATAAAATAAATAATATTAATATTTTCAGTGACTAGTCAAACAAGGGATTAAATATAAAGATTTTATATGTAAATATATAGACAAGCATATACATATAAGTATTTATGACACACATATAGATATATTTCCCTTCCTACATATTTTTATTGACTTTTCAACATATATCTTGTCTTATCTCTATTCAATAATCTGTGAAAATAGCATAATTTAAAATGTAATATTCTGGCTCATACTTGGACCTTGAAAAAATATTTTTCAATGACTTTCTGAATTCTCCATTAGCAGGTATGAACCATGGCAGTTCATTTCATGGCTTTGTTAATAAATGTTGCAATTACATTCTAAAAATACAGCCACATTTACCAATTAATTTTAATGGACTAAGTCACAGGGTAGTAGTCACTATGCACTATTTGCTGATTAAAGCCAAGGCATTATTCCCATATGGTAAAGTAAATCATTCTACAAGTATTTATAGAGGAGAACATATTTTTGTTCTTAATTTGTTAAATTTGACATCAATAAGATTTAGAAATCTGCTTTCCTTAATTTAATTTGTATGCACTGAAATCGTAACAGGCACGGATCTGCTAACAATAGATTTGATGTTAAATACTCTTTACTCATCTCCTACTTTAAGTTCATTCCCTATTTCATTATATATCAGGAATATTAAAGTGTGTTAGTCACAGTTTTGGTTCTATCTGGCTAACTACTGTTTTATCTTCACCAATGCCGCAATTATAACAAGAGGACAAGAACTTGTTCTCTTCTTTCCTTCTTCAGTTATGTTCTTCACCAGATACACACTTTCTCTGTCATACATACAATTATTCTAAAGCTTACGACAAATTTTAGATTCACAAAACAATTGCAAGATAGTACAGAAATCTCTTTTAGTTATCTTTATCTAGCTTTCTCTAATGATGCTATGTCAATATTTTGGTACACTTACAAAACTAAAGAATACTCATTTCATTATTTCATTTCACATCATTGTCTCCTCCTGTTTCAAGGATTTTGCTTGTTGCATTACCACTTCATAAAATAGCTCTCTAGTTAGCAAAGTGACTCATCGTTACACTGGAAACCATCACAGACCTTTGAGAGCCATAGTACCTGCCTATTTAGAAGTTTGAATATGTGCTATCTCATGTAGTTGATCTTATTGTTTATTGTATGCCTCACATTGCCTATGGTATAGGAAGGTACTCATAAACAAAGACTGAACCTAAGAATATAACAGGTCACAGGTTGTTATAGATACACATCTAAATTTTCTAGGAAGCAATTATTAACTTCTCCTTTTTTATTGATTTTTATTGAGCTCTACATTTTTCTCTGCTCCCTCCCTACCTCTCCGCTCTGCTAAAACCCTCTCCCATGATCCCCATGCTCCCAATTTACTCAAGAGATCTTGACTTTTTTTACTTCCCAGGTACATTATATCCATCTATGTCTCTCTTAGGGTCTGCATCGTTACCTAGGTTCTCTAGGATTGTTATTTGTAGACTGGTTTTCTTTGCTTTATGTTGAAAATCCACTTATAAGTGATTACATGTTATAATTTTCTTTCTGTGTCTTGGTTACCTCACTCAAAATAATGTTTTCTAGCTTGATCCATTTTCTTGCAAAATTCAAGATGTCATTATTTTTTCTGCTGTGTAATACTCCATTGTTTAAATGTAGCAGATTTTTTTATCCATTCTTGGGTAAAGGGGCATTTAGGTTGTTTACAGGTACTGGCTATGACAAACAATGCTGCTATGAACATAGTTGAACATATATGCTTGTGGCACAATTGAGCATCCTTTGGATATATAAACAAAAGTGCTATTACTGGGTCTTGAGAAAGGTTGTTTTCTAATTTTCTAACAAATTGCCACACTGACTTCCAAAGGGGCTCTACCAACCTGCACTTTCACCAGCAATGCAGGAGTGTTCCCATTACCTCACAACCTCTCCGGCATAAGTTGTCATCAGTGTTTTTGATCTGGGCCATTCTGATGAAATCTCAGGGTTGCTTTGATTTGCATTTCTCTTAAAGATGTTGAACATTTCCTTAAGTGTCTTTCAGCCATTTTAGATTCCTCTGTTGAGAGTTCTCTGTTTAGATCTGTACTACATTTTTTATTGGATTATTTGTTCTTTTGTCGACCATTTTCTTGAGTTCTTTGTATATTTTGGAGATCAGACCTCTGTCTGATGTGGGGTTGGTGAAGATCTTTTCCCATTCTGTAGGTTGTTATTTTGTTTTGTTGACAATGTCTTTTGCTTTGCAGAAGATTTGCAGGTTCAGGAGGTCCCATTTATTAATTGTTTCTCTTAGTGTCTATGCACTGGGGTTATATTTAGGAAGTGGTCTTCTGTGCCAATGCATTCAAGTGTACTTCCCAATTTCTCTTCTGTGAGGTTCAGTGTGATTGGTTTTATGTTGATGTCTTTGATCCATTTGGGCTTGAGTTTTGTGCATGGTGATTGATATGGGGTTATTTTCATTCTTCTACATATTGATATCCAGTTATGCCAGCATCACTTCTTAAATATGCTTTCTTTTTTCCATTTGATATTTTTTGCTTCTTTGTCAAAAATCAGGTGTTCAAAGATGTTTGGACTGGTATCTGGGTCTTTGATTCAGTTCCACTTGTCCTCCTGTATGCTTTTATGCCAATACTAGGCTGTTTTCAATACTGTAGCTCTGTAGTAGTGTTTAAAGTCAGGGATTGTGATGCCTCCAGAAGTTCTTTTATGTACAGGATTGTTTTGGCTATTCTGGGTTTTTTGCTTTTCCATATGAAGTTGAGTACCATTCTTTTTTTTTATTAATTTATAAAAGTTTCCACTTCCGCCCCTCCTTCCAATACCCTCCCATCCCCCACTCTCTCTCCTCCTCCCTTTCCAGTCCTAAGAGCAGTCAAGGTTTCCTGCCTGTGGGTAGTTCAAGTTCCTCCCCCCTCCCTCCAGGTCTAGGAAGGGGAGCATCCAGACTAGGATCCCAAAAAGTCAGTACATGCAGACGAAATAAGTCCCAGTGCCATTATCAATGGCTTCTCAGACAGCCCCCATGTCAGCCACAGTCAGAGAATCCAGTTTGATCACATGCTCATTCAGTCCCTGTCCAGCTGGCCTTGGTGAGCTCTCATTAGATCAGTCCCCTTGTATCAGTGGGTGAGCGCAGCCCTCATGGTTCTGATTTCCTTGTTCATGTTCTCCCTCCTTCTGCTTCTCATTTGGACCTTGAAGGATCAGTCCAGTACTCCAATGTGGGTCTCTGTCTCAATCTCCATCCATCGTCGGATGACGGTCCCCTCTGATCCTGATTTCCTTGTTCATGTTATCTCTCCTTCTGCTTCTCATTTGGACCTAGGGAGTTAAGTTCAATGTTCCAATGAGGGTCTCTGTCACTATCTCCAACCATCGCCAGATGAGGGTTCTATGGTGATATGCAAAATATTCGTCAGTATGGTTATGGGCTGAGGCCAGTTCAGGCACCCTCTCCTCTGCTGTCCATGGAACAAACTGGGGAACTCTCCTTGGACCTGGGAACCCCTCTAGAATCAAGTCTCTTGCAAACCCTAAAATGGCTCCCTTAGTTGAGATATATACTTGCCTGCTCCCATATCCATCCTTCTTCCCTCCCCCCCCCCATACCATTCCCCCAAGCTTTCCCCAATCCTCCCCCACTCCCTTCTCTCTAACCCTCTTCCTGTCCTCCCCCCCTCCCCGTCGACCCAAGGTTGCCTGGCAATCTTGTCTACTTCCAATATCCAAGAGGATAACTATATGAATTTCTTCAGGTTCACCTTCTTATTTAGCTTCTCTAGGATCATGAATAATAGGCTCAAAGACTTTTAATTATGGCTAGAATCCACTTATGAGTGAGTACATACCATATTCCTCATTTTGGGTCTGGGTTACGTCCTCAGTAAGGCGTTTTCTATTTCCATCCATTTACATGCAAAATTCAAGATGTCATTGTTTTTTACCGCTGAGTAAAACTCTAATGTTCTAATGTTCCACACCTTTTTAAACTATTCTTCTATTGAGGGGCACCTAGGTTGTTTCCAGGTTCTGGCTATTACAAATAGTGCTGCTATGAACATAGTTGAACAAATGCTTTTGTAGTATGTTAGGGAATCTCTAGGGTATATTCCCAAGAGTGGAATTGCTGGGTCCTGAGGGAGGTTGACTCCAGTTTCCTGAGAAACCGCCACACTGATTTCCACAGTGGCTGCACAAGTTTGTATTCCCACCAACAATGGATGAGTGTTCCCCTCACTCCATATTCTCTCCAGCATAGGCTATCATTGGTGTTTTTGAGTTTAGCTAATCTGACCGGTGTAAAATGGTATCTCAAAGTGGTTTTGATTTGCATTTCCCTGATAGCTAAGGAGGTTGAGCATGACCTTTATTGCCTTTTGGCCATTCAAAGTTCTTCTGTTGAGAATTCTCTGTTCAGATCAGTACCTCATTTTTTAATTGGGTTAATTAGAGTTTTAGTGTCTAGTTTCTTGAGTTCTTTGTATATTTTGGAGATCAGGCCTTTGTCTGATGAGGGGTTGGTTAAGATCTTCTCCCAGTCGGAAGGTAGCCTTTTTTTCTTGCTGACAGTGTCCTTTGCTTTACAGAAGCTTCTCAGTTTCAAGAGGTCCCATTTATTCATTGATTCTTATTGAACTTCTGGAGGTATAACCATCCCTGACTTCAAACTCTATTACAGAGCTACAGTATTGAAAACAGCTTGGTATTGGCATAAGAACAGAGAAGTTGACCTATGGAATCGAATAGAAGACCCGGATATTAACCCACAAACCTATGAATACCTTATTTTCGACAAGGGAGCTAAAGATATACAATGGAAGAAGGATAGCATCTTTAACAAATGGTGCTGACATAACTGGAAGTCAACCTGTAGAAGAATGAAAGTAGATCCATATCTATCACCATGCACAAAACTCAAGTCCAAATGGATTAAAGACCTCAACATTAATCTGACCACTTTGAACCTGATAGAAGAGAAAGTGGGAAGTAGTCTACAAGACAAAGGCATAGGAGACCACTTCCTATGTAGAACCCCAGTAGCACAGACAATAAGAGAATCAATGAATAAATGAGTGCCATTCTTTTGAGGTCTGTGAAGAATTTTGCTGGGATTTTGATGAGCATTGCATTAAATCTGTATAATGCTTTTGGTAAGACTGTCATTTTTACTATGTTAATTCTCCCAAGAGCATGGGAGATCTTTCCACTTTCTGGTGTCTTCTTCAATTTCTTTCTTCAAGGATTTAAAGTTCTTATCATAAAAGTCTTCCATTTGTTTGGTAAGAGTTACTCTGAGATATTTTATGCTATTTGTGGCTATTGTGAAGGGTGTTGATTCTCTGATTTCTTCCTCAGCCCTTTTATCATCTGTGTACAGGAGAGTTACTGAGTTTATTGAGTTAATCTTGTATCCTGCTACATTACCGAAAGTGTTTATTAGTTATAGAAATTCCTTGGTAGAATTTTTGAGAACACTTATGTAAACTATCATATCATCAGCAAATAGTGAGAGTTTGACTTCTTTTTTTTCCACTTTTTCCACTTTGTATCCCCTTGATCTCCTTTTGGCGTCTTATTGCTCTAGCTAGGATCTTAAGAACTATATTGAATAGATATGGAGAGAGTGGACAACCTTGTCTGTTTTTGATTTCAGTGGAATCACTTTGAGTTTCTCCCCATTTAGTTTGAAGTTGGCTGTTGGCTTGCTGTATATTGCCTTTATTATGCTTAGGTATGTTCCTTGTATCCCTGCTCTCTCCAAGACCTTTATGATGAAGGGATGTTGTATTTTGCCGAAAGCTTTTTTGCCATCTAATGAGATAATAATGTTGTATTTATTTTTCAGTTTGTTTATATGGTGGAAAACATTGAAAGATTTTTTTTAGGTTGAACCATTCCTCTGTCTCCAGAATGAAGCTGACTTGATCATGGTGGATGATTTTTTTCTGATGTATTCTTAGATTCAATTTGCCAGTATTTTATTTAGTATTTTTACAACCATGTTCATGTGTGAGATTGGTCTGTAATTCTCTTTCTTAGTAATGTCTTTTTGTGGTTTGGGTATCAGGGTAATTGTAGCCTCATAAAAAGAGTTTGGCAATGTTTCTTATGTTTTTCTTGTGTTTTATTAGTTCTTCTTTGACAATCTTGTAGAATTCTTCAGCAGTTATAGCTCTAAATTGCTTATCTGGTCTTGATTTTATTTTGGTAAGTGATATTTATCCAGAAAATTGTCCATTTTCTTTAAGTTTTCCAATTTTATGGAGTACAGGTTTTCAAAATATGACCTGATGATTATTTGTATTTCTTCTCTGTCTATTGCTATGTCCCCCTTTTCATTTCTGATTTTGTTAATTTGAATATTGTCTCTCTGCCTTTTGGTTAGTTTGGATAAAGGTTTGTCTATTTTGTTGATTTTCACAAAGAACCAGCTCTTTGTCTCATTGATTCTTTGTATTGTTTTCTTTGTTTCTATTTTGTTGATTTCAGCTCTCACTTTAATTCCTGCCATCTAGTTCTCTTAGGTGAGTTAGCTTCTTTTTGTTCTAAAGTTTTCAAATGTTCTGTTAATTCACTAGTGTGGGATTTTTCCAGCTTCTTTTTGTAGACATTTAGTGCTGTGAACTTTTCTCTTAACACTGTTTTCATTGTGTCCCATAAATTTGGGTATGTTATGTGGTCTTTTTCATTGAATTTTTCAGAAGTCTTTAATTTCCCCCCTTTATTTCTTCCTTGACTAATTGATGATTCAGGTGAGCATTATTTAATTTCCATGTGTTTGTCTGTTTTCTGTAATTAGTATTGCTGTTGACTTCTAGTTTTAAACCATGATGATCTGATAAGGTACATTGGGTTATTCCTTTTTTTATATTTGTTGAGGTTTGTTTTGTTACTGAGTATGTGGTCAATTTTTAAGAAGGTTCCATGAGGTGCTGAGAAGAAGGTATATTCTTTTCTGTTTGGATGGAATATTCTATAGATGTCTGTTAAGTCCATTCGAGTCATAACATCTGTTAGTTCTCTTATTTCTCTGTTAATTTTTTGTCTGACTGACCTTTCCAGTGGTGAGATGGGAGTGTTGAAGTCTCCTCACTAAAAGTGTGTGGGTTTTAATGTATGATTTAAGCTTTAGAAGTGTTTTTCTTTGCTATTGTATGTGGTACATAGATGTTCAGTATTTCTTTTTGGTGGATTTTTCCTGTGACTAATATGAAATGACCTTCTTTGTCTCTTTTGACTGATTCTAGCTTGAAGTCTATTTTGTTAGATATTAGGATAGCTACACTCACTTGTTTCTTAGGTCCATTTGATTGGTATATTTGTCCCAACCCTTTACTTTGAGATGATATTTGTCTTTGAGGTTGAGATGTGTTTCTTATATGCAGAAGAAGGATGGATTCTGTTTTCGTATCCAATCTGTTAGCCTATGCCTTTTTATAGGTGAGTTGAGTCCATTTTCATGAAGGGATATTAATGACCAGTGATTCTTATCTCTTGTTTGTAACATGATGGGGCCGGCTTGTTGGGGTTTCCATCCCGCCTGGTACCCCAGAGCCGGCATACCCCAAGGAAAATCAACCACACAGAGATCTCTATAAGATCTCTCATCAATCTCTAATGAGATTGGCTCATTAGGTCAGGCTTCTTGTTAACTCTTATAACTTATATTAACCCATTATTCTCATCTATGTTAGCCATAATGGCTCCGTACCTTTCTCAGCTGGGCATGTTACATGTTGCCTCTGCGGTGGTCTGCGCAGGAGTGCCGAGGGAGCTTCGTCTTCCAGAATACTCCCAGTCTCTTTGCTTCACCCCTACTTCCTGTCTGGCTTTCCTGCCTATACTGCCTGCCTGGTCAATCAGCGTTTTATTAAAATACATGATTGACAGAATACAGACAATTCTCCCGCACCATTTCCCTCTTTTTTTTTTAACAAAGGAAAATACCCATACTCCATTTGTTGGGAATGTGGGCGTAGTATTTCAGGCTACTTCCTGCTGGTTGGGGATGCTGATAATCTTATGGGGACCTAAAGAAAATTTAGAGTTATAATCAAGTCCTGACTGGAGTTTCCTGTGAGTCTTGATCATCTCTGGCAGCAGTCTTGAACCTGTTCTGGTTGAAGAACTCAGACATCTGGGCCATCTGTTCCTATTGGAGATTTCTCAGGTGGCCTCCCTTGATCAAAGCTGATTTTTCTTAACTCAGAATGAATCCATAGCCTCTCATTTTCTGTGGAAACAAAAACAAAATCTCTTCCCCAAAGTAACATACCTTTTGACTTCAGTTTTGAAGCCAAGGTATTTTCAAAATACCTATCTTGGGTTAGTTCAGCAGCATTTATAAACAAAAGTCTTTTAGCAGCTGTTGCTCCTTCCTCAGTATTCAAACAATTCAAAGAGAGCATAATAGCATACAGTATCAAGATTCTTTGTATATTTTCCATCTTTATTTTAACCTCTATTTCTTCTATTTTTACTTTTACTTTTTGAGACAGGCTCTCTGTATATCTTTGTCCTGGAATAACTCTGTAGACCAGGTTGTCCTTGAACTCACAGACTGTCTCTGCCTCCCCAGTGCTAAGATTAAAGGTGTGTGATACCACACCTTGAACTCACAGATCTGTCTGTCCCTGCCTCCCAGGCATTGGGATTAAAGGTGTGCACTACCACACCTTGAAGTCACAGAGGTCAATCTACCTCTACCCCTTGAAGTCACAGAGGTCAATATGCCTCTGCTTCCCAGGCATTGGGATTAAAGGTGTGTACCACCACACCCAACTACTCTCTTTCTTTCCTTTTAACTTTAAGAACTTTAACTTTCAGCCTACATATATTTTTAACACACTGTAAACCATTTAGAGGTTTTCTTCAACTTTGAATCTTTCTTTTACTATATATCTCTCTTTTTCTGACCACATGAGTCTAAAACCATGGCTTTGACGGCTAGATCCAGTCCATTCCTTAGCTTTCCAGACTCATGGTAGAGGTACCACTGGAGCCTTTTACTGCCACAACTCTATGGCGTTTCAAGGTCCCTGCCAGCAAGCAAGCTGGAGCATTCTGCTCACAGACCACACTCAGTCGGACTGCCTGCCTGAAAGAGTCAGAGATTGCCCTGGCAGGACAGTCCAGAAAGCCGGCATTTTAAAACAGTGTAGCTTTTTTCCTGCTACGACTGAAAACCGAAAAGCATGCATTCAGCTTTTCATCAACACAGTTTAAGTGTTTCATGGCAAGACCTCTTAATGAGCTGCAGGGTTTTGCAGCTAAAGCTGAGTCAGAAAGCCTCTCTTAGATGAGAGCCTTGCTTGCCTCTAGCAAGCAAAGTAGACCGGAGAAATTGCTGCTACCAACAAAACATGCTTTACTCTATTCTTTCCCAAGCTTTCTCAAGCTTTCTGTGGATTCAGTTATCCACGTCTGGGTGCCATGTGTAACATGATGGGGCTGGCTTGTTGGGGTTTCCGTCCCGCCCGGTACCCCAGAGCTGGCATACCCCAAGGAAAATCAACCACACAGAGATCTCTATAAGTTATAAAGCTGATTGGCTCATTAGGTCAGGCTTCTTGTTAACTCTTATAACTTATATTAACCCATTATTCTCATCTATGTTAGCCATAATGGCTCCGTACCTTTCTCATCTGGGCATGTTACATGTTGCCTCTGTGGTGGTCTGCGCAGGAGTGCCGAGGGAGCTTCGGCTTCCAGAATACTCCCAGTCTCTTTGCTCCACCCCTACTTCCTGTCTGGCTTTCCTGCCTATACTGCCTGCCTGGCCAATCAGCGTTTTATTAAAATACATGATTGACAGAATACACACAATTCTCCCGCACCACTTGTTAATTTAGTTTTCATTGTTGGTGATGTTAATTTGTGTGTATTTTCCTTCTTTGTGATTTGCAGCTATGAGACTATCAATTCCTTGTGTTTTTGTTGGTGTAGCCAACTTCCATGAGTTGGAATTTTCCTTCTAGTATTTTGTGTAGGACTATGTTTGTATCTAAGTATTGTTGAAATCTAGTTTTGCCATAGAATATCTTGTTTTGTAATTCTATGGTGATTGAAAGTTTTGATGGGTATAGTATTTTGGGCTGGCATCCATGATCTCTTAATGTCTGCATAACGCTTGACCATGACCTTCTGGCTTTCATTGTCTCCAATAAGATGTCAGCTGTAATTCTGATAGGTCTGTTTTTATATTTTACTTGGCCTTTTTCCTTTTCAACTCTTAATATTCTTTCTTTACTCTGTATGTTTAGTGTTTTGATTATGTGGCAAGAGGACTTTTTTGTTGTTTTTTCTTATCTAGTCTGTTTGGTGTTCTGTAAGCTTCTTGTATCTTCATAGGCATATCTTTCTTTGGGCTGGGAAAGTTTTCTTCTAGGATTTTTAAAAATATATTGTCTGTGCTTTTGAGTTCAACTCCTTCTGCTTCTTCTATACATATTGTTCTTAGATTTGGCTTTTTCATGATGTCCCATATTAACTGTATATTTTGTGTTAAACATTTGTTAGATTTAATGTTTTCTTTAACTGATGAGTCCATTTACTCTATTGTATCTTCAGCGCATGGGATTCTTTCTTCCATCTCTTGTATTCTGCTATTCATGCTTGCGTTTGTGGTTCCTGATCATTTTCTCAATATTTCTGTTTCTGTAATTCCCTTGGCTTGTGTTTTCTTTATTGTCTCTTTTTCAGTTTTCAAGTCTTGAATAGTTTCTTTCATGTTTTTGATTTCTTTTTCTTGGTTTCAAGGCTCAGATGGTTGCTCTTCATGTTGCAGTCAGTCCCACAGTTTCAGTTATCCCATTGGTTATCCCGTGTTCCTGGAGGTCACTCCAAGCTCCTGGGGTTTCCTTTGCTCTCATGGATTTCACTGTCTCAGGACTGCTTTGGTCTAGTTTGCCAGCTCAGACCTGTTTCTGTAAATATCCCTGGTCTGGATCTGCTCCTGCAGAGGTCCCTGGCTTGGTGTTGGTCCTACATAGGTCTCTGGCTCTGATCTACTCCATTGGAGGTCCCAGACTTGGGTGTGCCCAAACCTGCAGAAGTCCTACTCAGGCCTACTGTCTCAGAGATCCCTGGCTCACTCCTGGACCTGCAGAGGTCTTTGGTTCCTGCCTACACCTTCAGAGGTCCTGGACCAAGCTCAGACCCACAGAGGTCCTGGCTAAGGCCTAGTTCCTTGAAGGAGGTTCCAGACTCATTGGACCCACAGGGCTCCTGCCTCAGGTCTACTTCTTAGAAGGTCCCATCTTCAAGTTCATGCCCATACCTGCAGAGGTCTCTGGCTCTGTACCACTTGCTTTGTGGTTATTCACCCGTACCTGCTCCTGTGGAGTTCCATGTCTCAGGTCTGCTCTGGCCTAGGTCACTGGCCCAGTCCTGCTTCCACAAATATCTGGTCTGGATCTTCTACTGCTCCCATGGAGCTCACCGTCCCAGGCCTCCTCTGGTACAGGTTGCTGGCTCATTCCTGCTCTTGTGGAGTTTTCTGCCTCAGGCCTAATCTCTATCTACTTCTCTTGCTGAATATACCAAGTTAATTTACATTTTATTTATTTATTTGTTTGTTTGCTTATTTTTTTTTAGAGACAGGGTTTCTCCTGTGTAGCTTTGGTACCTGTCCTGGAACTAACTGTTGTAGACCAGGCTGGTCTCAAACTCACAGAGGTCTGCCTCTGCCTTCTGAGTGCTGCAATTAAAGGTATATACCACACTACCTGACTCAATTTACATTTTGAAGCACCCAACATTTGATATAGTCAAATGAACCCAAGTAACCTGTTCAGTTGCACTTACTACCATTTAACAGCTATCATGGCCTTTTTTCTTAATTCTCATACTGTATGTTTTTTTTTCTTTACCTTTTCCTATGGAAATTCTTTATCTTCTGTTCTTAATCTCTCTATGTCTCAATATACTTACTTATTAAATAAATATTAAAATGGTAACTTCCTAACTCTTCAAACAGTAGGCAAATAACGTATTATATGTAAAGCACATTGTTCCATAATAGCTTTAAAAAAAGCATAACTACTTTCTTTTTATGTGAAAATATATTGAATATTTAATTATTTTTAGAGACCAACTTCTATGATTTTATTAATTATATGAATTTTATTTATGCACTTGACCCAGCCTTCTCTTTTTCCTAAGCTGTGATGTCATGGTTGTCACATTATGTACATTTCGTACTTAGGGTTATCATCTTCATTTCTAATGCCTTCCCCAAAAGCTTTAAGCATTTTAGCTAGAATGAATGTGGGTGGGATGTGAAGAAATGATTGCTGATTCTCTGCCATATGAGGGCTTATTGGATGTTATTTAATGTCATCTTCAATACAAATCTCTAAGGTGGATCATTTCACAGGCAAAGTCAGAAACATCAGAATTACAAAAAATTATCATCATCAACCTTAAAAGCTAGGAAAGCATGAAATGATATATTTCGATCTATAAAACTTAATAATTGTCAATGAAGATTGCTATATCCAGAAAAGTTACTTCTTGGAATTTATGGAGAAGAAGAAAATACTAAGAGAAATGTAAATTAAGGTAATTCATGACAGTCAAACCAACATTGTAGAAACTAATTAAAATAACATCATAAACAGAAGAAGAAGAAAATACCAATTACAAGAGCATAGAAAAATATATACCGTGAGAGGAACATATGAGCATAAAATAGCTGTGTAAGAATTCATCATTGCTACATACTGCATACCAACAAACCCCTTATACCAGCAGGAAAGAAAGAAAAGCACCTATCAATAATCCAATCAATCAAAACTGCAGTCACCAAAATTTTAAGAAGCACAATGCTTCTCTGAGTAATGACCTCAAATGCAATGTCTTCAGCTCATCATTCAAAAGACATAGGCTAACTGACTGGATGGAAAAATTCAAGATTCAATGATTTGTTGTCTCATAAAAAACCTCATTGGTACAGATCTTTGAAAATAGAGAGTAAGGAGGGAAATCAACTTACTACCCAAATAGAAGTCATAAATATTCTTTCCTCATCCACTTCTGCAGGATTAATGTTTGACTGTGGGTCTTTACATCTGCTCCCATCAGTTGCTGGTGAAACCTCTCTGGTGACTGCTTGGATAAGCTCTTATCTACAAGTATACAGTATAGAAGATTTTTACTAGTAATCATTTTATTGACGTTTAATTTTTTGTTGATCATGTTTGCTTCTCTCCTTGGTCTCTGGGCTATACAGACTCTGGTGCCTGACTCTAGCAGTATCTGGCATGGGCTCCCTCTTGTGGAGTGGGTCTCTACTTAGAGACTCCTAACAGTGAGAATGGGAGTGTCTGACTCTTCTGCCTGCTTTTGAAATTCTTTTCCTCCTAGTGGTTTACCTTGTCCATCCTTAATATGATGGTGTGTGCCTAGTTTTACTATAATTTGACATGCTTCATTTGGTTGTTATCCCTGAAGGCCAGTCCTTTTCTGAAGGGAAAAGAAGAGTAGTTACTCTGGAGGACAGGGATGTGGGGGGAAAGGTACTTGGAGGAGAAGAGGGAGAGGAAACCCCAGTTGGGATGCAATATATGAGAGAATAACTTTTTGTTTGAAAAAAAGTCATAATAAGTAGATACAGCCATTACTGTATTTGTAAAAAAGTAGATTTTAGCCCCAAATTAGTAGATGAAATAAAGAAGTTCTCTATGTTAATAAAGAGAATGATGCATTAAGAAGATATACAAACTGTAAATGTTTATGGACCAAATATTTGGATTTTCAAATTAAAAAATCAATACTAAAATGTATGAAAGTTTAGATAGGCTCTAATATAATAATAGTTAGAGACTTCAATACCCCAGTTTTATCTGTAGGTATGTCTTCTAAATGAAAATTCAGCAAAGAAATGTCAAAGCTAAATCATACCATAGATCAATTGGATCTATCAGATCTTCCCACATTGGAACCTACATTATTCTCAGTGGTACATGGAATTTTTTCTAACATTAATCTCATAGTGGTCCATAAAATAATTTTTTAACAAATACAGAATACTAAAAAATTCCTTATCTACCAATTCTACCCCAAAATACAGCCTTAAAAATATATTAGTCTCACTTTGGCCAATAGTGCTTCCTCCAAGTGCCAAAGACCATTTAACAAAAAGCACAATACCAGATTAAGGGCATTCTCTTTAGAACTGTTTGGCAGGGCTGTCCAAGTGATTAGCAGAACATATAGTCTATTGCTATTACCCTTAATTAACCACCCCACCCCAGAGGTGGAAGGCAAGTACCTATTGCCCAAGACACTATGCATTTCAAAAACAAGGCCCAGAAGTCCCTGTGTTAGAACTGACCTGAAAGTGTGCTCTATGCGAACAGTTTTCATGGTACCAAAATGTGTTGTGCAAGCTTCTAAATGAGAGAGGCAACTAATGGTCCCACCTAGCTAAGGCTCCTATGGACCACAATAATGACCAATAGGGCACAACAGCCATAAGGTTGCAGTAGTGACATACATATCTTGGCAATAGCCATCACCTGTCTAATTGGACTTAGGACCCACTCGACAAGAGGGATACCATAACTGGTACTAGAAACCTGGCCAACTCCCCAGGGCTAGTGATGTCATGGTTACTGGTGAAGAATTCACAACCATTCATTGACTAGATCAGGATAATCCTTAATAACAATCTATAAATATTTATGTTTATACCAATGGATTGGTGTAGTCTACCACTCTCAGTAAGAAAACTTCTCTTTGCAACAGAAGACCGCTACAGAAAACCACAATCTATCAAAATGCAGAGTTGTGGAATCCAGTCCCAGTGGATGGATGGATTATACATATATATATATATAAAATATTGTATATTGCATATACAATATTATGTATATTGCATATACAATATATATGTATATACATATATATGTATGTACACACACACACACACACATATATATATATATATATATATATATGTGTATATATATATATATATACACAAAACATTCCTGTACCAAAGACGCAGACAGCATTGCGGAAGAGGGAATAGAAACCTGAAGGGTTGACAGGATAACAAATGTTTATTTCACTTGTTCATTGTATAGACCTGATCTCAAAAGTGTTACCTCAACTGTTCACCATGGTATGGTTAAAAGCTGTCAACAAACATGCCTGCCATGTCTGCAGATCCTCTAATCCTCTGATTTGCTGTTTTGAGATGTAGCAGTGGTGAGTTCCCTTTCCCACAATGCAAACTAAACCCAGCTGTCCCACTATGAGCTGTTCTGACCCCAAAGCTGCTATATTTTAGCAGTAGTAGCCAAGGCAACTTCTCTGGTATGAATTATTGTCTCCCTCCTTGATGCTTGCACACACTGACATGCAAAGCTTTACATAACTATGGAAATGTAAAATGGTGCACCTGCTCTGGACAAGTCTGTCAGTTCTTAAAAATGCTAAATATACAATTACCATATGACCCAGCACTCTCCCTCTGAGATTTAAATTCAAGAAAATGGAAAACACATGTTGTGAATGAGCACTGAGTATTACCTATAATATCCAAAATATAAAAACTACTCAAATGATCAAGAACCGATGCATGGATGAATAGTATGTGCTTTGTTCATACTGTGGAATACTCTTCAAAAATAAAATGGAATGAATACTGATGTGTATTACAACATACTGGACGAATCTTGAAACATTATGCTAAGCAATGAAGCTGGGCACAAAAGAGCACACGTTTAATAATTACCGCTTGAAAGGAATGTCTACAATTAACAAATCCATAGAGATAGAAAAGAGAGTAGAAGTTGCTAAGAGCCAGAGCGGGGGAGAAGGAGAGTTATTGCTAATATGGATAGGATTTCATTCTGGAGTAATGAAATATTCTGCAATTAGATAATCGTGGTAGCTTTATAATGCTCTCAATAGGCACTTCAAGTGACAGAATTTTCATGACAAATGAACAAGTTTGGAAAGTAATAAGCGATTTTTCTGTGTATGTCATCAATTTAGTGCATTTTATTCTTTGTTTATTTCATACATGTATATAATGGTTATAAAATAAGTAAATTATATAGCAAGTTTTTAAAAGGGAAGGGAGAACTATTGCTTTCCTTTGATAACACCTTGCAGTTTACTATTTCACATACGTATCAACTCAATCTTTGCTCGCAGCACCCTCATGGTCTGCCTAGCAGCTGGAAAATTACTGTTAATATATGGCAGAGTGACTCATTTTGCTCCCACTTCAGATCATGCACTCCTTGACCAGGAATTTATTGAAAACAGTGTTTGTAAAAATCCCCAAACCCATAAGAAGGTGTTTAAGTTAGGGTTATTATTGCTGTGATGAAACATCACAACCAAAGAAACTTGAGGAGGAAGGGTTTGTTAGGCTTACACTTCACATCACTGTTCACCACTGAAGGAAGTCAGGACAGGAACTCAACCAAGGCAGAAATCTGGAGGCGAGAGCTGATGAATAGGCCACAAAAAGTGCTGCCTACTGTCTTGCTCACCGTGGCTTACTCAGCTTTTCTTTTTATATAGCCTAAGACTGCCAGCAAAGGGATGGTACCATCCACAACGGGATAGTTCCTCCTACTTCATTCACTGTTTAAGGATATACCTACAGCTGGATCTTATGGAGGCATTTTCTTACTTGAGATTCCTTCCTCTCAGGTGACTTTAGCTTCCATCAAACTGCCGTAAAACTAGCCAGCACAGAAGGGAAACATTACATAGAAGGCCACCTGTGTAAAACTGAGTCCTTGATATTTCTTGAGTCATGGTTTTAACATTCATTTTCTGTTGAGTATTAACAAATGTTCCCTGTATCCTAGAAAGACATACGCATCACCTAAATCCTAAGAAAAGAGTAGTTTCAGTCTATTGGCAGCACCGATTTCTTTAAAGCCTACAAATTGTGGGTAGGAAAGGTGAAGTGGACCAGGAGGAGTAAAGAAAATATAACCAAAATGTATATTGTACTAAAATATCAAAGAAATAAGAAAATGAGAAAAAAGAAAAGGGTACATTTAAGTTTATCTAATAGATTAAGAGCTAAACAATATTGCTCAAATTTCTTCTTTCTATAACTTTTTAGGTATACTCAATCTACTAATTAGTCAGAAAAGTATAGTAAAATGTTTCATTGTGACTATGAAATTTAAAATTCCTTATATTTAAGTGATTATTCCTTTTAAGAATGTTGAAGATACACAGTGAAATCTGTAGAATTGAGAATTATATTATTTTATTGACATTTTATATTAATGTTGTAATTCTCACTAAGTCACCAAAGAGTAACTTTTTTGAAATTCCATTTTGATTAGTGTTTATATATAGTCAAGTTTGGGTTAAATTTATCTCATATATTATATACATTGACTTAAATCAAATTGACATTCTCTGCCTTTGGGAAATTCAGTATTTTTTACATTTCATGTGATTTTGGTATATTCAGACTTATTCAAACAATCTTGTTATGTAATATAATTAGACTTATTAAAACTCTACATTTTAATTTTCTATGTATATTATTATCTTATTCTAAGTCATCTTGTACTGCTTTGGAAATATTGCCACTTTTTAGTATCTGTTATGTGTGTATTCAAGTAACAAAGTCTAAAGTTACTTGATATTCTTCTTTTTCAAAATTAGGATGTTTATTCATTAAGAAAATGTATTTAATCTTAGTTTTGAATAGTTATCTTGAAGATGTTTTCCAGGCTTTAGGGAAAGCCTTTTCTTAATAAGGCAATAATCAAAACTCCCCCCCCCCCCGGCAAGTTTCTACTGTCTTTCTGTTGATAGGTAAGTTTTTATTGGTTTCTCCATTTCATTGAGGTTCGTCTTCATAATGTAACAGGGCCCCAGACTGTGGCACAACTGACTCCATGATGGAAGTGCCATTCAGGCTGTGACACTCAGCACATAGACACTACCAGTTGCCAAAAATGAAAATAAAGACCCAATCTATCAAAATCCATAGTTCTGGGAAATTCTCTAAAAGTGTTAAACTTGCTTTTTGGCTTCTGTAGCTCTGTTTCTGGCTAATTGTTCTTGTTAACTGAAGTATGTCAACCCAAAACATGGATTTTATGCTTTAAAGCTTGCTCAGTCCGACACTGGGATCCCAAACACTCAGTGCGGTTGCCAGCCGGCTAATGAAGAATTTCTGTTGGCTTAAACCGATGTCCAAGCAGGCTTCTCTCGTGAATACACACAAAAATAACGTTATTGTTCCTACTTAGACATTAAGCCCAAGGTCATAGCTAAGTTATAAAAGAAGCCGTCACGCTAGATTCTTTGTGATTTTAGCTCCTTTTTCATTTCTGTCGTTTTTTTCTCATGACCACGCATAATTATTAAAATTATCATTTATTTTCAGAACACTTAGATATTTACAGTAAGTTATTTGTCCTGTTACCTTAGACTAAGTTTCTGGAAGCTGAGCTTTGAAGTAATTCCATAACTGGGTTCTTTGCTCTTATTCTTGCAGTTCTCAGATCTGTCTGTAAATTATAGCCAGAGACATTTTTGTAATGCAGATACGACTCTCCAACTTAAAAGTATGCTGTGGCCCTTAGGAAAATAGAAAACAGCTCCTTGCTGTGTGTGGTTGTTTGAATAAGAATGATCCGCTCCCCAAAGGCTCACATATAGTGAGTGCTTAGTCACCAGAAATGGAAATCTTTGATAGGATTACACTGATGAGAAAGTGTGTCGTTGTTGGTTAGCTTTATAGTTTCAAAAGCCCATGCCAGGATGCCAGGTTTAGTCTCTCTCTCTCTCTGTCTCTGTCTCTGTCTCTGTCTCTGTCTCTGTCTCTCTCTCTCTCTCTCTCTCTCTCTGTGTGTGTGTGTGTGTGTGTGTGTGTCTGTATGTGTTGGGGGGTGCCTATGCATCAGGGTGTAGAATTCCCAGCTACTGCTCCAGCACCACATCTACCTATGTACTTCCATGTTTCCCACCTTGATAATTCCAGAGTAAGTCTCTGAAACTATAAGGTGGTGTGGGAGAATTATCTGTATTCTGTCAATCATATATTTTAATAAAATGCTGATTGGCCAGGCAGGAAGTATAGGCGGAGCGATGAGAACAGGAGAAGGCTAGGAAGGAGGAAGCCCATTCCTCCATTCCTGCCCAGATCACTGAAGAAGCAACATGTGAGCTGACAGCTGAAAAAGGTACCAAGCCATATGGCTAACATAGATAAGAATAATGGGTTAAGATAAGTCATAAGAACTAATAAGTAGCCTGACCTAATGGGCCAATCTGTTTATAATCTTATGAAGTCCTGTATGTGATTTTCCTTGGGGCGGCTTTGGGGTACTGGGTGGGACAGAAACCCCAACAAGCCAGCCCTCATGTTACAATAAGGAAGTTCCCAATTAAATGCTTTGTTTTCATAGGAATTGCATGTATTTGAAGCTTCCCATAATCTGAATCATGTTCATCCCCAAAGCTTCAATTCTCATCACTATGGCTTCATTTTCTACAGATGGATATGAGAAACTATCTTCCTGAAAGTCAGTCATGGTTTCTTTTGCCTTCAAGCATTCTTTCCGTAGGACCCCTTTCCACCTTTACCAGTTTGAACTCTTAGTAAACTTTTCATATTGTGCTAAGATGCCATTTATTTTAGATGATCTTCACGAGCTGCTTAGTATCCCTTGGTGACACGTGTATATGATACTTTCTGGCATCCTGTTACTTGTAATTATTGTGCAGTCTATCTATTATACTGGTCATTGTCATTTAAAGCAAGACTTTATCTATCCTATTCACTAATTTGCCCTTACCAATTAGTCTAACCCTGGGCATACAGTAATGAGTTAGTAAATCGTTGTGAGCAAATAAATGAACAAATTAAGCCCACTATTTTTAATGGAGTTCACCGATCAAACCTTTATTTACTATCTTACTGCTCTCAGAAGGCTTAAGAATAGAACATCTTATTAAAAAAAATGATGTGCTAGAAGAATTTTGATCCTTGAGAAATAAAAGCAAAAGTGAATAGAAACACTTTTTCTTTCAATACAGCTATATGGAAAGGTTTTGAATCAAAGAAGACAGAAGTGAGAAAGACATGATTTGTTTCAAGGATATTAATGCAGACACAGTAGTGAGATTCAGTCAGTGAAACTGCTAGGGCAAGAAAAACAGAAGTCTAAAGGTGGCCAAGATGAGTTTTTTAGTTCTCATGGATTAATGACTGCAACAAGAATATAGAGGAGGTTTAGGGCACATTTTACAGCATTATCAAAGATATGATCGTCTCATCAAGCACAGAGTAATAATTGAATTCCAAAACTATGAGTCAATAATACCATTTAGACTGTATAATGACTGAACTGTTTGAAGATATTCCTCACATTGGTATCCTCCAAACTTTTTATTTTAAGAATTGGTATTCACTGACCAGAAGACTAAAACTTGTAATTCTGTATAGTACTTTTTATGGGAGCGTTGAAGGTAATACAATTTTCTTTTAACTGTGTTAACCTTTTGCTGCATTTGTAGATGATATGACTTCAGACTAATATTCACATTGACTGTAGGATGCAGAAGAAAGCCTTTTTTCTATGTCAAGATCAGAGTTGATAATCACTTCCAGTCATGTAGCTTCTGCCTTTGTTTATTTTCTCCCCACCTGTTTATCTTGTGGTGGAGTCAGAAAGAGTCAGAACACCGAGAAGGATTATTTACTTTTAGGGGTGTATTAGATATTCTTCCCCATCAAACCCACCAGAAAGATAAAAATAAAAGCCTCAAGGATTTATTGCAAAAGGTGATCATAAACAAAACATAGATATTTCAAATGTGACCATTTTCATCTTCTTAAAGAAACTCATATATTCTAGCCTGTAACATAAAAAATTGGCCCATTTCAAAAGCTCTGGAGATTAAGTTACTACTGCATGGGAAGTAGAGAGTTTTTAGTGAATAGCAATTCTCAAGACAAGGGTGACTCCAGTCTCCCTTCATTGCAACTTACTTCCAAAGAGATTCATTTTGCTGCTTTGTTAATAACCCTTGCTTAAAATGATGAAGATTCATTGTTATCAAAAATTATGGTTTGAAATTATAATTCTTTGGAAGGATTGGTAGTCATTGTCATGAAAGCATTAGTTAGTTCCAACTACTTTCATATTATTTCATCTTTATAACGTGTTTTGGAACTTCAATGAGGAAGATATGGAAGATTTGAGACAGCACCAAGATACAAATTGTAAAAGTGGAACAAAACAGACAAAATCAACTCCCCAAACAGAAATATTAAAGGAAAAGACATTGTGTTCTTCTTAATGGCATACAGAGATGTAGCATTTACATTAAAGATTGATTAAATTGTGATTTATACAGTCTTCTAGAATAACCTATATGACTTGGCTGCCATTTAAACAGATTGTACCGGTAAGGTATTCTGAGACTCCAATCTTGAAATAAAACTAGACCTTTACCATTATGGGATCTGGATCTGGATAATCTACTACACACATTGCCTTAGCTCATTTTGGAATATAAAATTTGAGGTTGTGAATAGTAAGATACCAAGAGATTGAAAGAAATATTGTTTATTTTCATTTATTTTTAAAAGTTTCAATTTATCCACTCCTTGGATGTGGAGAAAAGAAAAAAACCTCTTAGGTTCTTTCTACCCCAGTGTTTCCTTTTGGAGAGGAAGCTATTGATCAACCATCATTTTGCAGAAAGAAGTTCTCATTTGGAAGTGGGTTCTCAAGTTGTTGTCTATCAGAAATATAGCCCAAAACAAGAAATACATTATTAAACACCACTTAGGTTACCAAAATATCCATATTTCTTCTTTTACTATAAGAAAGCTTAATCAGATTCACCTCAGAACTTACTCATTCCTATATTGCAGGCATTTCTGATACCTGTGCTATCTGACTTTCAAGTTCAAAACAGCCTGAAGGCAGTGGATGGGTGGTCTGGGAAGAGATTCTTATGTAAGAAAGCTCATGAAACATTATAAGTGACATATTGCTTCCAAACAAATGTGAACTCTAACACTGCATCATATTTGAATGTGTTTTGTGGGTCTTTCAGCATAAATTAAAAGAAACAATTAATTTTTCCAATATTGTCAGCTCATTTGGGGCATCGTAATGACTGCAAGCATAGTAAATAGATAATGATATTTAACTTCTTTCAATAAAAGGAAAGATAAAAACAACATATTTGTATTTCTTTATAATAAAATAATCTCATAATCCTCTAATTCTGAAAAAAATAGAATAAAGGGAGACAGTGTTTGCAAAGTACTTGTTCAGCTCCAGGCTCTATGCTCAGCCGACTCATCCCTAATCCCTAATGCTTATGACAATCCGACAAGATGAATAATATGATCTTCATTTTATAGCTAAATAGAAATGGATGTTTTCCCATATCTCTGAAATATTTGTGTTTTTTTCCTTATGCTGTAAGTGTATACTACTTTTTTGTTTAACATTTTTACCCCAATAAAGAGGGATAAGGAAAGAGAAAGATCCAAACACAATGTAAGTGGCTTAAAAGTCATCACTACTCTTGTTTATGACCATAATATGTATACAGCATACTTTAAATCATATTTATGATGAATGGATACAACTTTACCTGTCCATTAAAAATAATGAAAATTATTTTCTAAATTGAGAGATGGTTTATACTCACCCAGTTTCCTATTTTTAAGTTGCATTGAGCCCATTCATCCTATTTTTAAGATGGCATATAATAGTTATGCATAGTAATGGGATAGACTGTGATAAGACAATACATATGCATGACATGCAATCATCAAGATACTTAACATTTCAATTTCTTATATCTAAATCCATAAACTTCCTTTCTTTTACCTCTTCATGATACAACACTAATTGTGAACGGTGGTCACCATATTATAATACAGAGTGCTGATCTTATTCATATAATTAGACTACACTTTCCTCATGCCCTTCTCATACTCTTCCTGGCCTTGTGTACTCACTGATTTATGCTCTTCTTTGAGATCATAATTTTACATTTCCTTATGTGAGTGAGAACATACGACATTTACCTTTCTGAATATCACTTATTTCATTGAATGAAAATTTCTCCAATTATACTCACTTTACTAAAAATGCATGTAACTTTTAAAGGAAATTAACATTACTTTCTTTTTTGAAATTTAACGTTTTAAACTGTGTGTGTATATGTATACAAGCTCATGACAGAACAATTTATATCTAATTATTATGTCTCATTAAGCAGTGAGTTAGGAATTAACCCTTTACATTCTCACTCATTTTTTTTCCCTCAAACCTTCACACTCATAGAACTAAGTGGTTAGTTAGAAATATTGTAGTTATTGAATCCATATAATAGTTTGTATAGTATTTAAATGATAAAGCAAGGGCACACATAATATCCATACTATCACTCTCAGAAAATATTCTGTGGCTATTGCTAAGAATACATAACCTACCCTCCCACCCCCCCATGCACCCGAGGTTACCTGGGACTCTTGTCTATTTCCTACCTCCTGGCGGGTAGCTATATAATCTTCATCAGGTTCATCTTCTCATTTAGCTTCTCTAGGATCACGAATAATAGGCTCAAAGACCTTTAATTATGGTTAGAATCCACTTATGAGTGAATACATACCGTGTTCCTCTTTTTGGGTCTGGCTTACCTCACTCAGTAAAGCGTTTTCTATTTCTATCCATTTGCATGCAAAATTCAAGATGTCATTGTTTTTTACCGCTGAGTAAAACTCTAATGTGTATATGTTCCACACCTTTTTTAACCATTCTTCTATTGAGGGGCACCTAGGCTGTTTCCAGGTTCTGACCCATGCCTCATTTTTGTTAATACATGGTATGTACGAGGTAGCTAAAGTTGGCATCAAATTATCTATGTAGTTTAGGATGAATTTGATCTCCTGATCCTCCTGTATCCACCTCCCAGGTGCTTAGAAGTAGGTGAGCATTCTAGCTTTTATCATTTCTTAAACAAAACAAAGACATGAGATTTTTGATGCTTTGTATTTGAAGTGTAACGTGATTCATTTACCTGCCCAAGATCATGGAGAGATAAATCAAAGGATAGACTGACCACAACACCTTAGCTCTTAATAACTAGTAACATACATGTTACTCATGACTCTGTTTTTCCAGTGTAGAAGACATTTCTTTGATGGAAGGGGGAGAGGGTTAGAGAGAAGGGAGTAGGGGAGGAACGGGGAAAGCTTGGTGGCCTGGGATGGGGGGGGCGGGAGGGAGGAAGGATGAATATGGGATCAGGGAAGAATATATTTCAACTAAGGGAGTCATTTTAGGGTTTACAGGAGACTTGATTATATATGGGATCCCAGGTCCAAGGAGAGATCCCCCAGATTGTTCTCTGGACAGAGGAGAGGGTGCCTGAATCGGCCGTGGCCCATAACCATACTGATGTATATTTTGCTTATCACCATAGATCCTTCATCTGGCGAAGGACGGCGATACAGTCGGAGACCCACATTGGAGCATCGGACTGAGCCCCCCGAGGTCCAAATGAGGAGCAAAAGGAGGAAGAACATGAAAAACGAAATCAGAACTGCGAGGGATGCTATCACCCACTGATACAAGGGAACGGATCTAATGAGAGTTTACCAAGGCCAGTTGGACTGGGACTGAACGAGGAGGTGATCTAACCAGATTCTCGGAATTTGGCCGGATTCTCTGACTGTGGCTGGCCCGAAGTCTTTCTGAAAAGCCATTGACTATGATACTGGGACCTGTTTCCTCTGCATATACTGGATTTTGGGGATCCAGTCTGTTTGGACACTCACCTTCCTGGACCTGGAGGGAGGGGGAGGGAACTGGAACTTCCCACAGGGCAGGAAACCCTGACTACCCTAAGGGACGAAGAGGGAGGAGGAGAGGGAGTGGGGGGAGTGGGAGGGTGTTGGGAAGAGGGGCGGAAATGGAAACTTTTATAATTTAATAAAATTTACTAAAAAAAAAAGAATACATAACCTAATAAGTTTCCTATCATCATATAAATTAGTGAATAAAGAGAATTCCAGAGAAAAAAAAGTAGGATATGTACATGCGCAATTCTCAGAACAGGAAATATTTATGCTACTTGCAAAGTTGTCTCAAATGTACTGGTAATGAAGTAAATTCAAATCAAAACCCACTCATGTTACATATGATAAGCATAAGTATAATGTTATAGAAAAAAATTAGAGATCAGTCTTGCAGTACATATTAATATATTGCCTCTACTAGTACCTAAAAATTTTACTCATATGTATGTGTGTGTGTTTGTGTATGTGCATATGTTTAAATCAAAGGTAAACTTTAGACTAAGTTGTTTTCCTTAATCACTTCCTCATCTTTTTTAAAAATTATATTCTTTTACTTAGTTTTAGTTTTAGAGTCAGACTTTCACTATGTAGCATTTGTTGATGTGGAACTAGATATATAGACCAAATTGCCCTTAAACTCATAGAAATCTGCCTGCCTCTCCCCCTGTGTGCTGGGATTAAAGGCATTTGCCACTGTGCTAGGCTATTTACTTAATTATTTTTGTGTGTATTTGCAAGCTAAAGTACTGTGGTCTGTATAGAGGTCAGAGGACACTTCTAAGAGTCTTTTATTCTTCTACCATGTGGATTCCAGGATTGAACTCAGAATGTCAGGCTGAGATTTGTTTGATGAGGTTGTCCTTTTAAACTGAAAAAACCTCTCAGCTGTCAAACTGCATCAGAGATCTATGAGAAGGATAAAATTTTACTTGAGTTATGGGTTAAAAAGCAACAGAGGAGTTTGCTTCGGGCCGTGGCAGGGTCCAGGTGAGGAGGAGCTTGGGCGTTCCCTGACCCCATAGACGCCCAGGTCGCCCTGCAGTGCTGGCTACCCCCTCCCGCCTGCCATCCCAGCTCCCATCCAGATCCTTCATCTGGCGAAGGACGGCGATACAGACGGAGACCCACATTGGAGCACCGGACTGAGCCCCCCAAGGTCCAAATGAGGAGCAGAAGGAGGAAGAACATGAAAAAGGAAATCAGAACTGCGAGGGATGCTATCACCCACTGATACAAGGGAACGGATCTAATGAGAGTTTACCAAGGCCAGTTGGACTGGGACTGAACGAGGACATGATCTAACCAGATTCTCGGAATTTGGCCGGATTCACTGAATGTGGCTGGCCCGAAGTCTTTCTGAAAAGCCATTGACTATGACACTGGGACTTGTTTCCTCTGCATATACTGGATTTTGGAGATCCAGTCTGTTTGGATACTCACCTTCCTGGACCTGGAGGGATGTGGGAGGAACTTGAACTTCCCACAGGGCAGGAAACCCTGACTGCCCTAAGGGACGAAGAGGGAGGAGGAGAGGGAGTGGGGGGAGTGGGAGGGTGTTGGGAAGAGGGGCGGAAATGGAAACTTTCATAATTTAATAAAATTACTTTAAAAAAAATACAGTGACCATAACGGTACAATAAAAAAAAAAAGCAACAGAAAACTTGGTTGGCCCCTAGAGCTATTTCTCAGGAGTAACCTCCATGGTTACTGAAGGTTGTATTTGCCTATTGCTGTTTAGTTCAGGGCCTTCCAGGCTTCAGAAGATCCTGTAGGCTGAGAAATCTATAGGAAGACAGGCCTGCCTTGACCTGAGCAGCTAGACTGTTGATTCTAGCAATTCTGTCCTGGTCTGGAAATCTTCAGTTTAGATGAAAGGCAGTTTTGCCCAGTGGTCAGCACTTGGCAGTTGTAGCAAATTGTGGATGGATGTTGTTGTGTGCCCATTTGTCTTCTGTCTTCTTTGGAGGAAATAAAGTGCTGTTGCTAGGAGCCAAACTGTCTATTTTTGTTATGACAAGTTTTTTTAATAATTAAATATTTAAATGCCATATTCCCCAGATCTCTGAGCAGTTGGGGGCTGTTTATCAGGTATAACTACAGTATAGACTCTGCCTGGAGGGCTGGGTCTGAGTTTGACTGTACTGGCACTTAACAGGTAAGATTTACACACGTAAAAAGACAGAAAGAAGAAAAAACTGCTTGTAATAGAAGGTTAACAGCAGAACTGACAATAGTAGAAAACAGCTTAATATATTTTAAATGAGGGTTGGATTATATATAAAGTATTTTTGTAAGAGACTTAAAATACATACTAGTTTAAAACATGAGACTTATTGTTTTGTAGTCTGAAATGAGATGCAATGAACAATTATAATATTAAGCATAGGTGCATTTACGTTACATGTATGAACACACACAGAGGAAGTGAACAGGAATTGGGCAAAGTGGATGCTCTTGGTGGGCCCTACCAAAGGCATGTCCCTGTGTAAAATACATGCAACAGAGTCAACAAGAGGAATTTAGTGAAAAAGAAACCATAAACAAACCTGGGGACAAGACAGGGTTGCAGGAGGATTGCCTCAGGCCATTCTAAACACAGTTTCAGCTAAGGGAGGCAATCCAGAGATGCATGTCAGCAAGGGGCACAACTGTAGCCTTGAAGACAGTGGTTGGAGGCAGTCCCCACATTTCTAAGAACACCAGAGTATTGCCAGAGCTCAATGGTTAATTCCTCGGGTTTGGAGAAATGGCTTAGCTGACCAGAGTGGAGGAAATTCACCAATTGAAGCCACTGGTGTGAGTAGAAATCACGCTGTAGAAATCATGCTCAGTCGTATGGAACACGTGGTTGTTGTGGAAAAAAATACCTGTTTCAGGATCCCGATCCTGGGAGAGGAGCTCGGGGTGGGAGAGCCTACCAGAGTCAAGGCACCAAATGTAATGGATTATTAAAATTGCTGCAGGATCCCCAGCAGCGGCAGCAGGCCATGTGGCAGCAGGCAGCAGGGCCTTAGAGCCGCCAGTCCCAAGCAGGGATGGTGTAGTTCCCCAAGTGGCTGCAGCAGGCCACAAGGAGAGACAGACAGATGTGAATGCTATGAGACCATGCCACAGATCTCTGAAGGTGGCTAGTCTCGGGCAGGGAACCACATGGTGGAGGGGTGAGAGACAGATGGATAGGCACACCATGCAGAGTAAGGTTGGATATTTATTAAGTAGGTTATGGAAGAGAAGGTGGAGAAGGAGAAGAGCAGAGAGAGAGAGAGAGAAGAAAGAGGAGAGAGAGAGAGAGAGAGAGGAGAGAGAGAGAGAGAGAGAGAGAGAGAGAGAGAGAGAGAGAGAGAAAGGAGAGACAGAAGGGGGAAGGGGAGAAGTAGGGAGAGGCAGAAGTTGCCTCTCTGAGAGGGAAACAGAAAAAAGAGAGAGTCAGGCTGCAAGCTAAAGATCAGCCTGTCTCAGCAGATGGGGGGGGGGTCGGGTGGCTTGTCTCTTAAAGAGACAGAACAGATCATTCGATCATTATAATCACCATGCCCAGATTTTATATGGTTGTTGGGTATCTAAATTCAGGTACTCAGTGATTGTGAAATAAGCAATTAACTGTATTCATAAGTGAATTAATTCTCATATCACACATAGATATCAAATACAGCACTATTATTGGAAATAATTTTATGATAGCTAAACTTAGAGAAGACTCAAATATCAATCAAGTGTACATTTCAGTTATTTCTTAGTCATATGATAGAATAATATATAAAAGTAAAGTACACTGGCCCAGAAATATGTAAATGCATATGGATGAAATTTCAAATTTAATAATGAATGAGGAAAGTAATTTTCAGAAATACATAAGGTGTATATCATTTATATAAAATTTAAAACATCAGGACATCAAAATAAACAAACTAGAAAACCCACAATATATTATATGACAAAAAATTGAGGTAATTTTTAAAGTCAGGGAATATTCAAAGAGACATATATAAACCATAAATGAAAGAAATCTACTAAATCCTAGGCTGTGCTAACCCCCGGAAAGTTGTGACGTTTGATCAGGTGATATCAGTAGAGAATATCAATTATTTGCTATATGTAACTCCTCGAAATGGGTGAGAGATATGTATGTGTATATTATATAATTTCAATGCCTTATAATACTACTCAATATTTCAAAATAAGATTTGAAATTACAAGACATCCATTATTACTAAGTCACAAAAATCATACCCAGACAAAATAATCTCAAAGAAATGACAATACTGAGGTTGGAGAAATGTCTTATAGGATAAAATGCTTGTCTCACGAACATGAGTACCTGAATTTAGATACCCAGCACCCATGGAAAAGCTGGGTGCATTTGTGTTTGCCATGCCTGTAAGCGCAGCACTTGAGGGTGAAGACAGGATGATTCTGGGGGCATAGGGTCTGATTAGTTTAGCAAAATTGTTGACATGTAAATTCAAGGAGAGTGCCAATCTCAAAAATAGTGGAGAATAATCAAGGTAGATGACAGTCATCAATCTCTGGCCTTTATACTGGCAGGAGTCCATGAACACATACATTCACATATTCTATACAGTCTAGCACAAACAACACACACACACACACACACACACACAAACATACATAAACCCATAAGCATATAGTCATGTAATGTAAAAACAAATGTTCATGATACCATATTAGTTACTAAACCCATTAATTTTTTTTATTTTCTATTCTCCTAATGATATATTTCATGCAACTGAATAATTTTATAATACTGTCCTTATATTCAGAAGCAAATCAATCGCTTGAATGCCCTTTCTATTCAAACATATGCATTCATTATTTTAAGTGGGCCAAAGTGGGGGGGGGATAAAGAGATTTCTATGTCATGAATAGTATCTTTTCATCTGACATTCCTTCTGACTATGTGAATGAGAAGAAACAGTTAAAAAGACAAAGCCCAAAGGCTCTTTACTGATCTTACCATATGAGAAATCTATAGATTTATTAAATAGGAGTCACTCCTGGAGGGAACTTAAATAATTCATTCATTTTGTTCAGTATCAAGATTCAATATTTTGAAGAATTTCGTTAACTTTTCGGAATATCTGATGTGGCATACATAAAGTTTTAGGTTCAACCAATCAAGCTTATTTAATGAGTTAGATTCGATTTGTTCAGAATCAAATTTCAGTTTCTTTTGATGCTGAGAGGCAATGGTTTTAAGTTCCAATGGCAGTGTACTTAAACTATCTGGCTTGGTAATAGAATTGTCTCTTGTACATTGTCAATACTTGCCCTTTAGGTATATATAATGAAGAGGGCTAAAGGTTGAACCCATCTGAAGAGAAGTTTTTCTTTTTAGAAAATATTTGTAAATTGACATACAAAGTAATGAGTTGCATTTCATACTGTTCTGACTAGTTTTATGTCAACTTGACACAAGCAACAGTCACTGGAGTGGCAGGCAAGCCTGTAGGTAATTTTCTTTTTTAAGTTTTATTCATTTAAAGTTTTATTCATTTATTTTTTAATTTCATGTTTACATTCCAACCACAGTTTTCCTTTCTTCTTCCTCCAAATATCTTACTAACTAGCCACTTGAAAAGATGTAACCTATCCTATGCTTATTTATTTGATAATCTATGGTGTCTACGAAAGGTATTGTCCTCCTGTTGTAGAATAATTAAATTTAAATGTGTTTATATGTATAAAAAATAATTTTTCTTTAGTAGTAGGCTTTCATATAGCTTTTTTTCAAATGACTTTAGTGTTAATTTTCCCTCCCCATACTCCCACATCTACATACCATTCTATTTCTCATCTCATTTAACCTTTCTTCATCCATTATTTCCCACTCATCCTTCATGCTGTCTGTAGTCGAGCTATCATTCCTTGAAAGGCCCTGCATGGTCTCTAACAATTTTTCTTACTTCTGTAGTTACTCCAGTTTAACTGTAGCCAGCTAAAGATTCAAAGCTAGCATCTTCAAATGAGAGAGAATATGTTTTATTTGTCTTTCTGCATCTGGGTTACTTCACTTGGAATAATTATTTCCAGTTTTATAGACAGTACCTTTTTAAAGGAATATGTGTTCTATGAATCTCTACTATCAAACAGAGGAGCAACTGGTTAGGGCACCAGCTGAATCTTTCAGCTAATTATGTCTCTACATTGTAACATATCATTTACAAACGTTGTGGTTAGGTTTTCATTTGTATGAATGATATTTACAAATAGCCTTTTAAAATATCTTACGGGCTAATGCATTTTATTAACAAAAAGCTAGGAGAATCTCTGAGGAGAGGTGAAAGTGCATTAGAAGATAATGCTGCTTGAATTTTTAATTAAAATGACAAATAGAATAGAAGTTAGTTTTATCACTTCTTACTAAAAACAAATCTCAAAGGCATCTCAGTAAATTTTAATGTATATTTACAGTAAATCCAACAAAACTTTGGTTATTGAATATTATTTTTAAAAAGTAACAGTTTTTGTAGAAAACCACAGATTCAGAGGAACAGAGGATTCCCTTGTCTAACAGGATTATTGAAATCCTATTGTCATCATTACATTTCTATTGCTGTGAAGAGACACATTGATCAATGTAACTTACAGAAGAAAGAGTTTAGAGGGGGATCACAGTTTCAGAGAATAAGTTACTTCAAAAAGTACATGTTTTTTCGTTTCTTACTAAACTTCATTTGCTTTATATTTGCCCTTAGTATTTTTAAGATTTATTTTTATTTACATATTTGTGTGACTATCTGCCATATATTACCATCATAGAAGGGAACATGACTGCCAGCAGGCAGGCATGGCAGGCGTGATGTTGGGGCAGTAGCTGAATGTTTATATCATTATCCACAAGCATAATGCAGAGAGAAAGAGGAAAAGGGAGAAAGAGAGACAGACAGACAGAGAGGGGGAGAGGGGGAAGTGGGAGAGGAATAGGAGGGACATGGAGAGGGAGAGAGGGAAGGAGGGAGAGAGAGAGAGAGAGAGAGAACATACCTCTTCCCACAAGACCACACTTCCTAATCCTTCCCATATAGTTCCAATGACTGGGGACCAATTATTCAATCATATATGAGTCTACAGAGTCATTCATTTTCAAATCACTATACCTATGTTTATCTTTATGCCCATGATGACCATATTCACCAGACAGTGTTCATTTTAAACACTTTTAGATTGGGTTCCTATATCAAATGATTCTGATGTCTGTGTCTGATCTTTTCAAGTTCCATTTGACTTAAGTTCCACCCAAAGCAGGTGAACACATTTACAAGCTCTGTTATGACTGTGTTAATAATGCTCCACCAAACTGCACATTAAAGGTGAGGTTAAGTTCAATATTAGGAATACAGAATTCGCTCCTTTTGCAAATACAGCATTCAAGCTCCAAAGTTACACAGCTCATGGTCATCAGGGTTTTGTTCTGGAGATGGAAAGGGTAAAGAGTCAAGCCATCTTTGCTGAAGATTTGTCACTTACATCAGACTTTCACCTGATGAGACTTTCCCAGCTCTCTTTTCAGAAAACATTTCCCCACTCCTGCTGTTTTTACTTCTACAGTAAAAAGTGGTCTAGCAAAATAACTAAAAACAACTCTTTTTTTTAATTTTACCTTGGCTTTTAGTTTTAATAAATATTTAGGTTCTCTGGCTTACAATTTTTAAGTTACATCTCATCATCCAAGGGAAGAAACATATTTGTTTAATTGATTCAAAAGTGGTATTGTCCTGTAGGTGGTAAACTGTTAATCTACAGCTTATACTCTACAAGGATATAGTCAAAGAGATTTTTGCCTTTTAAAAAAACCTATAAATCTCTGTTGAATACCTGAAGAGGTAAGTTAAAATCATTAACCAAATGATGAATTTACAAAACTCAATATCAACAGTGTTTACTTCAAAAAGTACATGCTTGTATTTTCTTCCTAAACTTCATTATATATTTGTCCTGAATATTTTTTAAGATTTAATTTTTATGTACATTTTTGTTTGAGCATCTGCAATGTATGTTTGGGTGGCCCTGGAAGTCAGAAGATGGTGTTTGATCCTCTGGAGTTGGAGTTACAAGAGGTTGTGAACAACCTGATGTGGGTGCTGGGATTTGAACTTGCGTCCTCTGGAAAAGCATAAGTATTCTTAACGACTGAGCAATCTTTCCAGCCCCATTTGCTCTTGATCTTACTGTTCTTTACTTCTGTTTTTAGTTCATAGCCAATCCATGTAAAGATGTAGGCAGAAACTTTCTCTCATGCTCATCCATTCTGTTAGCAAAAAGGGAACACTCTGTTGTCTTCAGAACTGTTGTATGTCTAAACTCACCCTAGTTCCTTTAATAGTATGCCAAGCAATAGCACATTCTCCCATTATTTTTTGAAGATAAATGGTTAATAACCTGCCTTTCTTCATGCAGTACACACACTGTTGCTCATTGCTACTGTTATTTTTATACATCCCTAGGTAAATTTTATTAGTATCTTGACTTTGAGATGAATTTCTGTCTTACTCTTTTCTGTTTTCTCTCATCCTTTACAAGACAAAATGCCAGAGACAAAGATTATAGTTAAAATATGGTATGGGAAGTTCTTCTATCTATGTGTTGCTTTTCTTGGTTAATGAATAAAGAAACTGCCTTGGCCTTTTGATAGGGCAGAACAAAGGTAGGTGGTGAAAACTGAACTGAATGCTGATAAGCAGAAAGCAGAGTCAGAGAGAGATATCATGGATCCTCCTCTTGAGATAGATGTGTTAAAACTTTGCTGGTAGGCCACAACCTTGTGGTGATGCACAGATTAATGGAGATGGGTTAAATTAAGATGTAAGAGTAAGCCAATAAGAAGCTAGAGCTAATTAGCCAAGCAGTGATTTAATTAATACAGTTTCTGTGTGGTTATTTTGAGGCTAAGCGTCAGGGAACAAACAAGCGGCCCCCTGTAACAAAAATGAATGTGCTTTTAGGTAAAAAAAAAAATCTATACTTCTAAAAAGTTCTTTTATTCCATTAAGAAACAAGTGAGCTTACAATGGTTTGTAAATTCTAGCAAGAATACAGCTATTGCTTAAGATAGATATACACTGTTGCTTATAATCTCCTCATATTGAGTGGCATTTTTAATATGAAATTATGTCATTATAAACAAATTGTTTTATTTATAATAATTAATATTTATTACAAATATTTATCATTCTATAGAACATATTTCTTTAAATCTTTTTATTTTCAGAAAATTTAAAGCAAGAAACATTGTGAAATAATTTTGACAAAAGTACTAACTAATTCCAGAGTATACTTTCCCAATCAAATTTCCATTTTGGAAATATAATACCAGAGAATAAAATATGACATCAAAACATGAATTTCAGACCTCATTTGGGATGATATTTTATTGGAGGAAATAATTTACAAATCCTTTATATACACAAGAGCAACTATTGTTTGTGTCAAAACAGATCTGAACTTGATCGACTTCCTTTTTTTCTTCCTTTCTTTTTTTTCCCCATCTAGTATAGTTTTCTTGTTAATCATATACATCATTCATTGAGAAGAAAGCTCATTTTAAAATACCTTATGAGTCTTATACAATGTGCTTCTATTAAATATATACACATATGACCTCTTTTTGTAAGTTTACAGTTTTCACTGAGAATTTGGAGGCAGTTTATTATTGGAGACTTTTTCTCTTTTGACGAAAGGCTCAACCAGTCCTTCTTGCTACACTTTCCTTGGATACACTTCCCATGGGTATCTCAACAGGAAGACAGACTATTCCTCATCACCTTCTGGATAAAATATGAGTCATATTTTTTGGCGGACTGAAGGTGTTTTTGTTAGACTTCTCTTCAGCAATCTCTCTGTTCTAGGTACTTACTTTATAGCTTCTCAATTTTGGCTTCCCTTAAGGTTTTCTCTTCAATTTGAACTGTGGCCAGATTCTAGGTTTATACTTTTTCTATCCTCCCACTTTCTGGAACCTAACTAGCATGCTTCAAATCTGCACAAAGAGTAACACGTGACTTCTCTGAGAACTCTCATATCTTCTCCTTTTAAGAAATACTATTTTTCAATGGCAGTAAAATCATATGCATTTGCTGGATGCAAAATATTACATTGTAAAAATCATGGCTGTGTGAAGTAATGGAAATGTTAGCTAGAAAGCTATTCTACAGTGTATCTATTCTTTCCTTTCTTGTAGACCAAATTTATTAGTTGCTGAAGAGTGGTTGTGTTGTTGAACTTTAAATCTGTCAATGTACCAAGCATCTAATTTAGCTTCTGTCGTACATAAAAGAATAAAACTATAATTCTTATTCTCAGCGATTTTCACGAGATTAGCATAATTATGTACACACATCCTCAAAGAAACCCTTATATTTCACATGACCGATTCTCTGCAGTGTTGAGTTTTCTTACTCTTCTGAAAAGGTCAAAGATTTAGAAGCTACTTTTAGAACCTGTGATAGTGGTGGCTTCTCCTGCTCCCCTTAGTGGGTAGCCCCTGGCAGTGTCCCACCAGCATCATCCAGCTCTACTCACTATGCAGAATATTTTGATTTCAATTTGAAGCAGTAGCCGAAAATTACTCCAGAGACCTATCTGAATAAGATTGGGCTATGCCACGTACTGTTTCTACAAAGCTGACACCTCATCAAATGTACACCAAAACCTTATATTATGATGTCCAAAGAAAGTCCACTGATCACCAGTTGATAACTCATCACTATTTCTCCTCTCTTAGCACTCTTCAGTTAACTGAAGTTCGTTGTGTAGGGTTGAGGCCTTGCAGCTTTCCTCTTTCAATTTCGGCATGTCTATTGTTGTCTTTTTAACAAATGGTCATCCTTGAAAACATACATATGAATAACATAATATAGATTGAGCAGCTTATATTTAGAGATGCGTATGTGTACACACATATGTATTATAAATATAGCAACAATTAATGAAATAAGAGGACATGAATTTGGGAAAGCAAGGAAGGCTATCTAGGAGGGCTTGGAAGGAGGAAGGGTAAGGGAGAAATTATGTGATTACATTATAATTATTAAAAAGTACACGGAATATTAATAGTTATCATTTCAACTTCAGTGTGAACTTCATAGCCATAAGAATATAGGGGACATATTAATTCCATGTTCTAATGTTTCCCCTTACATCACAAATTTCAAACTACGTTACAGTATATTTACTCAACACTGAGTCCAAAACCAAGCGAAATGGAAATATTTGCTAAAGTACATCCTTTAGTTGACCATGGTATTTTAATCAACCCTATATTTACTTCCTTACTTAATTCTATTGGCTTTTCCTACTGTAGATTTAAATCCATCTTTCCTCCATGAGCTCTCTAGATCATTTACCCGGGTATTATTTGCCCCCTCTCTGAATTGCTGCGCTACAATCATGCATTAACTTGTTATTGTCATCATATTCTCAAAGATCCATTTAAAATTGTCATTGCTATTAAATGTATTTAGTTTATCTCCACCCCCTCCCAAAGTTAGTGAACCCTTTGAGAGGATGCATTATGCTATTTTTGTATCCGTCATAATGTCTACAACAAATATCTGAGCAGACATGATATTTCCATTTGCATAATGGATTCTTCAAGTGCCTGTAACATGTCAACTCTCAGAGAGTTCTGCTACTGGAGAAGGTCAAGTAGTTATAAATAATCTAACATTTGAAATATTTAAAAATCTTTTATATTGTGTTTTGAAGATACTAGTGGCACTGGCAGTCTTTCTCTAATGAATGATTTATAAAAATAATACTGATGCCAACACTCACTAAGATATTGTAATTTTCATAGCTTAGCCGAGCTAATAAGGACTCTTCTGTATTTGCTGAGTACCTGTTACAGAAGGTAGAAAAGGTGGGCACTGTGAGAAAAGTCTAGAGGGTCCAGGACTAATTGAGAGAGGACCTCCCAGTTCCCCATGTAGGCAGCACCTTCGGGTAGGTACCCGAAGAAAATATATATATATATATATATATATATATATATATATATATATATATATATATATATATATATAAAGAAAAAATATATATAAAGAAAATCAGTGCTATGGAAAAATCAATGCTGCTTGCCCATGTGACCTCACGTCTTGCTGATGAGTGGGTCTGTGTCTGTTGCTGCTGCCACCATCCTTCATTGCCATCCCCCCCCCCAGTTCTTTTAGCCTTCCAACCTGGATTGAAGAACAGAAACTCTCCAGGAATTCTCTCGTCTTTAAGCACTGTTGAGGCATTCAGCCTCCTGGTCTATGCAGTTACCTGGTTCTCAGACTCTCCAGCATCCAGACAGCTATTATTGGAGTATTCAGTTCCTACTGTGTAAGCTAATATCATAAGTTCATGTTATAATATATATTCATTCTGTTGTTAGTGTTCCTCCAGAGAACCCTGACCAATACAGGTGTTCACGAATAAGACAATGCCGACATTGTTAGTAATCATGAACAATCTACTTTATATTTTCAGCATCTTCCTGTGCAAAATAGGGTTACCAATAGCATATATATCATTAGATTATTTCTGTGAAGGTTGAATTATATGTGTGATGCTTATCACAACATTTAACATACAATAAATTCTTAAATGTTAGAGAATAAGCGTGTATAATTATATAAAACATAAAACGTTACCAGAAATTTTAGTATCTTTATTTCCCTAGAATCCAAATTAACCAGAATCAGGATGGCCAAATACGAAGGAAATACAAATTATGTTCATATTTTGGAAAAGAATGATGTAAAATTAAATTAAAACAAACGCAAACACAACTCAAGAATTAACCAAAGAATCTTGAGGTCAATGGCTACAAGAAAGGGGATGTCAGCCATTGCAAGTTACATATAAACAAGTAGAATTGCCCAACAAACAGAAGGTGAATAGTTCACCTTCAAAGACTGCTATTAAGTGAGCTTTGAGTCACATCCAATTTATAGAGCAATTAGCGATACTACTGAACTCCTGCTAGGATGCTCTCTCTAATCTGTGGCCCAAAGGGTGTTGAAGGGTTCAAGTGTTTGAATGGGGAGGTAGAATATGGGCATAAACAAATTTAGGTTCATGTCAGATGATAAAGAATGTGAATAAAAAAGGAAACAAGAGTAAACTATGATTTGAAAAGTACAAAGCTAGGCCTTCAGAGACAAGATTTCACCAATGTCAAGGAATAAACTGTTTGATACAGGGGTAATTAGAACTGAGCATGGATGGTAGAACAGGAAGTTAATGTAAGCATGTCCTAGTAATGCATTAGCGTAGGAAGGGAGTTGATTTTGTCTCCTACAGGATTGATAGAAAAGCCAGATTTGAAATTATGGTATGTAGAGATAAATGAATAGAATTGCACATCATCATATGAAGTGAGATAAGAAAGACCAATATCACAAATTTCTGTCATAGTAAGAGAAAAAGGGTAGGTAAGGGTAGTTAGGGGTAAGTGGGAGGGGCTTTGGAAGGATGAATATAATCAAAGTACTTGTCATAAGTGTGTGAAAATCTAATGATGAAAGCCATCACCTTGTTCCAAGAAAATATGCTACTAGTTTTTAAAAGAAGCCTCTGCCCATCCCTAACCAAGTGCATCTTCTCAAGAATGCTTTCAAGACAATTACTGGTGTATTTGATAAGTCTATAGTATAGACTCCAAAACAGCCGCAACTGGAAACATCTTTGGAATGCCTGTTTTTTTGTGATGCTGTAGCCTTGAGCCATGGAGAGCACAGCTGTTTCATGTTTCTTCTCCATCACTCTGGATCACAGGGCTAAGTCTCTGAGGGACACTCTGGGTTCTTTTTCCTGGAAACACAGTAGAGAAAGGACATATGCCTGACACAAAGTATCCACAGGCTCATGGCAGAGGGCTTTGAATTAGACTCAAACTATAGTACCAAAAACTTCAAGGGCAGGCAGGGTCCATGGAAGGACGGACTCATGCCAAATTATAACTTAGGGTACTTTACTTTCATATTTCTTCACTGCTTTAATACTTTCTTTTCCTCGAGCTACTTTGTCTTTTTACTAATGGGTAAAGGAAACAATCTGGCCAAACTGCTGCATATTAAAGTTTAAGGGTTTTATTGACTTGGTCTCCTTTATGAAATAATCCTTCGGCACACTGTGAAGATGTGTTACTCTCATTGTTAATAAAAAGCTGATTGCCAGGAGCAAGGTAGAATTTGGGGGACAGAGAGAATTAAGGGAAGAAGGGAAAAGTCTTGGGGGTTGTGGCAGATGCAAAGAGAAGCAAGATGAACTTTTCATGTTGAAAGAAGGCACAGCCACATGACGGAAGATAAGAAATATGGGTTAATTTAAAATGTAAGAGTTAGCTAGTAACCAACTTGTGCTATCAGTCAAGTACTTATAATTACTATTAAGTCTCTTGTGGTTATTTGGGAGCCACATCAGAGACACAGAAAAACTCTGCCTACAGATCTCCTCATAGATTTCAAGACACAGGTAATGTTTAATTTCAGTCTGACCTATGTGAGAGTAAGTTTGGATATTGGAAATAGGAAATGGATGAATTAGGAATGTGTAGTACTGTTCAGAATTGCTAAATTCATTTATATGGAGAAAAGAATGGTAAAAGATAGGAGGACCGACATTCAAAACTATGGAAACAGTGTTGAAATCCCAATTGTGATACTTCTTATTATTGATCCACAAAAAAAAAAGAAATTTTATCTTCCTTTTCCCATTTTCTTAAGTGAGTAATGGGAATGCTGATTGTTATATTCTATGGGATTTGTGAGGTACTTCTTGATTTGAACATGCACACATATAAACCATTTGCACATCTTGTTGGTATTTTGATTCTGATTCAGAAACTTTGGAGTGGGGTCTCATAGTAATGCTTATTTTGTATGTCTTGAGAAAAAGCCTAGCTATGTAGCCCTGACTGGTCTGGAATTCACTACATTGCTCAGGCTGATGCAGAACTTGTAATCCTCCTGACTCGGCCCCTAGACTGCTGAGATGACAGATGCATGCCACTATATCCAGCTGAGATCCTAGCTTTCTAATCAATTCTCAGCCACTTCGGATGCATTAGATTTCAGAAGCACTTTTGCACAGCTTTTTCAGCACTTTGCACAGAGAATCATTAGCTAATATATTTAATGATACAATGGGCTTTTTTCCCCTCCAAATTCTGCAGACACAGGTTATTTCTTACCTGTGGCTTGCTTTCAGTTATAAAAATGAAATCATAATATGGTTGAAGAAATGTAGAGATAAGAAATATTATCATCAAGAGTTGAGGAGGAAGCTACCACATGAGCATAAAGCCTTTAACTCACATTATTCCCTCTGGAAAGGGGATGACCAGGCATGGCAAGAGGCAGTTAATCACACCATATTCTCCTCCAGGCACAAAGCAAAGGCTGATTATTTCCTAATAGAGCTACGTATCTCAATGTTATATGTGCTTGCTGTGGGTTGTTTCTTTTTTGTTGGTCTAGAAACAGAACGGAGTCTTGTTTAAAGGAAATGTGCTCTTCTTTTCAATGGTCTATCATTTTATCCTGTTTCTGTAACTACAAATGAGTCCCATTTCTAAAGGCTTGTTTTCATTCATATGTTACTTTTGCCTATCTTCCTACTCAATGCCTCATCCTTTTTAGACTTCTGCGTCTTCCTTGTAATGATACTATTTTACATGCTTAGGGAGTTGATGTGGTCTCAAATACAGATGTATTGTTCATAACATATAATGTAATTTATATATTCATTATTCTGTATTTTAAAGGTGCAATGCTAGTATACATGAGGGTAAAAGCATCCTTGGAACTGAGAGAGTTCATGAATTTTAATCACCTGGGAAACCAGAGCCATTCTATTCATGACCATATGCTTTTCATGACTCTATGCATATATTTTGAAATGTCCTGTTAGGTAGCAATTACACAAAAGACATTCTCAGAAAGAGGATAAGAACATCCAAAAAAGAAGGATGGACAGAACGTGACAGAGGACAGAGAAATTGCTCTAATATTGCTTTGCTGAACCAGACAGCTAAGTGGATGTCAATGGACAAGTGAACACGGGCTTCACTGAGCTTGTAAAATAAATTAAAATAAGTATGTCAATTTAGCACATTAATTTAACACATTAATTCTTGACATCATGATTAAAATAACTAGGCTGGGATACTTTAAAAACATACTTATGGTGACAAAATGAATAAATATTTAAGGAGTACCATGCAAGTATATTCTCTGAAACCATCATTGCTATAAACATAATGAAAATATTACCACTCAAATTTTGTGTCATTTTGTGATTCCTTTTCTTATTATTTCCATCCCTGTCACCATACCCTGCTCTAATTATGTCACTGTAGGTTGGTTGGCATCTTTAAAGTACTATACATGCATAGAATCATAGAAGATGAATTCTTCATTTTGATTATTTTTCCCACAATATCATCATTTTGAAACTTTGTTGCCCCATGTTCATTCTTTTCTTTGCTGCATAACCGGCTGATAAGCAATGGAGTTGATTCAAATTTTAGGTCATTATGAATAAAGGTTCTATGATAATCTTTGTATAAACATATGCTTTCCCTTGTATTAAAAAAATGTAGAAGTGGAATGGCCAGATCATATGGGGAATATTAACTTAACTTACTAACAAATTGCCATCTGTTTTCTATTTACCTCCCTGTCAGTACTTTGATAGCTCACTTCATTATTTTAAACCATTGAATAAGTATACACTATTTCTTCATGGTTTTAATTTCCATGTTCTTTAAGATTAATAATAGAGTCATAACAGGTGCTATCTTTATATCTTCTTTTATAAAGCCTTTTAGAACACATTTTTCTTATTTTATATTGAGCATGTATTAAAATTTTATTTAGTTTGAGAGCTCTTTATGTATTTTGGACATACATTTTTATTGCAGAAACAACTTATACATATGGGGCTGGAAATCTAGGACATCTATGGTGAATAAGATTTGGACAATGCCTATAGGACAGGTCATTGAACAAAAGAGCCAAGACAGTAAGAAGCAGTTGTTGAAGACTTTAGAAGCTAGGATCAAGACGTTTTAGAGCTCTATGTATAGAGTACAAGGATTTTTGTTTTGTAAGATTTCTCAGAGAAGGAAAGGTCTTTTTATTTTTGTTTTGATGACTGAAGATCTAGTTAGATTAAAAATAAAAATAGCCCTGTCTAAAAACATTCTAGGCAAAGAGACTATGTGAAAAGGCAAGAACATTATTTGAGCTACTGTTAGTTCTGGATGACAAGAGAGGATGGGAAAGGGTGAAAAAGGAAAGGGCAAGGAAGGCTGAGAGGAGGTTGTTAGCTTGTGGAGAGCTTTGTCGATAGGCTTAAGCATATGAATGGCATCTTCAAAGCAATAGGGAGTCTGCTGAAAGATTTTAAGCACCAGAGTAAAATGGTTAGTTTTGCACTTTAAGATAATATCCTGCAGTGATGGCAAAAGGATTAGTAGACAGTAATGAATTCAGGAAAACTGATGAGATCCTAAACAATGAAGTAATAGCAGGGATGGAGAGAGGGTGCTATGCATTCTTAAGATAATAGTGCTAGAAGGTGATGAGTGTTTAAAGGTCAGGAGTGAGGGAGGTGGTGATATCTAAGGAGCCCTTTGGCTTCTTGTAGAAATAATGAGGTAATTTTCAAGACTATTTAATATTTTTAAGAATACGGAAAGTTAGGTAACATTATATGCTATGATTGTACCATTCGTTCATTTATTTAACAAGTTTTTTTTTTTTCTGAATGCTTGAAAGAAAGCAAAACAGATATTATACTAGCCATTCTGGGTTTTGGTTTTTGTTTTTTTTTTAATCTAGCATGAAAGAAATACAGTGAAATAATATTAAATATGTATAATTTAAACCAATGGCTTTGAATTACTGTAGGTAAAACAATAGGGTGTTTGGATATGCACAATGAGACTGAGTGTAGTCACAGTCTCAAAGAACAATGTCTCCCTGGTAACATAAAAGGTTTTTTAAGATCCAAACAAATTATAGTGGCCAATATAAAAGAATAATAGTTCAGGTGCAATGAAAAGGAACAGGATATGATAAATATGGTAGGACATCTATGTAGAAGTTTTTGGAGGACAGATAGAAGCAGGTAGAGACAAGATAGCAGCAGAAGAAGGCATCTATTTACAGGGAATCAAACCCATAGCAAAGATGGGAACTTAGAAGGAATGTTAGTAGGGTTAGGAGAGAATAAGGTTGATGAGTACCACTAAGAATATGGACCATAGAATACCAATATTTAAACAGATGGAATAAGAGAAAAAGCCAATTAAAGGACAGGAAGGAATATGAAAGAAGAAAACTGGGAAAAAGGAAATACATGGTTTCCCACATCAAAATAGACAGTAATTACTGCTTTGGTTTACTGGTTTGGTGTCTTACTATGTATAAAAAGAAGTACACAGTCTTAATTAATTTTCTTGAATATCTTTTGTCAGGCTCAACCAGATACCTTGCCTCATTAGATCTCAAGGAAAGTATGCATATAACGGAGAAAATAGACTTCATATTGATTTTAAATGTTCTCAAGGGAACTTGTTTCTGCATTTTCCCCTCTGCCTGTCATTCTGAAGAGTGATTGAAAATTTCAGATTCATGAAATCATTTTCCAGCATATTTGCAATGTAATCACATTCCATAGTGTGTGCTTCTTGTTCTGTGAAATGAATCAGAACAGTGTAGCCATTTCATCTCTTCTGGGAAGAAAAATCAAGATGCAGAAGAAGGTCCTTTCAGTCTGTTATATTGATATGCTTCTTACACAAGAAGGGATTCTTGTTAGGGAAGCTTGCTGTAAAACCCAAACTAACTACCCAGAGAAAACCTATCATTCCTTTCCCTGTCTCCCTGCTTCTATGAATTATTTTTTCAATATCTGCTTTATCACTTTCTACATCAAGTTAACTCCTATATTATAGCCTTCAATTCACACCCTTTCTATTACTAACAATCATTTCTGAAGAATCTGCTATTTGGCATGTACCTTGCAGTTGAACAACACATTGTCTTGATTAAGAAACCATTTGAGGTATATTTATGACAATTAGAACAAAAGGCTAGAGTTTAGAGATATTAAGTTATATGTCAGATATATGATTTGTTGTTGGCATAATATATTCAATGTATATAATACTGGGCTCCATAAGGATAATTTTGTTTATAGACATAATGCACTTTGACTGTCTACCCCATACAATCTACCCTCTATTTTTTCTCTCTTTGCTCTTCTAATATGCCCCTGTGATTCCTAGACAGTTTTTGTTATACTTCAGTGTCATATATGCATACATAATTTAATGCATTTATATAAAAATATAGAATCAACAGATAAGAAAAGAACATGATTTTTTTGAGTTTGTTTTAATTAGATTAATATGATGTATAGGGCCCTGTCTTCCCTGTTCCTCGAGGCCAAAACACAGGATGCAAGAAATGTTTACGCTAACCAGCTTAGTTTCCCCTGCTTGATTCTGCCAGCCTGAGGGAATTAGTTCAGAGCCTTGTTTCTGTCATTGCTATGATAATTTCACCTGCTAAGGAGGGTCCTCACAGGCGCCCTAAATCTCCTCCCATCTGTCTGTCAGGGTTCCCAGCTCGATACCCCCTACATGGAAGCTCCAGTCACTGGCGCCAGGCTGCCAACACTATGATCTCACTCCCAGGTGGGAGGGGGCTCTCATCCTTTTGCCCTCAAGTATATAAACCCGACATGTGCTAAATAAAGTTGACATTTACCCTTTGGGCAAATGATCCTGGTCTCTGTGTGTGTGTCTGTTTAACTCCTAGGATATTGATCCAGGCTCGCGATTCAGTATGGGAAGCGCGCACTCGTATCGGAGAGTGTGGTTTCGCAGATTCAGGCGGGACAATGATGCTCTCTAATGGCATACATTTTTCTACCTGCTACATTCTTTTGTTCTTCATTATAACTGAATAGAGTTGCATTGTGTGCATGTGTGTATGCATATCCCAATTTCCTCTATCGATTCCTCTACTGATATGCACATAAAATGATTCCATATATTGAACTCAAATATCTTAAGCATTGAGCAGTATATAATTCATAGTTAAGACAATTTAACCATCTAGGATATGTCCATTTATGCTGAAGTAAGACCCACCCACCATCTTCTAATAGAAAGCATTTGTTTCTCAGGCATAAAGTACATTAATACTTCAAAGTGAGCTGTAACGATGATTACACAAAGCAAAAGGGGTTTTTATATTAGATTTCTGCATCTATTCTAATTTATTACATATTTTTAGATTCATTTTATTATGTATAGATTTTTTAAAAACATTTTTTATTGATTCTTTAGAACTTTCACGTCATGCACCCCAACCTCACTCATTTCCGAGACTTTTTGTATCTTCCCTCCACCCTTGTAACCTCTTCCACAAAAGAAAATAAGAAATTAAAATTAAGGAAAAGAAAAGAACCATTTCACCGATTCCTATGGGCAATGACTGCTCCTCTATCAATTGCTGCCTTCTCTCATACCACCCACAGCTATCCCATCTCTAGTCCTGCATAATATACCCCTCCACTCCTCTATCTTTCTGACCTCTCCATCGCATGTTTTTTCATCATTGCGGCATTGGAAGCTGTGGTATATCACACAGCATACCCCTTTGCCCCAACAGCTTTACTTACAAATTTCCATTGCAATGAGTTGTTGGTTTACTTCAAGGCCTCTGGCTTCTGATACCCCACTGATACTGGATCCTCACTGAGACTCTTCTTGAATATCCTGCTGTTGCCCAGAGTCTTCCTTCACCTGCTCCAGAAGCTCATAGATAGGGTAGATGTAGGAGAAGGCCAACTCATGCCCCTGAATCTGAGCCTGAGTGGTAGCTGGGTTGGTCATTTGAGGTCCTGGTTGGGCCTCCCTTCTCCCTCATAATGGGGTGGGCCATTTTTCCCAAACTCATATCACTGCTGGGCCAGCTCTCCTGAGAGCAGTGATTGGTGAAGGATGGGGGTAGCCAAGAACAATGCTTGGACCTCAACACAGCTCAGACCACAGATATCTGCATGCCCTTTGGTAGTAATATGGGCCTCAGACATCAAGACAGATCCTGACTGTGGTAGGATCAATAGGATCATGGAGCCAGACATGGCCCTATGCGGCAACCTGAGGGATTTAGGTGGCAGCCCAGACCATGGACATCCAAATGGTCTACAGTGGCAACACAGGCCACTGATATCAACAAAAATCCTGGCTGCAGTAAAACCATAGACTCAAACACGTATTGTGGGTTATTTATATACTGTGTGAATATGTATTGGAAGGACTGGTGTAATAAAAAGCTAAATGGCCAATAGTTAGGCAGGAGGTAGAATCAAGAGTTCTGGACACAGAGAAAGAAACTAGGAGAAGGGACCTAGGCATGTGATTTTGTCAGCAGACTTGGAGCAAGTTGGGTGTGTTGTGTAAATGGAAGTTTCTGTTTCCCACTGCCATTCAGTCCCAAATAAACACACAGTGGCTTAAATTAATTATTAACTGGCCTATTGTTCAAGCTTATTACTAACTCCCTCTTACAATTTAAATTAAAACCATAATTCTTGTTTATGTTTAACCATGTGGTTTGGTACCTTTTCTCAGTTAGAATTTCTTATCTTGCTTACTCTGCATTTGGTTGGTAAACATGTCTCCTCCTTTCCTCTTCCCAGAATTCTCCTAGTCTGGTTGTCCCACTTATACTTCCTGCCTGGCTATTGGCCAATCAGCATTTTATTAAATGAGTGAAATTTTTTATAGTGTACAAGAGCATTTCCCATAGCACTTCCCCTTTTTTTCTTTCCAAAACAAATCTTACCTCATTTGTTTAGCTTTTTCCTGACCATTATCCATAACAACTTATAACCAACAAAAAGCAAACATTCATAATCCATTTTTTGGTAATGTGGGCATAGTTTTCTGGGATACTTCCTGTTGATTAGGGGTGCTGGTAATCTTATGGTGATCCAAAGAAAATTTAAAATTATGATCTAGTCTTGACTGGAGTATTATGTGAGGCTGGATCATCTCAACCAGTAATCTTGAGGCTGTTCTGGATATAGAACTCAGAGGAAATTGCAAGAGAGGTGCTCTGAAACATTGAATCATCTGGGCCATCCATTCCCATGAGAGATTTTTCAAGGGGTATTCCTTGATCAAGCCTTATTTTTCTTAATGAAGAATGAATCCACAGTCTCTCATTTCCTGTGGAAACAAAAGCAAAACCTCTTCTCTAAAGTAATACATCTTTTGACTTAAATTTTGAAATCAAGGCATTTTCAACATATGTTTGATTAATCCAGTAGCATTTATAAACAAATATCTTTTAGCAGGTGTTGCTCCTTCCTCAGCAGTCAAACAATTCTAAACCAACACAATGACATACAGTATCCAGATTCTCTGTGTATTTTTTATCTTTTGTGGCTTTTCCTTTGAATTTTTGGTTTTTTGAGACAGGGTTCTCTATCTGTATCTTTGACTGTCCTGGATCTCTCTGTAGGCAAGGCTGGCCGCAAACTCACAGTGATCTGTCTGCCTCTGCCTCCCAAGTGCTAGGATTAAAGGCATGCACAGCTATGCCCAGCTACTGTCTTTTTTAAAAGGACTTTCTCTATCCTTTTACTTTTTATTCCCAAGCTTATGTATATTGTTAAACACACTGTAAACCATTTAGAGAGTTTTTTCTGTATTAATCTATTAATCTGTCTTTACTGAATATTTCTATTTTTTCTGATGATGTGTGTCTTTAATCGGCTAAGCGACATGGCAAGGGTTAAAGCTGCACCTTTGGTGGCTGTCTCTGCCCATTTCTTGATTTCCTAAGACTCTAACTTCATGGCAGAGGTACAGGTAGGAGCTGTGCTTATTGCCACAATTCTGTGGAGTTTCTAGATCTATGTCACCATTAAGAAACATGCCACTGGCTGCTCATAAACACAATATAAGTGTTGGTTGTAGGATCGTAAAAGAACTGCCTTGTGTTTTTTGCTGATAACACTGAGTCAGGAACCATTTCTTTTCTTTTCTTTTCTTTTCTTTTCTTTTCTTTTCTTTTCTTTTCTTTTCTTTTCTTTCCTTTCCTTTCCTTTTTTGAGACAGGGTTTCTCTGTAGCTTTGGAGCCTGTCCTGGAAATCGTTTATAAGCCAGGAAACCAGGTTGGCCTCAAATGCACAGATACCTGCCTGTCTCTGCCTCCCAAGTGCTGAAATTAAAGGTGTGTGCCACTATTACCTGGCTAGGAAGCCTTTGTCAATGGGACTACACCTCTGTTCACTGCTAGCAAACAGAGCCTATTGGAGTATGACAGCTACAAAGAAGATGTGCTTGACTCTGTTCTTTTCATTCTAGACTCCATTTTTTAAACTTTCTCAGGCTTTATGTGGAAACTCTTGTCAAACGTTTAGATGCAAGTGGCAGATATTTATAGATATAATACGGTAAAAGGGTAGATTATTGAATCTACTATGAAAAGAAAAAAGGGATGATATAGATATGATAAGATAAAAGGCTTTTTATTGAATCTACTTTTAGAAAGCTACTAGTTTTAAATGTTTTACATTTGATTGAACTTTTGTATATTGTATACAAATTTTATATATTAATACAAATTTGAGAATAATTTTGTTAGAATATATTGTGTATACATTTCTACTATACAACTCATTTAATAATGTAATGCAAATTTCTAGTCCTTAAAATATATTATTACCAACCATTTAGGATAATAAGTAAATATAGGTTAGTAATTAGTCACCTATTATAATCAAACTTATAGTCACATATGGTGTGTTTTCAAGGTCAAACAAAGATATATTTCAGAGAAACAGGTTGTCTTCAAACACTTCAGAGATCTACAGAATATGGCATTTAATATGTTTTAATAACATAGGCTCTTTTTTTATGACAATAAGATATGTCTGCTCCCGGCAACACCAATCTACTTCAGAGACGATAATGAACATCAAAGAATCTCCACATGGAGTTTACTTTTTTTGGCAAAAGTAAAACACTGGGTAAGAAAATGCCCTGCCTCAACTGATGACTGTATGCTGTCCTAATTGAACCATCAGGACATAAAAAAAGTGACTGCCAAATATTGTCAAGACAAGGAGGAACAGCCCTTCAGAATATCCTGCTTCACAGAAAAGTCTGTTGGATATTCAAGGCTTGTAGGACAAAGATAGATGTCCCATCATTGAAGAGGAACTTTGGGTGACTGTACAGGCAGCCAGCTGTATCTGTCATTTCTAATTTTTTTTTTTTTGGAACTCACTTGCTCGCACTTTCTGCTTAATCAGTTAATATTATTTCCTTTCTGTGTCTCTGAGGGAATTAAATACAAGATAGTTATAGTTCTTGTTTACCTGAGGCAGAAAGCAAGTTATGATAAAAAGTAAATTAGGTACAAGATTTTGGACTCACAAAGATAGGATAGATATGGAATATTTTCTCAGAATTTGTCAAATGCAAATGGACTAGGCATTGTTGATGAATTTACTGCCTGTATAAATTGTATATAGTTATTGTACTTACTGCATAGTTTTTCTTATATTAGTTATAGAATCCATTTTATTTTAGATAAAAGAGGAAATGTAGTGATATTTTCATTTATATTTTAATAAATAAAAAAAAAAGCTTGACTGAAGATCAGAGAGTAAAACAGCTGCCCTGGTAAGCTTTACAGTCCAGGCAGTGGTAACACACACCTTTAATCCCAGTAGTCACACTACTTTGCCATAGAAACTGGATAGTGCTGGTGCATGCTTTAAATCCCAGCACTAGAGAAGAATATCAAATGGGAAGAAATAGCTCTCAGGTGCAGTCTCATTCTGAGATTCCTGGAGGCAGAATCATCATTTCAGACTGAAATAAGAGGTAAGAGCCAGTGGCTGGCTGGGTTTTTGTTATTGTTGATTTTTTTTGTTTTTTTTTTGTTTTTTTTTATGATCTTAAGGTTGAACCCAAATATCTGTCACTGGGTTTTTACCAATCATGCTACAGTGCTGCTGTAAAAACAGGTAACTGAGCCATGTGGCAGAATAGAGATTTTAAAATATAGGTTAATTAAGTTATAAGCCAGTTGGGAGAAAAGATTAAGCTAAGGCCAAGCTTTCATAATTAATGATAAGTCTTCAGGTCATTATTTTTGGGCTGGTGATCCAAAATAGTCCAACAAAAAAACTTGCTACAGACAAGTTCCTCCAAGCAGCATGGACCTGAATGTCACTCTGGCCTCAGGTAGCAGTGCAAGCCATTCAGATCAGTATGGCTCTTGGTGACAGCATGGCCCTCAGACATCAACATGGCTTCAGGTGGAAGAGCAGGCACCTCATATTGGTCTGTTCTTTATCACCATCAAGTTTCAGTTCCACCTCTCTCCACAGGGCACAAACCTCTTCCATTCTCTTTCTCTCTCATCTCTCTACCATGTACTCTATCGTTCCCATCTCTCCATCACACATTTGTTCATCATTGTGATCCCTACTCTCTCAGACTGAAGGGCCTGGGGTGGATACTTGGGTGTCATCTTCCTGAGCTGGGAAGCCAATTCATTTTATTTTTAAAACATTTTTCTTTTACTTTTGATGTTATAATATGATTATATCATTTTCCTCTTTGCTTTCCTCCTTCTAAGCCCCATATATACTCCTCCTTGCTCTCTTTCAAAAATATGGCTTCTTTTTTGCCTTAATTGCTGTTAAAAGCATGTATGTATATATAAATGTATACATACACACACAAGTATAACATGTTCTATCTGTATAATGTTATTTACTGAATAACTAATTGGTGTGCTCTTCCCCAAAGATTATTTTTCCGACTCTTCAGCTTTCTTCAGTTGCCTGTAGTTCTTTGTGTAGGGTTGAGGTTTCCTAAGCTTTGCCTTGTCAACTTTAGCATGTCTATTGTTGACTTTGTTCATCTTATGTTTAGGCAATCGTGTTGGTGAGACTTTATTGGTGTAGCTTATGATATTATTAAGAAACTTAATCTCACATGAACTCCCTGATCCTCTGCCTCTTAGCATTTTTCTGTTCAATCTACCACAATATTCTTGAGCTTCAGTTGTAAGGATATTTTTTGAATGTATCCGTAAGGATTGGGCTCCACAATTCTACATTTTTATTTTTGTTTCATGTGATGATCTTTGTGTGTAACAAAAAGAAGTTTTTCTGATGAGAGGTCAAGGCTAAACTTATTTGTAGGTGTAAGGGCAGACATTTAGAGTGTGGTTAGGGATTGTGTTGATTTAGTAAAGTGGTGGTTATAGATTGTCATCAAAGGACTGATTTCACTAGCCTTTAGTATTTGTCTAGGTTTCAGGACTAGGCATGATTTCTCTTGTCAAACAGATCTTAGCTTTGATTAGGGAACTATTGGTTACTGCCAAGACACGCATACCACTATTGTACTCTTACGGTGAGTATGCCATGCTAGTCTTTGTTGTGGTTTATAAGCATCACAACTGCGTGTAACTTCTTGGTTACTTTACCTAGAGAGATCATATATTTTATTTTTATTCTTTTTATTATTATAAATGTACAGATTCCACACTAGCAATTGATAGCATATCAGTTTTCATGAGGACATAAGGAAAAGAATGACTAATAAATATTTCCAAAATGTTTATCATCACTAGCAACTAGGAAAATGCAAATCAAAATAACCCTAAATCTAAACCCACTTAGAATGGTAAAGATCAATGGAGCAACCATCAAGAAATTCTAGAGGGAATATAGAGAGAAGGGAATTTTTATTCGCTTTTGGTGGGACTGCAAACTGGTTCAGCCATTATGGAAATCAGTGTGAAGAATTCTCAAGAAGCCAAAATTAATGTACCTATGACCCAGCTATATCATTTACTGGCATATGCCCGAGGGACTTCATATTATTCTCTACACATACTTGCTCAGCCATGTGCATTGTTCTATTCACAATAGCTAGAACATAGAATCTAAATGTCCTACAACTCTCAATGGATAATGAAAATGTATACACTATAGAATACCATTTATCTGTAATTAAAAATGAGATCATGAACTTTGTAGGTGAATAGATGGCACTGGAAAAAATCAAATTAAATGAGGTAAGCCAGACACAGAAAGACAAACATTGAATGTTCTCTTTTCACAGGCTCCTAGCTCCAAATCTTCAACTGAATACATAGCTTGTAGTAATTACAGAAATTAGAGAAGTAAAACAGGGCCATTGTCAGGTAATGGGGGTTGGGAGACAATAGAGAGGGCAATAACAGAGTCCAAGTAATCTAGTCAGAGAAATGGGAGTTGTAAGGTTTTCTTGGGGAGGGGAGTAAATGCAGAGATAGTGGGAGGAGGGTAAATGGGAATAGCAGAATAAAAGTGATCTGAGGGGAAACAGAAAGGGGGGAAATTTAGGGAGAAGAGGGTGGTAAATACAGGAGAAAAAGATAGGTAGTAGGTAAAATAACAGTACAGATGACTGAAAAGATGACAAGGAATATATATATAACTTTTAATGAGCTTTTCTTATCAGGACTAATGGTACCCCTTTAAGAGTCAAAAGCCATTTAACAAAAACTCCAATACCATACATAATAATAATAAGCCTCATTCTGAGTTGTTGGCTAGAGTTGTCTAAGAGATTTCTAAAATGTACAGCCTACTGTTATTGCCATTGGCTACTCACCAGGGGTAATAAATAGGTAAGCCCTATTTATTACACCTGTTTAAGACACCATACACTTCAGAAAGAGGACACAGAGCCACTGAGCCGAAACTGACTTAAATTCCTACTCCCAGAGGATTAGCTCTCATGATACCAGAAAGCACTATGCAAGCTTGCAAAGGAGAGAGGCAACCAGTAGTCCTACCCACCAATGATGCTGATGAACCACATCAATAAGCAGCATGGTGCCATAACCCTAAGAGTGTGATAGTAACACACATATCTTGGCACTAACCAACAGCTCTTTAATTGGACTTTAGCCCCTCTTAATAAGAGGAATATCAAAGCTGGTATTGGAAACCTAGGTAAACAGTGCCAGTAACTTCATAGTTATTGTTGGAGAATCCACAACTTTAATGTTCTATATCCCTGACAACAATCTATACATGATCATATTAATATATGTGCAGTATCTGTTCTTGATTTTAGACATCTGTCCAGTTGAGACCCTATCTCTCCAGTCTCCTCCCAGTCTGGATGCTATAAAGTAAATGTAGTCCACAGAACACATTTCATTTCTTTGCAATTCTCTGTTTTCCAACTAGGCCAAACCAGCTGCAGGTCTCATTGCTTGAGCTGTATCTCATGGAGATAATCCCTATGACACTATCTCATCTATTGAGTTTATTTTAGCTCCTTTCTTTTACTTGTTTGTTGCATTTTAATTTATTTAGTTAACCACTCCTTTCTAGATTTTCTAATAATAAATTCTCAATTCACCCCCAATTTTGTCTTTCACTTTCAAGCATTATTTTTCATGCTTGCTTGAGTTCTTGATTCTTTCCTTTGACACTTTCTGTCTCTGGCATGTTTCTGATGAAACCCTACTTATAATGGCTTTTACTATCTGATTTCTCAGCACTCAGAAGGCTGGGAGCTACCAAACAAAAATCCAACAGTAGTGTAAGTTGGCAGAATGTCGTTTCTTTCTTGAATCCTGTGCCTATAAGCCTTTGCTTTTCTTTTGTTCTGCTGTGTTCTTCTCAGTCTTTTATAAAGTATTTTCTTTCTATATTTATCTCTTCATTCAGGCTCTTCCCATCTTTGCCCTAGGTGTTATTTTATTTTCATTCTAAACATATCTCCAAATGGGTGTGTGCTTTCTTTTCCCCTGTACTATGCCCTAAGGGGTTGTCTAGCAGTAAACATTTAGGAAAAACCAGGAACCTTTTGGCACAAGTTACACGCTCTTAGGTGTGGTATTTTTCAATTAGCTGCACAGATAAGTTGGCAGTTATAGAAACTGGAAAAAATACCTGAGAACATAATATTGCAAGCTTCTAAAATCTTGTGGAATTATTGCTCTATATGTAGTTTCACTGGAAGCTTCATTTTTTGAGAGTAACTTATGTAAATACTGGAAGCTTCTTTCTGCATGTGGGAGTTTCTCCCATTTCTCATTCATCTTTATACTCTTCCCTATAAACTAAGCTTGATATCATTCAACTAAATTTATTACTATCATTCCATCATTCAGATTATTGCCCCATTATGATATTAATACTAAGTAATATCAAAGGTAACATTGATACAAAGACATCAATCCTAATGACCAAAGCAATGGGGGAAAAATAGTGCAACAAGCCATGTTGATACTAAAAGTCCAGGGAGATCTTCCTTGACCCTCAGAACAAATACCTGTCTAGTAGGTAATGGAAGAAGAATTATCCCTGGTGAAGCTTACCTATTCATTAACTCTGAGTTTCTTGTCACTCACTATAAATAGAAAATGACTTGCAAATTTGAATTTGTTTAAAATACAGCTGCTTGAGATTTTCCTTCATTGTTTCTAGCCAGACTTAGAGTTTATCATCAGAACTTGAACCAGTGAACATCCTAACCCACGAAGTAAGGGTAGAACCCTCAGACATGACAGCACTGATAGGGCTGAGGTTAGAGTTTATTAGTAAAATATTTGCCTCTCATCTGCGAGGGACTAGCTTCAACTCAGAGTCCCACAGAAAGAAAGGAAGAAGGAAAGAAAAAAGAGAGAAAGACAGTCTGATGGACAAAAGGCAGACTGAGAAAGAAGAAAGTATCTTCTCAAACAACCATTTTGTAGTATTATAAGAGACAATCACTAGGTAAATTTATGCTCAAATATGAGAAGGGATGAAATGAGATGAGGCATGCTTGTTCTCACTAACTTGGGGAACCATATTTGAAAAAGAAAACCAACTAACTGGTGAGTCTTATTTCTTCCTTCAGTAGTGTCTCATGTGCAAAGCATCTGCTGTTTATTAATGTCCTCAAGGTATGCTTGTGCATGTGGAGCACTTTGATTTAGACACCTACAAAATGTCCCAATGTCATGCAGAAATTTGAGAAAGAAAAATATTTTCCCATATCCTCAAAGTAGTATGTCAGAAGAATTTAATTGAGATAGGAAGCTCCTAGTGGTAAAATCTAATTTTAAAATAAGAACAATTAGAGGATACATTCTGAAGGGCTATACATGAATTCCATGAAAAACATTATGAGGAATATCAAGGAAGTTAGATTATATTCCTTACTATGTCCAGGATAATCCATGATTGCTAGGCATACTGGTTATACCAAGACAGTGAATCTAAGGAGTCAAATACCTGATAATTGCAGACAAAATTATATGTAGATTAAGACGACCTTCTTCATATACAGCCAACTACGACAAGGAAGAAAATGTTGGCATGAAGCCCAGGTGTTCTGAAATCTTGGGGAAAAAATAACTACAGGCATTTTTTTTCTGGAACCTTTTAAATTCTGATTTGAAACAATAGGATCTAGGTAGGAGTGGGATCGCCAACAATTTCCCTCCTCTCACTCACCTTTTTAATGAAAACTGATTTAAAAGGAGGAAACCTTGAGAGAGAAGTTTAACTATACAGGATTTTATATTACAATACTCAGAAAGAATAAATCCTCTAGCTTCTGTGCACAAATAAAAAATGTTCTCAAGAAATAAAGGACGAATAAGCCGGAAGAAAGTTCAGCTCAAATAAGAAAAGAGGAAGGAGCAAGTCCTTCTAGAAGACAAACTACAGTCAGAGATTCCATACCTCCACGAGAACAGCTGTAATAAATGGGATGCCTATGAATAAAACCACAGAACTTTCATCTATTTGTGTTGTCACTACCCAAAGACAGATGCCAATCAAATGTTAGATAAGAATCTCTCATCCAAGATCAAGCAAATTGCCTCCAACTCAATTACATTGTTGGGGAGCAGAAGATCTGGACCAGGAGAACTATTTATTTGTTAAGCTAATTACTTGCTCTCAGCTCCTTCAGGACTCTAGAGAGAACCCCAACATACAACAGACCTGTTTCAATTGTGCAAGGTTATATCTCTGCCCTATTCATCAAACATGTACAAGAAAGTTATGATTATTACATATCTGTAATATATTAATATAGTACTATTAATACATATTTTACATATATAACTAGAAGGGCCAAAGAATGCATAAAATGTTTGATAATTGCAACAAAATATTCTCTAACCACAACTTGCAAAGTTTTGTATTTATGTTATGCAGTGAATAAAACTTCTGGGATAGGGTCCAAAAATGTTGATGAATTAGTTGCAAAGGGTTTGGAGATATGCAAATGTAATGTGATTACTGAATTGGAAATGAAATGTGTCATAATCCAAATGTAGTAGTGTTTCTTGAGTCGTCCTGGTAGAATTTAGACAACTGATAAAAATTACTGTACTCTAATTCTTGAGGTTAACTGTTATGCATCCCAAATTTCTCAGTATCAATTTGGTTGCATTTTCAAACATTCATAATTTTTGTAAAGATATTTTGGTGCAACACTGTGATAAATTATTTACATTTTACATCAGTTTTCCGCTGCTGTACTGCTTTATGCTCAAAACCTGTCAGTGACTTTTTTTAAAGTGTACATTGCTTATAAATGTGGAGTAATTGATTAAGGTGTTCTAAAATGAGATCACTCACATGTATGCATATTTCTCATTACTGTTTGCTCTTGACTGTGAAAATGGGACAACTCAAAATTGCTAAATGTGTCTTTCATCCTCCTGAGCTATTGTTTATGGCAAGAGTGATATTCTAGTTTCTTTTATGTTGATGTGATAAAACAACCTGACCAAAAACAACTTTGGGGAGGAAATAATATATCTGGCTTTTACTCCGAGGTCTGTCATTGAATAAAGTCAAGGCAGTATCTCAAGTCATGAATTTCAAGGCAGCGTTTCTTGCAATTCCATACAGCTTAACTTTCAACTCACTTCACATGCAAAGTAGAAGAGACCACAAAGAATTCTGATTATTATATGGCTTTCAACCTGGATTTTATTTAAGTAACTCTTTATAAAGTTCAGGAACACTTGCTTAGGGATGATAATACTCACAGTGAGCTGGGTTTTCATATGTCGGTTAATCACAAGACAACCTTTCATTGTCTTGGCCACAGGCCAGTCTTATTTAGGTAATTCTTCAGTTTCTTGAAGCTCTACTTTCAGTTGATTACGGGATGTATCAAGTTGAAAGTTAATGATATCCAGGAAAATAAGAGGTGCAAGGGGGATAATGGAAGCACAAAAGATTTCTTGAATACCACAGACAGGTACAACATCACCATCATAATTCTACTAGCTAAAGCAGATAAAAGAAAGGGGTACATATACTTATGGTTTTCCTAACTTGAACTGCAAAGAGACATAGGATAGGGCATAGATTCAGGGAGTTTCAGCTGAGGCACTAAGACTAGTGAGAGATCCAACTACTATAATTATACAAATACAAGCCTTTAAAAAAGGTGTTAGTTCAACATTCAATTGCCTATGAAAGTTGATAGTGGCACTATGGTTCATAACATAAAACATAAAAAGCTTTGGGGGAAAACTCAAAACTTTATAATTATCTGTATTGTCTCATTCCTTGGTATTTCTGGCATATTTATGGGAATCGAGATCAACTGTTGGATAATTTATATGTATATATTCTTTGAGAAAGTGTTGAAGTTTGCTATTACTGATTCATTTCTTATGTTTTATGGAATATATGGTGTGTGTGCGTGCCTGTGTGCGTGTGTATGTGTGTGTGTGTGTGTGTGTGTGTGTAAATGAGCATGAAGAGGGCAGAAGAGTAATTTTAATATCTTCCTCTATTGCTCTGTGCCTTATTATCTTGAGACAGGGTCTCTCACTGAAATTGAAACTAAATTGGTGGCTTGCAAGCTTTAACAATCCTGCCATACTAGTCCCTTCTTCTTTCAAGTACTAGGTTTACAGGCCCATAGCCGCACCTAACTATTTTGTGGGCACTAGGTGTTAGAATTCATATCTTCATGATCAAGCAACAAGTGTTCATACCTACTGAGCCATGTTTCCGCCTTGATGTCTTTTTTTTTGTCTTTAAGAAAATGTTGATAGGTAGAGACAAAAGAGATCACTCAGACCAAGGATGACATTTTTTTTTTTCTGTAAAGCATCAGAAAATAAACATTTTAGCTTTTGTGGGCCATGTGATCTATCAGAAATATTCAACGTTGGCATTATAGTGTAAATGAACATGGCCATGTTTCAGTGAAATTATATTTGAAAGCCAAAAATTGGGTTTGATTTGGATATTGGGTTATGTACTTTGCTGACTATTAATGACAGTGCCTAATCTTTTGACATTATGATACCATGTTGTTATCTACAAGGTTCATGCTTCAGAACCATGCAGTTTAATTACAGAAAGAATTTTAAAAATCTTATAATGTTTTTAATAAGTTTATGATTTTTGTATTGGGTTGAATTCACAGTTGATCAATGACCAGGATGATCACAGGCTCTGGGTCTGACACACTTGGTAGACCTATATACATCATTGTCAATTCCATGACGATACTTCGATGAAAGAGAAGGAAGGAAAACCAAAGATATTTATATATGAAGCAATGATGTAAATTAAAAACATTGTTTCTTATGATATATTGATTATCACCTTGACTGGATCTGTAATCACTTAAGTGGGCCTTCAAGCACACCTGTGAAAGATTTAGACTAGGTTAGCCTCTACAAAAGACTTAAGTGGCATTAGCTGGATAAGGTAGGGCAGCAGCATTCCTTGACTTATATATAAAAAAGAAGCTAGATGAGTAGTAGTAATCACTGTTCTCAGCTTCAAGGTTGTAGATAAATATGATCAGCTATCTCAAGCTCCTTTGCCAGGATTTCCCCGTGATAATGGTAAATAACCTGTAACTGTGACCCCAAATTATCCCTTTCTCATTTAAGGTGCTTTTGTTCATGTATTTTATCACAGCAACAGGAGCGGTAACTAAGACAGTATACCAATAGTTGCTACAAGGATTAAGTAAAGTGAAATACTAAATTTTCATATTACAGCAAGGGAAAATGAATCTGAATATATGAACTTCAGAGGAAATTTTTTTCCCTGTCTTTTATCAGTGGTTTGAAGTGTGTGTGTGTGTGTGTGTGTGTGTGTGTGTGTGTGTGTGTGTACGCGCGCATGTGCAGGCATAGTATTTATCATTTTCTGCCTGATTTCTTTAAGCCAGGATCTTTCACTGAGCTGGAGATGCTCTTTCTGAGAGGCTGGGTAGCCCGTGAGTTCCCATCATATGCTTGTCTCTGGTTATGGGCATAAACAGCCATACACAGATTTTTGTGTGGTCACTTGGAATTTGAACTCAGATATGGATTATGAGAATTTTAATTCATATATTCACATACAGTAAGTGTTATTACCTACTGATTCATCTCCCTAGGGTTCTGATTCAAATCTTTTATGTAATCTTAATTTCCTTTGAGTATTCATGGGTAATACTATACATAGTACACTATCTCTGGTAGGCATATGGTGGTCTCTTATGAAGAAAGAAAACAAAGTAAAAAGTAGTTTGGAATGTCATGTTGTATGAATTTAAGAATATCTTTTAAAGTATCCTTGGATTTTCTTTTCAAATCTTTTCTCTCAAACAAGTTGCAATAAATTAAACATGCAGTACTTAGTTGGGCCCATTTGAGTATGTGGAAGGCATTAACTTCCAAATTTACAAATGACAAATGTTGGAAGAATGAGGCTCAAATTCAAATGATGAAAACATGGAGGACTTCAGCTCATTTAATGAACACAATATTTTCTTTGGATAGTTTGAACAAGTGTTAATGCCTCTCCCCTGACCTATATGAGAATAGCAAGAAATCTATTCCCAATAGCCATTACTTGATCACCTCCATCTTTCTACAATTATCTCAAATTTGAACCTCAAACCAAGTCATCAAATTCTGATACATCCTCTCTAGTGTCCCATAGTTCTTTGAATGAAGTACGATGTACCAAACTGAACTTAACACACTTTAGGTTCATTTTATTTCTAAATCCTGTGTATTTTTCTGCTTACATACATTTATCTCCTATTTATCTTCCCATCATTTACATAGTAATCCTGACTCAGGCCATGTATTCCTTGTCTTTGTGTTTGTTTGTGTGCATATGTGTGTGTAAAAGTAGATCCACTGTGATGGCTTCCTAACTTGCCCTGAGATTTTGATTCTCTTGAGTACAATATACATTTTTTAATTTTCGAAATTAAAATATTATTTTATCATTTAACCTTTCTCTTTTCTTTAAAAATTCCATGTTCTATTTTATACACCTTATGAAGAAACTAGGTACCTTAATTCAATTCATAAAGCCGTTCATGATTTGACAACAATCTATCCATCCTGCTTCACCATTCTACTTTGCCTACATTGCTTAATTTAACTTTATTGAATGCCACATTGCCTCTTTGGCCCCATACTTATTGTTTCCTCCTCATATCCACTTCCCTATTCACCTGGTTAACTTTTTCACTCAAATTCCATTTGAAGGGCATTTTTGTCCAACCATCTTATGCTGTGGAACTCAAGAAAGTAGAAGTTATTTTCCTATTCACAAACTGCTGCATTTATAATATACCAAGTACAATTTCACATACTGCTACATTCATAGTATACCCAGTTCTGTATACCCAGCACAATTCCTGGGACATAATTTATGTCCCCTAAATAACTGTTAAATTGGTAAATATTTTGTGTATTTATCTATCTAATCATTATCTATTTATCTATATACCATCCATCAATGACTTTAATAGAAATCAATAAACCTCTTTTAGGGAATAATTTGGGAAAGGTATATTGTTAGTTACATACAAATATTAAGGATGTTGCAGTCCATATTTTTTCTATTTCTATATTCTCACAGAAACTCCCATGATGTAATGTGATGAATTAATAAGTGGTCTATTGTCATTTCAAATATCGGAAATGTCTCAATACTTAACTTAGTTTCAAATGAGAACTCACCCCTAACAACTTTCTTTTTTTTTCTGTTTTCATGTATTAGAAGACTGCATATACTTCTACTAATTTGGGACTACAGACTACTCAGCAGGTGTTTTCTTAGTTTCAAAACTTATTTTTTCATTTACTTTCTGATAAGATTTTTTAAGAAATCCATTTATGATACAGCATTTTATTTCTTTCCTGCTAAGCCCTCCTTGATCCATACTTCAATTCCACCTTCATTCCAACTTAATGTCTTTCTCTTTGTATAACCCACTACATCCAATTTGTGCTGCCCGTGTACTCATGGATCTAACATCAACTGGAACATTTTTTTAGTTAGGGTTTCTATTGCTGAGATGAAACACCATGACCTTAAAACAAGTTGGGGAGGAGAGAGTTTATTAGGCTTTCACTTCAGCATTGCTGTTCATCAGTGAAGGAAGTCAGGCCAGGAACCTAGAGGCAAGAGCTGATGCAGAGGACATGGAAGGGAGCTGCTTACTGGCTTGCTTCCCATGGCTTTCTCAACCTGCTTTCTTATAGAATCCAGGATCACCAATGAAGGAATGTCACCACCTACCATGAGCTGGGCCCATCCTAATTAATCACTAATTAAGAAAATGCCTTACAGTTGGATCTTATGGACGCGTTTCCTCAATTGAGGTCCCCTCCTCTCTGATGACTCTACCTTGTGTGAAGTTCACACACAAAACCAGACAGTATACCATGTAAGCCTAGAATACCTACCTCCAACCCTAAAGCCCATGTAAATAGCTGAATGCAGTAATCTGCATCTGTAATTCCTGCCCTTTTATGGCAAAATCAAAAGTAGAAATATGTGTATTAGCCTAAAGTTCACGGTCCAGCAAGCCGGGAGTATGCAACAAAGAAGCAGAAGCAAAGACAAAGAAGATCCCCACCTCAATAAGGTGTAATACAAGAACCAATACTCAAAACTTGCTCTGTGGACTCCTCAATGCCTGTACTGTGGTAAGTGTGCAGGCAGACATGGTGCTTGAGAGGGAGCTGAGAGGTGTACATCTTGACAAACTTTCTCCAACAAGGCCACACTTCCTTCAACAAGGCCACACCCACTAATAGTACCCTTTCCTGTGGACCAAGCATTTAAACACATGAGTCGATGGGGGTGAAACCACTGCACTCAAATCACTGCAGCACATGTCTTAGGATTTCTCTTCCTGCAACTGAATGCCATGTCCAAAAAGCAAGTTGGGGGAGGAAAGGGTTTATTTGTCTTAAACTTCTACATTACTGTTCTTCACTGAAGAAAGTCAGGACAGGAACTCAAGCAGGACTGGATTCTGAAGGCAAGAGCTGATGCAGAGGCCATGGAGGGGTGTTACTTACTGACTTTGCTTCCCCTTGTTTGTTCAGCTTGATTTCATATAGAACCCAGGACCACCAGCTTAGGGATGGCACCACCCACTGTGGGCTGGGCTCTCCTCCCCCATTTATCTCTAAATGAACAAATACCTTAAAGCTGAATCTCATGGAGGCATTTCCTCAACTGAGGCTCCCTCCTCTTTGAAGACTCTAGTTTGTGTCAAGTTAAAACAAAAAACTAGTCTGTACAAGTATCATTGACTTCACTAGGGGCAGCATCCTTAAAAAGCCCTAGTCCCCCAAGCTGCCTATTGTTCAGAGCTCTCCAGCTGGGGTGGGGGTTTGAGAGCCCTGCCTCTTCTGTGGTGGAATGTTGACTAACTTGTTCTTGGGAAGTTTTTCAGGCAACCACAGCTGCTATGAGTTTGTGAGTGCACCTATGATAACCAGAAGACACCTTGAAAACTTTTGCCTACCATGACTTCTGGCTTTTACAATCTTTCCACTCTCTATTCCACAAAATCGCATTAGAAGATGACTTGAAATTACATAATTTAATGTAGAGATGAAATGTATGATCTGACTAACATGTTAGAAATCAATGCCATTTTAACTGTATATTAAAGATAAATGATGGAAAAGAATATTTGATATACTGCTTTTAGAGCAGTCATATTCAAGATCTAATTTATATTATTTAGTTAACGGAAAATTTACAGAAACAGAATCTGTAAGATCTATGAGAGCAAGGGTTTTATCACTGAGAAATAGTGCACCTATAATATTATCTCACAGGCTAGACAATAACTGCAATAACTATTTGTTGAATGAATACATAAATGACACATTGAGACATATAGTCTATTTCAGTTTTAGGTATCTAAGAATAAGGGAATAGTAAATATTCTAGAAATCCTAGATATGTAATTCAGAAAATTATTGGTATAGAGAAAAGTGTATGCTTGGAAAAACATTAAATCTGGAGAGAACTGTGGAAGTTTAAGATGTCATTATTATCAAGATTATAGTTTTCCTCTAAAACCTATAACATATTCAATCTTATTCATTTCATCAGATTTGTGTCTTTTATATCACATCATTGCAACATATGATTGGTATTATTTCAGTCTAGCTGTATTATAAATTTGTGATAAAATGGCATTATAGATATTACCAGTAAAACCTTATAATATGAAATAGTTTTATGTTTAGGAAAAAATAGTTTTGATATAGTGGTAAAATAGTTTTGGTGGTATGGTTTCACATGGAATTCCAAAGGGAACAGGAAGACATTTACATAGTCAATAGGAATATGAAACATTATGAAACATTAAAATTTTAGACATTCTATGCATTATCTTGTGAGATTTTTGTACCAGTCTTCTTTCCACATGGATTACTGCGGGGCGCGCATCCTGTCCAGCAGGAATGAACGCCACCAAAAACGAGAATTCCTTCTCTGGTCACATCTTTATTTGGAGCATTTCCTTGAGGAAAATTGGGGGAAGGGAAGATAGAGCAGGGACGAGAGAAAGCTTAGAGAGAGGAAGTAGGGTCCCGAGGCATCTGCTTTTAAACGGTGGAGCAGCTTGAACGCTGTCCTGATTGGTTAATGCCATTCTGCTGGTCTGAGCATGTGCAGGCAAGGGTGCAGGCAGGGGTGCTCAGCCCCACGTGGCTACCTCCAAACTGCAGGACCACCTGTGCCTCCAGGTGGCTCCCAACATCTCCCCCTAATTATTGTCTTTAAGAGCAATAAGGCAAAACTATTTTCCAATCTGGTCCCCACCTCGACGCAGCATGCCAAGGATATCTCTGCTCCCACCCATCCCCAAGGAGGGAGAAAGGCAGAATAGAGTCAGTCAGAAAATTGTTAAGAGATAAGAGGTTGCACAGGGTGTTGCTCAAGTCGATGGTGTGAAACAGCTGCTCTTGGCACCGCCCAGAAGGTCATCTCTGCTGCCTCCGCACGAATCTTCCACAGCAGGACACTCAGCATCCACTGGGTCGTCTTCTTTATCTCTCTGGTCGGTCTCGCTGGCATCCAGATGTATGTCAGCATTCCTAGAAAAACATAAACAAAACTCTCCTCCCAAATTAACATTTAAGAGTATTAAAAACTCTCAGTGTAAAAATTCAGCACAATCAGTACTGGAAGTAGGCTGGTTTTGAACTTAGAGACTTGCATGTCTCCGTTTCAAAGAGCAAATCTTGTTTGCCTGTACCAGCAAAATTTTGAATTAAAAATTAAGTGTATAGAATGCAAGAGAAATCCTTTCTCTGGGGGAAGCTGTCACTGGTAGTGTAGTCCCCCTCTATTGTTTAAAAACCAAAGCAGTTGTCACTGGGAATTGAACTCAGGACCTTTGGAAGAGCAGTCAGTGCTCTTAACCTCTGAGCCATCTCTCCAGCTCCCCTATTCAGATGGAAAAACCTCTAGGTAGCATTGTTTATCTCACCAGGTGCCTCAGGCAAAAGGTCCGCCTTTCTTTGTTATCTAGGATACGGTAACCAGGTAAACACACCTTTATTATGATAATCATGACCAGTTCTTTGAGGGAGAATGGGCGTAGCATCGATCATCTTACTACTTCCTGCTGACAAAGGGGCGATGTTTGGGGGGATAAATGTTTTTATCTCACTGAATTTTTTTGGCGACAAATGTTTTTATCTGACTGAATTCTTGGCGACCTTGGCTGAGGGCGGCAGCAGCGGACGGCGGCGGCTCCGCCTCTGAGGCGCGGCCCACCGTGGCGCGCTCCGCATGGCCCAAAGGCATGGCTCCGCCCCGGGCCGTGCGCGCTCGCCGTTTATCCCGTAACTGCGAACTGTAACTCAGCCTCACCTCAGGCAATGAATTCGCACCGCCAAGCTCCGGCGAGGGGGGCATCCGCCCACCCGTGGGGCCCGCCCACCCGTGGAGGGCCCGGTCTGCCCGCGCGCGGAGCCCCGTTCTCTGGGAACTCATCTCCCCGCTCAGGGAGGGCCCGGCCATGTTGCTATGGAAACACGGCTTTTCGCAGAGCCTGTGCTGGGATTAAAGGCGTGCGCCACCACCGCCGGCTACTTCCTCAAACAAAGTTCAAGTTTTCTGTACCTGAGAGCCAAAGACTGAGCTCTCTTAACAAAATTAGGCGAAAATCACCCCCAAAAGCTCTGTGGCTCTTTAAGAACAGGGAAGGCAGTGATCAAGTTTGCCTCCCTACGAGACTGTTGCCTCCAGTCTCTATCAGCGAGTATGCACGGAGGAAGCCGCGGATCTCCCAACCGTAAACCTCGCTTTTTCTCAGCTCCACCTGCACTGAACTTAAGGGATTTTTCTTCCCCGTTGCTTTTTGTACCTTCTTTCAGATACCTTAACTTTGATTTTTTTTTTTTGTATTTTCTTTTCTATTTTAGGCCTATCCTTTGAAATTCCTTTTTACATTTCTTTTCCTCCCCTTTCTGGGGATTTCAACCGACGTCACTCACCGCTCCATGTTCTCAGAGTTCTGAAATTCAAGGCTCTCTGTGCTGGTGTCTGATCTCAGCTTTTTTTCTCCGGGCTTTTCCTTCTCAAGGTCCCCCGGTGTAGTTGTCAGGGTCCCTCAGCGTCCCGGGGTTTCGAGCACCAGTTGCGGGGCGCGCATCCTGTCCAGCAGGAATGAACGCCACCAAAAACGAGAATTCCTTCTCTGGTCACATCTTTATTTGGAGCATTTCCTTGAGGAAAATTGGGGGAAGGGAAGATAGAGCAGGGACGAGAGAAAGCTTAGAGAGAGGAAGTAGGGTCCCGAGGCATCTGCTTTTAAACGGTGGAGCAGCTTGAACGCTGTCCTGATTGGTTAATGCCATTCTGCTGGTCTGAGCATGTGCAGGCAAGGGTGCAGGCAGGGGTGCTCAGCCCCACGTGGCTACCTCCAAACTGCAGGACCACCTGTGCCTCCAGGTGGCTCCCAACAGATTACTTTCCATTTCACAGAAGATGTCATGGAGGCATATAGGGAGTACATAAATTGTCCAAGTATACATGGCTGCTAAGTTACTAAGCTTGTTCTTCTATCTAGATTCTCCATCTGCATACATATTTTACAATTACAAGGAGTCTAGGGCAAACTATGAATTAGCTTCCTTCCTCCAATTTTGCATTATTTTATATTATTTTTTTGAGATCACAGAAGCAGCTTTCTAAATACTTGTTTCTTTGTGAAGTAGCTTTTAACAATCACTTCTAATTAATCTTAGTATAGGTAACTCACAAGGTGAATACACAGACTTTCTTGAAAGCTATTATATTTATAGTTTATTAATGTTGTGGTCTATTACAGATCAATGTAAGCAGAGACTGTTTGCTCATTTCCCAACAGCTCAAACCCGAATAATCACACAGAAACTATATTAATTACACTGTTTGGTCAATGGCTTAGGTATATTCCTACTTATCTCTTATATCATAAATTAACCCATCTCTATTCATCTGTGTATCATCACAAAGCTGTAGCTTACTGGAAAGATTCCAACAGCAGTGTCTTTCTCTTTTGTGAGCTACATGGTGCCTCCCTGACTCCGCCTACACTCTTTCTATATCTTGGTTCAGATTTCCCACCTGGCTTTTTAAGCCATTGGCAGAAACAGCTTTCTTCACCAACCAATTAAAGTAACACATATACAGAAGGACATTCCCACATTGTCTCTCATTTCTTGTCTAATTAAAAAACAGTTTTTAACTTAGACATAGTAACATTTGTATAACAAAACAGGTATCAAGCAAGAATTACAGTTACAATATTTATATCTAACTTATCTTTTATCAAAACTAAGAAAAACTATAACTATCTAGTCTTCAACTCTTCAAATACCACAGAAGGATATAATATTACCTAAGTAAACAGGAAGTGCATTGTAAGCAACTTTCAAAGTTCTAGAATTGACAGAGATATCTTGTTGCCTGGACAGCCACCCAAAGTTCTTCTGTAATGCTGGGGCATCCGTCTTCAACCTACAGGCCCATAGTGTCCACCAGACTTTTCTATGAAGCAGGAAATTGGAAGAGCTGTTCTGCCTTATAATGGCAAAGTTCATCAGTTGCTTTGTTCTGTGTCCCGCAGAATATCTCACAGTTTTTCTGTGAAGCAGGAACCCTGAAGGACTGTAGTGTCAGGGAGAAGCCATGTAGCTGCCAAAGGAGAAGGACATGCTGGGACCTTAGTATCCTTACAGATAAGCAAAAGTCATGTGGTATTACACAGATTGATAGCAGTGGGTTAATTTAAGATGTGAGAAATATCTAGGAAAATGCTAGAGTCATTGGCCAAACAGTATTGTAATTAAAATAGTTTATTGTGATAATTCAGGTCTGGGTGGCTAGGAAATGAGTGAACAATTTCTGCCTACAAATATCACCCAGTGTGGGGCAACCACATCCACAAAATCCTGAGAGAGCTTGGGAAGGAATTCTAGACACAAAGCAACAGAGTTAAGCATGGCTTCTTGGTAGCAGCATTTTCTCAGGTGAACTCTGTTTGCTAGAGGCAAGCAGAATAACGATTCCTTTAAGAGAAGGCTTCCTGACTCAGCATTAACAGCAAAAACTGTACAGTTCCTTTAAGAGCTGGCTTCCTGATTTATGCTGATGCAGTTATGGAGCACTTAAATGGGGTCTGTGAGCAGCATGTTACAAATTGTTTAATGGTGACATAGACCACTGTGTCCCTGGAACTGGGATGGTGATCATGGCTCACAGAGGCAGTGAATATACCTCCCCCATGTTGAACTGGACAGAACAAACACGCTGGGCTGCAGAGTTGGTCCAAGCCACATCTGTTTAGCATTTTAAAAAAACACTCCAGCACTGAACTGAGCACCCAAAGTCCACTTGATGAGTGGGAGACGTGAGAATATGAACAAAGAGGTTAAGGCATTGATGGGGAAACTCACTGAAACTTGAGCTAATGGGAGCTCACCAACTCCAGCCAGACAGGGAAAGAAATAACATAGGTCCAAACTAGTTCCACTGAATATGGGTGACAGTTGTATGGCTGGGGCAGACTGAGGGGCCACTGACAGTGGGACCAGGATTTATCCCTACTGCTTATACAGGCTTTTTTGGAACCTATTCTCTTTGGAAGGATACCGTGCTCAGCCTAGATATAGTAGGAAGGGCCTTGGACCTTTCTCAAAGCAATGTGCCTTAACATTTCTGCAGAGTGGATGGGGGGGGGTGGACTGGGGAAGTTTGTGGAGGAAATGGGAGGAGGGAAGGGAGTGGGAATTGGGATTGGTATGTAAAATGAAAAGAGGATAGTTTGTTTTCTTTTAAAAATAATAAAAAATAATAAAAGTAAAAAATGAAACAAATATAAAATAAAAAAAAGATCAAGGTGCTCAGGATACAATGTAGTATATTTTACACTCTTGCCAAAGGTATTATAATGACAATTAGTGATGTTTTGTTTGTATTTTTACAAATAACGTTTGCCTGAAGATCCAGGTGCAGAGCTAAGCCACTAGAGGCCAGGGAGTGGTAGCGCGTACCTTTAATCCCAGGACTCAAGGTCATCCTAGGCTACCTGAGAATGAATCTGTCTAAAAAGAGAAATTGAACTCTCACAAAGGTGCTCCCAGCACTCAGGAGTCAAATGCCTTTAATCGTAGCACTAGGGAGGTGGAGACAAGAGTTTTATGGCTGGGCAGAGAGAGGCACATAAGAGAGGAAGAGATAAGAGTTCATTGCAATCTTAGGTTTGGTGGAGAACATTGCAGTCTACAGTCATGCTGAGGACAAATCACCCCTTTGTCTGAGACTTGGTAAAGGTAAGAGCGCTTTAGTGGCTTGGCTGCTTTGCTTTTCTGATCTTCATCTTAAACTCGCCTCCCCAAAAAGCATTCCTGGTAAGAAAGTGATTACAGATATGCAATAGAAACAGATCAAGATAAAAATGACCTCTGAATGTATCACAGTGTTGGATTGTACGTAGGCTTGGAAGATAGAAGAAAAACAGTACAGACAATTATAAAAAGAAGTAAAGTCTTTAAAAAAACAGTAAAAGCAATTTAAAAGATTAGTCATAGATTAAAGGAGTAAAGAAAAACAAGTCACATAAAGATGGAAAATACATAGGGAGTCTGGATTATGCATATTATTGTGTTTTCTTTAATTTTTTGATTGAAGAGAGACATTTGTTTCTGGGGCCTACTAAGTTAAATCAACATAAAGGTATCTTGTCTTCAAAATTTGGGTCTAAGGATATGTTGCTTTGGAAAAGAAGTCTGCTTTTGTTTCCACAGAAGATGAGAACATGTAGATTCTTTCCAGGCTAATGTAGTTTGATGGAACAAGACCACTCAAAAGCTCTCCATGAATAATAAAAATGCTTCCCCCAACAAACAATAGGAAGCAGTTTGGAGAAAAATATACCCAAATTCCCAAAATGTTTGTTTATAAATGTTTGTTTTCCTTTAAAGGGGATAAGACAAAGAGAAGAATACTTTGCATTGGTATGGACTTTAAACTATTGATACAAATTAAGGTCAGTTGCTACACTGTATATATGTAATTCTGCTCTTGTTTAAGGTATTACATTTATACAACTTATTTAAAATATAATGTATAATTAAAAATTACAGATTAATAGATAGTAATGTATAATAGTCAAACTGTTGTCATGTTAGTTTGTATAATAGTCAAACTATAGTCATGTTAATTTGTATAATAGTTAAACTGTAGTGACGTAGTCATGTTTTCTAGATATATAGAGATAATATTTAAGTTAGATAAATAAGCTTCAACAATTCAAAGACTATGGAATATGGCATCTAAAATTTTTTAAGAATTTAGACTTTTCATGATGATGAGACACATATCCTGGCAGCACCAATCTACTTCAATAGGATTATGGGCATCAAAGAGGATGCTTATGGTGTTTGTTAGTCGTTATGCAAGAAACTGCTCTTGCCTGGACTGCTTAATGGGATGCTGTATGAACAGGACATGTAGTACCCACAGAAAAAATGATGGCTGAACTGACCTAAAGAAGGTGAGACAATCCTTCAGGGTTCCTGCTTCACAGAAAAAAAAAACTGTAAGACATTCTGCAGAACACAAGATAAAGCAACTGATGAACTTTGACATTATAAAGCAGAACAGCTCTTCCAATTTCCTGCTTCATAGAAAAGTCTGGTGGACACTATGTTCCTATAGGCTGAAGATGGATGCCCCAACATTACAGAAGAACTTTGGGTGGCTGTCCAGGCAACAAGATGTCTCTGTCAATTCTAGAACTTTGAAAGTTGCTTACAATGCACTTCCTGTTTACTTAGGTAATATTATATCCTTCTGGTGTCTTTGAAGAGTTGAAGACAGGTAATTGTAGTTATAGTTTTCCTTAGTTGTGATAATCAATTAGATGTAAATATTGTAACTGTAATTCTCGCTTGATATCTGTTTTATTATATGTAATGATATTATGTTAAAGTTAAAGCCTTTCTTTTTTAATTAGACAGGAAAAGGGAGATGATGCGGGATGTTCTTCTCTATATGTATAGCTTTTATTGGTTAGTGAATAAAGCTGTTTCGGTCAATGGCCTAGCAGAGTGAAGCTATGCAGGAAATCTGAATAGAGACAGAGAGTGTAGACGAGTCAGGGAGACACCAGTAGCTGCCAAAGGAGAAGGACACACTGGAGCCTTAGGAAACTTACTGGTAGGCCAAAGCCTTGTGTTAATACACACAATGATAGAAATGAGTTAATTCAAGATGTAAGAAAAAGGTAGGAATATGCTAGAGTCATTGGCTAAACGGTGTTGTAATTTATATAGTTTCTGTGTGACTATTCAGGTCTGGGTGGCCAGGAAACTAATGAGCAGTCTCTGCCTACAGATCAACTATTTAGCTTAAAGTAGGTTAAGAAGTGCATAAGATAAAGTTCATGATTTTTTTAAATATAAAATATAAAACTACTGCTTATTTTTGAACATTTACTTTTGTTTGCTTTTATGTCCATGTACATGCACCTACTTATATGCACGTGCACCATATACATGTAGTGGCTACAGGAAGCCAGAAAAAGCTATCAGAGCCCCTGGAGCTAGAATTATAGAAGGTTATATAAACTGTTCAAATTGGGTGCTAAAAACCTAACTCTAGTCTGTAAAAGTAGTAAGTGTTCTTACCTGGAATCATCTCTCTAGGTCCTTAATTCAAAGTTTCTTTTGTCCTCTACTCTAACTCCTGTGTTTTCTACAGTTACTAATATGTGACATATGCATATCAACAACCAGGGAAGCTCATTGGAGATTGAATGCATAGAATTCTAACTGGTGATCCATTTGTAGATACAATTGACTGATTGATCGATTGTTCTTGGTTGAGGCCCTATAAGATTTGTCCTTTCCATAGAGGGGAGGAGAACATCAGGAAATGGGATTGCTAAGACTGGGGACGGGCAGAGAGGGAGAACAAGAAAAGAGATATTTTGATATTTGATTGAGGGAGCTACTATGGGGCTCGCAAGAAACCTAGTACTAGAGAAGTTTCCAGGAATCCACAAGGATGATGCCACCTAAGACCCTAAGCAACATTGGAGAGGGTACCCAAACTATCCTTGCCCTGTAATCAGATTGATGACTACCTTAATTGTCATCATAGAAACAACATCCAGTTACTGATCAAAGGAGATGCAGAGATTCACAACTAACACTGGATTGAGCTCCCAGAGTCCAGTCGAAGAGAGAGAGGAGTGATAATATGAGCAAAGGGGTCAAGACTATAATGGGGATACCTACAGAAACAGCTGACCCTCATGAACTAGTGGGAGCTCACTGACTCTAGACTGACAGGGGAGAAACCTGCATAGACCCAAACTAGGCTCTTTGAATGTGGGTGACAGTTATGTGTCTGGCGCAGTCTGTGGGGCCACTAGTAGTGGGACCAGGATTTACCCCTAGTACTAGAACTTGCTTTCTGAGCCCATTCTCTTTAGAGGGATACCTTGCTCAGCCTAGATATGGGAGGGGGTACTTGGTCCTGCCTCAAAGTGATTTGCCAGACTTTGTTGACTCCTGTAAGAAGTCTTACCATCTCTGAGGAGTGGATGTGGGTGGGGTGAGGGAGTAGAAGGCAGGGGAGGGGGAGGGGGAGGGGAAGGAGAGGGGTGGGGAACCAGGATAGGCATGTAAAATGACAAAAGATTGTTTTAAAAAAATAGATTAAAAATGAAAGAAAGAAAAGATTTGTCCCTTCTATTTTGGCATACTTACTGATGCTGTCCTTGTTCAGGTCTTGATTAGTCAGGCATGGGACTTTATGGGTATAGCTTCCCTGATATTTCTAGGGGATACAATCCTCGCACAAAATCTTTCCCTGCTATTTTGGATTTTACAGTCTTTCTGTCCCCTCTTCTTTGATGTTCCTTGAGCCTTAAGTCCAAGGGTTGGGGGTTGGATAGCAGATGTTTCATCTGGAACTGGGTACCACAAAATTACTTGTTCTCTGCATTTTGATTAGTTGTAGTTTAGACATATAGTATATATATATATATAGCAAATATATATATTTGGAAAGGAAAGTTTTTTTTGATGAGCGGTAAAATCTACACTTATCTTTGGGTAAAAGTGCACATATGTAGAATGCAAATAAAAATTATGCTGTTTTAGTAAGTTGGCAGTATTAGATTCTCCTCTAAGATCAATGATCTCACTAGCCCCAAATATTTGGCTAGGTTTCCATTACGAGGCATGATTTCCTTCCTATTGAGTGGGCCTTAAATGCAGTTATAGAGTAGTTGGTTATCATCAGAATATGCATACCACTATTGCACCATTAAGGTGACATTGGATGCTGGTAATTGTTGTAGTTTGTAGGTATAAAGTAAGCTGGATAAGACTATTGGTCATGTCCTCTAGAATAAGGCCACTTGCTGGTTCCCGGCTACTCTCCGCTTGCTCGTCCTGGCTGCCCAGAACCAAAAGAATCACACAGAAACTATATTATTTAAACCACTGCTTGACTCATTAGCTCTAGCTTCTTATTGTCTAATTCTTACATCCCAATTTAACCCATTTCCATTAATCTGTGTATTGCCACGTTGCTGTGGCTTACCCAGCATCTGTCTCCGGCAGGGGCTACATAGCTTCTCTTTGACTCCACCCTCTTTTCTCCCAGCATTCAGCTTATTTTTCCCTGCCTAACTAAGTTCTGCCCTGCTATAGGTAAAAAGCATTTTCTTTATTCGTTAATGGTAATCACAGCATATAGAGGGGAATCCTACATCAATGTCCCTTCCTTGGATGCTTACATGGCACCTTCTTATAATATCAATGTTAGTCTTCAGGGAGAAGAATTTCAGATCATATTCATCACATATCTTCCAGATCCTGTGTTTAAATTGCATAGTGTCTTGAACAATATCAACTTAACTTCAACCTCTGGAAAGCCAAATATAGTCAATACTAATATCCAAGGCTGATGGCTGCATAGTATGATGTACATAACATAAAGTATATTTTCTTTATAAATAGAAAGAGTTAATAGAGATAGCTCTAAAATCATAGTATTCTAAGCACATACAATATCCACAATCATTTATCAGAATTTTAAAGAATCATGTCCTATACACTTTTCCAAACTGTAACGATATTCCTACGTAATGTGTTACATTGCAACAGCTAGGACATCACCAGTTAATACAGTTCTTTTTATCTTTTTTTTTTACAATCTCCATTATTATCTTAGTAGTCTACTGTCATTAATGCTATCTGTTGCTGACTATGAAAATATTGTTATGTGCTTCATGACTTCTTCTGGACACAAGATCAGATGACGTGGGCGAATGTAAGAAGTCTCAGATGAAAGGGATTATATCATTTCCATGGTTCAGCTATATTCTTTGTAGCTTATAACAAAAGATACAACTGTGGGGAATGATAAAAGCACAGAGCCCAGTGTTTGAGGAGGGAAGTCTGTTTGGTTTATAGGATTTTTTAAAAAAGACTCTTAGTTGTTTTCAGTTTTTAAAAAAATGATATCCATTATCAGGCTAGCAACAGTAAAACTCCTGGGGCTTTTTTCTAAAATTAGTTTTGATACCTTAAAGAATATTGATGATATTTTAGAATAGAACATCCTAACAGAGCCAAAATAAAAGCTTTCTAAACAGGATTTTATCCTTCAGATTTATCAGGAATAAAAATAAGAAAAAAAGAATGAAACAAAACTGAGCACTGTTGTAGCTATAAAGACTCCAGTCCAGTCTATTTATACAAGTGCTCAGCTTCTTCTAAGAGAAAGCAAACTAGACAGAAGTAGCATTTCATTTCCGAGTGAGTTTGGCATATACATATTAATTCTTTTGGGCTAATTGTTTGTGGGGTTTTTTGTTATAATTTGAAACCCTTTACTCAAATGAAGACCATCTCTGCCATCCTGCATCCAGGCTACTGTTTTCTCTCCGTGCCTTTCTCAGCCCTTTCACTTCAGAGATCCCATTTTCAGTTTCCTAGAGCTACCTGTCATCTTCTGTTTCTTGAATTTCTCTGGATTAGGGAGAAGGTTATTGTCTTGGGTTGCTCATCTTCTCAGGAGAGTTTACAATCAAGAGAACCTTTCAAATTATATTCACCGGAATGGGTTTATTAGTTAAGACATGCAAAGCTCTGATGTACTCACAAATTTCCAGGTCTTGGTGGCTTGATACAGCAAAGGCACATACTTCATTTAGAACACAGTGTAATTAAAATTTGTATGTTTTCTCTATTCCATCTTCTTCCCTGCCCTGGGGATTTCCCATCATCTTCTGCCCTGGGGATTAAGGAGTTAATTTTGCAAGTGTGGAATGATAGGTTTCTTGGTATTTTTTTTTCGTTTGTTTGTTTTGCTGTGTTGCAATTTAGGATGGGGGGAGGGAAAGAAGGATGGTAAAATATGTATTGATTTATTTGCTACCAAAGGCAACACAACACCTTAATTCATGCTGCATTGGGTAGAATCAGTCATAGACACTTGTGTATAATAGCTGGGAATTGGAGAGAGGATTGATGAGAAATGTGTTTAGGGAACTGAGAGAACTTCAGAAATCGATAGTTCATAATAGCAGACAACTAGCAAATCAACCAGCATGTGAGTTTGAGCTTCTATCAAGAGTTCAGTTAGGTATTATTATACACCAACCATATGTCAAGACTTGTGCTTGGTGCTGGGTACCCACAAATAAAAAATGTGTCACTACCCTCAAAACCATCAATGTTGTATGAGCAATGTTAAAACATACACCCTAATTACATTGTAGTTCATCATTTACACTAATATCCATATGCACACATTACATGGAAACTATGAAAATCTTAATCATTTCTATATGTGCTTCAGAATAGGATGGAGCATTGTAAAAAAAAAAGTGACCCTTACAAATGTGCTGGAAGGAATTTTGTAGATAAAGAGAAAGAAGAAAAGACTTGGGAGAAAGCCTATAGCAGCAAAGGAAATCATCTGTGTTTGGATCCTACAGTGGAATATAGAAGGTTAGTTTTTATAAAGAACAGAGTAGTATGGGGAGAAAGAGATTTGCACTGGGGACTACATATGCAGGCTCTTTTTTCCAGACATGTTAAGGTACTTAGAATGGGAAACTTCTGGGAGGTTCTGCTCAAGGAGACAATTACTAACACAGCTACTCTTAGAAGTTTGGAAAATTCCTCACCTATACTAAATTCTCACTGTAAGCTAAAAACAGAGTAGGACATCTCACGTAAAAAATTTTGTTTTGTCTTCTCAAACATCTTAATGAGGCATTATTATTCGTATTATTGTTACTTAATGTAAATAAACAAGACATTAAAAAGGTTAGTAAATTGTCAAAGAGCACACAGCTGTTCTGTGAGGAGGCCAGGATTGAAACCCAGGCAAAAATGTTGAGCATGATGGCTAGGACCTGTGGTCCTCAACGCTTGGGAAGCTGAGGTAGGAGGCTCCCTGAAGTCCATGTGGTCAAAAGCAGCCTGGGTGACACAATGAGATCCTGTCACATCAAACAAATGCACAGCAATAATAACTACGTTTAAACCGAAGCAAAATGATACTCAATTCGGATCCTTTTAATCTAGGCAATGGTTGTTTAAAAATAATAATATGAACTGCATAAGAGCTAGATTTTCTGGTACCCATTAAAAAAGGAAAAAAAAAACAGGAATGATCTAAAATAATTTTTGTAACATTTTAATTTGTTTTTTGGCTCTCTGGGAGACGGTGATGAGCGCGAAGAAATGCCTAACCAAAGGATGCAAGAAGCGAGCCAAGAAGAAAGTGCTTGGTCCTTTTCTCTACAAAAGAATGACATGGTGTGAAAGATTCAGGTATGGCCCAGATTAGAAACATTGGAAAAACACTTGTCACAGGGAATCATGAAACCAAAACTGCATCAAGGGTCACGTGTTTGAAGTGAGCCTTGGTCTAGAGGGTGATGAAGCTGCATTTAGAATAGTCGAGCTAATTACTCAGGGTGTTCAGGAAAAGCTGTCTGACTAAATTCCATGACATGGATCTTACCAGGACAAAATGCTTTTCCGTGGTTAAGAAAAACAACAGTCCATGATGGAAGCTCATATTGATGGCAAGACAACTGATGACTGTTTGCTCCTTCTGCTCTGTTTGTTTTATATATATATATTCAACACCCAGAATAAGCAAGGTGTCCTATGTGCATCATCAACAGTTGTGTCAGATCCAAGAGAAAATGATGGAAATCATGGCCTGAGAAGTTTGGGCAAAGGGCTGGAAAGAAACGGTTAATAAATTGACTCTATACAATCTATTGTATGTCTTAGGGAAACAAAGAAAAGACTTGCAAATCATTTGTCCTCTTCATGAGGTCTTCCTTAGAAAATTATAAATGCTGAAGATACCCACATATGAATTGGGAAAACTCATGGAGCTTCATGATGCACGTGGTAGATCTGGAAAAGCTGCCAGTGATGAGACAGGTGCTGAAGTTGAACGAGCTGACAGACCTGGACCCCCAGTCCTGGACGCGGTTTAAAATCCAGATTTCTTTATATAGTGAAAAATGAACAGTCTAGTTTGTGAAAAAAGTTTTAACTTAATCCTATCTATCCCAAATATTTCAACCTATATTCAATATAAAAGTATGAAATATTTCACACTTCTTTCATACAAAGTTTTTGAAATATGGTATTTAACATTCCTGTTGAGACTACCACATTCCAATATTTAAGTCAAACTGAGCCAGTCTATTGTATTGGACTAAGAGGGTGTATTTCTGTGCTTTTAGGAGAATTTAGCCCAGGGTACTAAGTAGCCATACAAATAAAATGTCTATTCTTGTTCTTAGGTGCTTTGTAATCACAGATGGATCAAATAGCTCAATTTTAGATCATAATTTCCTCCTCTTAAATTTATTCTAAAGTCTCCCTTTCATCTTTCAGCAATATTAAGTAGTGATTGTACCTCCAATTTTAAACTGCCACATGGCTCATTGCTATGATTATAAATGAAAGGTTGACACTTCAAATTCCACAATCTGCAAGGGTCACAATCCATCAGGCATCTAATAAATTTTCTTTTCTGAATTTGTATGCCTTCCGAGTGTTGGATAATATACAGAACAAAATGAAATGCTTGTCTGTAGAGAAATCCTAGCAACTCCAGCTTGTAATACTCATGGGACTAGCACCAAACACGAACAATGGAGTTTCTTCAAGGAAGAATGATCTTACTTTTTGTCATTTACAAACTGACATAGTCCCTCAGCTAACCATGTATCTAAGTATATTCTGAAAGAGGAATTGATTCTTGTTTATTTATTTTTTAAATTTTATTTTTACGAATTTCGTACATGTATACAATGTATTAGGATCATATCTACCCTCCTTATGCATACTCCATCTCCTTCTGGACTTTCTCAACATGTGACAACCATGACTGGTTTCTGACTGGATTTATTTTTGTTTTCATTGTTTTCTTTTGTGTTGCTGGCAATTGAACCTAGGGCTTTTTAGCTACATTCCTTATCCAGAGAGAAGCTATGTAAAATGTAACAGTCTTTCCCAAGACCTACCCCATCACCACAACTAACTGAATTATGTAAATTTACACTTTATTATAAATCTTTTCGGAACATTTATGGTTCTGTGTTTTTCTTCAATGATTATTTTTGTACACAAAACATTGTATGAATGTATAATTACTGCCTCTTAAAATATTTTATTCTTCACTCTATTTTAAAATGTTTTTATTTAAATTTATCTTAAAAGATAAATAGAAGATTTTTTATATAAATGGGGTATTATGTGATGTTTTGGGACATATATGCTCTGTTTAATGTCCAAATTAATCCAGGCCAAGAATATCCATCTATATCTTCAATTATTATCATTCCTTTATGATGCAAACATTCAAAATTCTTTCCTGTAGCTTTGGAACATACATCATATTGACATCATTTATAGACACAGTCTGCCTGGGAAAAGGGTCTCTGAAAATGTTTGTGAAGGATTGCCATAATCCTGTTAACTGGTGTAGCAAGATATGACTATGTGTGTGGTATCACTTCATTCCCTGGGGTTGGAGATTCGATTCTGATGGTGAAAGAGAGAAGGGAGACTGGGCTCTAGCATGCATGCATTGATCACTCTGTGTTTCTGATATGAATGCAGTTTGATCAGCCCTCTCAAGCTCCTGTTCCTGTGAATTCCCCATCACGATGGGCTATCACCTGGAACTGTGAGCTAAAATTAACCTGGTCTCTCTGTAAGTTGCTTTCAGCAGACAATTTTGTCACATGAAAAGAAAAGGACACTGGGACAGAGATAGTGTTAAGTATAGTTCACAGTCTTGAAATAACAGGAGAGACTTATGTGTTGGAACATTGAACTTTGGTTTAAAGAACAGTTTTGCTGCACAAATGTTAAACTAAGAAGCTTAGAACACTCTTTAAAAATGGACAGTCATTATTCAATTGCGAGGACAACCACAATGCAATAATATACAATATAATGTGATTTTTTTTAAATGAAAAACAAAATTAAGGTAGTGAGAGTGTGTAGTTTCATGTGATATTTAATTGTGATAAATTATATTGATGAATTAATTATGATGAAAATTTAAACTTACTGACTATCAAATCTGATTGGACACAAGTAGAAAGAATTTTTTTTTTCAGACAGGGTCTCACTGTGTAGCTCTGGCTCTCCTGGAACTGACCATGTAGACCAGGCTGGTCTTGAACTCACAGACATTCACCTGCCTCTGCCTCCCAAGTGCTGGAATTAAAAGACATGTGCCACCACCGCCCTGTTTAAAAAGACATTTTTAACAGAAAAGAGATTGGGCTCTCCCTTTGAGACCCTGTGTGTCCTCACGACTTGAAGAATTATAATATCAACAAACAAAATGCTGTCAGCTCTACTTAAGGCAATAAACAAATTAAAGATCTCTTAATTTTGGTCATCTACTATAATAATAAAATTGTTGCCCTCTGGAAGGCAAAGCCTAGAGAGCCTATGAGAATTACTGAAGCTGGTGTCCTACCCAAGACCACTTCTGTCACAGTCACTCGGTAGAAGGTTGGATAAGCGGTGACATCATTTGTGATCATCTTACTCACGGAAGTGCAAACAGATTATGAAATTGTTTCAATTCTTTACTTCCTTTCTCTATATGCATGCTTTGTGGAGAGGTGACTCATCAGGGAAAAGCTTTGCTTCTTCACGGCATGCTCTCGGTTCTCCCAGAGGGCAAACTTCAGTGCTCAAGTACATATTAAACCACTGAACCAATCACATTTGCTGATGTTTTCTTGGCTAAAGCAAGGCACAGAGCCAACTCACGAGTTCATTTAGGAGAGGGTTACAGAAAGCAATACTTCAGGAGATGCGATTCATTAGGGGAAATTATTTAGCAACTTACCGGGACTGCATGTCTATTTGGAAAAAGTAGTAGATGATCCTGTGTGGTTTGAAGAATGCAGAAGAAAATATTCTCTACATTTCAAGAAGACATTATCAGCACTTTATTCTATTGTAGTAAGACTACAGTTTGCTGCTGGAGTTCATTTCAGAATCACCATTCTATTGTTTTCAAGGCAAATAACTAAATACCTGACTCTATATAAAGGAATAAACAAAATCAGCCCGCAGCTGATTTCTATGTGCATAGTTGAGTAACATTATCTGGGTTGTGTATTCTATGTCTAGCAATGACGGCTTAGCTTGTGGAAGGCAAAACTCGTAGTAGTTGAACTCCAGTTACTGGTGAGTGAAATTCCAGGGAAAAGGAAACTTATTGAGGTGTTTAGGTTTCTTTATTTAGTCCTACATGAGTTTCGTTTCTCATATTGAATGTGGAATTTTTATCAATGACTGTTTTGTCTTGTAGTCTTTCTGTAAAACCCAAGAAGAAGCAGAGTTTCATTTTGATGTTCAATTATCTCTTCTCTCCCTTTCACTCTTTTTTTTGTACTGTGCTTGAAAAGATTTTTTTTTCATCCTCCCCACCTAGAAAGCAAAAACAGCAGAAAAGCAGCAAACAAACAAAAACCCACTTTGAGATACCACCTTACACCTGTCAGAATGGCTAAAATCAAAAACACCAATGATAGCCTATCCTGGAGAAGATGTGGAGTAAGGGGAACACTCACCCATTGCTGGTGGGAATGAGAACTTGTGCAACCACTTTGGAAATCAGTGTGGCGGTTTCTCAGGAATTTGGGAGTCAACCTACCTCAGGATCCAGCAATACCACTCTTGGGAATATACCCAAGAGATGCCCAATCATACTACAAAAGCATTTGTTCAACTATGTTCATAGCAGCACTATTTGTAATAGCCAGAACCTGGAAACAACCTAGATGCCCCTCAATGGAAGAATGGATAAAGAAAATGTGGAACATATACACATTAGAGTACTACTCAGTGCTAAAAAGCAATGCCATCTTGACTTTTGCATGCAAATAGATGGAAATAGAAAACACTATCCTGCGTGAGATAACCCAGACCCAAAAAAGATGAATATGGTATGTACTCACTCATTAGTGGACTCTAGCCATAAACAAAGGACATTGAACCTATAGTTCACAAGTCTAGAGAAGCCAAATAACAAGGTGAACCCAAAGAAAAACATATATAGATCCTCCTGGAAATTGGAAGCAGACAAGATCGCCGGGCAAAAGTTGGGAGCATGGGGGTGGGGTGGGTGGGGGAGAGAGGAGAGGGAGAGAGAGAAGGGAGAAGGGCAGGGTTGGGAGAGCTTCAGGGAGTGGGAGGGTTGAGATGGAGGAAGGGAAGATATAGAAGCAGGGAAGAAGATATCTTCATTAAGGGAACCATTTTAGGGTTGGCAAGAGACTTGGCTCTATAGGGGATCCCAGGTGTCCACGGGGATATTCCGAGCTACATCCTTGGGCGGCAAAGGAGAGGGTGCCTGAACTGGCCTTGTCCCATAGTCACATTGATAAACATCTCGAATATCACCATAGAACCTTTGTCCAGTGACAGATGAAGATAGAGACAGAGACCCACATCAGAGCACTGGACTGAGCTCCCAAGGTCCAGTTGAAGAGCAGAAGGAGGAAGAAGATGAGCTAGGAAGTCAGGATCGGGAGGGGTTGGTCCACCCACAGAGACAGTGTGCCTGATCTAATGGGAGCTCACCAAAGCCAGCTGGACTGGGACTGAAGAAGCATGGGATCAAACTGGATTCTCTGAATGTGGCTGAAAATGGGGGTTGATTGAGAAGTCATTGATAATGGCACTAGGACTTGTTTCTATTGCATGAACGGGCTGTTTGGGACCCTAGTCTGTTTGGATGCACACCTTCCTAGACCTGGATGTAAGGGGGAGGGCCTTGGACTTCCCACAGGGCAGGGTACCCTGCCCTATCTTAAGACTGCAGAGGGAGAAAAAAGGGTGAGTGGGGGAGCAGGAGGGAAATGGGAAGAGGGGAGGAAGTGGAAATTTTTGAATGGAAATATATATAATATCTATCTATCTATCTATCTATCTATCTATCTATCTATCTATCTATCTATCTATCTATCTATCCCCCTCAATGCAAAAATCAAAACAGGCAAAAGAGCAATAAGACAAAAATATTTCAAACAAAGCCAGATGAAACCAAAAGTCCATAAAAATACCTTTAAGTTTGTTCTGTGCTGGCCAACTATTCTTTGGTGTGGGTCTTGCTTTGGAGTGTGGCTGATAGAACCCAGTGAGACTCTAGTGGAGAAAGCTGATTTTTCTCTTTGTCAGCAGGTATTGATTACAAATAGCTTCTTGATTAGAGGTGACACTTTGTGTTCACTTCCCCGTCCCAGTCTTGTGATGCCATTTGACTTGAACTACAGGTCTTGTATGAGCTGCCACTGTCTCTTTGAGTTCACATGTGCATCAGTCCTGTTGTGTACAGAAGATACTGTTTCCTTGGAGTCATCCATCACCGCTGGCTCTTATTCTCTTTCCACTTTCTCTTCCTCATATAACCCTGAGCTTCAGGTAAGAGCTTTGTTGAAGACATCCCATTTAGAACTGAGTGCTCCAACGTCTCTCACTCTTTGCACGTTGTCCAGTTGTGGGTCTCTGTGTTATCTGCCATTCGCTGCAAGAAGAAACTGCTCCGATGTGAGTTGGGCACTGATGTATGACTATAGCAGTACAACTTTAGGAGTCATTTTATCACCATCTTCTTTAGCAGAATAATAGTATTAGGTTGTCCCCTGGGCGCGTGACCTCTCTTGACTCAGGTTCATGGCCATTTCAGCAGTTTTTGTCTCATATCTAACTTTAAGAAAGTGCCTTGTTAATCTGAACTGTTTTAGATAAGAACCATCATGTGCATCAGAACAAGTCCTTTTTGGTGTGCTTACAGCTTAGTCTTTCTTGAGGACAGCTAATATTATGGATTAGCACATAACTTATTCATTTAAAAGATACACACTATTTCAAGGGTGTATATATATATATATATATATACACTAAGGGGATACTCACTGGTGATTAGGGAAAAGCAGTACCACACAACACTAAATGATAGTCTTGCCTAACTCAACTCCATCTAAAGTTGAATAAAGGGATTTTCTCTGAGCTTCTTCTGACAGTGTTTCCTCTAAGGTATTGGAGCAGCATGCTGGCTAGCTTTCTTATCTCACTCTGTTAGCTGAGTGTTCAATATCTTGCACTTTCCTGCTCAGGGGAGAGAACTTGCTTGCCTTTCAAACTTCCTTCCAATCCTCTTTTCTGCTTGACAAAGGCAGGGAAAAAATAACAGGCCTCATTGTGACTTTGCAATTCTTAAGTTGGAAAGCAATTTACTCAAACCACCTCTTGTCTTCTCCAGTAAAGCTTCCATTGGTACCCATAATTGTTATAAATGCTAACTTCAATCAGATGCTTACAATTATCCACTAACTACTCAAACAGGCCCCTGGCTCCTTTTGAAACAGCTCTATTTTTTCAGGGCTACACTTCTTTTTATTTTTGGACATGGCTTTTGAAATTCATTTTAAAATAACTGTTTCCAAATGAGCAGGTGAAGGTGTTGTTGAATGCACTGGAAGATGCAATTGTCTTCACAGGAAAAGCTGAGGGCTTCGTACATTTGCACAACTCAAATAATCTTGCAGATCACATATATGTACATTGGACAGAGACATAGCACTGCTTTGATTCATAAGCCTAGGCCCATAATTCCAACTCTGTCATCAATTATTAGTAAAATATTTCACATTTAATTACATCATGGGCTTGGTTTTCCACAAAGTAACAAAAGCATGGTGATGTGTTAGTTTCTTTCTAAAGTGGTTGGTGAGTCAATATATTATGAGCTCTGAACACACTGCATTTTCCTTGAAGCTGACTTGATTCAGTCTCCTGTCTGAGGTCATAAATATTTGGATAACATCTCCCACCAGTAACAGTAATCTGAATCTATTTGAAAATATGCTACATGAATATTTTTAAGAAAATGAAAAGATTGGAGACGGTTCTTTACAATAGCAAATTTTTCAATTAGTATACTAATCACTTCAGCATTCTTGAAACATAATCTGCGATCCTCTATGAGCTGATGTATTCTCCTGGGGGTTTCTTGTACATTTGATAGGACTGGACCATTCACGACCCTAGTGATTCATGAAAAGACCTGTTAGGTTAGCAAATTATTTAGAGTTTTATTTTCTGAAGCACCTGCAATCATTTTACCTTCTAGAAAAATATTCTACATACAGGAACTTAGAATAAACCTTCACTGAAAGGAGACCATTTAAAACTGTTCTGAGAAGGGGAATCCCAAACATGTAGTATAGTAGGAGACTGCTCTTTAGTTTCCTGGCTGCTTAGACCTGAATAATCACACAGAAACTATGTTAATCACAACACTGTTTGGCCAATGTTTTAGACCTATTTCTAGCTAACTCTCACATCTTGAATTAACTCATTGCTATTAATCTGTGTTAATAATTAATCTGTGTTAAGTCACGAGGCTGTGGCTTACTAGAGAAAGTTTTTCTTCCTTCCTTCCTTCCTTCCTTCCTTCCTTTCTTTCTTTCTTTCTTCCTTTCTTTCTTTCTTTCTTTCTTTCTTTATTTCTTTCTTTCCTTCTTTCTTTCTTAAAAATTTCCACATCCTCCCCGCCTCCCTTTTCCCTCCCCCTCTCCCCCTCCCCCTCCCTCTCTAGTCCTAAGAGCAGTCAGGGTTCCCTGCCCCGTGGGAAGTCCAAGGTCCCCCCCGCCATCCAGGTCTATAAAGGTGAGCATCCAAACAAACCAGGCTCCCACAAAGTCAGTCCAGGTAGTAGAATCAAAACCCAGTACCATTGTCCTTGGCTTCTCAGTCAGCCTTCATTGCCAGCCACATTCAGAGTGTTTAGTTTGATCACATGCTCCATCACTCCCAGTCCAGCTGGCCTTGATGAGCTCCCATTAGATCAGTCCCACCATCTCAGTGGGTGGATGCATCCCTCGTGATCCTGACTTCCTTGCTCATGTTCTCCCTCCTTCTGCTCCTCATTTGGACCTTGGGAGCTCAGTTCAGTGCTCCAATGTGGGTCTCTGTCTCTATCTCCATCCATCGCCAGATGAAGTTTCTATGGTGATATGCAAGATATTCATCAGTGTGGCAAGAGAAAGTTTTGACTGGCGTCTTTCTCCTTCAGCACCTACATGGTGTCTCCTTAACTCTGCCTACTCTTTTTCTATATCTCTGTTTGGATTTCTAACCTGGTTAGCCTGGTTTATTTCTGCTAAGTCATTGGCCAATAAAAACAATGCATATACAGAAGGACATCTAACATCAATGTAGACCACCTGGGGATCGTGTTAAAATTCAGGCTCAGATGTTGTATACCTGGGTTTGGGTATGTCTTCTATTGAATCCACAAACAAAACTTTCAGTAAAAGGCTTTGAGAGATTAAAGAAATTGTGTGTATGCTTTGTATCAATTATAATTCAGGCTGCGCATTATAAAGTTACAGAGGCAGCATACCTGTAGTGAATGACTTTGAGGAGGATCTCATTCCAAGCGACACATCAATAGGGTGATATGCTTCAGTTGTAAATATTCACAACATGCCTTCCTCTTGTTTCTTCCAAGTGTTTTTGACATTTACTTAAATAATTACTGTCACTATTAAATGGTGGTAAATGGTGGCCCAGAGTTTTGACCTTTGAAAATCCTCTAGGTTATTATTCCGGCCTTTGTTTCATGCCCGCTATTGGAAGTTCTTCAGGTAGATTCTGTGCAGATCCAGAATTAATCTCAATGACCCATCAGAATGTAGCCAACATCATTTCATCAAGAGAAGAAGCAGAAAGGGAAATTGACTGGGAGGAGAGATTTGGATCCCAGGGCCACTCACACTTAAATGGATAAGACAAAAGCATAAAAGGCACTTTCTTCTCAGACCTTCTTACAATGGATATTGTTAGATTTTCAACGTCTTTACCCATTGCAGAGCTGTCTTCTTGGCATAAAGATGGAAATCTTAGCTTTCTCCAGCATTTGTTCCAAGGAATATTGCCATGGCAAAACATTTTGGTATTGACAACTTGTATTCTTCTCTATTTATGACTCCATTTGGGAATTAAAATGTGGAGGATGCTTAAAGGGAATGGAAGTTGACATGTTTTCTTAATTGTACTTAAAAAATCTCTAAATATATTACCAATATCACAAACCTATTTGGCATATTTAATGCATAACCAGTTATGCATGAATCTCAAATGAATGACTGATTTTTTTCTTTTGGTAAAGGGAAAACTCATTTTCAAATTAAGAAGTGGTTCATTTTTTAATGAAAATTCTTTTGGTTCTGCTCTGCAGAAATAAATCATTAAAGCTCTCTCTGTAATACTGCAAATATTTTGTACTTGTGCACTTTTAAAATAAAAGTTGAAATCATTTTAAAGTTGATCAATTAGTCTTCAGCAAGGTTAAGTACATTTGGGTATTAGCATGCTATTGCATAATATAGTGAGCAGAAAGAACAAAAAGTAATTGGTTAAGTTTAAAATGTTCATAGACTCTTTACTTGCAGGCGACCTTGACAAAGGCAATAATTTTTTTAACACACTAATTTTTCAGTCAACGGAGCAAAAAAGTTAACTAAGTTCAAATTCTGACTAAGCCCAGACAAAGAGCAGAGAATCTGTTGTCCCATATCATTCATCACAGTAGCAGTTATATATGGGAGAACTTATATTGAGAAAAATGACTCTTTGAAAACCACTTCTCAAAGACCGGTATTCTGCATTGTTGTGTTCTTCCTGGCAGAAATAACACTTCTTTCTCATCCGGTGAAACAGGAAAAACAATTTTAGTAGGCAAGTTCTAATGTGTAGTTCAAGTTGGTCTAACCTGAGTATCCACATGCAATAGGTTGCAGGATACTTCTCAATCTGTTGGTAGTGGCAGAGTAATGAATAGGTATGTGTAAGTACACACACATACACACACACACACACACACACACACACACACACACACACCCATGCACATACACACACATCCTCTGCAATGAGAACTTTTCTGATTTTGCCAGGCTGTGCGATATCAGCACATGCGCCTTACATGCTCAGAGGTAGCGGGGATTCTTTGTGGGTTGTTATGAAGTCTCTGGAGAATGACGTCAGTGCTGATGGTCTACTTCCTTGATTTGGGACACAAATACATCCTGCTACACATTTGCAGGAGAAAAAAATAATCCACAGTTTACCCAGGAGCAACCTTTTTTGGCAGTATCCTGGCTTCTTCAGGTGAGGTCAGCCACCTGCATGTTTGTGAATATCACAGAACAGAAAAGGAACGTCGGTCTACTACTGCTCAGGTTTCCTCTTTCTTGGCCCACCTCCATGTATCCTAGGGAGGTAATCTTTGTAGTGTCTTTTCTTGTAGAACCGTTTAGCTCTTGAAATAACTGACTACGTGATAGATGCTATTAAGGATTGATTCTATGGACTTAATCTTTGATCTTGACTCAGATCCTCCTGCAAGGTATTTTATTTTCACTCCAGGGTGACCTGTTTAGCATGTCTCCTAAGACTTGAGATTTAACCCCATTGTTGGATCAAGTAGTAAATGGTCTGCAAATTATAATAATGTACCAAAGATGTTTGTTAGACAAGGACCTTGCATGCAACGGTGCAAATGGTTTGAAAAAAGTAAGGAAGTATTAGTGTCTTTTTGCTCTATGATAATTCATCACCATTAGCATACTGATATTGGAGAAAATTGTGTTGAAAACCCAAACTTTTTAGCAATTGTTTCCTAATACTAACACTAGCGAGTAAAATCTGTATTAGAAATGAAGCTCATTCATTCTACACTTACTATCAGTTGCATCACTAGTGAGCAAAAATTTGACTTCTTTTTAAATCAGAGTTTGGAAATCTTATAAAATGAAGCTTGAGATACCGTAATAGTACCTTGAAGCTTTAGTATCATAAATGAAACGAAAGAATTAGAATTATGGCAAAAATTGTCATTTATCCTTACTCTTAAGAAGCATTTACTTTCTCTTAAGTCTTAAAAAATATACTTTATATAGCCTTATTTTTTGTACTTTTATACTTAAATCTACTACCTATATAAAATTGATTTGGGTACTTACTTGCATATATGAATCAATATTTTTCAGTTGGATTTTTATTATTTTTATAATTTTATTATTTCTATAATCTACAATTTTCTCCTATTGCACTCTAGGGTCAATTTTGTCACAGAACACATCCCTGTACATGGGTGGCTTGTTTTGGACTCCATTTTGTTACATTGGCTTATGTGCCTCTCGCTATGTCGGCATCTTATAGAATTAACTACTGATGAAAACAGATGCAGAGATCCACAGTCAAGCATTGTGGATTGAGCTCCTGGAGTCCAATTGAAGATAGGGAAGAAGGATCACATGAGCAAGTGGAGTCAAGATCATGACAGGAAAACCCTCAGAGACAGAGAGCCAGCATGAGACTCACCTAGGCCCTCTGCATCTGGGTGACAGTTGTGTAGCTTGGTCTTTTATGGGGACCCTCGCAGTGTGACCAGAACGTGCTCCTGATGCATGAGCTGGCACTTTGGAATCTGTTCCCTATGGTGGGATATCTCTCCCAGCCTTGATGCAAGGGGGAAGAGCTTGGTCAAGCCCCAAATTGATATGCCATGGCCTTACCCCTTCTGAATGGAGGCAGAGAAGGAGTGGATGGGGCATATAAAGGAGGTGGGGGAGAGAACTAGAGGGGAGGAGGCAGGTGAAAACTGTGGTTGGTATGTAAAATAAATAAATAAATAAATAAATAAATAAAATATATATGAATTTTAAAAATCCAATAAAGTCATACCATCTGACAGTCTCCTTTGACTTTTTGCTTCTTCAAGCTTTCCATGGCTATTCCCGGCCTTTGCATTTCCATACACATTTTATCACCAGTTTGTGCATTTGTGTAATGACTGAGCTTAAATTTATAGTTCAATTTGGGCAGGAATGATGCTGTTGTAATCTAGAGTCTTTTAGTCCATAAATATAATATATCTGGAAGGGTCTTAAAGAACTGTAGTGCATCTCTGCTTTTTTGCCAAATAAAGCATTTAGCTAAATACCAGGTATATCCTGGAGAATTGGCTCAAGTACCACACTCCTCTCTTGCCCCATTCTCTTTCAGAAACTCAGGATCATTAGCATTTCTTTGGGGTATGTAGGCACCTTCATTTTCCCAAAAACTCCAGAGACAATGCCTCTCTCTATTACATACCTATTCGTCATACAATAAAGATTACAAGCTTGTTCAAGAAATGTAAATTATAGTGGAATTATGCACATTGTATCAAGAAACAGCTTTACTTTAATTAGCACAAATATAGACACGATACTCTGACATATCCAAAAATTTCCAAGTCCTAGAATGTCAGAGGCATATAACAATAACCTTAGATGTTTTGAGATTAGCTAGATGGTGGTTAATGTGAGAAGACTCTGCTCTGTCTCTTCCGAAGAGCTGAGAGCAGACCAGACTGAGTTCTTTTGGAGGTATCAGTGAAAAAAAAAGAACCCTATTTCACAAATGCCTTCAAAATTTTCTCTTCTCACCGGGCGGTGGTGGCACACACCTTTAATCCCAGCACTAGGCAGGCAGAGGCAGGCGGATCTCTGTGAGTTGGAGGCCAGTCTGGTCTACCAGAGCTAGTTCCAAGACAGGCTCCAAAGCCACAGAGAAGCCCTGTCTTGAAAAACAAAACAAAACAAAACAAAACAAACAAAAATTCTCTTCTCTCCTCCCTCTCGTCTCTTCTCCTCTCTTGTCTTCTATTCCTCTTTCCCTTGGTATATGTGTGTATAGATATACATACATGTACATATATGTGTGTGCATGTGTGGAGGCCAGAGGTTGACATTAGGTATCTACTCTCCATCTTATTGCCTGAGACATGGTTTCTCAGAAATCCGAAGCTCCAAGGATCTGCTTTCCCAGTGTTTGGATTATGAATACACAACACTACACCCTTGTTCTTATGTGGGTACAGGGGATCCATACTCTGATTCTTATGTTTGTTTGGCAAGTACTTTGTCAACAGAGCTGCCTTCCCAGTCTCAAGTTTCTCTTCTCTTGATACTCAGTTGTGCAACACAAGTCAGTAGTTGAGTTAAAACTAAGGGGTGAATAAGTGTGCTCTGCCTTCTGAATTGGAAAGATGAATGAATAATTCTTGGCAGAAACCCAATTAACCATCCTTGGGAAATCTTGCAAATTCTTAATAATAATACTTTTGCTAGATACTGCTGTATAATTTAGTACCGTTTCAATCAAATACCAGCAATTAGTGAGTATCTTTATGACATTTTGAGAATTCCCTTTTTAAGTATATGTCTGTCCAGTCTACAGCTTATCAGTGACACACCTGTACCCTTACATGTGAGCCCTACATATTGCTGGTTTAAATTTCCATTCTTTCAAGATACAGCTAAAGTATTTATTCTTTTTGAAACTTTACAAATTCTAATGTGGGGCATTTCTAAAATGTTTCCCCCTAGTTTTTAAAAATAGTATTCACATGATACTTTAGTCCATTAAAGCATGTATACATTGGGTTGAAGGCCAATTTTGTTTGATTTTCTGTCTTACATAGAAGATTGCACCTTCTATGACCTTCTATGTCAATTATGAACCCCTCTTTTCTTTATGATGTGTCTCTTAGAAAAGGCATCGTAACTGACTCAAAGTATTCATTACATTGTGTATTTTAGTCTATTTAAATGCTTCCTTTATATGCTTCAACTGAACTCTAATTAGGAAATTTTTGAACAGTAAAAAGAATATTAGAGCCAGAGCATGAGGTGTGTGTGGAATGCTGTCTTCTGAGTATGAAACTGCTAAGGTAATCACAATCTCACAGCATCAGAGGCAGCCTAAAATTGCCCTGAAATGGGCCTGGTAACAGTCAGTCATAGATTAGAGAGAAATCCTTGTGACCCTACACTTCCTGCTTAACCATGATGGATATAAAGACATTGTATTTGTCACTTCTTAACTTGCTTTTTAAGTTTATAATATATGCTGAATATTAATATTGACCTAATTATTAGTTTTTTATGCAATATTATTTAAATGACTGAATTACATCTCACTGTGCAATTATGCAATGATTAATTTATCTGGTCTCTTTTGTGCACATTTAGGCTTTTCTAATTTCTTTTCTCATAAGCATCATTTTATAGTAAATGTTCACATAGTCATAAATTTTTCAAAGCCCTCTGATTCCCTTCACAGCACTTACCCCTTAGGATAAACTCCTAGAAATAGATTGTGAGATCAAAAGATTATACAAATGACAAATTAATTCTCCTCACATGCATTGCCAAATTGTCTTTGTTCGGATTACTCTCTCTCTCTCTCTCTCTCTCTCTCTCTCTCTCTCTCTCTCTCTCTCTCCACTTATAAGCAACTTGCCTCATGAGCAAATTCTGTCTTTTGTTTCCTTCCAGTGATCTCTAGGAACCCTAAGGGATATGCTATTTTATGAGCTGTTGTGCTATATGCTTAACCGTACAAGCAGAGCTGAATTCATGTCAGACACACATTGGTGTCTACCTCATTGTGGTTCATCTTTACAGAGAAAGCCCTTAAGCTTTCATTGTAGCCCCTTGGGAAATAGCCAGCCCAAAGTTTGAAATCTCAAGTCAAATGTCACACCAGCAACAATAAAAGGATCTGTTGCTAGCATTTCAGTTTTCAAAAAACTGGTTGAAGCACCTGTCAGTGGCAGAGTTCTATTCCTAAGAATCATCCTTTTTTTTGTTTCACTGACAGCTTTCCATAAATGGCAATATTCTTACAATGCTGGCTACATAGGTAGTGCTAAAATAAAATCACTGCAAAGATGGGACGTCCTCCGTAATTTTGAAAGGAGATATTTGTACTGTAATTTCATGGCTACTTTTCTATTGCTGTGGAAAGAACGGGGTGTTTCTCAATATAGGCAGTCAATAAACATGGGGTGAAAATTGGATGGATAAGGAAATGAATGTTCTTTGTAAGACTTTTTGAGTGGTTGTAGTACTTAATAGGTTCTAACTATGGGCAGGACATAGTTGCATTATTTATAAGACTTGTGTAACTATGAAAGAAAATACAAATTGATTTATATATAAACCAGGAAGGGTAAGCAAGACAAGTCACCTTTATTTATTGTAAATATTACAGCTTTGTCATCTTTATGTAAATAAGGTGAGTGGTGTAGCAGAATTAGGTGTGGGAAGTTTGAATAATAATGTAAGCCCTAATTAGTTCTGGAAAATTGGATGTTAACATTTTTAGGGGATCAGATTAGCAACAAGTTTGTGTACACAGGAAAGAAGACAGTTCCTATGGGGGGTCTGAAATGTTTTTGTCGTGCTGTTTTTTCTTTCAGATTCTATTATTTTCTTTCTCTCACTGTAAAAGGAACGGTGGGCCGCTTCCCACCACCCAGCTGGCTAACTTTACCCGAAATAATTACAGGGAAACTGTATTCATTTAAACACACCCTGGCCCATTAGTTATAACCTCTTAATGGTTAGCGCTTACATATTGATTCAACCCATTTCTATTAATGCGTATTGCCAGTTGACTGTGGCTTACCGGGACCAATCTAACCGGCGTCCATCTCGGAGAGGAGAGCTATGGTGTCTGCCTGCCTCTGCTTTCTTTCTCCCACAATTCTGTTCTGTTTACTTCACCCACCAAGGGGCTGGCCTAACAAAAAGGCCAAGGTAGTCTCTTTATTAACCAATGAAAGTAACACATAGACAGATGACCCTCCTCCATCATCTCACCATTTCTTTAATGCACTACAGAAAACATTATTGTGTGGCAAAAAAATACATAGTTAATGTATCTCTGTATAACAAATTCCCCCAAAACTGAGTGCTTTCAAAGAACTTGTATTTATTATTTCAGTTTCTGTGGATCAGGAATTCATATATGGTCTAACTAGCTCTACTGTAACATCACAAGGCTCTATATGAAGGATATAGTATTGCTTAGCTAATTCTTGAAATTTTTAGTGTCATGCTTAGCTGATAACTAGAGGTTTCTTTCAGTCTTTTGCTATATGGCTTCTCTATGGGGTATTACCCAATACTGCATCCAGCTGCATCACTTTGCACACACAAAGGGGAGAGAGAGGTAAAGACAGAGAAAGAGTGCATAAAGATGTGAGTCCTTCAATCAACTCCATAGTGGCAGTATTTGCAGCCTACATCAATTTTATATGTTTTTACTTCTCTTGCATATTTACACATGCGTGTGTACGTGAACATGTGTGCATGCATATAGAGACCAAGATGTTATTGAGATTATTTCTCCATTGTTCTCCACTTAATTTTTGAGGCAGTTTCTCTCACTGAACTTTGCACTTACTGATTCAACTAGGCTGCTTAGCCAGAAATCTCCCAAGCTCCTCCTGTCTCTACTTCCCTAGTGCTGAGATAACAGGTGCAAACCAGCTTGCTCAGCTTTATGTGGACATACTGGTACACAGAACCTAGGTGAAACCAGAAGTTTCTCTCCTGACCACCAGTTCCCAAATAAGCACTGTGACACTTAATATTAATTACAAACTGTTTGGTCTATTAGCTCAGGTTTATTATTAACTATCTCTTACAACTTAAATTAACCTATTTTTATTATGCCATATTTTACAATAAATCTTGTGACTTGTTAAGTTACATTTTGCTTCCCCAGTGGCTGCTGGTGTCTCCCAGACTTGGTCTTCTTTTTCCTTGTATCTTTGCTTGGATTTCCTGCCTGGCTTTGTTCTGCTTGGCTATTGGCCAAATCAGATTCTTTATTAATTGATGGCAATAAAGCATATTCACAGCATACAGAAAGTCATCCCTTATCACCTGAGTTCTCCTGCTTATCAGCAAGTGTTTTACTAAATGTTCTGTCTTTCCACCCTCAAACTTTTTTCTTGAAAGCTGATTATTCATATTCCCAAACATGCCTTCTTTTTTCATATTCAATGCCTTGCTTAATGTTATTTTGAAAAGGCTATTATAATGAGACTATTGGCTTCAAGAACAACAACAATGACAAGAATTATTTTACGAGGAAATTGCTCTGTGCTAGAACTATGTAAGAGTTACAAAGATTTTAAACTCATCTTTACATTTAAAACAATTAATTAGCTTTATTTCAGGTGTCTCCCCATCTACTGTGTATAAAGAGTTTTGTGAATATAAAGATGAATGCAAGTACCCCCACTATATGCTTGTTTAATCATTAAGAGCTCCATTTCCCATGCCCATGGAAGATTTTAGACTTGTTTCAGCCTAGAAGTGCGTCTCAGTTTTGTTCCATATATAGTTACTTGTACTGCTTTCAGTAGCCATACGGCTTGGCTGACCCTTCGCAGGTTGTGATGTAGCCATGGAAGTAACTTCAAGTGGTCAGAAAAATAAGGTAAATCAATGGTTCTCAGAATTTGGTGCTGGACCACTAGCATCAGAATAACTTGAAAAGATGTTGAAGATAACATATTCTGAAGCCCTACATCAGACTCAACAAAGGCTCAACGAGTGTTACCCAGCAACCTGTGTTTAATGGCATTGTCCAGCTGATTATAGATGAGAACCACTAAGAAAATCCTTACTAGTGAGCTTTTATTTTATTTTTTTTAAATGTATAAGTTCCATCTTATTTTTCCAAGGTGTTCTCTTCTATCTTTATGAAGCCACTTTACATGGGCTTTGGTGGAGGTCGTGGGGCAGCACCAGCAGGTCTAAATCGTGGTGGGGGCGTTCGGTCCTTCCGAGTTTCCCGAGAGCGATTCCTGACTACCTTGCTCTGAATAGCACAGCTCACGCAGTAATGCAGCTTGACATAGAGTTTGGGGAGCACATAAGCGTCAAAGACACTTGCTTCGGATATGTCCCTGACTGCGGCAGCCTCTACTATGTTCCGAATTACGAACTTCTTAATGGCCTTGTCCTTAGGCACGCAGCGGGCGCAGTTAGTGCAGCAAATTGGCTGCACATGGCCGCGGCCCTTTTTGGCACGGCCGTTGTATCTCCTTTTTTTGGTCATTTTGGAGCCAAGTCCCGAAAGAGCACTAGTGAGATTTTAAGGGTGCATCTTCTGACATTTTTAGAAGACACAATCTCACAGTAAACTACACGATTCTCTGGCTTTTAAAATCTTCTGCAATGTTTCTGAGCCTCAGGTGCTGGAACATTTTGGAGATATATCCATTGGGACTGGGGTCATACATACATGTTACACTATATAGACTCAACATATTATATTTCGAAATATAAATGTACAAATGTATGCAATAACAGTGAAAAAAGAGACCATGGCAGGGATTTGAGGAAGGAAAGAGAAGGGAGAAATTATAATCTCAAAAATAAACAGAAAAAAGAATATAAAAGAAAGACCATTGTCCTGATTTTGTGGTTAACAAGTTCTTTATTTTATCTCAAAGATTGCTTGGATTCAAATTTGAAGGGGGGATTGGCACTAAAAGTCCTCAAAATTTTTCACTTGAAAGTAGATATTAGATGTAAAGCAAAGGATAACCAGAATATTGCAATCCACAGCCCCAGAGAAGCTAAGTAATAGGGAAAACCCTAAGAGGGATACATGAATTACCCTGGGAAGGGGAATTAGATAAGATCTCCTGGGTAAACTGAGGGTGAGGAGGGACAGTAAAGGGGAGAGGAAAGGGCATGAGAACACGAGGGAACATGACGGTTGAGGGGAAAGGGAAGGAATGGAAGAAATATCTTGATAGAATCACTATCCTATTAGGAGGAAACCTAGTGTTAGGGAAATTCCCAAGAATTCACAAGGATGACCCCAGCTAAGACTCCTAGCAATAGTGGAGAAGGTACCTGAACTGGCCTTCCTCTGTAATCAGATTGATGACCATCCAAACTATCATCATAGAACCTATATCCAGCAACTGATGGAACCAGATGCAGAGATCCACAACCATGTACTAGGTCAAGCTCCATGAATCTAGTTGAATAAAAGGAGGAGGGAATATATGAACAAGAGAGTTCAAGATCATGATGCAAAGTCTACAGGGACATCTGAACCATGCTTGTGGGAAGTCGTGAACTCTAGATTGACAGCTGGAGCCTCCATGAGACTGAACTAGGCTTTCCATATGTGAGAGACAGTGGGGAAGCTTGAACTATCTGTGATGCACCTGGAAGTAGGACCAGGATCTATCCCAGGTGCATTAGCTAGCTTGTTGGAACCCATTCCCTATGGTGGGATGCCATGCTCAGCCTTAATGCAGTGAGGAGGGGCTTGGTCCTGCCCCAACTTAATTTGCCAGACTTTGTTGACTCCCCATGGGAGCCCTTACCCATTGGGAGAAGTGGATAGGAGGTGGGCTGAGGTAGAGGCAGATGGGGCAGGAGGTATGGCAGGGAGAACTGTGGTTGCAATCTAAAATGAAATTTTTTAAAAAAGGAAATAAAAAAAGAAAAATTCCTGTTTGTTTCACTGTCTTTCTATTCCTGCTGCTTTCCCACGTTTTCCCCCTTTCTGGTTTCTGGGGAACTAGCGTATTCCTCCAAAGGTACTCTTTCCCAGTTCCTAAAGTCCCCACTAAATACAATCTGAGAAGCTAGCTATCTGATGATGGAGACAGATGTGCATGCCATCATAGCATGTACTGAAAGATACGAGTCCTAGTAATGATCATGGTGGAGATAAAATGTCGGCAAAGTCCTGAAGAAAAATTAGTTTGTCACGGCTGGGAGGATTGCAGAAGGTGTTATGGAAGAAATAGCACTTGATCTGAGTTTTGGAGGAAGTGAAGCATTTTAACAGATGAAGTAGAGGATTAGTGTTTTGACATATGCCCAAAGTGATGTTAGATGTCCATAGAAATCTGTAGGTATAGCAACAAGAATTATAGTTTTTCTCAACTTAAAGGAGTATCTGTTTTATAATGATTTCTTTCTAATCTGCACTAGTTCCACATTTTAAAGCCTATAACTCAGTGTTGTTGCTTTTTTCCCTTTCACCTGGAAATACTCTGAAATTGTTTCAGTACTAGTACCCCAGTACTAGTCTTCAACAAACAAATCGAGGTTGGTATATTTGTGGATGACTAAGAAAATTTGAGAATTAATAGCCTGTAAAAGATCATATGAAAGTAATTTCATTTTGGTGTTAGTCCAGTAAGTCATCAGAGAAGTTTTATGATTTTAAGGATTGTAATGATGAGTTGAGGGATTTGGCTGGAAAACAGTAGGAGGGTGAAGTATTAAGAGAAGTTTCTAATACCAAAAAAAAGGAGAAAGAGCCTAAAGAAGATAAATGGGCCTTGGGGCTCTTGTTTTATGTAGACTTAGAATGTCAGGAAGGATTGCAAGGGTTTAAAATGGACAAGATCTCCCTTCTCCAAGGACATTTAGCAATGTTTGAAGACATTTTCTGTTGTCATAAAGAATGGAAGAGAGTGGATGGAGCATGGTGCACATATCTTAAAGATTGAGGTCAGGTGAGAATGTTGCTAAAGAATGTACAATCACCAGAAAGCCTTTGTCGACCTCCATTTCAAAGGCTGATAATGCTTCACTTGAGAAACCCTAATTAAAATTGAATGGATATCACAAGTAAATGGGGAAAGAGGTCTAAATGGGGAGGTGGACATGGGAACAGGAGGGATTGGGTGAGGGGAATGGAAGGTGAGAGTACTGGGAAAGACAATTGGAACCATGGGCATCTCTCATATAAGCTAGAAACCTAGTGCAATGGAAACTCCCAGGAATCTCTGAGGGTGACGCTAGGTAAGACTTCTGGCAATGGGAGCTATGAGTCTGAACCACGCATCTCTTGTAACCAGACAAGAATTCCAGTGGAGGAACTGGAACACCAACCCTGTCACATAATCTCTGACCTTCAATTTGCTCTACCTACAAAATATGCAGGGGTAAAGGTGGTGCAGAAATTATGGGAGTTGTCAAACAACGACTGGTCCAGATTGAGACCTATACTATGAGAGGGAGCCCACCCCTGACAATGTCTGGAAGGACAGAACCCAGAGGCTGGAGAACCCAGAGACCTAGGACAGAACCAAACATGACTGGCGAAAAAAACCCTCAATGAAATGACTCCTAATGATTTTCTGCTATACTCACAGGTGTTTGTCTAGCCCAATTGTCATCAGAGAGAGTTTATCCAATAACTGATGGGAACAGATATAGAGACCCACAACCAAGCACTAGAAGGACTTGGAAAAGCCTCTGGAAGAGGGAGAGGACAGATTTGTGAGCTAGAGTGGCTAAGGACACCATGGGAACACGCAGAGTCAACTAAGCTGCCCTCACGAGGGCTCAAGGAGTCTGAAACGTGAACCAGAGAGCTTGCATGGACAAATGTAAGCCATCTGCACATACGTTACAGCTGTGTAGCTTGGTTTTCATGTGGGACTCCTCCAAGATGGAGTTGTGGGGTCAGCTCTGACTCTGTTGCCTGCTCTTGTAACACTTTCCCCATGCTAAGTTGCCTTATCCAGTCTTAATAGGAGAGCAGGAAACTAATCTTGCTGCAACTTGATATCTCATTGCTAGTTGATAGACATGGAAGGACTGCTCTTTTCTGAAGGGAAGGGAGAAGGAGAGGATGGTGAGGGGAGGTTAGGGGAGGAGTCTGGGAGGAGAGGAGGGAGGGAAAACTCTGATAAGATTGGAAAATTTAAGTAATTAATTAATGAATAGAAAAGAAACTTGTTAAATAAGTGAATAGAAAAGAAGGAAAAGAAGGAAAGAAGGGGATTGAATTGTGCTAGGTCCAGAGTTCACTATTGTCACTGTTTGTTGTTCTTAACTATTTGAATTAGTAGTAATTAAAGAACTTACTGTATTAATAAAAATGCATTCAGAATCTATTACATTGACTCTTGTGGGGAGGCTGCTCATTTGTTCCTGAGCATCTTGACTCAATATAACAACACAGAAATCTGTATCAATTGCAATACTGTTTGGACGAAGCTTAAGTATATTTGTGGCTAACTCTTATATCTTAAACTAACCCATTTCTATTATTTTATATTTTACCATGAGGCTTGTGGCATACTAGCAAGGTTCCAGTTAGTGACTTGCATATTTCTTCTCTGGCAACTCCATGGCTTCTTTCTGATTCTGCCTTCTTTCTCCTCGAATTCAGTTTTGCTTTCCCACCTAGCTCTATTCTGCTAAGCCACTGGCTGAAACAGATTCACTCATTAACCTGATGTGGGAGTCCCCTCTGTGTGCTGTAATTACCATTAATGAATAAAGAAACTGCCTTGGCCTGTTGATAGGGCAGAGCGTAGGTAGGTAGAAAAGACAGAAGTGAATGCTGGGAGAAAGAAGGGTGGAGTCAGGGAACGGCATGGATCCACTGCCAGAGTAAGACATGCCGAATCTTTGCCAGTAAGCCACTGCCATGTGGTGATATACAGATTAATAGAAATGGGTTAAATTAATATGTATGAATTAGTTAATAAGAATTTAGAGTTAATGGGCCAAGCAGTGATTTAATTAATACAGTTTCTGTGTGATTATTTTGGGTATTATCTAGCCGGGCAGCTAGGAAGAACAAGTGGCCCCCTCCTTACAACATTAACCAAAAAAGTAACACATAGACAGAAGAACAATTGACTAAAAATTTGCCATCCTCCAGATGTTGTCAAGGATGTAAAGAAACCAAGCAGAATCAACCATGAACTGTTTGTAGAATTGTATAGTGGTATAATCTATAGTGAAAATGGCTTGGTAGATCCTTATAAAACTAAACCTATGATTGTCACACAAACTAAATTGTACTTTTGGGCATTTATTCAAGGGAAATGGAATTTTTAACTTTCAAAAATCTGTGCACAATTATTCAAAGCATATTTGTCCATAGCAGTCCCAAACTGGAAACACAGATTTTCTACAATGAGTACATGGTTAAACAAATCGTAGTTTTCTCCATACCATGGACCATTACTCACACATAAAAAGAATTGGTTATCAGTATTAACAACTTGCATGAGTCTTTAGAGAATTATCCTGGGTGAAAAAAAAAAGAACAAATCCCAAAAGGTTTATTTATGCATCAAAAAATCTTATTTAAATGACATTTTAAGACATTTATTTTTATTATTTTTATTACATGCATGTATTAGTCAGGGTTCTCTAGAGTAACAGAACTTATAAAACAAATATCTCTGTAGATATATTTGTATATACATGCATATGTTATCAAATATATTGGGATTTATTGAAATATATATATATATATATACATATATATATGATTTATTACAAATTTTAGTCTCACTAATCCAGCAATAGTTGACAGTATTTGCTCAGTCCACAAAGCTGGGCACCTTAGCTGATCTTCAGTATATGTTGGAATCCCAAAAATGTAGGCTACAATGCCAGTAAAGAAATGGATAAGCTCAAGAGTCTGGACTAGAAGTGGATTCAACCACTTCAAAACAAACAGAGAATCTCTCAATGGTGTATCCTTCATTTCTGGATTGTAGTTCATTCCAGTTATAGTCAACTTGACAACCAAGAATAGTTACCATGGTGTATATCTGTGTGGGTATGTACATGTGTGTGTAGTTACCCAGAGAAGCCATGGACACATGGAGTTACAGACTGTTGTGAAATCCCTGATATGGATAGTGGGGATTGGAGTTAGGTCTGCCATAATAGTAGTATATGCCCTTAACTGTTGACCTCTTTCTCCAGTTTCCTATTTTAAAAATCATTAATTTTATTTTATTTAGATATCATTCTCAATATAGCAAAACCATACGAAAAGAGGCCAGAATACTGGTTGCCTGTAGTTAAAAATGGCTAAAAGGAACAGGAGGAAGGTAGGAAGGTCTTCAAAATATTAATTTTTGTGCTGATGGAATTGTTCAATACCTTGAGTGAGTAAAAGTAAAATAAAGGACAACTGAACAATTTTGTTGCATTTATTCACTACCAGTGTCCTGCTTGTGTTTTTTTTATTTTTTGCTACAGTTTATAAGATGTAATTGAGTGAAAGCATTGGCAAGGTACACAAGTTCTCTAATCTTTAAAATTATTTTTACTTGGTATTCACATACCTTTACGGATACAGTATAATGACACATGTATATAATATGCAGTGAAAAACTCTTGTAAAAAATGGTGGGTAGCTGGTCAAATATTAACTACTTTTATATGTTTGGAATTTTCATACTATCCTTATTGGCTTCAATTATGTCACAGGCCATTGCTATTTCTCTCTTTTAATGTCATAGGAATCCAGAAGTAACTCTTCCTTTCTGTGTTTTGATGCCTTTTGCCACTCCCTACCTACTCCCCTTTTCTGTTTCAATCCAATTTTCCAATTAGATTGATATTTTTATTTTCTACACTTTATATGTGAGATTTTCTTTTCTTCCTTCTCTCTCTCTCTCTCTTTCTCTCTCTATCTCTCTTATCAGAGAGTTCAGAAAAAGCCATTCTAACTTGGATAAGTTGTTATCTTATTTTGGTTTTGATTGATTTTCATTTCCTTGATGATTAATGGTATTGAATATTTTTTATGTACCCAATGACCACATATGTATTCTTTTTAATTATCTATTTAGATACATAGCCCATTGCTAGTTGGATTACTTATTTGATGGTATCAAGGTTTTGAGTGCTTTATATATTCTGCATATGGATCTCGTTTCAAAAAATAGTATTTTTACCCACCCGTAGTTTGTCTCATAAATCCACTGATTGCTTCCTTTTATGTAAAAAAGTTTTTAAGTTTGACATAATCATATTTCCCTGATATTGCTTTTGTTGATGCTCCATTTGGGGTCTTACAAAAAAGTCTTAGAGAGAGTAGAGAGATATTTCAGTTGATAAAGTACTTGCCATATGTCCTACTTATCTTTAATTGTCAATATAACATGACCAAGAGTCATCCAAAAGGAAATCCCAATTGATGAATTGCATAGATCAGACTGACCTTTTGGTGTGTCTATGGGGGATTGCCTTGATTATTATTAGTTGATGTAGGAAATCCCATCCCACTGAGGGTATCACCATCACTAAGCAGATGGTCATGAAGTGTAGAGGAAAGATAACTAAGCCTAAGTGTGAGCAAGCCAACAAGCATGATTTTTATTTCAGATTGTTGCCTTGAGTTCCTGCACAGACTTCCTTCAATGATAGACTACAAGACTACAAGAAATAAATAATTTCTTCCCCTAAGTTACATTTGTGAGGGTGTTTTACCATAGAAACAGAAAAGAAACTAGAACACCATGTAAGTATGAGACCTAAGTTCAATCTCCAGAATCCACGTCTAAAGGCCATGCATGTTAAAACACTGTTGTAATGTGGAGCGGTGGGCTGCGTCCCGCCGCCAGCTAGCTTACACCTGAAATAACCACATGGAAATTGTATTAATTAAATCACTGCCTGGCCCATTATTTCTAGCCTCTTCTTGGCTAATTCTTACATCTTGATTTATTCCATCTCCATTAATGTGTATCGCCGCTTGACAGTGTCATACTGGCATGAGTTTAACCAGCATCTGTCTCAGAGAGGAAAGCCATGGCATCTGCCACACTGCTTTCTTTTACCCAGCATCCAGTCCCGTCTTCCCTGCCTATCTAAGTTCTGCCCTATCAAAAGGCCAAGGCAGTTTCTTTATTTGACCAATAAAAACAACTCATAGAAAAAAGACCCTCCTACACCAACACACACCTGCAATTTTAGCTCTGGAATTCTGAAAACAGATTCACAGGCTTTCTGGCCAGCCATCCTAGCCCATTTAATGATCTCCAGGTTAATGAAAGAAACATGTCTTAATAAACAAGATGGATGGCATTAGAAAATACTCTCTTCCACACATGTACAAAAATGTGTGTACATCCTACATAAACCATAATATACTCTGTACAATATGCATACATTTACACAAATGTACTAAAAACAGAAAAAATATTTTCCCATTTGTCTTAAAATGTTTCCTTTATATTTTCTAACAACAATTTCATAGATTTAGGTCTTAATATTTAGCTAGGTATTTGACATATTTTAGTTGATATTTTTGTGTGGTAAGAGGAGGAACTAGTTTCACTCTTCTCAACTTATCCAGTTCTCCCAGCATCTTTTATTTGAATACTTTCCCCAATGCATGATTTCGGTGATTTTGTAAAAAAGCAGTTGCATGTGCATATATGGATTAATTTCTGGAGTATTTATTTCAGTTATCCTCATCTGCTTTCCCAGGTTTGTCTACAAAGTGCCACTGTCTTTCCAGCTACATGTGCTTTGCTAGAATAAAATAACATCATCTGTTGGTAGCACAAATAAAACACAAGAAATAAATTCATCCTGTGTTTGACTATAACGTGTCTCCAATTTAGAATGATTATAGAACCAATGAAGAATATATCATCAGAATCTTTAAGAATAACATTCCAAGAAAAGAGAAGTTTCCAAAGTAGATTTTATTCCCAGTTTTACTTATTCAATATTTATAATCAATATGTTTCTGATTAGAACTTTGTGTGTATCACCTACATACATGTTAAGACTGTAATGTATGTTCTTTGGTTAATTTTTCAGTTAAATGTATCCTGTTTGTTCCCAAGAAACAGTGGACTTTCATCCCTGGTGCAGTGGTGTGAGTAGCTTTGCTTCTAAACCAGTCACCATCATACCTTTAGTACTAATGAGATTCAGAGAACAGTGGATCAAAGATATAAATCCTGCTTTGAAAAATGAAAGATGTTGCTATTTCTGAAACTACGGAAGATAGAGAGCCATAGGAGAGGGTAAGGTTAGGTCTTTCAACTCCTCTGTTTGATTTATTTGACACATAGAAGATAATTATAGTCTACATGTCAAGACAAGATAGAACCAAAGTCAGCGTGATTTCAGAGAAACATCCGAAAAATGACATGGGGCAAGTATATTATGTGTCTATAAAAGGTGAAACAATTTCTCTTTAGCTAGTGAGTAATATGATAATTAAAGAAATTACCTTGCAAATTTTTAGAAGAAATCTGGACTAAGAAAAAAAATCTACTTATGAGACTCAGAATAATTATATGTGTATTAACAAAGATTTTGGAAATAGAATGAATGTATCCTAAGACACAAAGAGATGCTGAAAAATGAGTTGGTAGTAAGGATTATTGCCTTGATTCTGTTGCTAATGTAAATGCTTATATATACATTTTTTTGTAAAGGGTTTGCTCTTATTCTGGATAAATATGTATGCCCTATTTTAGGACATATGCTAAAAAGTTTGTCTTTCTTGAAAATTTCATACATGTATACAATGAAACATGATCCTATTTATAGCCCATTTATCACTTACTAATGAGTTTGTTATGAATTTTAACCTATAAATGATAAAAATGCAGGGCTCATAAATGTCTTGAGAAAATTAAACATCTTCTTTAGTGATCTGAAAACCATTTTTGATATATACTTTTCTTGACATTTTCTCTGTATTGTGTGGAATCTTTTAAATTTACTGTAACATGAAATTTATAAAAGGAATTTTTATAGAACTTTTGGGGAAAGGGAGCATTATCATTATCTGATTTACATGTTTTGGGGGAAGGGAGCATTATCATTATCTAATTTACATGTTTTGGGGGAAGGGAGTATTATCATTATCTGATTTAAATCTGAGAGATAGTTGAGTCTCTTAGGAATAGATTTGGACTTTTATCTTCTTCTGAGCATTGCAGCTGCTTGAATAGACTGGATATTACTTTAAAGATTTGATAGCCTTAATACTAGGAATTATCTAGTCATAATGTCTTATGAGAGGGAAGTGAATTTTTGAGAACAAAAATATCTTTAATACTCTATTAAGTCTTCCTAACTCTACTCATGTCAAATTTAATAAATTTTATTTTCTTAGAAAATGTTCCAGTCATGTAAATTTTCAAATCTTTGGGCATAATATTATAATTTTTTGTATATTTCCTTGAATAAAGCCTAATTTTACAATACTTGTCTTCTTTTTAATAATATATTCATTTATTCTTTAGAAATTCTGTACAGTTTATGTGATGTATTTGAGCCTATGTCTTCTTCTAGTAGCTAGAGTACCAATTATGTCAGGATTTAATAAACTAATATATTGTCATTAACATGAGACAAATTGGATCTCAAACTATTAAGAATATTCTACTTTGTGAAAGCCTTGTTCTTAACAGAGTTAGAAGTGGCTGTTGTCGAGATGGTCTGAAGTATTCCAAAACCTCCTTGCCTCATGTTCTTCTATATTTTGAGAATCAAGAATCACACCAATGAGAAACTACTTTAAATTAAGCATTTAGAGGTCCCCAGGTAAAATATGAATATGCTCTGTGAAATAGTTGTCACAATCTCCATTCTCTTCAAAGTAATTATATGTTGATGGGAAAATCGACAGTCCCCATACTAAGTGTAGACTTCAACATATATAGATGTCCACTGTCTACAAATGGGCAAGTGTAAATTAATGAGGAGCTAGTAATAGTATGTTTAATAGACTATAAGACAGAAATTAGATATTTACAGCTCCTTTCTATATCAGAAACTACTGACTGATTTAATTTATAAATATAATTTATCAGAGTATGAAAAAGTTGTTTATTCTTTTGCATTGAGTTGACTAATACATCTTCATAGTTTCTTTGGCTGTATCTAATCTATTTTTAAACTGAGCATGCTTAGGACTACTTGATAAAACGAAAGAAACTAAATCTATTTCTCTTAAATCTGAAAAAAATGGATTTTGGGCATAGGGCTATATAGGGTGTTTATCAAGGTACAAGTAGTCTAGAATTCAACTCACCACATGTATGTCTCTCTATGCATGGGTGCCCATCATCTTTAAGACTGAACATAATAAGCATTGATCCCTTTTCCTCACTGGGAGTTTTTTTTATGTGTGTGGTGTAATGAGCTTCTCTGGTAAGTCTCCTCAGAGAAACCCACTGATAAGATACAGCACTTCAAAATGCACAGAAAAAGAAATCAATTGAAGCCTTATCAAATAAGATTAGTGCAAACTTGTATGCACCATCTCCTTAGTATCTCAAGGAAAATCACACTTTGTTTATATCAAAAACATATTAGAAACTTGATTCTCATTCCCTGTTTAGTCTCAAGAAGCTAGCTGCAGAGAAATCAGGTAGAAATATCCAAGAAGGCTGAAACTAGGGTCCATTTTCATCTCTTTTCTGCATCTTACTGACATACCCAAAATAGTTATATAATGGGTACTTTGATTCCATCTATAACCCTATATTACTCTGTGTGAACCTGACATTATTCCTTGCTTTAATTGTCAGTTCCTGGAGGTAAAGAAGGCTGTCTGTTTGCTAATAACATTTACAAATGGCTAATTACAAATTGACTCATTTAATTATGTAAGCTATATTTTGATGTTCCTTTTGTTTGTTTTGTTTTGAGGTTTCTGAAATTCTCTTGATTTGTTTCTATTTCTGATGCAGGATTTCCCTCTGTATGCTGTGAATGTATTTTATTACCATTGGTTAATAATGAAGCTGTTTTGGCCTATGGCAGGCCAGAACATATGTAGGCAGGAAAACTAAACTGAATGTAGGAAGAAAGAAGGCAGAATCAGACAGAGTCCATGTAGCTGCTGAAGGAGAATGATGCTAGAACCTTACTGGTAAGCCACAGCCCCCACGGCAATAAACATATTAATAGAAATGGATTAATTTAAGATGTAAGAGCTAGCTAGGAATATGTCACAGTCATTGGCCAAACAGAGTTGTAATTAATATAGTTTTATGTGATTATTCTGGTCTGAGTGGCCTGGAAATAAAAAAGGAGTCTCTGTTTACATAATGACACCCAACAGTCAGCAGAGTATATTCACATAAAGCCTAAGAAAGGCTAAAAAGGGGTTTCTAGATCCACAAAAATGGGAGTCAATTGGTGCTTTTTGGTAGCCACATATTTTCAGATAGATTCTGTTTTCTGGTGGCTAGCAGAGATACTGCTCCTATAAGACATGGCTTTCTGGTTCATGCTGGTGGCAGGAATGGCTCTGGCTCTTTCAGGAGGGCCTGCTATAGAACACTTGAATGAAGTCTGTGAACAGCATGAGGTACATTGCTTAATGGCAGTGACATAGACCTGCTGCAACCCTGGAGCTGGGGCAAAAAGCATGACTCATAGAGCTGGTGGTAAATGTACCTCCATCATATTGAAAGACTGAGAGAGGTATAGCCAGTATCCATGGCCACAGCAACCACAGTGCTTACCATTTAGAAAAAAAACACACTCCTTATCAGAAAAAGATTTCAGATACACAGTAGGAAAGATTCAGACATAAAAGACCTCTAAACAAGACACAGTGTGTTTAAAAAAATGTATGAAGGCTTCAGAAAAAAAGAAAATGGGTATAGGCAGTTATAGAAAGAAATAGTTTTAAACAATAAAACAAAATCTTTAAAGAGACATTAAAAGTAATATGAAAGAGTACAGACAGTCGTAGATTAAAGGAGTAAAGATAATAAAATAAACATTTAAAAAATAATAAAGTAAAAAATAAGCTGTGTAAAAACAGAATATATACAGAGAGTCTGTACTATGTATACTACTGTGCTTTCTTTGAATTTTTTGACTGTTAGTGATTTAACTGCAGAGAGACATTTTATTCTGGGGACTTTCATGCTAAACCAACATATATATTTTAAAGGTATCTTGACTTCAAAATTTGAGTCTGAGGATATGTTATTTTGGAAAAGAGGTTCTGCTTTTATTTCCACAGAAGATGGGAACCCGTGGATTCCTTCCAGGCTCATGTGGTTTGATGGAATAAGACCTACCCCCAAAAAAAATCTTCGTGAATCCTAAAAATACTTCACCCAGCAAATAGCAGGAAGCAGTTTGGAGAAAACTATGCCCAAACTCCAAAGATGATTGTTTATAAATGTTTATTTTCATTTTAAAAGGTAGGTTACAAATATTAATAGCCACAGTCAATTTCTAAAAAAAATATATAATAACATGAAGGATATGATATAGGTATGAAAGCTTTGTATTGGTATGGATCTTGGTCTATTGATACAAATTTAAGGTCGATTTTGTTATACTATGTGTATATGTGTGTGTGTGTGTGTGTGTGTGTGTGTGATTGCATGCGTGTGTATTTCTACCCTTGTTTAAGGTATTAAATTTATACAGCTCATTTAAAAATGCAATGCATAATTAAGAAACACAGATTAATAGACAGTCATTTATAATAATCAAACATTTAGTCATATTAGTTAGGTTTTCTAAATATGCTAACTAATCCTAGACTGTTTTGGAAAGCAAGAAAAAGAGAAAGAAACTGGGTAATAGAAGAAGTATATGATGGTCTGTATTTCAAACAATATCTATCAGGTCCAGTAAGTAAGCAAATAATTTCCTATCACTGTACAAAACTCTACAATTTGAAAACACATTGTGTCTGAGGCCCAGTAATGTGTACAATTAAGTTTTAAAAACATTAGAACTATGTGAAATAAACAGCCAGTGTTCTTGACACCGGTAGTTAGTTCTATTTCAGTTCCTGTAAGGATAGAGGTTTTTCACTCTGATTTCTCAGGTAATGAGAAAAGACGCCTGAAGTGTGACATAAATGGCCTTCAAGAGGCATTAGTGTTAATACAAAAAAATCCTTTACCTCAAGGTCATTGAAAACATTTCAAATTAACAGGAATGTGAATAGGAATTGGCAAGGCAGAATTTTCCTTCTTAAGTGGGCCAGTTGATGAGCTCCAGTCTGTTCATATTCATCCAAATATTCAAATGTTCTAAGGCTGGAGGAAACAGCAGTGTTAGAATGCACCAGAGTTCAGTTGACTTGAATCAGGGAAAGTGATGTCAAAGGAATCTTTCCTGAGGCTACTTTTCTCTTTCTTCCTCCCTTTCTCCTTCCTTCTCTCTCTTCCTCTTTCCTTTCCTTCCTTTCTTCCTTTCTTTCTTTCTTTCTTTCTTTCTTTCTTTCTTTCTTTCTTTCTTTCTTTCTTTCTTTCTTCCTTCCTTCCTTCCTTCCTTCCTTCCTTTCTTTCTTTCTTTCTTTCTTTCTTTCTTTTTCTTTCTTCCCCTTTCCCTATTCATTGCAACAGAATCTTGCTATCTCACTATGTAGCCCAAGCAGACTCAGACTTGTGACACATCTCCTGCTTCAGATATTTTAGTATAGAAATTACAAAATCTGTGCCATCATAGTTGCCTCTGTTCTATTTTCTTGACAAGAAGAAAATAAGTTGGATGGATACAGAAGGAAAAAATGCCACCTCTTGATACTCAAGTGATGGTTTTGAATATTTGTAAATAATAAAAAGGAGCACTGAGCAAGGAGTCAGGTTATCTGAGTTTCACTGCTAATAGTGATATTTGATCTGGGTTTACAGCTATGTTCATGTTTTAGAGAATTGATCCAGGTGAGAGTTTTCTTAAGTGTAACAGGTAGTTAAGTAGAGTTATGCAAGAAATTATTCCCCATGGCCAAATGGATATGCAGCTATTTGGTTAAATATACATGCTTCAAGAGTGTCAGGCTTCTTGAATTCTTTAGGTGAAATCTCTCTCAGTATAGATAATTCTATGTGGATATACTCTCAAAACTCATTTAATACAGACCATTTTGATAGGACCAACATACAAGATTAATGTTCCATAAAGATTATTTTGGAAAAGTGGATGTTTTTAGAGGTACTTTCAATTTTAACACACTATCCCCTGTTAACAAAAATTAGTTGCAGAATATATTGAAACCCTACTTATACAAACTTTAAAAAGATGGATAGTAACATTATTTTTAAGTTGTTGCTGTTTCGACTTGATGTAAATCTGATTTTTAAAACTCCTTTTAATATATTTTCAAGTTCAATACACTTTTATTGTACAGTTTTATTTGAAGGATTAATAGCAGCATAAAATTATGATCAGGAGAATCATAGCCATTTGATATTTTGAAAAATGTTTTTCAGAAATCAAAGTGCTTCATGAATTAACTTTATTATTTTTATTTTAAATCAAGATTTGTCTTTCCCATTTAGTTTGCTTCATGTTCCAGTTTGCTTATGGCAATGCCACCTTTTTATTTTGGTCCAATTTTTAACAACCTTTGTCTGAACTTTTTTCCTAATAAAACATAGAATAATGGAGTTAGTAAATATCCTCAATATAAGTAATAAGTTGCAAGTTTAAAAATGAAATTCATTATTATGGTTAGATATGTTATTGTTGTCACATTAGTCTAAAGATAATTTATTTTCACTGTATCCAATTTATTTGTATCTCTTTACCTTACCTTCTTCAAAATATAATTTATGATAACTGTCTAAATGTCTTCAAATTTACTTCAAAAATTTTAACTTATTGGCATTAAAATATTGAAAACCAAAAATATATTAATATATCTGAGAGTAGAAGATGATGACCTTCATTCCACAGATTCATCAGCATAGCAGTATTAATCTTAGTATTTGAATAATGGTCTTCATATTGGTTGCTTTTATTAAAATTCTAGGTTTTGTTTGTAACCTTGTCTAGAAAAATGAGTGTTATACAGAATGACCTTTAATATCACCTTCCAACTTGTTCTGACTCCATTCATTAAGAAAGCAAGTTGCCAGACAAAAATGAAAACCTGGTTTCTTTTTTCTCTTTAAGTGGGCTGTTTTCCACATTTCAATTGTACAGTGATATTTGCTGAAAATCCTATCTTACAAGATCATATTACTGATATTTAAGGGACAAATCACAGGTTTCTGACTAGAGAGAAGTTTTACTGATTTTTGGTGATCAGGAATAAAGAAAAGATTGTGCTATTCCAGCCACCCTTTTACAGCTGGTGGTATTTTAAATATAAATATCAAATTCTATTTCCCTTTAGCACTCTTTAAAACAAATAGTGAATCTATGAATTAGAGGTAATAATAGTTCAGATGACTTGTCATTAGCTATGATCCCCAAATGGTTTAAGGACAATGACCAGATTCTCATCTTAAGAACATTTGTATTTATTAACTGATGATTGTCTTAATTAAGGTGATCCAAATCATTTCTTAGATCTAGGAAAGCTTGCGTGTGTGCATTGACTACCTTTCTCCTAATAGTATGGAATTGTCATGCCATATAATCCATTATAGTTATATTGAGTCTGATCATATCCTTGGATCATCCAGTTTCCCAACATGTCTGTCTCTCATGAATGGTCAATCAAAGCCCAATCCTTCGACCCAGAAGAGATATATTTTTTTAGTCTATAGCTTTGCATCTTTGTTTAATTCGAGACACTTGGCATCTTGGGCTGTCTTGGGCAATGGTAGAGCCTCTGCCCAGCTGGGCTTGCAGTTTTGAGTGTAGACAGTATTGTAACCATAGCTCATAGGCTGACTGGCTCCTTATCTCTCACTAAAAAGTCATGTATCTTAAAATTTAGTGGCTTCAAGCTATGATTATTGCATCTATTGCATCTTTTCTTTAGTTTTAAAAGTTGAAAATCTGGGTTGGGTTTCAGTGCTTCATTCTTTTGGGTACTGGCCTCAGCTGACCTCATCTTAAGGTTTGTAACTAGAGTCAATCTGGGCTACAGCTTGCTGATTTAGTATGGTATCACCTGGGACGAATGGGGTCTTTCATCTAATAACAGCTAATTTTAATTTATTGTCAATATTAGTTACAAGTGGACTCTAGAAACATGTGCATCGAAAAATTTAAATTAGACTCACTCAGAGCAATTGTTAAAATTAGAATTCCTGAGTCCACCTAAGATGCATATGACATAAAAGCAGAGGGGGACACTGGGGACCAGCAGGGGAGTTGGAGAAGCAAAGAGGAGGAAGGACTAAATGGTGGGAATAAGTAATTTAATATCATCAAGTTATGTAATATACACTATAGAACATGTCTATACGAAGTCCAACTTTATATACTGAGAATATACACCAATAAAAACCCCATATAAGATAATAAATACTTTTGAACCCTAATTACACACACATACACACCCCCACACACACATACACATTTATATAAACAGAAATGAGTGATTGAAAAAATATTTTAAGGAAAAAGTATCCTAAGTTTACAGAGTTCCATTGTTATGATAAAATCCCTAAGAAAAGCAGCTTCTAAGAGGGAAGGGTTAAATGTGACTCACAGTATCAAAGGTCTCAATGGATGATCACTTGAATTTTTCACTCTTGGGCTTGTGGTAAGACACCATATCACAGCTTGTAGCATCTGGTGATGGTCACTTTGTGGCACTTGGAAAGCAGAGTGGGGGGACTAGAGCCTGAATAGTCTCTTCAAGACCACAGAATGCTGGATGTTTTGATTTCTCCAAATAGTTCTCAAATAGTGATGGTTCTGCATCTCCTAAAAGAAGTTCAGTCTTAAAACTGTGACTCTGTGTGACATTTAATGCAAACAGCATAGGTATTTTCCAATCTAATATTTTCTAAATGCTGACCCTGACTCTGATGTATTTCATGATCCAGGAATATGTCATAACTTGACTTTTGCAAAACATAGCTTCAAGAAGTATACTCCTAACATATTGATTTAAACTTTTTTGTTTATTTATGCCCTCATCTATACATGGTGATACATGAGATAATGGCTCATCACTTATCCTTAATAGTTACCTCTTACTTGTCATTCCTTAGTACCAGTGTTTCCAGAACTGACAAACACTTGTTGTATGGGGTAAGGACACATGAGTTGTGAAAAACGATATAAAGCTAATTTTTTTTCTTATTTCAACTCTGTTGTGTGTGTGTGTGTGTGTGTGTGTGTGTGTTTGGATAAATGCATAAAAGTGTAATTGATAGTGGAATTCTAAAATTCAGTGTGAAGATTCATGCTTCAGAATGACTATTCCAACCACATAAAAGTTCAATGAGATGTACAAAACTAGGGACTAGACAAGTATTTGAGTGACAACCTCAATCTAGATGTGTGATGTTTCTATTTGTGAGTTCAGTATAATAAAATGAATTTTTATTTTTAAAGAAAAGAATCGTGTGTGTGTGTGTGTGTGTGTGTGTGTGTGTGTGTGTGTGCGCACCTCACACTTGTGTGAATGAAAGACGTCAACTGTGAGTCTACCTTGTTATTTGAAACAGTGTCTTTCACTGAACCCAGAATCCACCAGTTTGGCTAGACTAGCTGGCCAGTGACAACTTTCCTTCTCGTTTCCAGATTTAGACTTTTAGAAACATGCTGCTGCACTTGGGTTTTCTGTGGTTGTTAATGATTCAAACTTGAGATCATATGCCTGCAAGGCAAGCACTTTACCCAATGAGACATCTTCTCAGATGAACACTTGTCTTAAATGACAACCTTTTGAGCTTCTCCATCCCCAGTTCCCAATTCATTAAGAAACAAGTTCTAAGCTCTGATCCTGTGGAGGGGTAAGTGTGTTGACCGCCGTACAAGTCCGGTTAGGGAACACACAATATTCCCGCCATCCTTATCTCCCTGGCTACTCCAAAGGGGCAGCTTCCCCCAGCTAATCCCTCTCTCCTACTATGCCATCCCAGCTTTCGGCCTGGAATCCCTCCCCTCCCCTCTCCCTTTTTCGGGGCTTAAATTCCTCCATCTCAGCCGGGGTGGGCACCGCGGGTCGGGACAGGTGGTGAGTGCAAAGGGAAGGAAGTCCCTTTGTTCTAATAGCCTGCCTGCAGCAAGCTAAGGCTGCAGGCAAAGTGATTCCTGGATAGCAAGGGGCACTAATCCAGTAGAAGAAGACCCAGCGGAGGGAAGAGCCATTGGAGAGCATCTGAAGGAAGAGATGGGCAGGCGCCAAGGCAAGAATTCCTCCAACAATCTGAGAAACAACATGAAAACACCAGATCCCAGCGATCTTACGACAGAAGGACTTGAACGCCCTATTCCGGAAGAAGTGGAAAACAGTGTCATTATGAAAGCAATAGAGTCTCTTAAACAGGGTATGAATAACTCACTTAAAGAAATAGAAGAGAAATATACCAAAAAGATGGAAGAAATGAGTAAAGAAATAGAAGACAAATATAACAAAAAGTTTGAAGAAATGAGTAAATTCGTAAATGATACCCTGGGAAACCAAGAAAAAACAAACAGGTAATGGAATTAGTTCAAGAATTGAAAACTGAAATGGAGGCAGTGAAGAAAACACAAACCGAGGGCCGGCTGGATATGGAAAATCTAGGTAAACGAACGGAGACTACAGAATCAAGCATAACCAATAGAATACAAGAGATAGAAGAACGAATCTCAGATTATGAAGACACCATAGAGAAAATAAACGCCCTGACCAAAGAAAACAGCAAATCCAACAAATTCTCATCACAAAACATTCAGGAAATATGGGAAATAATAAAAAAAAACCAAATCTAAGAATAATAGGAGTAGAAGAAGGAGAAGAATTGCAGATCAAAGGTCCAGAAGATATATTCAACAAAATTATAGAAGAAAACTTTCCCATCCTAAAGAGGGATATTCCTATGAAGGTGCAAGAAGCATACAGAACACCGAATAGACTGAATCAGAAAAAAAACATCCCCACGTCATATAATAATCAAAACACAAAGCAGTCAGATTAAAGAAAGGATATTAAGAGCTGCAAAGGAAAAAGGTCAAGTAACCTATAAAGGTAAACCTATCAGACTTACACCAGACTTCTCTATAGAAACCATGAAAGCCAGAAGGTCCTGGATAGAGGTACTGCAGAAATTAAGGGACCATGGATGCAAGCCCAGACTACTTTACCAGCCAAGATTTTGTTCACTATCAACGGAGAAAACAAAATATTCAAGGATAAAAACAAATTTAAAAAATACGTAACTACTAATCCAGCCTTACAGAGAATATTAGAAGGAAAATTACATCCCAAGGAATCCAACATTGCCAACACTGACTACAATAATTCAGACATCTAGCGACCCTTCACTAGCACAATTCAAAGAAGGAAAACACATACACTCTATTACCCCCCCCCAAAAAAAATGACTGGAGTCAACAACCAATGGTCATTAATATCGCTTAATATCAATGGACTCAATTCACCTATAAAGAGGCACAGACTTAGAGATTGGATACGAAAACAGGATCCAACATTCTGCTGTTTACAAGAAACACACCTCAACCACAAAGACAGACACCTACTCAGAGTAAAGGGTTGGGAAAAGGTTTTCCAAGCAAATGGACCTAAGAAACAAGCGGGTGTGGCCATTCTAATATCTAACAAAATCGACTTCAAACTAAAATCAATCAGAAGAGATGGAGATGGATATTTCATACTCATAACAGGAACAACTCATCAGGAAGAAGTCTCAATCCTGAATATCTATGCCCCTAATGTAAAGGCACCCACATATGTAAAAGAAACTCTTCTAGAACTCAAGGCAGTCATCAAACCACACACGCTAATAGTAGGAGACTTCAACACTCCTCTCTCACCAATGGACAGGTCAATCAGACAGAAACCAAACAGAGAAATAAGAGAATTGTTAGAGGTAATGAATCAAATGGACTTAACAGACATCTATAGAACACTCCACCCAAATAGGAAAGAATATACCTTCTTCTCTGCAGTTCATGGAACCTTCTCGAAGATTGACCACATACTCGGTAACAAAGCAAACTCCCACAGATACAAAAAAATATTAGTAACCACATGTGTCTTGTCAGATCACTATGGATTAAAATTAGAATTCAACAACAACGCTACCCCCAGGAAGTCAACAAACTCATGGAAGTTGAACAGTCAACTACTAAATCACCCCTGGGTCAAGGACAAAATTAAGAAAGAAATTAAAGTCTTCCTTGAATTTAATGAAAACAAAGACACAACATACTCAAACCTATGGGACACTATGAAAGCAGTGCTAAGAGGAAAGTTCATAGCAATAGGTGCCCAAATAAAGAAAACGGAGAAAGCACACATTGGAGACCTAAAAGCACACTTGAAAGCTCTAGAAAAAAAAGAAGCTGATTCACCCAGGAGGAGTAGAAGACTGGAAATAATCAAACTGAGGGCTGAAATCAACAAAATAGAAACACAGAAAACAATCCAAAGAATCAATGAATCAAAAAGCTGGTTCTTGGAGAAAATCAACAAGATTGACAAACCCCTATCCAACCTAATCAAACGGCAGAGAGAGCACATGCAAATTAATAGGATCAGAAATGAAAAGGGGGATATAACCACAGACACAGAGGAAATTCAGAGAATCATTAGATCTTACTACGAAAGTTTATATGCCACAAAGTTGGAAAATGTAAAAGAAATGGACATTTTTTTTAGATAAGTACCATATACCAAAGTTGAACCAAGAACAGGTGAACAATCTAAATAGACCTGTTAGTCGTGAAGAATTAGAAGCTGTTATCAGAAATCTCCCTGCCAAAAAAAGCCCAGGACCAGATGGTTTCAATGCAGAATTCTACCAGAACTTCCAGGAAGAGCTAATACCTATACTCCTTAATGTATTCCATAATATAGAAACAGAAGAGTCATTGCCAAACTCCTTTTATGAAGCTACAGTTACCTTAATACCAAAACCACATAAAGACACAACCAAGAAAGAGAATTACAGGCCAATCTCACTCATGAACATCGACGCGAAAATTCTCAATAAAATCCTGGCAAACCGAATCCAGGAACACATTAGAAAAATTATCCATTATGATCAAGTAGGCTTCATCCCAGTGATGCATGGCTGGTTCAACATATGCAAATCTATCAATGTAATCCATCATATAAATAAACTGAAAGAAAAAAAACCATATGATCATTTCATTGGATGCTGAAAAAGCATTTGACAAAATTCAACACCCATTTATGATAAAGGTGTTGGAGAGACTGGGGATACAAGGATCATACCTAAATATAATAAAAGCAATATACAGCAAGCCGACAGCTAACATCAAATTGAATGGAGAGAAACTCAAAGCCTTTCCACTAAAATCAGGAACACGACAAGGCTGTCCACTCTCTCCATACCTCTTCAATATAGTGCTTGAAGTTCTAGCAATAGCAATAAGACAACATAAGGAGATCAAGGGGATTCGAATTGGAAAGGATGAAGTTAAACTTTCGTTATTTGCTGACGATATGATAGTGTACATAAGTGACCCCAAAAACTCTACCAAAGAACTCCTACAGCTGATAAACACCTTTAGTAACGTGGCAGGATACAAGATCAACTCCAAAAAATCAGTGGCCCTCCTATACACAAAGGATAAAGAAGCAGAGAGGGAAATCAGAGAAACATCACCTTTCACGATAGCCACGAATAGCATAAAATATCTTGGGGTTACTCTAACCAAGGAAGTGAAAGACCTATTTGACAAGAACTTTAAGTCTTTGAAGAAAGAAACTGAGGAGGATACCAGAAAATGGAAAGATCTCCCTTGTTCTTGGATTGGGAGGATCAACATAGTAAAAATGGCAATTCTACCAAAAGCAATCTATAGATTCAATGCAATCCCCATCAAAATCCCATCAAACTTCTTCACAGACCTTGAGAGAACAACAATCAAGTTTATATGGCACAACAAAAAACCCAGGATAGCCAAAACAATCTTATACAATAAGGGAACTTCAGGAGGCATTACCATCCCTGACTTAAAACTCTATTACAGAGCTACAGTATTGAAAACAGCTTGGTGTTGGCATAAGAACAGAGAAATCGACCTTTGGAATCGAAAGAAGACCCGGATATTAACCCACAAACCTATGAGCACCTAATTTTTGACAAGGGAGCTAAAGGTATACAATGGAAGAAGGAAAGCATCTTTAACAAATGATGCTGGCATAACTGGATGTCAACCTGTAGAAGGATGAAAGTAGATCCATACCTATCACCATGCACAAAACCCAGGTCCAAATGGATTGAAGACATCAACATTAATCTGTCCACTTTGAACCTGATAGAAGAGAAAGTGGGAAGTAGTCTACAAGATATAGGCACAGGAGGCCTCTTCCTAAGTAGGACCCCAGCAGCACAGACAATAAGAGAAACAATGAATAAATGGGATCTACTGAAACTGAGAAGCTTCTGTAAAGCAAAGGACACTGTCAGTAAGACAAAAAGACTGCCTTCTGACTGGGAAAAGATCTTCACCAACCCCTTATCAGACAAAGATCTGATCTCCAAAATATACAAAGAACTCAACAAACTAGGCACTAAAACTCTAATTAACCCAATTAAAAAATGGGGTACTGAACTGAACAGAGAATTCACAACAGATGAACTTCGAATGGCCAGAAGACACTTAAGGTCATGCTCAACCTCCTTAGCGATCAGGGAAATGCAAATCAAAACCACTTTGAGATACCATCTTACACCTGTCAGAATAGCTAAAGTGAAAAACACCAATGATAGCCTATGCTGGAGAGGATGTGGGGAGAGGGGAACACTCATCCATTGTTGGTGGGAATGCAAACTTGTGCAGCCACTGTGGAAATCAGTGTGGCGGTTTCTCAGGAAACTGGGAGTCAACCTCCCTCAGGACCCAGCAATTCCTCTCTTGGGAATATACCCTAGAGATTCCCTAGCATACTACAAAAGCATTTGTTCAACTATGTTCATAGCAGCACTATTTGTAATAGCCAGAACCTGGAAACAGCCTAGGTGCCCCTCAATAGAAGAATGGTTAAAAAAGGTGTGGAACATATACACATTAGAGTTTTACTCAGCGGTAAAAAATAATGACATCTTGAATTTTGCATGCAAACGGATGGACATAGAAAACGCTTTACTGAGTGAGGTAAGCCAGACCCAAAAAGAGGAACATGGTATGTATTCACTCATAAGTGGATTCTAACCATAATTAAAGGTCTTTGAGCCTATTATTCGTGATCCTAGAGAAGCTAAATAAGAAGACGAACCTGATGAAGATTATTTACCTATCCGCCAGGAGGTAGGAAATAGTCAAGAGTCCCAGGTAACCTTGGGTGCATGGGGGGTGGGTGGGAGGGTTGTTGGAAGGGGAGAGGGTTAGAGAGAAGGGAGTAGAGGAGGAATGGAGAAAGCTCGGTTGACCGGGATGGGGGGAAGGGAGACAGGATGAATATGGGATCAGGGAAGAATATATTTCAACTAAGGGAGTCATTTTAGGGTTTACAGGAGACTTGATTATAAATGGGATCCCAGGTCCAAGGAGAGATCCCCAGACTGTTCTCTAGACAGAGGAGAAGGTGCCTGAATCGGCCTTGGCCTATAACCATACTGATGAAGATTTTGCTTATCACCATAGATCCTTCATCTGACGATGGATGGCGATACAGATGGAGACCCACATTGGAGCACCGGACTGAGCCCCCCATGGTCCAAATGAGGGGCAGAATAAAGAAGAACATGAAAAAAACTCAGGACCGCGAGGGGTGCGATCACCCACTGATACAAGGGGACTGATCTAATGAGAGTTTACCAAGGCCATTTGGACTGGGACTGAACGAGGACGCGATCCAACCAGATTCTCTGAATGTGGCCGGATTCTCTGAATGTGGCTGGCCTGGAGTCTTTCTGAGAAGCCATTGACAATGACACTGGGACTTGTTTCCTCTGCATATACTGGATTTTTGGGATCCAGTCTGTTTGGATACTCACCTTCCTGGACCTGGAGGGAGGGGGGAGGAACTTGAACTTCCCACAGGGCTGGAAATCCTGACTGCCCTTAGGGACAAAGAGGGAGGAGGTGAGGGGGGGGAGTGGGAGGGTGTTGGGAAGAGGGGCGTAAATGGAAACTTTTATAATTTAATAAAATTACTTTCAAAAAAAAGAAAATCAAAATAAAACACATCTTTTAAGTTTTTGTAATTAAAAAAAAAAGAAGAAGAAACAAGTTCTAAGACCCTCTCTGTTGCTCCAGGGTCTGCACTTTGAACACGACTGTCACATATTCCATTCTCCTTTTAATCCAAAAAGGTAGAGGAACCCTTAAGTTTCCTGACTTTTACTGGTGATCTCTAGCCATACTGGCCTTCCGTTTCATGATTTGTTTTAGCTGCCGTCTGACTTCATTTGTTTCTGCTGGCCTTCCACTAGCTCAGGCTTCTTCCTGCATTGTGTAATGAACATATTGGATTCTGCTGGTGTTTCCCTAGAGCCTGCCAACTGCACTCCAACCATTGTCTTAAAGGCGTGCTTCCTGACTATGATGCTAAAGCTGTTCTTTCGGGTTCTCTCCTCCTTTTATTTTTTTTTCAGAAAGCAATAAGGCAGCTATGTCCCAGTCTTAGGATGTTGTTTGTTCTATGTAGCTAAGAGTATTGTCCTATCAGTGATAGCAGATACATTTCTCATGTTATTCTGATGACATTAATCATTTGTTCTGGGAAGGCCTCAACCTGAATCTACTGGCCAGGGGGAAAAGAAGAAATGTGTGTTATTGTGCTTTGTGTTATTTGGAAAGTGACTACAATAAGCAGAGAGGGAAAGATTCTTGGAAATTTTATGCATGTGGTGGGAATTGCATGATGCAGCAAGTTGTTTTAATTCTTTCTCTTCTCCAAATGCATAAATGTGAGTTTTGGTCTATTCATGCTATCCATTTTGTCCTACCTATGAAAAGAGGCCGGAGCACAGGCTACAGAGATCAATCTAGACTTCCCTGAAAATTCTATGCTACTCAAGTTGCCAGGGGAACATCTTTAATTGTTTAATGAAAATGAGGGCTGACTGAGAAGCCAAGGACAATGGCACTGAGTTTTAATTGTACTGCATGGACTGATCTTGTGGGTGCCTAGTCTGTTGGGATGGTCACCTTCTTAGACCTGGAGGGAGGGGGGAGGACCTTGGACTTCCCACAGGGCAGGAAACCCTGACTGCTCTTAGGACTGGAGAGGGAGGGGAAGAGGGAGTGGGGGGAGTGGAAGGGAAAAGGGAGGAGGGGAGAAAGTGGAAATTTTTATAAATAAATAAATAAATACATAAATAAATGAAAATGGTAGGAAGCTTTTTCTACTTTGAGTACCCTGCATTGCCACCCTAATGTAGACAGACATATTGTCCTGGTAATGATAACTGATCAGCCCCTTAGACACTTTCAAAGAAAGAATAATTTGCGAATTTTGCGTCATCAGGTACATTCTCTTTCTCACACTCACAGCTGGAAGTTCCTAGGGGCCAGAATGATGTTCTGGGGAATCCTTAAAGCTGATACTAACATTTCCCATTAACATTTCTAAGTCAAAATGTATACACTTATACACATAATTTTCTTATCTTGTAAGTAGAGCAGGATTTCTGAATTCTCAACTAGACCACTCAGCAGTTTAATTTCTTTACTGAGAAAATGTCAAACTTGGTGCCCAGGTCCATCTGGAATCACTTCCATTAAAATGCAGATTTATTTTCTTTTTTTAAGTTTTTCGAGACAGGATTTCTCTGTAGCTTTGGAATTTGTCCCAGAAATAGTTCTTATAGAGCAGGCTGGCCTCGAACTCACAGAGATCCACCTGCCTCTGCCTCTCGAGTGCTGGGAGTAAAGGCGTGCACCACTACCACCAGGCTAAAATGAAGAATATTTTTTGTCTAAGTGAGAATATTCAGTTTTCGAATTCCCACCCACACTCTGGCAAGAAACTCTAATTAAGCTCAGTGGCCACACACAGAAAGAAAATATGGAAAAAGGAGGAGGGACTTGCTGAAAAGAAAAGGGTTTTAATGGAAGAGGGCAACTGTGAGAAGGAAGAGAAACAGTGTGTGTATGGGGCCAGAGAGAGAGAAAAAAATGACTGAATTCATTGTGCAAATATATGAAACATTGAATAAAATTGTAATAATCTAAATATTTATTTAACTTTTCTATATGGTCATCTAAGAAGTACTTTATTGAGAAATACATAATATAAAATATATACTTGTTCAATACTTCAAGTTTTTTTAAATCAAACTGACATGTTGATTTGATCAAAATCATGGTTAAAAATAATTTGATTCGGAGGAGATAATCTATACTATCCACAAATGTTTTAAAGCCTTATTTCTAGTCTTCAGTCTTAGATCTCCTGACATCAATGCACTCAAATATTATTATCTTGGCTACAGCAGAATTCTGTTCTGGTATGTCTATCGACTACCACTTAAATGGTAAATCCTGGTAATCCTAGTCTGTGATGAGGTCTTTCCTACTCATTCACCGTTGATGTGTCCAAATTTGAACCACACTAGATAAACTACAGGGCCTTACCTGAAAATTATTTCTGATAGTCAAGTTTCTACTATGACTGCTAACTTCCAACGAGGCAAGAAACAGCCACAAGTGATGCAGGATCCTATTTTTCACCGTGCATTGGCCATCAGAGAACTACAGAGAGAAAAAGTAGAGAGGAAAGTACCAGAGAAAATTGGAAAAGTACAGATAATGTCTTGAGCCCTCATTCTAAACCATTTCCTTTATTTCTTAGTAAGTAATAATGGCTTTTTGCATCTATTAGTTTGGCTCCATTAAAATCTATTTCCATTCTGTAAATGCATCAAAAAGAGTCCGAAGTAGTACGAATGCCTTCTCCAAGCTAATGTCTAATTCCATGCCTCAGAATCCTACAAAAGGTATCTGCATTTTCGTAGATACATGGTAAAAGAACCCCATTTGCATTAATAACTTGAATGAGAATATAGTATTTGTATGTGTATAGTACATTTTAACCATCCAAATAATTACCTTCTTGTCACCTGACAAGTGCATATGTTTAGAGATTTCAATGTCTATTAATAGATTGTGACAGATTTATAAATTCATACTGTTTCTTCTCTAAGCAAAACTGACTTACCTCAAGTATCAGTCAACAGTTGATCATCTAGGAGCGGGGGCTTGTAAACGCTTCCCCATGTGCTCTGAAATGTTAGCCCATTGATAATATGCTGGTCTTAGGCAGGAGACTGCAGTAACTTTAGTTTATGAGTACTCCAGTCCAACCATGTCCAGAAGATATTGTTTTATGCTGACCTCTGTCTGTTACAGTCTTTCTGTCGACTCCTCCAAGGAGTTCCGTGAGCCTTGGGAACAGAGTTGGGATGTAGATGTCCCATTTATGGCTGAACACCCCATAGACACTTCCTGTCTGCACTTTGACCAGTTATGAGTCTGTATTAACTGTGTTTCTCTACACAAAGAAGCTTCTTGGATGAAGATTAAAAAGCTTCACTAACCTGTGTTTATTGGGAATGCATTTAGAAGGCAGCTTGGTCTTGTGTTCTAAACAGCAACGATAGTAGCAGATTCTTTCATAGTTTGCTCCACTATTTTTGCAAGAAAGTGGATAGTTTTTTGAACTTATTATCTGAAAATCAATTTAGGCTGATTTTTTGAAATAAAGATACTATTAACTTAGGAACGAAGAATTCAGAAGAGAGATGGGAAAAAAGTAGGTGGAGAGGAAGAGAGAGAGAGCAAAAGTAGAAGTAGATAAGAGAAAGAAAGATGCAAGTGGAAAAATATAACATTAAACTAGGTTCTGAACATTGCTATTCACTTTTTCATTTTCCTCTAAAGCAGCGGTTCTCAACCTTTGGATCACGACTCCTTTTGGAGGTCAAATGACCCTTTCATAGGGGTCCCCTAAGACCATTAGAAAACACAGATATGTACATTACTATTCAGAACAGTTGCAAAATTACAGTTATGAAGTAGCAACAAAAATAATTGTATGGTTGGGGGTCAGCACAACATGAAGCACTGTATTAAAGGGTCACAGCATCAGGAAGGTTGAGAACCACTGCTCTAGAGATTTATTGAGTGCTTAGAAGGAATTGTGCTGAAAGCTGAATAGCAAAGACTCAGCATGCTCTCAGTTTTCACACCATCACTCAGGGATCAAAATTTAGACCTTCTTTAACTGACCCGGATTTGATATTGGAGCCTCAGGATTTTTTGTTTGTTTGCTTGCAGTTTAGTTTTTAATGGTCTTCTGGCTTATTTCTGATCCATTTTTCACCAACTGGCCTAATTAGTGCCTGGGTGGCCTCTTTTAGCCTTCACTAAACCCTTGATATTTACTGGATTCTCCAAGCCAGGGATAACTCCACATCATGCGTACACCTGATGGTTTATCTCTCTAAGGTCAATGGGTCATAAAATTGGAGATGTGCACTTGTATTGGCAGGTGACACTGCGTGTACACTGGCAATTTGAAGTGAAGATACAGCAGGCCATCATTGAGTTCTTTCACAGTTTAACAATAAGTGTTCACTGACAGTGGAAATAAGCCCCATGCAGCAAAAATGAATGGAAGTTAGAAAAACATCCAATCTTCATTACTAAAATTAGAACATTATCACATCTCTTCCCTAGCTATTCTAATAAGCCAATTATATACTGAAAGTAAGAGATTTTCCTTTAGTGTACAACTTCAAATGACTTCCAGGAGATTCATAAAAATGCTGTTATCACTTCAGAGCCTGAAGAGTGATTACATTATATGAACATATAAACAAACATAAATGTTCACACAGAGAAATCCTTGGTGGGGAAATTCTTTTCCAGTTCAATGGAATTTAGTCATATCTATATCTGTATTTTAACTCATTTAAACATCTCTGACTTAACTGTAAGTGTGACTTTGGAAAATTGAGAGTAAAAAAATCACAATGAAATGTTTCTCTTCTCTAGAATCGAATATAATTAAAATAAGTATAAACATAAACAACAAAACAATTTGAACTAGCCATTTGTTTTAATCATATGTTCCAGATTTTTAAAAATGTGATACAACATCTTACTGCTGAAAAACAGAGAGGAATCTTTTCTGATAGCAAATAGAACTGCAAAATTTTAATAAGTCTACCTTAATAGGTCATTAGACATCACACGGAACATGAATATTTAGTGGGCACAATTATATATTAATTTAGGTAAGGATGCCCAGTGAGTTATTTGGTGCAAACAATTTTGCCTGACTAAAGTATGCTATGGGTGGAAGTAGATGTATGCATGGTGTGCGTAATGAACTGAGTAAGCCATTCCATTTATACAGGCAACATTATCGTGCTATTACTTTAATCTTAGGGAATTAATATTCAGCATCATGTACTGAAAATTTGAATTCCTGAGCAACGCGTGGAAAGTAGGTGGGACAAATATAATCTAAGCAAAAATTCTGTCACATCATATTTTTTGAGTTAACTCTTGTTATAGGGCTACTGTTTAAAAGTTTTCTTTATTGATTTTCTAAGATCTTATAATGATGACCAAGCAGTATATGTATAATAACCAGTAATGGATCACAAAAATGCTAAGTGATGTGTGACTAACTCTAATTATAAATTCTATTTATAAGAACAAGATAAAATATAGGGCATCATGGCAAGGCATTCTCAAAATTGAACATATTGGACATGTCAACATAGATTTTTTGTCATCATCCTAATTATTGTCATCATATTTGTAATGTACCAGCTGTAAAAAGGAGCACTTCACTCTCCACAGAATATTTAATTCTCATATAAACACTGTGAGATAGATATTAGTTTCCCCTTTTACGGCAGAACAAATTCTTAGAGCAGCAATTATATACCTCTAAGATACAAATAATGCTTATCTATCGAGATAATTGCTGTTTAGTCTCAATGCTAAGTCTTTGTAGTTTAGTACCCTTCTTACACAGAATATTTAAAGACTTAAAGGTAACCTTTTATCTGAATGTTCAGAATGAAAGCGCTATCAGAAAATGATGAAAAAAATCTATTACCCAAGCAGTCAAAAAGGCTCCCTGTTTTCAGATTTGTAGTATACGGGCACAGTGAAAAGCTCTTTTGTTTCTGCCCTTTTGTTACTGTAGTAAATGGTAGCACTCATTTTCCTAACTGGACATCAGAGAAGTAGAAAAGCTAGAGACCAAAATGAGATCCTGATCTGGAGCAGAACAGAATGAATGCACCCCTCAACAACCCCTGTATTAGTTGGGTCACTTATTCTAACTAGTTCTTAGTTTCTTCACTTAAAAAATTATTTTTAAAAAATGCTATTTTAATAGGTCTGTAGTAAAAAGTTCCTGAGATGCTACATGTAACATACTATTATAGGATAAATGTTAACTCTTATTATTTGACTACAGTATTTATTTCTTACAACTAAATTGTTCCCCAGAAATTACAATTGGCCCTTTGCCATGTCCAACACCATTAGCTTCTAAATCTGTCTCCCTGTGATAATAAACTACTTAATGGCAGATGTCTGGCAAAATTGCCTTTTTATGAGTGAGAACTCAGTGATGTTTTAGTGCACAAAATGTGTAGTTGGCAAAGCAGACCTTTTATTTCATTGCCTAGTTTGCAATGGTCTGATAAATTTTAAAAGTGAAGTCATCATAATACAAAGTAGCTATTGTATTCAATCTATGATGCAAATAAGAAAAGACCTACATGTACCAAAAGGGCACCCTGTACATGCTATGCCATGTATTGAGGAAGGATTTCCCTTTAGTATTGTCAGTTTTTCCTGCAGTTTAGTGATCTCCATTTTTGTTGTAATCTTTCAAAAAAGTAAGTCCATAATAATGACTATTGCTGGCAATAATATATTAGAGATATATTAGACATATTAGATATTTTAGAGTTATCCCAGCTGAGAGAGTAGTAGTATTTTAGCATAGTTTTACGAGTCTTTAGAAATGTGAGTGATGCTAAGTAGAGGTGAGAAAGTTCTGTAAAGATGCATGGTTGTTGGAAGTCTTTGATTAGACAATCATCATAAATCTATTAAGGGCAAAAGCATTGCTTGTGTAACACCCACAAAGACTATCCTGATATTGATAGTGTTAACCTGAACACCAAATGCTTGGTACTGACTTTGCAGACTGAGATGCACAAAGAGCCAGTTCATCATGTTAATGATGGGATCTGTCATTTCTTAAAGGCTCCGAGTCAATAAGGTCGTGTCAAGCCATCCATCATGAGGACTGATGCAATTCAACAAATTTTGGAAAGCATTTCACTGATGAGCAATAACAGAAAACAGTGATAATTTTGGTAAACACCCAAGGTTTCATCCAATGAACTCAGATATTCTACTTGTACAAGGATCTATATCTCTACCACAAATATCCAGCCTTGGACTCATGTAGAAGTAGCATTCATTCTTAAAAATACTGTCTTCTTGTGAGCCTTGTTGTTACAGCAATATTGGTTCATTGATCATTTCCCAAGAGAGGGATCTCTTCTGTTGTACATTCCCTTCCTGACAGTGGAGCCTGTAAATATCACCTTCTGAAAGAGCTTCCTCCATCTCCAATTCATTATTTGACAGAATAACACAAAAATGGTCATTTGGGAGATGAAGTCATTTCTGGCTTTAAATACCTATAGAAAATTAAATTCTGAACTGGATTGGTTTTTATATTCATACCTCAAAACTGAAGGAAAGGGACAATTCACTAAATGTATAGACACTATATTCAAACTTATACTAGATATTCTGTGTGTAATAAATCAACTTTACTAACATATATAATCTGTTCTAGCAATTGTTCACCCCAAAATGCATTCTTTTTACTGTGTAATTTGAATGTATTTAATACACACAATGTTGTATTTTTGTGGACTTACATGCAGTGAAATGGTTACTATAGTGAAAAAACAACATATATATCATTTCACACTGTGGCCTTATTTTGTAATAAAACAAAAAATATGCATTTCCAGTAAGCAACAATATGATCAATTATAACTTCAATGTCCTATATTATAGCCTAGTCTCATTTACCCTACAAACCCTCTTTTGATGGATAACTACATCTCCCCATTACTTCCTTTCACCCTATCCATACCCATAGTAAACATTTTTATTGATTTTATTGAGCTGTAATTTTTCTCTGTTCCCCTCTCTGCCTCTCCCCTCCCCTTCAACTTTTATTTCATGTTTTTGTATACTTTATATTTTGTGTTTTTATAATAAAAATATACACGTAAGTGATATTATGCAATTTTCCTTTCTGCATCGGAAGCATTTCACCAGGAATAACGTCCTCCAGATTCAACTTTATATGTCTTTCCTAATTTTCTGAGATAGAGGCATACTCAATATGCAATCCAGGTTCTCTTTAAGCTTGCAGTCTTTCTGAGTCACCAACCCAAGTGATTACAAGGAAATGGCAGCATGCTAAGTTCACGGTTTAAAATTTTTCATTTTTTTCTTGTGTGTCAATCTCTAGGAATCAAACTCAGCGGTGCACCTGTCTTAGACATCCTGTCCACCACTCCAGCTTCAAAGTTCTTCTCTATTGGCACACTTCACCTGTACCACACAATGGATTCATCAGCAAATACCTTTTTCTTTCTAACATTCTTGAAATCTCCCCTCATGTAACTGCCTCTATGTTTTTTGCTGTGGACTTCATCACTATCTGGATTGTTGTATCAGACTCATAACTAGTCTCTTCAGCTCTGTTCTTGCATCGTAAAGTCCTATTGCCAACAAAGCTCCCGAATTACACTTTAAAGATGTGAGGCAGACCGTGTTACTCCCCTGCTGAAAACTTTCCAGTTGTTTTCATATCGCTTCAAGATTGCCTCTGAGCAGTCTGACTGTGTCTCTTTCCTTTCTCCTTGTGTCATTGTCTAGGTTTAGGCAACTAGCTGTTTTCAACCTATGGGTCATGACCTCCTCTGAGGTCACATATCAGATATCCTGCATATCAGATATTTCCATTACAACTCATAACAGTAGCAAAATTACAGTTATGAAGTTGCAATGAAAATAATTTTATGTCTGGGGTTGCCACAACATAAGGAACCATGTTAAAAGGTCACAGCATTCGGAAGGTTGAGAACCACTGGACTAGAGTATTTTATTTTGGGCATTATGTAAAGGGAGGCATACATTAGCTGCTATTTTGTGTGTATGACTATTTTTTAACCACTATAGTGATGAAGACATTGGTATTATTTGATGATTAGACAGACTGATGAAACAAAAATGAGGTATTGGAATATGCTCACATATACATGAAAGGATACATTAAATATGAAAATAGACAAATGGAATGTGAAAAGAAGCCTGAATAGTGCTCATGTATAGAAAAATTGACACAGGAGATCATAGAGTAAATAGCCTTCTGCTCAATGCTAGATGAATAATGAAGCAATTTTGAATGACCTTATACAAATATGCTTACTAAAGAACGCATACAATAGAATTCCATTTATACAATGCTCAAAACATATAGAATGAAATAAAATTTTACATATAAATTTTTATGAAGGTGTACAATGAAATACAAGGATGAGAAGCATAAAATTCAAGGTCATACTTAACTCTCTGGTGGGGTAGTATACAAATGAATCTGCATAGGTACTTAGAAATTTCAGGTATTCCAATAATGGTCTTTCACTCTGGGTTATGGAATACCTGGAATTATTTATTGTTCTTTGAACTGTATATGTTACATCCTTTATATGCCAGTACTATGTTCAATGGCAATAAGATAATCATGGATGGGAAATTTTTCTTAGAATTGTGCTATTCATTATAGTCATCAAGACGTACATTGGTGTGTGTTTTATTTAATTTTAATTTAAATTGCATAAAATTAAATTAAATGCCCAAGTTGCATTGTTATATTTGAAATGATCAGCAGCCCTCTACCTTTTATTCCTACCATACCAAACACTACAGATTATTTGAAAGCCCTGCTCAAGAGCATTCTTTTATCCTTAGATTACATACTGTTTTAATCCACTTTTTATAAATGCAAGAAATCCACAGCCTTTCTGTACAAAATATCGCTACAATTCTGTCAATATCATCAGTAGGAGATGAAGGAAGGATTTATTTCCTATGAATTTTGTTGATCCTCTTTGTTAAAGGAAATGACAGTAATAAATTTGTCAGGTTTCATATTTCAGCTCATTTAACTCATCAACTGCCAGCTTGAGTCTGCTCATTTTTTTTTCAGCTTTAAGAAGTCAAAGACAGTTTCTGGGCATGCAAGTTCAGCTTGCGCCAACAAGACTGTGAAAAGAATTTCATCTGCTAAAAATATTCATTGTGAAGATTTTTAAAGCTGTATTTCCTCCAAGGTAGAATGCATAAGTGAACAGTGGCTGTCCAGAAATGACACACATACTGCAGAGAAAGAAAATGTTCTTCTCACCTGCTTTCTAGTTTTTTTTTCTCCAAGTACACATGCTAGTTTGAGTAGCTTCGATTCTAGGGTTTCAATGACTATTTGGCCATGTGCCCATGATTAAATACATGGGTTATTTTCCTGTTTCTCTTGCCTCTGTGTAGCAGAGTCTGACCTTAGATTATGGTTTCCTTTCTTTGTTTTCTACTACATGTATACTTGAATGTTCTAAAAACTGGCTTCACGTTTTTAATATGACTGACATCTGAGTAGTGAAAATTTGAAAATGGAGTTTGGATTTCAGAACAGAATGAACTGTCCTTTTTTTGACACAGAGTTTTTCTGTAGCTTGGAGCCTGTCCTGGAACTAGCTCTTGTAGACCAGGAAGGCTTGAAACTCACAGAGGTCTGCCTGTCTTTGCCTACTGAATGCTGGGATTAAAGGCATGCACAACCACCACCTACTTAAACAGTCTTTTTTTAGTAATGGATCTATACCATGGATTTCTAAGCAGTTGCCTAGAAATCTTCCATTGGTATTTTAGCTACAAAAATGACAGCCTCTTTCTTACCACTGTCTGTTGTGGGTATCATTCGATATTTCAAGGAGAAGAAAAGATGTGAGCCTTCAAGAGAAGATCCAGATTATATTTTATCCATTTGTCACATTTCTATTGAACAACATTTAAATTATCACAAGAATCCTTACAAGATATTAGGAGGGATTCAAAGATAAGTAGCGAGTTACAGAAGGAGCAGTCTTGTGTAGTCCTGTGTTTAGTTACAAGATAGTTCTGGTAGGTGCTAGCATCCCTGACAAATTAGGTGTTTCCCACACCTGAGTAATTATCATGCCAATGGCAGTAGGAGTGGTGGAGTAGGAGGGATAGAGTTGCTTTCTGTCTGAGTCTAGGCCATTTATCATATGTCTATCTTTCTGGCAGTGGTTCATTTCGAAGTTATGAATATTTACTTGATCTGTATTCCTGAACATCTAAAGAGAAAAAAATCTTTTAAAACACCATTTAATAATTAAAATTTACTTATCAGGGAGATATTTTGTCTGGCAGTTTTACTAGAAGAATTAATTGATGCACAAGCAATGAAAATTATAAAATCATTGATAATTTTCCTAAACAGCAATAAGAATATTCAAAAAATTTCCATCTTATCAACTAAACAACAATGAAGACATGTTTTGTTACCTTTTGATAGTAAGTCCAGGTTTGGTTTTCATATTTTTAATTCATTCACTTTTTTCTTTGTTCTCATTCGCTAGTTTCAAGTCTGTGCATTATGAATTCACAGGAACTCGAAGTATGAAGGATAAAGGACCTTTAATCATTTTCTTCCCCAAGAGTTGTCTGCATGCTCAATAAAGATATCTTCCTGTATATGCATTGCTAAATTTAGATGTGTGCACATACTGTGATTAATCAACCACAAGGCCACCTAAAAGCTTTTTTAAATATTTACTCAATTTTTGTCCCAGTTCAAGTATTTTCCCCATCAAGGAATCCTAGAAATATAAGTAAAATCATATGGCAATTTGGAAATTTTTCTGATGATATAAACAGCTACTCATACTGCATCCCATAGCTCATAAGTGTTAGAAAAACCTTGGTTTGCATCATGCATAGTTTGGGCCTCTCCCACTACAAATTAATATGTACAAATTAATTATAATACAATTTTTGAGCAATAGGAGTCACCCACCCCTCATATGTGACACCCGAGGATCACTAGAGCAGCACTATGCCTGGGTTCTTAACAAATGAAACCAAATTAACCTAATTAACCTTTCGAAACCAAAGAAACCCCCCTCTGCTTATCTAAAATGATTGCTTCCTCTTGTTCCCAAAAAATACTCAAATTTCTTTCTAAACATAAGGAAATAATAGGACCTAGAGGGAACTCAGGAGATGCTAGACATGTAGTCTCTCATCCAGACATTATCCTGTACTAATTTTGACCTTCTTACTATTGCTGGAGAGGGGAAGTGCCCAGCTAACCCATCCCTCAGCATCCTCTTCTTTCAAACAGCCCTACTACTCATTTCAGACTACTCATTTTTTCTAGGATTCAAGTTGTATAAAGATAGGATGTCAGCTTTCATTTCGCCAGAGGCTGCATGGACAATATGTCAAATATCTCTACAGTTCTGGTTAAATGACCAACTTTAGCTGTTCTTTAGTAAGCTGTGATTGAAGTCTTTGGGAAGTGGAGGAGTGACAGGAGAGGTGACAAAACTGGTGATGCACTCAGGCTTCAGTCCCAAGATTAAGAGATAACATGTGATGACTCATTCCCATAGAACAAATTGTTTTCTCAGTGAAATTAATTGGAATACTGGGTAAAAGTACAATCTCATATGTATTTTTTGCTTAAAGTTTAAATAGCAAGGACAGGCAATTTTCCTCAAAATAAACTCCTTTTATATAATGAACTCCTTTAACTTGTTTTCATTCCACAGTTTTCACCTTAAATTTTAGTTCATTAGCTTTTAAAAATGGTGCTGCTCGGAATAACTGGGAAGGGAAGTGTAACTCAGAGCGTCTTGTGGCTGGAGAAACCAACACTCCAATAATACAATGAAATATATATATATATATATATATATATATATAAGAATAAAAATCCTGTGGCCTTGATGTTAAATCAGTAGGAGCAACTTCCTTTGTAAAATAACAAAATCAATAACACAATAACAACACACACACACACATACACAGACACACACACACACACACACACACACACACACACACACACACACACACTGTCTTGACCAGTAGTGGAAAAACTGGAGAGGAGTGGAAGGCAAACATAGCAGAGAACAGAGCTATCTCTTTCTATTGCATCTGTGGGTTTTGGTGGACATTTCTCAAGGTTAGCTTATCATACTTCCAAATGGGTATAATGATGGCCAGTTTCAGCCAGCAGTGCATACTCCACACATAATAAGTACCCAATAAATATTTATTGACAGCAGCTTACCAATTCAAGATCAATTTAGCAGACTGATTTTTATTTACTTATTTTCCTGCTGGTCTCCCTCTAAATGATTTTAGGTCTCGAAATTCCTTTAACTATGCTCAAGACCTAGATTGGGATCAGAATCACTACAAAACATGCTAATTTAGCATCAGCATTATGATCAGAAAATGATATCTTTTCAGAGGGAAACATAACACATTCCAAAAACAGTTGTGCTTATTCCTCATATGTTTTGGATATTAACTTCAGAATATTATTTTAAAAAGAAGTTCTCATCTAAATATTATTTTAGCATGTAAATTTTCTCTAAAATGGCTCAAAAAATCAAGTCACATTTTTATTTTGCATATTTACCCAAAGGTCTCCAAGTCATTATATTATAGAGATACTTGCACAGCAATGTTTATTGCAGCATGCTGCACAATAGCTAAGTGAATGAACCAACCTTGGCATTTACTAACAGGATAAATAGAGTATGATGCATACACACATACACACACACACACAATGGAATATTTTTAAGTCATGAAGAAGAATGAAACTATGTCAGGAAAATATACACCACCAGAGATAATTATATTAAACAAATTGAATCAGTCTCAAAAAGAGAAATATTGCATATTTTCTCTCATGTGTTGTCCCTATATTTTACACATACATATAAAATTAGGTATACATATGTTGCACAAAAATAGAAACAGAAGAGTGAAACTGAACCAGCTACCTAGGACAGAGTGGGCCTGAAGAATCAAGCTCCACTGGAGCAGAAGCTGGGAGCCAATCTGGTCCTTGGAGCCAATCCAGTCCCCAGACACTGTGGATCAGGATTGAGCTAGCAACCTGATCCAGAGACAATGATCTTCACCAGAACAGGTACAGGGGAGTAACTGCTGAGCAAGTGGCCCTGAGCCAGAGACCACTGAGGATCCAGAAGTGAATCTGGGACTTTCAAGGGAGTAGACCTAAGCCAGGACCTCTGTTGATCTGGGTGTGAGTCTAGGACCTCCCAGGAACTAGGCCTGAGACAGGACATCTGCCAATCTGTGGTGTGGGAGAATTGTCTGTATTCTGTCAATCATATTTTAAATAAATGTTGATTGGCCAGGCAGGAAGTATAGGTGGGAAAACCAGACAGGAAGTAGAGGTGGGGCAAAGAGAACAGGAGAATTCTGGGAAGCTGGAAGCTCCCTCCTCCACTCCTGCGCAGACCACTGAAGAGACAGGATGTAACCTGCCCAGCTGAGAAAGGTACTGAGCCCTGTGGCTAATGTAGATAAGGATAATGGGGTAACAAAAGTTGTAAGAGCTAATAAGTAGCCTGACCTAATGGGCCAATCAGCTTTATAACTTATAGAGATCTCTGTGTTGTTGATTTTCTCTGGGACTTGCCGGTTGTGGGGTACCGGGTGGGATAGAAACCCCAACAAGCCGTCCTTCATGTTACAAATCTGGGAGTGAATGTGGGAGGTCCGAGGAAGTAGACAGGAACCAGAGATCTCTGTTGGGCCAGGAATAAGTCTGGGTCCTCAGAGGGAGTAGGTCTGAGTCAGGACCTCTGTGGGTCCGGGCATTGGTCTGGGACATCAAAGGGAATAGGCAGGAACCTGGAACCTCTGTGCGTCTAAGCATGAATCTGGGACCCCTGAGGGAGTAAGCCTAAGCCAGGTCTTCTGTGGTTGTGGGCATACCTGGGAACTTCGAGGCAGTAGACCAGAGCCAGAAACCTTTGCAAGACCAACTCCAACCCAGGGACTTGTGCAGGAGGGTATCCAGACCAGGAATTACAGAAACAGGTCAAAACTGGTAACCTAGGCCAAAGTAGGCCTGGGACAGAAAACTTCATGGGGAAAGAGCAAAGCACAGGTGCACTGAGCTATCTCCAAGAACAGAAGTAACCAATGGGGTAACTAGAACTGTGGCACTGACTATACCATGAGGAACAACCATCTGAGCTTTAGATTCACTGGCACCTAGAAGATTAATCAACAGAATCTCAGACAGGCCCAATCACACCTATAAGAGGAAAAGATTAATAGAAAAGGTAAGAACACATGCAATACCACGAAGAGCAATAAACACCACTAAAACCTAAAGACCCTACATCAACAAGACCTGAAGAAAGAAATATTGATGAAGCAGAAGAAAATTACCTAAAAATAACTTCTAGAGAATGTTTGAAACTCATAAAGAGGAAATGAGATGTTCCCTTTAAAAATGGAAGAAAAGACAAACAAAAAAAGGGGAATGCATCAGGAAATCTCTTAAAGAAAACCAAGGAAAAGCAAGCAAACACATGAAAGAAACTATTCAAGACTTGAAAACTGAAATAGAGACAATAAAGAAAACACAAGCCGAGGGAATTTTAGAAACAGAAATCATGATAAAAGATAAGGAACCACAAACACAAGCATAAACAGCAGAATACAAGAAATGGAAGAGAGAATCCCAAGTGCTGAGGATACAATAGAGTAAATAGACTCATCAATTAAAGAAAACATTAAATCTAACAAAAGCTTAACACAAAATATCCAGGAAATATGGGACACCATGAAAAGGCCAAATCTAAGAACAATATATATAGAAGAAGGAGAAGGAGTTGAACTCAAAAGCACAGACAATATATTTAACAAAATCATAGAAGAAAACTTTCTCAAACTAAAGAAATACATGCTTATGATGATATAAGAAGCTTACAGAACACCAAATAGACTGGATCAAAAAAAAGTCCTCTTGCCAAATAATAATGAAAACACTAAACATACAGAGTAAAGAAAGAATATTAAGAACTGCAAAGGAAAAAGACCAAGTAACATATAAAGGTAGACCTATCAGAATTACAGTTGACTTCTCATTGGGGACAATGAAAGCCAGAAGGTCATGGTCAAGTGTTATGCAGACATTAAAAGAACATGGATGCCAGCCCAGACTACTATAACCAGCAAAACTTTCAATCACCATTGAAGGACAAAACAAGATATTCCGTGACAAAACTAGATTTCACCAATACCTAGACACAAACCCAGCCCTACACAAAATACTAGAAGGAAAACTCCAACCCAAGGAAGTTGGCTACACCAACAAAAACATAGACAATTGATGGTTTCATAGCAGCAAATCACAAAGAAAGAAAACATGCACAAATTAACATCACCAACAATAAAAACTAAATTAACAGGAGATAGCAATCACTGGTCATTAATATCCATTAATGTAAATGGATTCAACTCACCTATGAAAAGGCACAGGTGTAATATGAGGGGCCGGCTTGTTGGGGTTTCTGTCCCGCCCAGTACCCCACAGCCGGCAAGTTCCAAAGAAAATCACACGGAGTCTACCTTAGGTTATAAATTGATTGGCCCATTTGGTCAAGCTACTTATTAGTTCTTATGACTTATCTTAACCCATTATTCTGATCTATGTTAGCCACATGGCTCAGTACCTTTTCCAGCAGGGCAGCTTACATCTTTCCTCTCCAGTGGTCTGGGCAGGAATGCAGGGGGAGCTTCCTGCTTTCCAGAATACTCCCAGTCTCTTTGCTCCACCTCTACTTCCTGTCTGGCTTTCCCGCCTATACTGCCTGCCTGGTCAATCAGCATTTTATTAAAATATGATTGACAGAATACTGACAGTTCTCCCACACCACACAGGCTAACAGATTGGATACGAAAACAGAATCCATCCTTCTTCTGCATACAAGAAACACATCTCAACCTCAATGTCACACATCATCTCAGAGTAAAGATTTGGGAAAAATATACCAATCAAATGGACTTAAGAAACAAGTGGGTGTAGCTATCCTAATATGTAACAAAATAGACTTCAAGATAGAACCAGTCAAAAGAGACAAAGAAGGTCATTTCATATTAGTCACAGGAAAAATTCATCAAAAAGAAATCTCAATACTAAACATCTATGCACCAAATACAAGGGCACCCTCATATGTGAATGAAACACTTCTAAACCTTAATTCATACATTAAACCCTATTACTATGAAATAGAATTACTAAACAATCTCTCTCATGAACTAAATGAAATACTGGCAAATCAAATCCAAGAACATATCAGGACCATCATCAACCATGAATGATCAAGTTGGCTTCACCCCAGATATGCAGGGATGGTTCAACATATGGAAATCTCTCAATGTAATCCACAATATAAACGAATTGAAAAATAAAAACCACATGATCATCTCATTAGATGTAAAAAAAAAGGTTTTGACAAAATGCAAAATCCTTTCAAAGGTCTTGGAAAGAGCTTGGATATAAGGAACATACCTAAGCATAATAAAGGCAATATACAACAAGCCAACAGCCAACATCAAACTAAATAGAGAGGAACTCCCAGTGATTGCACTGAAATCAGTAACAAGACAAGGTTGTCCACACTCTCCATATCAATTTAATATAGTTCTTGAGGGCCTGGCTAAAGTAATAAGACATCAAAAGGAAGGGAATACAAATTGGAAAAGAAGAATCCAAACTCTCACTGATAGCTGATGATATGATAGTTTACATAAGCAATCCCAAAAATTCTCTCAAGAAACTTCTATGACTCAAACATTTTCAGTAATGCAGCAGGATACAAGATTAACTCAATAAAATCACTAACCATCCTGTACACAGATGATAAAAGGACTAGGAGAGAAATCAGAGAAACAACACCCCTCATGACAGCCACAAATAGCATAAAATATCTCAGAGTAACTCTAACCAAACAAGTGGACGACTTGTATGACAAGAACTTTAAATCTTTAAGAAAAGAAATTGAAGAAGACACCAGAAAGTGGAAAAATCTCCCATGCTCTTGGGTAGGCAGAATTAACATAGTAAAAATGGCAATCTTACCAAATGCAATCTACAGATTCATCGCAATGCCCATCAAAATCCCAACAAAGTTCTTCACAAACTTTGAAAGAACAGTACTCAACTTCATATTGGAAAGCAAGAAAACCCAGGATAGCCAAACAATCCTGTACAATAAAAGAACTTCTGGAGGCATCACAATCCTTGACTTCAAACTACTACAGAGCAATAGTACTGAAAACAGCCTAGTATTGGCATAAAAACAGAAACTAGAACCAATGAAACTGAATCGGAGACCCGGATATTAATCCACACTCCTTTGAACTCCTGATTTTTGACAAAGAAGCAAAAAAATATCAAATTGAAAAAAGAAAGTATATTTAACAAACGATGCTGGCATAACTGGATATCAACATGTAGAAGAATGAAAATAGACCCATATCTATCATCATGCACAAAATTCAAACCTAAGTGGTCCAAGTGTGAAATATACTTGAACGCCTTGGCACAGGAGACCACTTCCTAAATATAACACCAGCAAAATGTATGGAGCTAGAAAACATATTTTGAGTGAGGTAACCTAGACACACAAAGACAATTATTACATGTACTCACTCATAGGTGGTTTCTAAACATAAAGCAAAAAAAAAAAAATCAGCCAACAAACCACAATCCCAGAGAACTTAGACAACAATGAGGACACTAAGAGAGTCTTACATAGATCTTATCTACATGGGAAGTAGAAAAAGACAAGATCTCCTGAGTAAATTGGGAGCATGGGGACTTTGGGGGAAGGTTTGAATAGGGAAGGTAGAGGCAGGGAGGGGAGCAGAGAAAAATGTAGAACTCAATAAAAATCAATAAAAAAGTAGAATCAAAGCTCTCTAGGGGAGCAAAAGGGTTTAGTAGATGGGAGAAGAAAAGACAGGGAAGGGAGATATAGAGGGGAATGAATACACTCAAATTACATGTATGCTTATATAAGAAGGTTGTGCAAGAGTTACATTTATAATGAGTACACATCAATAAAAGTTTTTGAAAAGGCTGTATTTTACTTACATTTTCTACACTTCACAATATTATTTTCTAGCTATTATTGCAAAAGTAAGGCTACCCATTCCTACAGTCTCTATTACTGTTTTTATAAGCCATCATTATTCTTTCTTTGTATACTTCTTAAAGTTTCCAGTAGGTTTCATTGTAATACTACTTTTGAACAAGGTGTAGTTAACTCCTGGTAGAATGTTAAAAATTATGGGGAAAACATCCCATTTCTTCTTTCCTATTTTATTAATTCAGTTTTGTGTTTAAATTTGTCAAAATTATGAATAATTTTCCCTTAAGCTTAAGAATATACAAAAATCCCTTAGAAAATGTAATAAGACCCAAGAGCCTATATCTAACCCCAGAGGTAAGATTCAGAAGGGATTGCCTGGGCATAAGGGTGCTTATACAGTCCGTACCTAAAGCTGATGTCACCTTCTGAAGACCTGGATGGGTTAATGGAGCTGTGCAAAACATTAGATATCCTCCACGATGGCTGTGTGTTTGTGTGTGTGTGTGTGTGTGTGTGTGTGTGTGTGTGTGTGTGCATGCTGAGACCTGAACATCTTACAGCTTAGCTATAAAAATACTGTTTGGAGAGCAACTCTAGTTTAATGAATATGTCTTCATAGATGATCACGTGACCTATGCATATTTTCACTTGTGGTAGTAAGGTGGCTCCTTAACATTTTATGTATGTTTGTATACTTTATATTTAAAAAAGCCTGTTTCCTTTACTGTAGAACTACTGGGTCAAATAAACCTTGATTTCATGCCAGTAAACTATGATGGAAGGGAGAAAACACTCAGATATATACAGCTATTTTGTATGACTTAAACTACCCTAGGCCAAGGGGAACTTGTGAACTTGTCTTCCCTGGGAACCAAAATAGAAAGTCAGCCAACAGTTTGGGGAGAATTTTCAATTAACTCATATATACTCTTTATAAATGAGTTTTGCTGGAGCTTATCCTACAGAAAAGAGGACTCTCAAAAAGTCATTGAATTACAGAAGAAATGGATCTTGAATGACACTGAGATTAAAAGTGGTATTATTTTCCAGACTTTCTAAGTTTAATGACTCTAAATCAAGCCCTATTTAAAAAACAAAACAAAACAAAAAGCTGGTAAGCCTGCAGCATTCTCCACATCTGGCTGTATTTCGAAGAAGATTTTTTTTTTTGGTTTTGTTTTGTTTTTACAAGAAAGGGTCTCTCTGTTGCTCTGGAGCCTGTCCTGGAACTAGCTCATATAGACCAGGCTGGCCTCGAACTCACAGAGATCCACCTGCCTCTGTCTCCCGAGTGCTGGGATTAAAGGTGTGTGCCACCACCAACCAGTTTAGAAGGCTTCTTCTTGTTCCCTCGGAGTAGACTGCCCAAGACTAGCGACTTTCATTGCTAAATGTGGGAAAGTCCTGAACCAATCAAAAGGCAATAGAAGAGACACACTTCTCATTTTAGTGGAGATGAATTCTTTTTTTCCTTTTTCAGTACTCTTTTTAAAAAAAAAATAAAAAGAAACTGTCTCTTTCCATTATACATACCAATCCAAGTTCCCACTCCCACCTCTCATCCCATGCCCTCCACTTGCCCCTTCCCCAACTCCCTATCTACTCCTCAGAGAAATTAAGGCACATTGCTTTGGGAAAGGTCCGAGGCCCTCCTTACTATATCTAGATTGAGCATGGTATCCATCTAAAGTGAATAGGTTTCTAAAAAGCCAGTACAATAGGGATAAATCCTGGTGCCACTGCCAGTGGCCCCTCAGTCTGCCCCAGCCATGCAACTGTCAACCACATTCTGAAGGACTAGCTTGGTCCTAGGCTGGTTCCTTCCCAGCTGGGCTAGTGTTGGTGAGTTCCCATTAGCTTCGGTAGACTGTTTCAGTGGGTGAATCCATCATGGTCTTGACCTCTTTGATCATATTCTCACTCCTCCCACTCTTCAACTAAACTTTGGGAGCTTAGTCCAGTGCTCCAATGAGGTTCTCTGCCTCTGTTTCCAAGACCCTAAACAATAGAGGAGAGGGGGACGGAACTTGCCTTATCCTGTAGTCAGACTGATGAATAACTTAAATATCACCAAATACCCTTCATTCAGCAACTGATGGAAATAGAGGAGACAAATTCTAAGGTCCACATGGTGCTGGAGTTATAGGATATTGGGAATCACTTTCCCCACAGAAGCATTCAGATAGGTTTGCTAGAGAAACTGCTTGAAACTCTACCGCCTGTTGAGAGTTGAGGAAGAGAGGGGGAAGGTTATAAGTTTGGGTGAGGGAGAGAGAGGGAGAGGGCAAGAAGCTGGAGAGAGAGGGAGGGTCTTTAATTCCTGTCAGAGCACCACTGGAAAATTCTGTGAGAATCTGAGGGAAGACGCTTGTAATCAACCCTCCTTTATGACACCTCTTTTCATCATCCGTGGTAAGTGCAGGGACTTGGTTTCCCATGTCACTTCAGAGGGCTGCAATTTCAGCAGTGGCTTCAGGACAAGTGATTAAATGACATCTTTCACTGGGTCCTTGCTGGTGGATCAAAGTCAGCAAAGGCAATCACAGGTTTTCCTACACCGTGCTTCCCATTTCTCAGAGAAAAGGCACAAATGACACAGGACCCCTTGGGAGTTGCAGTGGAAGGTCCTCTGTCTTTGTCCAGTTGTGGCTTTTGATGTTTCCCTTTTACCTTCGCTGTGCACCACTTAAAATTATGCTCAACACAAGAGTTCAAAACGTCCCTGCTTAAGAAAGGATGGATGCATACACATATCTTTTAAGAAGGAAGAGACTTCTTTCCCACATTTAATTAATCACACTGTTTGCACTTGTGCTTAAATGTATGATCTCAACATTGGGAAGTTGAGAAGACAAAGTAACTGCATTTTCTAAACACCATAGAAAACTCTAATGCAAACTTGTCAATGGTATGTGTTACTTTTTGGCAAAGTCTCAACTCAACCCTACCAACACTACACATATTTTGTTAGGTATTATAAGATCCTATTTTATTCTATAGGAGAACTTCTGTAATTTGAATGAGTGGTAGAAAAGAGCTTGAGGGGGAGAGAGCAGAGCAGAGAGAGACAGTGGCAGAGACAGAGAGACAGAGTCTAACAAATACAAGTTTAATTGAGCATGAAGAATTTATGAAGCTTGTGACTTACTATATATGTGTTTGCACATATGTATGCATGTTGCAGGAGGGCCCACATTTTCGTCCCAGCCCCCCTGATAGCTTAGCCCCAAAATAACCACGCAGAAACTATCTTAATTAAAACACTGCTTGGCCCATTAGCTCTAACATCCTATTGGCTAACTCTTATATTAATTTAACCCATTTCTATTAATTTGTATATCACCACGTAGCAGTGGCTTACCGGCAAAGATTCTAACTGGCTTCTGTCTCAGGCGGAGGATCCATGGCGTCTCCTGACTTTGCTTTCTTCCTCCCAGCATTCCATTTTATTTTTCCCCACCTACCTAAGTTCTGCCCTATCAACAGGGCCAGAGCCGTTTCTTTATTAAGTAATGAAAACAACAGATAGACAGAAGGACCTCCTACACCAGTATGTATATTTCATATAAAACCTAAATATATAAAGCTATATATTAAAATGTGTGTATATATATACACACACACTCAATCTTTTCAATGAACTTCAGTGTATTTGTATATAGTTTATAAATGAAGATCTGCACTAGAGCATGATGAAATAGTTCATCTTAAGCCTGTACAGAAAAGAGCAGAGAGAAGATTTCAATGTAGTTATTGTTGTCTAATGATACCTTCAGACTCCATGATAATTGTGAGCCTGGAAAATAAAAGTCCACTGTACAAAATTTAACTGGCTCTCTGTTTCATTTTGCTTTTTCTTAATCTGTGAATGTGAGTATGGGCATATGTTTGTTGGTAGAGACCTTCCACCCTTAGTTGAGATGGAGTCTCTTGGTTTTCACTGTCTATATGGCCTGTGCACCTTTGGGACTCTCTTGCATCATCCTTTTTATCTCTCCATAGAAGCACTGGAATATATGTGCACTGCTGTACCTAGCTTTAGATGGAGTCTAGGGACCCAAACTCAAGTCCTTATGCTAGTGTGGCAAGCACTTTTCCAACTAAGCCATCAGGAGTATTCTTTTTTTACACTCTAAGACAACCATAGAAAATGAAACAAAACAAACAAGCCAGCCTTCACTTTTAGGCAGCCGCTTGTGAGCTGATAGTTTCAGCTGAGAAGAATTCATTATGTTTTGGGGCAAGCAGTGGATGGAAAACATGGACGGAGCAAATTCATGAGCCCAGCTGTAGGGAGGAGAAACCAACACATCCCTGGGCATCATTAGCCTGCAAACTACCCTTCAGTCCAGTGAGAGACCCTATCTCAAAAAAAGAAGTGGTGGATAGTACTCAAGGAATGACACCACACACATTTACACCAGCAAGGACACACACACACACACACACACACACACACACACACACACACACAGAGAGAGAGAGAGAGAGAGAGAGAGAGAATATTAGAAAACAGTTGTTTATCTGATCCTGATTTCCAAATTTTTCTTCATGCTAGCACCAAATTATAAAGAATCCTTCATCATCCCCAAGTACTTTTATTCTAAAAAGTTCAAACTCTTTTCTGAGTTCTTCATTAATCCTCACCATATGTGTCCAAGGCACTCACAGCCAAATGCCAGGCCCATTTTATAGATGAAGGATTTGGGCAGCTTAATAGAAGGCATGTCAGTCACACCCTCAAAGGAGTGAGGATCCAAACCAACTGTGAGTCCAGACTTGCTGCTTTCCCTGCTGTTGCCCTCTTTATTAAGAAATGTGGTTTCTCTTGGTTTCACTCTGGTGCGTCTCCTTGGATGGTTACTAGGCAACTTGAGCTATCACAGTCTGATACCAGTGAATCAAAGTCTTAGAAAAATGAGAAAAAAACCCTTTCATTGTACACATGTTAAATTTATCCTAATATGTCACTGCAACCAGGATCGGCTGTGAGATAAAATAAAAATAAAAACAACAGCCACCTCAAAAAAATCCCTTTTATGAAGCACCAAACATTGTGCATCTGATAGGCTGCATTAACTGTAAGCTTATAATTGTTATAGATATCTTAGAGCACATGAGAGGGAAAAATTACAGGCAGTTTGCTCTATAGAGTTTATACCCCCAAGGCACTCAAATAAATACTTGTAGCGTGTGGAAGATGATGTAAACGGTATGGTGAGAGGTCAAGCAAGAGGAGAGAAATCATACAATAACCAGGGCAACTGGTCCTAGCTTCCCTGGGCTTTCACGGCAATTTCAAAATGAGAAAGCAAAAAGGTGAAGGGAGAGGGAACAAATCACTGAGTTACTTGTCTCTGAAGTATAGGAAGGAATTCCTTAGAACAGTCAGCGTGGAAAGACTGTTTTATCTCAGATTGTGAATCCATACAGACTTTGCTGTATACAGAAAGTTTTGCCCTTGACGACAGAGAAAGGTACATGATACTGTCCTGGGCTTTCAAACAGGAGTTGATCCCCAAGCCAATAGTACAAAGCTTGGGGACACAATTATGTTGAAACAGACAGGTTCTGTCTCTCCAGAAGGAACAAGACATGGTCCAGGGAGAATGCTCACTCCACTCTGTTTGATAATGTGGATATTTGAACTCAAATCTTCATTATACAAAAGGCTCAAATTTGCAGTTTTAAGAATGTGCACTGACTACTGAAATATGAGTGGGATAATAGTTGTATTGCAAGATCTTCTTTATCCCTCACAACCCCATCAACTCAAAGAACAGGAAAACTATCCTAAAAGGTCCCTGAAACCCTCTAGTAATTGTTGTTCCTTGTGTTTTAACCCAGCCATATCATCTTAGAACTCCATGAAGGATTATGTAGTCCATGTAAAATATTTAGCATACTGACATAGAGTAAATATTGACCAGTAGCTTAGGCTCAATCAAGGACACGCTATTGCTTTCATTTCTTTAGAGTTCTAGCTAATGAGAGAATCCCTAAGGAATTTAAATAAACATTGTAAGTCATGTTGTCCAAGTATGCAAATACTTTCATGGTTTATATAAATCAAACATAAGACAATTAAATATAAATTATGGTTTTGAAGGCAAAACCACAATAAGATATTGTTTACCAAAAGATATTTTTTAAACCCACTGAATTGTTACAAAACCAGAGAGGTATGGAATCAGAATGCAAACATACACACTCCATTCTCTAGCAATTAGTGATATTCAAATCAAAACTATTTTGAGATTTCTTCTTACTCCAGTCAGAATGGCAAAGATTAACAAAACAATTGACAGCCATGCTGGAGGAAGGTTGGAGGAAAAGGGAATCCTCATTCCCTTTTGTTAGAATTGCAAACTTGTGTAGTCATTATAAAAATTAGTGCGGAGAATTCGCAAAAAGCTAAAATTAAATCTACCATATGATCCAGCTATGCCGCTCTGCAATATGCCCTAAGGACTTAACATCCTACTCCACAGACACTTGCTCAGCCATGGTCATTGCTACTATTTTATCAGCTTCTGGGAAATGGAAACAATCCAAATTCCCTTCAACTGATAATGAAAATGTAGTACATACACACACACACACACACACACACACACACACACACACACACACACAATACTAGTCACCTGTGAAGAAAAACGAAATCATGAACTTTGCAAGTAAATAGATGGAAGCAGACAAAGAAGCATACTGAGTGAGGTAACCCAGACAAATGTTACATGTTCTCTACTACAGGACATGCCTGACTCCAAATCTTCAGATGAGAGTACATATCCCAGAGTAACTGCAGAAACCTGTAAAGTAAAGGGGGACCATTACAGAGGATTTGGGGGAGCAAATGAGTGTGTAATAGTAGGGTATAAATGATTTGATTGGGAAAAATGGGGTGGTGCTCTAATTAAAAGGTGAAAAGGGAGACCGGATGGCAAAATTACAGTAGGGATAATTGAAAAGGTCATAAAGACACATATTATTAACTGTCTAAAAACCCTTTAATACATGGAAGTGTGTGTTCAAATATACTTATGTAGCTTAAATTAAAAGTTCCCAGCTGGGCTGACAATGCTCCCATCAAGAGCCAAAATCTTTCCCACAATAACTCAGTTACCAGGCATGAGAAGTCTTCTTTTGAGCTGTTGGTCAGAGTTGCCCAAGAGACTCACAGAACATTACAAGCAATTGCACTTGCCCTTGGTTGTCTTTCACAGCTTGTCCAGAGTTGGAAGACAACATCCAATTGCTAAAGGCACCATGCACTTCAGATACAGAGCCCAGAAGCCCCCGAGCTGGAACTGATTTGAAAGTCTCCTCCCTAAGGACTAGCTTTCATGGAACCAGAAAGCACTATGCAGACTTTCAAAGGAGAGACATGACCAAAATTTCTACCTTGCTATCTATGATGCCTAAGAATCACAACAATGACTAACTCAATTAGAGGTCAACCCTGCCTGATCCTGGAAACCTAGCCACTAGGACTAGTGAAGCCATGGATGTTGAAAAAGAACCTACAATCTCCACTTTACTAAGCCATCATAATCCTATATTCTAATATATATATATATATAAATATATTCTAAACATAATCCTATATTCTCATATATATATATATATGAAACTATATTCTCAACATCTATCCTTACATTCATCAATAAGTGTAGTCCTCATCTCTCATCAAGAAAATCTCTCTTTTCAACAGAAACCACTACAGATATACCCAACCAATCAAAATGCAGTTGTGGAATCTAGAGCCTAGTCCCAACTTATATGTCTACAACTCAGCTCCTACACCTAGGATGCAGGAAGAAGAGGGAACAGAAAGATTATAGAAGAGGGGACAGAAAAATTATTAAGAGACAGGGGAACAGGGAGTTTATTTTGACCTTGAATGTTCCTGTCTGAAGCTATATCCATAAAGTCTCAGCAACACGACTACATAAGCATATGCTGAACAAGGACAATAAGAGTAGGTATGCTAAAAGTGGACAGAGAAAGCCCAAGAGGCCTAAACCTACAGAGCGAACTACAGGCAACTAAGGAATGTTGAGAGCTGGAGAAACAGCCTTCCTTAAGAAAGAGCACACCAACTGATTATTCAGTACAAATGATCAGCCCTAAAAATATACATACAAGTAACAATGTATGGACTGGACAGGATGTGTGTGTCGTGTGTGTAAACACTCATGTGTGTGTTTGTAGGTAGCAGTAATTAATGATAAAAGAGGCCATGAATTAGAGAGAGGCAGGAAGTTTTCTGTGATTTCTTGGCAATCCTGGTCTACATAGTGAGTTCCTGGACAGATAGGGTTACATAGAGAAACCCTGTCTCCAAAAAGCAAAATAAATAAATAAATAAATAAATAAATGAGAAATAATAAACAAACAATTTAGGGAGAAAATATCTTCCAATAAACATTAGAAATAAGTACAATTTTAAAAATAAGCTGATTTATAACAGAACCAGACAGAGATGGAAACAAAATATATTCATATATATATTCCATTAAGAATTCGGACAAAATAACATAATAAACAGTAAAAAATGCAATAATACATATATAAGAGAACTATCTTCTTTTTGGTTTTTCGAACAGGATTTCTCTGTGTAATAACTTTGGCTGGAAGTTGCTTCATAGACCACACTGGTCTTGAACTCACAGAGATCTACCTGCCTCTGCCTCCCAAGTTCTGAAATTAAAGGTGTGTGCCACAATTGCCTGGCAAGAAGGAGAAAGAGAGAGAGAGAGAGAGAGAGAGAGAGAGAGAGAGAGAGAGAGAGAGAGAGAGATTTTAGTGAGAGAGATTTTATTAAGGCACATCAGAAAAAAAAAAAAAACAAAAAACAAAGAGAGCCCATGCTCCTTGACAGAAAGCCTGAATATAATACAAATGTTACTCTCTTCCAAATAACAATATATACTTAGTGCAATTTTGTCAATCAAAAATCCAGTGGGATTTCACCAGACAAAATGATTTTTAAGTGCATATCAGAAATCTGGACCCATCGAAATCCTCTTATAGATATGTGGGCGAATTTACAAAACAGAAAGCAAGCAATATATGTGAGAAACCAAAGTATGCAAATGTTGCCAAGAATGCTTTAGCAAAAGTAGAAAATAAAGACTTATTCTCCCAACTATTCATATCAAAGATTGATATATTCCAGAAGCTTCCTCTCAGCATCTTTTTGGAGGAACTCAATATGACTTATTATGATAGGTTCAGTACTGATTCATATTTCACTAAAGATGTCAGAATTTAAGTGCTTATGAGTCAGATAAAGAAAGGGGAAGTGAGTTTAGCTTCCTACAGCTACAGGTTCTAGTCAGTTGGCTCTCGGGTGAGCTCTGGGTCCTGAAAGGATTCTTGGGATCACTTTCCTGTTGCTCTCTACTGCTGCCTTTCGCTTTTTAAACATTTCCCTTTGTGACCCGGTCCTCCTTCTACTCTGCACACGTTGGCTTGTTTTCCATTCGGTTCCCGGCTTGGCTTGGAAGTCTGCAGTCTGGCACTGCTCCCAGTGTTTTCTTCTGCCTTGGCCACCTTTATGCTCCATTTGGCTTTGATCCAAGATCCAGCAATTTTTCTCACTTGCTTATCCTTGCCAGTGTCCAAAATTTCAGATTTAGTCACAGCCTCATTTGTAATTATATTGCTCCCTCCCTAGAGAAAAAAAAATGGTCTCTAGTGGATTATGACAAGTGGCTAGACTCAGAGAGATTTGAAGGCTGGGAGCCTGTCTGATTTATCAACCCAGCATCTCAATCATAGTTTTATTTCTTTTGCTCATGCAGCTGTGGCAAAAGGACTACAGTCTGAGCTTAAACTACAAAAATATTTTTCCTCAAGCTTCTGCAAGAAAGACATCTGAAATCGAGCTGTCAACTGGGTTAGTTTCTTTTAGATGGCTTTCTCTCTTTCTCTGATTTCCAGATGGTTATCTTCAATCTGTTCCCTTGCAGAGTCTTTCTTTAGAGTGTGTCTGTGTCCTAATTTTTTAATAAGGACACTAATAACATTTGAGAAAGCCTTACCCACTGACTTCATTTTACCATATTTACTTCCTTAAAATCCCAATGTCGAAATATAGTCACATTCTGACATACTAGGGGATAAAATTTCAACATAGGAATTTGACTGGGTGAGGGAAAGACCCAGTATTAGTTCAGCTACCTACTTCTAGTACACATTTCCACCAGCTAAGGAACATGAAGAAAATTCTTTCCTTTAGGACTCACTTACCTTATTTGCAAAATGAAGAAGGTAAAATTTTGTTTAATAGAACTATTGTGAAGAAAAAGAACAATAGATATCAAAAGTGCCTGAACTATAGTTGTTACCCAATAAAATATTATTAATATTTTTGAGGTCTCAGAATCACCACAGAATCAATAAAAGTATATTAAGAATGCTTATCTACATTAAAAATTCAAAGATACTAATTTCTTTCTTAAGAACTAATTGAGCACTGACTTTGCACAATCAACTTCCATTATTTTTGGTAATTATTTTATATAAAGTTATCCTGAATAGTGCATTATAGAAGAGTAAATCATTGTTCCTAAAGGAAACACGGTGTTATGCTCCTGAAAGCCTCTTGCCACATTTTTATCACTTTATCAATACATAACATTATTTTATGTACGTTCACATTTAAAGAGACTTTATTTAATATATAACACTGATTTATTAACATTGAACTCCTGACCATCAATATGACTGAAGGAATTTTTTCTGATTCATAATTTTTTCCATAAAGCACATCTCCTGCACACCTCAGCTTTCTTGCACTTAAGGATGCTAGATAGTATTTTAGCAGTTCACTTGATACGTATTTTTAGTTTATTTAATTTATTTTACATGCTAGGAAAGGGTTCCAAAATTGAACCGAGCCTTCAGCTCCTGAAACATATTTGTGACCATGAAATTACCAACAAAGAACACCAAAAATGCATAAAGAAAATGAGCTGTCAATTTGTCCTCATCCGGATATTTTGTTTTGGTTTGAGAATTGATATAAGAAGGCAAAATGCCACTTTGCTCAACCTCAGTTGTTAATACGCATGCATATGTGAAGGCTACTTTTCTGTTAATTTGCACAAATCCATGAAGGACTGGGAAAGTGCTCTGAGTGACGATTTTGAAGTTCCATATAAATTTCAGTAGGTTGGTGAATTCACAAATACAGAATCCTGGGGTACTGAAGATTGACAGTATGCTGAGCACTATATTAAAGTGCTAGGGCACATTGAAAATAATGTGAGTCTCTAAAGTGATGCTTGCTGTCTAGAAGGTGACAGGATGGTAAAGTACCAGGAAAAAAAAAGATTAATGAGTGACCTAGTGACTTAAAGGGTTGGCAGGGATGCTCTAATTCCATGCATTCATTCACTGGATCTGTTATTCCACTTACTGAATCATTACTTTCTCTTTCTGGGCTGGGGTAGGTGTTACCACCATCAGGGAAAATTCTAGTGAGGTCCAAGCTGAATATTGCAGTTGGTCAGCATGCTGTCATGTGTCCTCAGCATGAAGGAAGTGCTTTCATGTGACTGAGATAGAACTAGCATTCTCCCTTAACTCAAGTGGACTCTGTGAATGATATCTCTCCTCTTCAATGTAGTGCTTACTCACCTTTCAGTTCTGTCTTCAATGTCAATGGCTGGAGTTCTTCAAGATAGAAGCTTATACCCTTTTCTAGGTCCATATGTTCTTCTTCTATTGCCTATCCTGTCGCTAAAGTTTAAAACAGGGATTCTGGGCTGATGAGAATGTGAAGAAAGTGGAACACTTAGACAATTTGTGAGGAATGTAAACTCATGGAGCTACTATGGAAGTTGGTATAGAGGTTCCTCAAAAAATTAAGGCTCCAAAGTAACAGAGAAACCTTGTCTTGAAAACCAAAAAAAAATAAAATTAAAACTAAAACTACCACAAGACCTACATATACCACTAGGTCTACCAGTTCTGAGTACTTAGTGTCAACATACCACCAAGATACTTGCATATCCATAATTATTTCACTATTCACATTAGCCAAAGTATAGAACCAGCCTTGATGTTCAACAGTTGGATGAATAAAAAAAAGTGTGCTACATATATGCAGTAGAATTGTATTCAGCTGTAAAAAAGAATGAATAATGAGATTTGAAGAAAATGGATGGAACTAGAAATACCTATATTAAAAGAAATAAGCCAACCTTAAAAAAGAGATTGTTGAGGACTAGCAAGAAGAGTCAGTGGGTAAAGGTACTTGCTATTAAGCCTGCTAACCTGAGTTCAATCCCAGTGGAAAAGACAACTAGCTACTGTGGTATATACATATCATTCCCTTCCAAGATGATAGATAGATAGATAGATAGATAGATAGATAGATACATAGATACATAGATACATAGATACATAGATACATAGATACATAGATAGATACATAGATAGATATTTCACATGCTTGATCTCATGTGTAGAATGTAGAAGTGTGTGTGTGTGTGTGTGTGTGTGTGTGTGTGTATAGGCATAAAGGTAAAAGGGTTGTGAGGAGAAGAAACACAAAGTAAAGCAAGAGTGTAATGGAAAAGAGGTAGGGACTCAAGGAACAGAAGTGGGATGGGAGAACAAATAGCAAAGTATAATGACATATATGAAAATAGCATAATAAAATCCATTACATCGTATTCTAACTTTTAAAAATTAATTTAAAAAAGAAAATAACAGCACAAACAAGGATTCTGAATTCCAACTGAACTTGAGATAGGCTTTAAACAACCACCAAAGTCAGTCTGCATCCCAGAGCAATCTGACAGGCTTTGGTGGTGGGTTCTCTAATGTTTCCTGAGTAAAGAAACACTACGTTGAGTTCTTTCCCTTTCAATTACATCACATGAAGAAAAGGATACTGGTGTCTGATGTGTTCCAAGACATTAAATTATAAATGACAATCCTAAACTTAGTTTAAAACCAGCAGTACAATCTCTCTTAAAACATTTCTTCAATTAATACTTTTCTATAATAAATATGCTAGTCATATAACTCAAGAAGATGTAGGCTCTGCCTGTGCTATCTTGGAGTAAGAAAATGGAATAAGGAGGGAATATCTGTTTAGTAATAGTTGACACAGTAAATCTAAGTTAAGCCCCTAAGACAAATAGCAATTCCATTAACATGGTTTAAGATGAACCCGCATTCCTCAGCTGGCCAGAAGATTGGTCTGGGCCCATTGGAATGTTAGGTCTGCACCTGGGCTAGAAATTCTGTTCCCTTGAACAGAAGAAGTTGTCTATTAAGAGGCCTTCACTGCTACATTCTTCCTCTCTAATGATTCTAGAATCAGGCCAGGAGGTACATGCCTTTGGTTCCAGAATTTGGAAGGCAGAGGCAGGTGAATCTCTTTGAGTTCAAGACCAGTCTGATCTACAGAGTGAGTTCCAGGATGGCCAGGACTGTTTCAAAGTGAAATCTTGTCTTGAAAAAACAAATAAACAACAACAACAAAATGAACCTAAAATCAAGTACAAATCTGATCATAGATGTAAGAACCCCCAATTGTCAAGGGCTGAGAGAATAAATGTCTGGAAAGAGATTTGAAAATATTCAAGTCAAAGTTCACTGGAAAATCTTAATGAATTCACAAGAACTCCATTTATTGAGCTTTTTGATTTACTAAGATCTAAGACTGATCTCCAGAGTGATGAACCCACAATTGGCTGTCATGCCCTTTGATAGGAAGATAGATTTGGAAGAAATATTAAATACAAGTCTGTTCTATCACAAACTATAAAACGTGTTTAGAATAATGAATTCAAATATTTTTATATTTTCACTTTGTAAGATTTCTATGCAAATGTTTTTAATCCCCCTGCATGTCCAAGAAAAATCTTTATTTACACAAAGGCCCCCGATGCATTCCGGGAAGTCAGTGGCCTAAACCAGTGAAGCTTTTCCCTTTTCTTCCTTCAATTATTTTCAGATTATCTATTTAACTAAGACTGTGAGTTTGAACAATTGGGGAAAGATGCAGTCACCATCTGAGTTAGAATCAAAACCAAGTGTATTTCCTGTTTCTGTGTGTTACCTCTTCCAAGCATACCCTCTTGATCAAGAGTAAAGTTTTGCCTTGTCCAGAAAATAAATATGAAATTTAACAGGTTTTTCTTTCTCACAATATCATTGATATTCAAATTTGGAAGAAATAAAATGATGTTTTTCCCTCCAAAGATGCAAAACAAACCAAAACCACAAAGGAAAAAAAAAACCAATTCACTGTTTACGAAATAGAAGAAAAAGCAGTATGATCTCTCACGTGATAGTTGGACTTGAATACTTCGTGACAAGAATTTCAATGCCATTTTGTGTCTCTAATCACATCCCTTGAGTACTTTGGTCTCTGGCTAGAAAGAGCAAGAGAGATATAGATTTGAGCCAAACAGGGTTTTTTCTTTTATTGTTCGTTTTGTTATTGAAAAAAGGAACATGTCAGGATCTTTAAAAAAAAAAAAAAGAGTTCAGATCAGACTCCAAGAGGTAAGCCTAAAATAGATTTGAGTGGGCAGATGGCCAGAGTAAAGGCCACCAGGCTCTCTCTACATGACCTAATGCTGAGTCAAATGAAAAGAGCAATTTAAGTTCTTCTCAGACGGTATACTAAAATTCTGTACTTACATCACCTAGCAAAGGTCTTCTTAAGATGAATAAAATTTCAAGAATAATTTAGAGATGCTACTTACAAACAGTGGTCCAAAGGTATTGTTTTAATTTGATAAAGAGAGTTTGATGCTATCTTCTGCTGTTCTATTTGGTTGGGATACACAGTCCATGGGCATCACAAAGAATAAGATATGTAGCCAAGTTCCAAACCCAAGATCTGATGCTGTTTGAAACTTTTGGCAGTAAAAGAACTGATGGTGCGAAGAAACTCATATACAAATTTGAATTATAACCTAGGAGCTTTCAGAATGGATTAGAAGTTGAGATCAGGAAAGATTAGTAAGATAACTGGCAGATATCTCAAACTCACGTGGTTGACAAGTAAGATTCAACGGTATCTGTAAAGACTAGATATGATCAGTTCCCAGAGGAAAAGAAACGAGGACTGGATAACTAGAAGGTTTGTTTATTGTTCATGACACAGGATAAAAAGCAGATAGGATGGGTCTACACAAAAGTGCATAATAAATCATGGGCCTAAAGGCAGAAACTAGAAAGCCAGTTTTAACTATTGGACTCAAGATTAAATCACTCTGTGAATCAAAAATGTGAAATGAGACACAAGATTTCTTAGTATTCCATTTACTAAAACAGAACTGTCATCAAGGAATGATCTGGCAGTTGGGTACCACCTGGTAGACTAACTAAAACTCCTGATTTTTTTTTTTGGAACTTTTAAAGTTATAAAACTCAAAGGCCTACAAAATTTCTTAGTTCTGAAAAATGAGAGTGGTTGATTATCTTAATCCTGATTGGTCTTGAGCTAAGATAATGAATGCACTTTCTGAGTTAGAGAATAATGTAAAGAAGACTATGAAAAGAGTAGAAAGACTAGGGAACTAAGACTATTTATTAGAGCTTACACAATGGCCTTGGCATCTTCTGGATATCTGCCATCTCTTGAAACTTGGTTTCTACATCTGCAAATGATTATGTGGTGTTCTAAAAATTAATTTCTTTTCTTTTTCTTTTTCACTCTCTTTTTTAGTAAGTATTTATTTTTAATTTTTTATTGAAGATCATTTTTTTCACATAATATACTCTGATTATACCTTCCCTCCCACCACTCCTCCAAGTTCCATTCCCCGTCCACTTCCATCTCTCAATAGAAAACAAACAGATTCCCAGGGGATAATAATCAAATAAAGTACAATAAGACAAAAACTAACACATTAGAATAGGACAAAAACAAACAGAAGGAAAGAGCCCCCAAAGAAAACAAATAAATAGACAAAAACAGAGACTCACTTATTCACACATTCAGAAATCTCATAAAAACAATATATCAGGGAATAAAGAATGGAAAAAAACATATTTCAGTAAATGGGCCTAAGAAGGAAGCTGGTATAGTCATTTTAATTTCTGGCAAAATAGATTTTAAACCAAAACTAGTCAGAAGAAATAGGGAAGGGCATTACATACTCATCAAAGAACACGTCTTCCCAGAAGATATTACATTTTTTACCATGTATGCAACAAACACAGGGCACCCGAGTTCATAAAAGAAACACTACTGCAGCTTCCATTACATTTTGACCCTCACATACTGATAATGGCAGACATCAGTATCCCACTCTCTCAAATAGATAGGTCATTTAGATAAGAATTAAACAGAGAAATGCTGGAGCTAACTGACATTATAAACCAAATGGCCTAACAGATATCTACAGAACATTTTACCCAAGCACAAAAGAACATACCTTCTTCTCAGGACCTCATGAAACTTTCTCCAAAATTGGCAACATACTAAGACACAAAGAAAGTCTCAATAAATACAAGAAAATCAAAATAACAACCTGCATTCTATCAGACCACCATGGAGTGAAGCTGGATTTCAACAACAGTGTAAACAACAGAAAGTTTACAAACTCATGGAAACTGAATGACTCACTACTAAGAAAAAAAAATTAGCTGAGTGGTGGTGGTGGCGCATGCCTTTAATCCCAGCAATCAGGAGGCAGAGGCAGGTGAATCTCTCTGAGTCCGAGGCCAGCCTGGGCTACAAGAGCTAGTTCCAGAATAAGCTCCAAAGCTACAGAGAAATGCTGTTTTGAAAAAAACAAAACAAAACAAAAAAATTAAGACTTTCTAGAAATGAGTGAAAATGAATACACAACATACCCCAAACATATGGCATACAATGAAGGTTGTTCAAAGTCCCAAGTCCATAATACCACGTGCTTACATAAACAAATTGGAGAAACTGCATACTAGTCAGCAAAAGCACACCTGAAAGATCTAGAACAAAAAGAAGAAATCACACCCAAAAGAAATATATGGCACAAAATAATTGAAGTCGGGGCTGAAATCAATAACATAGAAACAAATAAACAAACCAATACAAAGAATCAGTGAAACAGAGAGTTGGTTCTTTTAGAAAATCAACAACATTGACAAACCTGTATTCAAATTAACAAAAAGGTAGAGAGAGAAGATATAATTAATAAAATTAGAGATGAAAAGAAGATAAACAACATATACCGAGGAAACACAGTGTATCAATAGATTTTCAAGGAAGAGTTAAAATCAATATTCCTCATATAATTCCACAAAATATAAGCAGAGAGAATATGGCCCAATTTGTTTATGAGGCCACAGTTACCCTGATACCTAAAGCACAAAGAGACCCAAAAAAGAAAATTAGAGACCAATTTCTCTTATGAACATACATGCAGAAATTCTCAATAAAATGCTTGCAAACTGAATCCCAAGAACACATTCAAAAGAATAGTCACATGATTAAGCAGGCCCCATCCCAGAGATTCAGGGATGATTCAACATATACAAATTGATAAATGTAATCCACAACACAAATAAACTGGAATAAAAAAACCCCACATGATCATCTCACTAGAATCAGAAAAGGCCTTTGACACAGATTAATACCCTTCATGATTAAAGTCCTGGAGAGATTAGGAATACAAGACACATACCTAAACCTGATTAAGATAGTTTACAGCAAGCTCATAGCCAACAACAATTTACATGGAGAGAAATTAAAAGCAGTTTTGCTAAAATTAGTAATAAGATGAGGTTGCCCACCCTCTCCATATTTGTTCAATACGGTACTTGAATCTTATCTAGAGCAATAAGACAACTGAAGGAGATCAAGGCTATATGAATTGGAAAGGAAGTATCTTTATTTGCAGATGATATGATAGTGGCCATAAGTTACCCTAAATATCTCACCAGGTAACTCATAAAGTGATAAACAATTTCAGCAAAGTAGCAAGATACAAAATTAACTCACAACTTTGAGATAATCAACAAGATAGACAAACCCTTATCCAAACTAACAAAAAGGCAGAAAGAGAATATCCAAATTAATAAACCCAGAAAAGAAAAGTGGGCCATAACAACAGACACGGAGGAAATCCCGAGAATTATCAGGTCACACTTCAAAAACCTGTACTCCATAAAATAGGAAAACTTAAAGGGAATGGACAATTTTCTGGATGAACACCACTTACCAAAATTAAATCAAGACTAGAAAAGTAAACTAAATAGACCTTTAACTGCTAAAGAAATAGAAATAGTCATCAACACTCTTCCAAACAAACAAACAAACAAAAAAAGCCCAGAACCAGATGGTTTCAGTGCAGAATTCTACAAGATTTTCAAAGAAGAACTAATACCAATACTCCTCAAATTGTGCCACACAATAGAAACAGAAGGAGCATTGTCAAACTCTTTTTATGAAGCTACAATTACCCTGATACCAAAACCACAGAAAGACATTAATAAGAAAAAGAATTAAAGACCAATATCACTCATGAACATGTATGCAAAAATAGTAAATAAAATACTGGCAAACCAAGTTCAAGAGCACATTAGAAAAATCATTCAACATGTTCAAGTAGGCTTCATGTCAGAGATGCAGGTTTGATTCAACATACCATAATCTGCAAACATAATCTACCATATAAACAAAGTGAATAAAAAACCAACATGACCATCTCATTAGATCCTGAAAAATCCTTTGACAAAATTCAACATCCCTTCATAATAAAGATCTTGAAGAGAGAAGGGATACAAGGAGCATACTTAAACATAATAAAGGCAATATATAGCAAGCCAACAGCCACCATCGAACTAAATGGAGAGAAACTCAAAGCGATCCTGCTGAAATCAGGGACAATACAATGTTATCCACTCTCTCCATATCTCTTTAATATAGTATTTGAGGTTCTAACTAGAGCAATAAGACAACAAAAGGAGATCAAGAGGAAACAAATCAGAAAAGAAGTCAAACTCTCACTATTTGCTGATGATATGATAGTATATATAAGCGACCCCAAAAATTCTACCAGAAAACTTTTACAACTCATAAACACCTTCAGTAATGTTGCAGGATATAAGATTAACCAAAAAAAAACCATAATCCTCCTTTATACAGACGATAAATGGACTGAAAAAGAAATCAGAGAAACACCACCCTTCACAATAGCCACAAATAGCATAAAATATCTCAGAGTAACTCTAATCAAACAAGATGAAGACTTGTATGACAAGAACTTTAAATCTTTGAAGAAAGGAATTGAAGAAGATACCAGAAGGTGGAAATATCTTCCATGTTTTTGGGTAGGTAGAATTAAATAGCAATCTTACCAAAAGCAGTTTATAGATTCAATGCAATGCCCATCAAAATTCCAACAAAATTCTTCACAGATCTTGAAAAAATAATACTCAAGTGCCTATGGAAAAGCAAAAACAACAACAACAACAACAAACTGGACAGTGAAAACAATCCTATACAATAAAGGAATTTCTGGAGGCAATACAATCCCTGACTTCAAATTCTGCTACAAAACTATAGTACTAAAAACAACATGGTATTGGCATAAAAAGACAGGAGGGCCAATGAAACCAAACTGAAGACCCGGATATCAATCCACATACCTACGATCACCTGATTTTTGACAAAGAAGCAAAAAAAAATCAAATGGAAAAAAGAGAGCATATTAAACAAATGGTGCTGGCATAACTAGATATCAACATGCCGAAGAATTAAAATAGATCCATATATACCAGCATGCACACAACTCAAGTCCAAATGAATCAAAGACCTCAACATAAAACCAGCAACACTGAATCTCATAAAAGACAAAATGGAAAGTACGCTTTAACGTATTGGCACAGGAGACCACCTCATAAATATAACCCCAGTAACAATTTTGGGGCAAATGGAGGGAACTAGGAAACATCATATTCAATGAGGTAACCCAAACCCAGAAAGACAAATATCATATCTAGTCACTTGTAAGTAGCTTTAGACATAAAGCAAAGAAAAACCAGCCTACATTTCACAATCCCAGAGAACTTAGACCGCAAAGAGAAACCTAAGAGAGACATACATGGATCTAATTTACATGGAAAGTAGAAAAACACAAGATCTCCTGAGTAAATTGGGAGGGTGGGGATTATTGGAGAGGGTAGAAGGGAAGAGGAAAGAAGGGAGGGAAACGGAGAAAAATATAAAGCTCAATAAAACAATACAAAAGCACTTTCAACAAAGTAGCAGGAGACAAAATTACCTCACAGAAATCAGTAAACCTCCCACATAAATGAAAAATGGACTGGGGAAGAAGTCAGGGAAACAACACATCTTAGGGCTTCTATTTCTGTGAGGGGACAAGATGATCATGGCAACCCCTTCTTTTTATTTTTTTTTTCAGTTTTTTAACATACTGACCACAGTTTCCTCTCCTTCCCCTCCTCCTGTTCCTTTCCCCCACCTCCCTTTTACTCCTCCTTCATCTCCATTCAGAAAGGGTCAGGCCTCCCATGGGAATCAAGGCAGCATAGCATATGAAGTAGAAGCAGGATCCATCTCCTCCCCTTGTATCAAGGTTGGGCAAGGCAACCCAGTTTGGGAATTGGATTCCCAAAAGCCAGCTCAAGTGCCAGGGACAGGTCCTGATCCCACTGCTAAGAGACCCACAAAGAGACCAAGCTACAGAACTATCACACACATGCAGAGGGCCTATGTCAGTCCCATGCAGACTCCCTAGCTATGGGTCCAGAGTCAGTGAGCTCCCATGAGCTCAGGTCGTCTGTTTCTGTGAGTTCTCCCATCAAGACGTTGCCTTCTCCTTCCCCACCCACACCCTGCTTGTGCAGTCCTTTCTCTCTCTTCAACAGGACTCCCTGAGTTCTGCCCAGTGCTAGGCTGTGAATTTCTGTACCTGCTTCCATCAGTTACTGGATGAATGCTCTCTGATGATAATTAGGATAGTCACCAACTGACCATGACAACTCTTATAAAATAAAACATTTATTTGGGGCTGGCTTACAGTTTTGAAACTTTACTTCATTCATTGTAGTCATGGTGGGGAACATTACTGCATGCAGGCAGGCATGATGCTGGAGAGGGAATTGAGAGTTCTGTATCCTGATCAGCAGGCAGAAGGAAGTAAACTGGCTTGAGCTTCTGAGACCTTAAAGCCCACCCCCTACTGATGCACATCCTCCAACAAAGTTAGACCTACTCTATGGCCACACCTCCTAATAAAGACACTCCCTATTGTCCTATGGAGCTATTTTCTTTCAAACCACCACACAACACCTTTCACAATAGCTTCAAAGAATATAAAATACCTAAGAGTAAATAACAAACAAATGCAAGAATTGCATGATAAAAGTTCAAGTCATTGAAAAAAGAAAGTAAAGAAAATATCAGAAAATATAAAGATCTTTCATGCTCTTGGATCAGTAGGATTAATATTGTAAAAACAGTCATCCTACCAAAAGCAATCTATAGATTCAATACAACCTCTTTTGAATAATGTACATAAAACATATTCAAATGATCATTTTGGGTGGTATCAATATGAAAGGATAATTGTGTGTGTTGTACATGTAAGAGTGTATGTGTGTATGTTGGTATGTGTCTCTGTTTTATGCATTTGAACACATAATGTATTTTGTCTAACCTTGAGTTTGGGTATGCTTGGGTCTCATCGACTACATTTGAGGTTAGTAGATTCTATTGACTTTCCCGTAGGATGATGTTCTGATGATACAGAGGAATCAAGTACTTTAATTAGGCAACCATAGATGGTATACAATTCTAACTCTCCGGGATGATAGCCCTGCAAGTGAAGTTCAAATTATGCCAAAAAATGTATCCTTTGCTTTTCTTAGTACAATAGATAGGTATTGGTGACTATAGACAGATCAGAATCATCAAGTTACATTGGAAACCGAAGGAAGAATCATATGACTGCTATTGATATGTTCAGTTGTCTTGAGAAGAAAGCAACATTCATGTTGTGGTAGTTGTTCATGGTGGGCAGCAACTGAACCAGTTTTGACCACTGTTATCTTCAACTGCTTAGTACCTGACCCATACAAAATTAAGTTCTTCTGGCATTTTATTTCTGGCATAGTTTGTGACTTTGATCTATGAGATTCTGTCCAGTGTCATTCTTTTGTCAAAACCCTATATATTTTAAACTCTATCCAATCTTGCTGCTTGCTGAGCCCTAACACACGACAGTGAAAAGATATGAGTCCAGAGGCACAGGTCTATCACTACCTAATTAAGTGACTCTCAGCAAATTATCTTATCTAAACCTTGTGTCTTCATATATAAAACATTTTTGCCCTCTTATGATGATTATGAATAGCCAATTATTGTGTTTGCCAAATGTTTGTTATGTTATTTGTTATTTGAAATGCGATTGTCTTCATGTAGACTGGGTCTGCTCAACATGAGTTTCATGTTGTTTGTTATTGCTGTTGTTGGTTGTTTGTTATTGCTTTCAATGGGTATGGAAGTGTCATAAAATTAAGAGCTAGCAATTAGAAATCTTTAGATTTGACATTTTTTTTAAAAAACAGCTCATATCCACAGATACTTTGACAAGCAGTGAAATAGATGGTACTTTTTTTTTTAACCACATGAGTCTTTAATTTACTAAGCAATATGGGTAGGTTTAAAGCCATGGCTTTGATAGCTGGATCCAGCCCATTTCTTAGCTTTTGGAATTCCAGCCACATGGCTGACGTACAAGCTGTAGCCATGTTTATTGCCACAACTCTATGGCATTTCAAGGTCCCTGCCACCAACAGAAATCATGTAGTCAGCTTTTCATCAACACTCTTTAAGTGTTTTGTGGCAGGATCTCTTTAAAGAGCTGCAAGGCTTTGCAGCTAAAGTTGAGTCAGGAAGCCTCTCTTAAATGAGAGCACTTGCCTGTGGCAAGCAGAGCCCACCTGAGAAAATGCTGCTATTAATAAACCATGCTTAACTCTATTCTTTTTTGTCTAGAATTACTTTCCAAGCTCTGTCAGGCTTTGTGTGGATGTAGTCGCCTCACATTGAGTGGCATTTGTTGTAAGCGTTTCTGTCCTGCCCGGTTCCCGCAATCATTAAGTTCCAAAGAAATCACAGAGGTCTACATTAGTTATAAACTGATTGGCCCATTAGCTCTGGCTTCTTATTAACTCTTATAACTTATATTAACCCATTATTCCTATCTGTGTTTGCCATATGGCTCAGTACCTTTTTTAGTGAGACAGTTACATCTTGCTTCTTCTGTGGCTGGGCCAAGACTGCAGAGAAAGGGGCTTCCTTCTTCCCAGAATTTTCCTGTTCTCATTGACCTGCCTCTACTTCCTGTCTGGTTGTCCTGCCTATACTTCCTTCCTGGCTACTGACCAATCAGCATTTATTTAAAATATAATCGACAGAATACAGACCATGGTACCACACCATTGCCGTCCATTGGTATCTGTTAAAGAAACACAAATCAATGTAGCATTTGTTCAGAAAAGAGCTCAAAAATCTGTTTCCAAGGCAAATGGGATGTATTCCAAAGCCAACTGGCATTTTTGATTTGTGTTACTCATGCCATTTCTTAAAGCTGCCCAAGGATGATTAAAAGCCAGAGGGGAAAATTTAATTCTTTTCTGTTAAGGTATAGTGACAGTAGTAAAAAGAGAGCATTACCATTTTCAGAGGAGGAGGAGAGATGTGCTTGATTAAATCTAAAGCAAACAATCAATTCTAAGCATATGCTGTGGTCACTTTATCCATTAGCTGCTGGACAAGAGTGGCATTTGGAGTTGACTTTTCAAGGCTTTGGCATTAGGCCATTCCTGAAGCACACAGTCATTATGGAGACATTTAATTAGTGCATTTTGCATGATTGCCTATGGACACAGGAGGAGCGATGTGCCATTTGGCCCTTTTAGGGTCAGTTGATAGCTAGAGAGGATGCCAGCTTATAGAGTCATGCTAAGTCCTATGAGATTAGGAACTTCCTAATGCTTCTATTTTTAATACCCTTCATTTGTTGAATAGGGCATGGAATGCCTTGAACACTCAGTAAAGTAAAGTGAGATTATAAATGAGCTTGAAGGTTAGCAAATTAAGAATACTTCTTGAGACTGGATGGTATTACTAGTTCAGTTCAGGATACCTGACCCTAGAAAATGGCAAAACCATTATTTAAATGCAAAGTTTTTCAATTCTAGAGTTCATGCTTAATACAGTCTGTTGCAAAATTGACATGATAATCAAATGCCCTGATCTTCATAATTGAAATGGTCTGACAATTTCTGATTTGGTTACCTATCTCTCAGGCTTCACTGGAGCTGTTACTCATCACTTTTCTCTTTATTTCTTAAAGAGGGATATGTAATTTTGCCTTTTGCACTCTTACTAGGAAAATAACACTAGATCCTTTTTCCTGTGGGCAAAGATGTCCTCATTTCCTTTATTTCATATATTGGATGTATTCTGACTTTGCCTTCAAAAACCAAGTTGACTCTTGGGAGTTCAAAAGATTGTAGCTTAAATAAAAAATGTAATCTGACTCTAGAAACCCATTTAATCTTACCTTTATCTTGTTTCCCACAGTCTTGTCTACTATATCACCCTTAGGCAACCATCAGTTGCATATTTTGGTACAGTAATAGAATGAACAGTATTTAGTTTAAATAAACATGACAGTGTTTCCAAATAAATTGACCTACTTTTTGTGATCAGTCAATAGATAGATAGATAGATAGATAGATAGATAGATAGATAGATAGATAGATGATAAATTATATAAATTCTGTGCTATACCATATAACAAGTAGGGGAACATCTTGTCATATTGAGAAAGCAAAGAGCATTCAGAGCTTGGAATACTTTTATTTATTATTAATAATCTAAATTACTTGTTTTATAAAGGGGGGTTCTTGGAGCCTGATGGGCTGTAGGAATTGAGGCTAGCAGAAAAAATAAGGATGGAGGTAAGCATAGAAAAAAATGAAGAACACTGAGGAAAGAGAAGATGAACATTAAAATTTCAAATATAGTATTCACTGTCTCTCTTATTGGCTTAAAAGCTGTAGGAAATGTTGAGGAAGGTTTCTGCATAAAATTTAAGTAAAAGAAGTCTTACACCTAACTTAATAGCTATAGGTGAGTTTAAGACATGGTACAAAGCCATAGCAGAGTAGAGAAAAATGTGCACTCAAAATCATGCCTTGTAACAGGACCTACTCTCCAGAAATCTGCTCTCCCCTCTGTTGCCCCATATCCAGCCACAGAGAGCATCTGAGTGAGATCAATACTGGGGAGGGCTGAGGTGAAGGCAGAGGCAAAGACTCTGATTTTCCACTTGAAAATGGTAATTCTATTCAGCCTTCCTTTGTCATTTAAAAACTTTGCAGGATTCCCTTCTAGCATTTACTTCCTCAACTTTTCTTCCTTCACATCTTCTTTAGTTCAGTCCCTGCTTCTGTTTTAATGTAGCATCACAGAGAAGCTATAATATCATTGACTTGAATGCAATTTCTGGTCCTTTCTAAGATTTCATTGTTATTTTTGCTTTGAAACCTATCGCTTCTGAAATTAATACTTTGTCTTCACTGCTTTTTCTTCTGGGTGTCTTCTTTTTTCCATGAAATGATCCTTTACTCTTTTTCTTTCTTGAGAGAGTATTGTTAGTAAATATTTTCAGTTTTTATTTGTGTGTTTCTTTCATTCTTTTTTTGCATTTTGTGAAAGAACTTGGCATATTTATAACCTAAATCAGAAGCTATGATCCTTCAGTATATTAAAGAAGCATTTTGCTTTTACTATTTTTGTCTTGGTGGTGTTGCTGATAACTCATCTTTCCAGTTGTTGCTGCATAGTATTGTTTGAAAAGTCAACTCAAAACTCATCTCAAGGTTTTTAAATGTGACAATATTTCATTCTTCCTGAATCCACTAAAATTGCTAATTCTGATGGTTCAAAGTTTTTAACAATTCTGAGTAAGTTTTAGACATTGCGTCATAGAAGCCACTTCTTCTGAATTCGATTTCTTTAAAACTCATATTTAACATGTGTGAGATATCCAGTCCCCCTCTATCTTTGATGTATCTCCACCTCTTTTTAATATCTTTGAATACTTTGTCTCTGTGTCTTGTGTTCTTGGTGAGATTTTGTCTATTCTTGTTCAATAATTGTCTCATTTTTCATATCTAATATGACATTCAGATGATTCACTAGCTTTTAAAAGTTAATTGCTATCTTCTTAATTTGGTTGTGTTTTGGACCTGTTATTTCGTACTCATCACTTCTCTTTGTAATTGATGAGCAGCTTTAATACATTTATTTGAGTTCTGACAATCTTCGTCTGTTGTATCTTACACTACTCATCGCTTCTCCTGGCCCAAACTTACGAGTTCACTGATACGTGTTCTGTGATTTGTATTGGCATATCATCTCCATGATAGCGTTAGTTGAAGGACAACCTTGAAATATGTGTTTGTTTTCCCTAAGTTAATCATCATTTCTTATCCAGAGAGACTTGAGATAGCTAACTTTGAGCAATTTTAAATGACTGTTTGGCTTGAAGTGTTTTGATGATAGACTTAGTTTTAATCAGGGTCATAAACATTCACGGTGTTTTCCTATGAGTACAAGTTGTACAATTTTATGTTATAGTTAATGTCCAGATTCAGGTAAGTGTGTTTTGCTTTCTAGCTGCATTTTTTTTACTACACTGTGTGGCTCACCTCTTAAATAGACTTTCACTTTTCTTGGGTTCTAGACTGTCTTTCATTTTCCCATCTCCCCAAGGTGCTACTAAAACTTCAGTCACAGGTCTCTGAAATCAAAAGACTCCAAGGCACTGTGCTAAAAGCATTTGGATGCTACTATGAGCTCATGCTTTGGTGTTTTAGGGCTCTGAGAATTTCCCTTATCTCATGGCCATTTATCTTTTCTTTTTAAAAAGAGAACCACACACTTCATCCATAAATTTCAGGCATTTTATAGTGAGAATCTTTGCAATCCATTTAATCTTTATTTCTCAGTAAAAAGGCTGACACACTAATCAACGACTGCTTCCCGTTGAACCATGCTTTCTTCCATTTTTAGCAATGCTCCTTTCTATACTGAAACTCAGTGAGATACACACAACTAGTAGAATGCAGAAAAATTGAGGCTGTGTGAGTCCCATGGCTAAATTATAAAATCTCTTCTATCACCACCTCTCTAGAATCACTTTGCAGTGTGTATTGTGTATTTTTCTCAGAACTCAGCCATTATGGTGTAAGAATTCTAAGCTTTAGTGGGGAAACACACATGTGTCTCCTTTCTAAATGTCCTGCTTGAACTTTCTTACTCAGAACTCTTCAGTCAGTTTAACATTTCCATAATGTAAGCAAGCCATCTTGGAAATCTAGTCCAGTTGAACCTCCAGATTATTAAAGCCTGCTGTGCAATAATGTTTTTGTGCTCTGTAAAGATTTGTCACTCATATTGGTTTAATAAAATGCTAATTGACCAGGAGCCAGGCAGAAAGTATAGGTGGGGTGATCAGTCTACAAGAATTCTGGGAAGAGGAAAGGCTCAGTCTGCAGTCACCAACCAGATGTAGAGAAAGCAAGACGAGAATGCCTCACTGGGTAAGGTACCAAGCCACATAGCTAAACATAGATAAGAACTATGGGTTAATTTAAGTTGTAAGAGCTATTTAATAATAAGCCCGAACTAATAGGTCAAACAGTTTATAATTAATATAAACCTCTCTGTGTTTTGATGGGATTGATCATTTGCAGGACCAGGCAGGACAGAAACTTCCATTTACAAACGCCTTAGTTGCTCTTACTATCAACTGAAGTAACAAGAACAGCCGCAACAGGGCAAAATAATTTGGTCATGAAAAGAATGGTCAAGACAAAAAGAGGTGAGTATTATTCCTTCTTTTGTATTCCTTTTACCTGGTCTACTACCAGAAGGTGCTGCCCAAATTTGGGATGGATTTTTCCACATCAATTAAGGGAAACAAGACAATTCCTCAATTGATGCTCCTCACTTCTCATTTAGGTGAGTCTAAATTGTGATAAGCTGAAATGTAAAAACAACTACAACAACTACTAAATAAGAAGTGTGAAGAAACTATCAAATAGTCATGATTCTGTTCTACCACTCCTGAGTATATACTGAAAGGAATCAAAGTCAGAATACAATAGAAACCTTCATCCTCTTGTGTTTCTCAGCATTATTCATACTAGCCAAATTATGAAGTCAGTCTAATTGCCTGCTAGCAGATGAACGAATAAAGAAAATGTGCCATATGCACAGTAGACTAGAATCGACTATAAGGAAAGAAATCACATTATTTGCATATAACGAGTCAAATCAAATAGTATCATATTAAGTGAAATAATCCACATATTCTTAAAGACAAATATACATTTTGTTTCATATGTAGAAAGTTAATAAAACAGACGGGGGATATAAGAGAGAGGGGATAGAAAGAGAGGGAGAATATGAAAATAGAAAGAAGATAGTAAGAGAGGAGGAAGGGCATTGGGGAAAGGAGAGAAAAACAAGGGGGAATAGTTGTGGGATGTGATTAAAATGCCTTGTCAGTATGCCTTATCATAATGGAGCTGACAACTTTGTGTATAAGTAAGTCATGAATTCAAGAGGAGGCATTTGGGAGACACAGACAGATTTGGAGTAGTGTAAATGATACAAATGAAGTATACTGATGTATAAAATCCTCAAGTAAAACAGAAGAAAAATAATTGTCCTAAACTAGTACATTGAAAGACAGTTTACTACAAAATAATGTATTACTAGAACAAGGGAAGACATTTTATGTCTTTTAAATTTGCCAATATATATTGTATGATGCTGTCTTAATATTATAGGTCACCTTGATTTTTCAACTCTCAGAAGAGAATAACTTAAATTTCCTATTCATTTATGACATACACACACCTGTCAGCCACTATGTTCATACTGCAGTTGCTTCGATAATTAGAACAAATGAGTTGTTTTAGATGTTAATTCTAAAAACAATGACAGAAAATAAAGGGACATGATCAAAAATACAGGGACATATAACATCTGAATGAAGTATGTTTATTAGCATGATGTGACAAAAAAGAAACACTTGGCTATTGATGTAATTGTATTACAAACTTTAAAACAGTTAAACTTAGAAAAGATTCATTAAATTTACTAATAACATTGTATTCATAACAATTATTTTATTATAAGAAAAAAATTAAAATATGTGCCATAAAGTAAAACAACAACAAAAACAAGCAAACAAATAAAAAAAAGTTGGGAAAAGATGTATAAGATAACGGGCAAGTTATCACTATAAAATGACTTACACATAAGAATCAGGGAAAAGAAACAAGTGAATTGAAAGGTTTTTAAAAACAATAAATAGGTATTTGGAGAGCGAAATCCAGTCAGTAAATTTATTGCATTGACATTTAGCCTTATTAGTAATCAGATAAATGCAAACTAAAATCAGTATGTGATGGTATTTAACAGTCTCCAGATGGGAAACAATTAAGAAATCTGAAAATGCCAAGTATTTGTGAGGATAAAAAGTAATTAGACCTTTTCCGCACTATGGGAAGACTGTAAATATGTAAAATTACATATTAGGTCACAACTTGATAGCATCTGACTGAACTAAAGCTATACATACACTGAGATTTAACAATTCTTCCAAATATGCACCCTAGAGAAACCTTGCACATGTGCAACAGAAGAAAGGCTCAAGAACATTATGCAGCATTATTTATTGTAGCAAAAAATTCAAACTAGAAGCAACTCCAAATCCCACCAGCAGTGGAACATATAAATAAATTGTGGAGTTCTCATTGAATGGAGCAGCAGAGCATGAAAATGAATGAATTCTTGCTAAATATAATAACGTTATATTGACTAAATGAAGAAAAACACAGAAGAACACAATTTATGAACACTTTACAATATGAGTAACTGTATAAGATCTCTGTATGTGATAAAATAACAAAGTAGAGAGAGGATAATAGGAAAATATTTAGTGCATAAATTAATGAGAGAGAACAGTGGATTAGCACTCAGTGGTTTAAAGAGGTGTTGGTACTTTTCTTTGTCTTTTAGATTTTCGTGTGTGTGTGTGTATGTATGTATATGTGTGGTGCCACAGTGCATGTGTAGAGGTCAAAGGATGACTTTGGAGAAACTGGCTTTCTCCTTGCACCATGAGTTCCAAAGATGAAACTCAAGTAGTCAGGCTGGCATGCAAATACTTCTAGCACCTGAGCCATCTTGTCAGCCCTGACTTTCTTTGTCCTATGCCATCTGTGGTTACACAAATATTTGTTTTGTTATTCTTATATACAGGTTACCTACACTCCATATATTTTTAAAAGTGTATACTATTCCATAATGTACCATTTTCAAAATGCAAGGAGCATACCAGTCAGCAACAGAGTTGACAAGAAATAGAGCACAGAAAGAAAGAAGTCTGAGAGATAAAGCAAGTTCCCATGCAATGAATGAGTCATGGACACAAATGACTTTAATACTCACTATTATGAAGCTAGGGATGGGATGACTCCATCAGTTCATTTGATTTGTGCTTACTCAGTGTTTTCACATTTTAATCTTAAAGTCACAGTCTATTATTCTAATGTAGTGTTTGTCATAAAGCACTTCAGCATATAACCAGGAAGTTTATACACTGGGTTACTTGCTGTATTTTCATTCCAGATTATATGCCATGCTCTTTGGTATTATAGAGTTACTATGTCATATTCCTATAATTAGGAATATGTAAAATATTTAATTAATTAGTCATTATTAGTTATTAATTACTAATTAATTATTTAATTAGGAAAATATTTGGGACACTGACAAGATTATTTTTTTTCTTTTTTTTTAAAGTTTATTAAATTATAAAAGTTTCCATTTCCACCCCTCCTCCCAACACCCTCCCACTTCCCCCACTCCCTCTCCTCCTCCCTCTCCATCCCTAAGAGTAGTCAGGGTTTCCTGCCCTGTGGGAAGTTCAAGTTCCTCCCCCCTCCCTCCAGGTCCAGGAAGGTGAGTATCCAAACAGACTGGATCCCAAAAATCCAGTATATGCAGAGGAAACAAGTCCCAGTGTCATTGTCAATGGCTTTTCAGAAAGACTCTGGGCCCGCCACATCCAGGGAATCCGGCCACATTCAGAGAATCTGGTTAGATCACGTGCTCATTCAGTTCCAGTCCAGCTGGACTTGGCGAACTCTCATTAGATCAGTCTCCTTGTATCAGTGGGTGATGGCGCGCGTCGTAGTCCTGATTTCTTTTTTCATTTTCTTCATCCTTCTGCTCCTCATTTGGACCGTAGAGGGTTCCGTCCGGTGCTCCAATATGGGTCTCCGTCTGTATCGCCATCCAACGTCGGATGAAGGTTTCCTCTGCTCTTGCCCTCCTTGTTCACGTTCTCCTTCCTTCTGCCTCTCGTTTGGACCTAGGGAGCAAAATGTTCATCAGTATGGTTGTGGGCCAAGACCGGTTCAGGCACCCTCTCCTCTGTCCAGAGAACAATCTGGGGATCTCTCCTTGGACCTGGGATCCCCTTTATACTCAAGTCTCTTGTAAACCATCAAAATGACTCCCTTAGTTGAGGTATATACTTCCCTGATCCCATATCTATCCATTCTCCCTCCCCCCCATCCCAGTCCCCCGATCTTTCCCCATTCCTCCCCTACTCCCTTCTCTCTAACCCTCTCCCCTTCCAACAGCCCCCCCACCCCCCCATGCACCCGAGGTTACCTGGCACTCTTGTCTATTTCCAATCTCCAGGAGGATAGCTACATGATTTTCGTCAGGTTCACCTTCTTATTTAGCTTCTCTAGGATCACGAATAATGGGCTCAAAGACCTTTAATTATGGTTAGAATCCACTTATGAGTGAATACATACCATATTCCTCTTTTTGGGTCTGGCTTACCTCACTCAGTAAAGCGTTTTCTATTTCCATCCATTTGCATGCTAAAGTCAAGATGTCATTGTTTTTTACCGCTGCGTAAAACTCTAATGTGTATATGTTCCACACCTTTTTTAACCATTCTTCTATTGAGGGGCACCTAGGTTATTTCCAGGTTCTGGCTATTACAAATAGAGCTGCTATGAACATAGTTGAACAAATGCTTTTGTAGTATGTTAGGGCATCTCTTGGGTATATTCCCAAGAGTGGAATTGCTGGGTCCTGAGGGAGGCTGACTCCCAGTTTCCTGAGAAACCGCCACACTGATTTCCACAGTGGCTGCACAAGTTTGCATTCCCACCAACAATGGATGAGTGTTCCCCTCATTCCACATCCTCTCCAGCATAGGCTATCATTGGTGTTTTTGAGTTTGGCTATTCTGACAGGTGTAAGATGATATCTCAAAGTTGTTTTGATTTGCATTTCCCTGATCGCTAAGGAGGTTGAGCATGACCTTAAGTGCTTTTTGTGAAGCTGTCAAAGCAATAATTAGAATTTAAACTGAAGAATACATAAAAGAATATTCACTTGTAATACTTTTTGGGTATCAGCAAGTTAATCTCTCCATGTGGTACTGTAAAAGTATACTCCCATCATATGATTTTCATCTTTGCATATGTAAGTCCTTAAACATCATAACAATACTTTACCTCATTGTCTTCAAAGCACATCCAGCACTTCACTTATTATAAGTGTTCATCTGTATTTGTTGGCTGGCTACACATGTATTAATTAGTTATATGAATGCCATCACTGATCCTAACACCTCTCCAGCTGCAACTAATTTCCAATGCAAAAGTCTTGCTATTATTTTAGTTTGAAGCATTTACTTTGTCCAAAATCCCCTTTTTTTATTTGTGAATACAAATCCAGAATAGACATTTCCTGAAGTGAAGCTAGATATTAGTGACATGAACATAAACTCTGAGATCACTCCAGAAGAAAATTTTGCTAGGACATTATAAAGAAGATGGTAACGTGAAAGGTAGTTTCAAAGCAGACCAAGGAGAATGTAAGGCATGTGATCTTGAACCAGTCCAATTTCTTGTTATTCATTATTTTCATCTTTACAATACAGCAAATGAGGAACTTTCCTAACATAGTAAATTGTTATTGCCTTGAATTTATCCTCTAATTTATTCTCTGCCTTCTTATTATCTGCATTTCTCGTTTTAGCCAATAGAATGGCAATCATTTGCCATGAAACATGGCTGGAAATAGAAATTATTTCAAGTTGGGCACATTTGTGGTCTGTGAACACTGAACACTAATAAGTTGATGAGTTCCAGTTCTAAAATGACTTCCAAGTAATTTAATCCAGAAATACTCTGGACAGATAGTCAGTCGTCTCTTTGGAATCTATTAAAGCTGTAATTTTACATTTAGGCTCCCTAGCCTTGATATTTGTGTTTCTGCATGTTGGGTATCTCTGTGCACTCCACAAACCACAGGGGAGACAAGCAAACAGTATTTCTGAAAACAAAAGAACATGAATGCAGAGTGACATCAGTCCTTGGCATTCTTGCCCAGTGGGCGATGCTAGCCATTGAAGACCACCTTAGTGTTTCAAAACTAATGTTTGCAGCAGCCTACACAAATAAACAAGTAAAGACTATACTTCCTTCCTCACCTTCCTGCTCTCATTCTTGTCTTCTCAGCAAACGAAATAATGGGGCTTCCAGAATACCTTTCATTTCCAATACAACTATGTAAGGAAATGCAGGACATATGTGTATGTGAGTCACCATGTAAGACAAGAGTTTCTATGCACTCTGCATAGGGTAGCTGGGTCTGAGATACAGACCCTCTATTTTATCAATAATGCATTTGGGACAGTTAATTTTTTGTGTCATCTTGATTGGCAAGAAATTCCTTGGAACTGATCAAACACTATTTCTGGTGTGTTGTAAGTGTATTTCTGGAGGAAATTGGTGTTAGTCAGTAGAATGAGTGGGGGCTATCTCCCCTGGATATAGGGAAACAATATCTACTTGGCTGGGTATTGTCCTGCTTTGAGATATCAGAACTCCAGAGTCTCAAGTCTTAAAATTCAGCACTTAGTGAGTGGTCCTCTGGGTTTTCAAACCTTAGGTCTTGATCTAAATATTAAACCATTGGCTTTTCTCGTTCTACAGCTTTCTGACTTTAACAAAGTCATAGTACTGGTATCTCCGGATCTCCAAACTTTAGATGACCTGCTACCTGTTTTAAGCCTTTAAGCTCCTATCATCATAATAAGTGATCTCACCAATAAATCACCTATGTAACTATTTACATACAAAATTTTACATAGTTAAGCAATGGCAATCCCTCATAGGTATCTCATGACTTTAATCTCATGATTTAATAAATATAAAAATCCATTAATATTACCTCAGATTATTTTCACTGTAAAATCTATTCTAATTTAGAGCTACATGATGTGACTATGTTAAGACATGTGAATCTTTTCCACATTTCAAGAGGATCATTTTATTAAAACCAAAGTTACCTCTATTTTTCTTTGTGAAGAAGCAACATCCATCAATTAAAGATTTTTGAAACAACTTGGTGATTTATTAGTTCAAATTTTTACAACTACTCACTGTATATCAATTGTAAATGAAGATATTTTTTACAACCCCAACTTTCTCTTTTTTATTTCCAAATATAATTTAGTTATACATACAATATTATCATTATTTAATTTATCTATTTTACATACCAACTACAGTTTCCCCTCCCTCCTCTCCTCTTGTTCCCTCCTCCACCTTCCTTCCACCCTCCATCCACTCTTTTTTTTGTCTCTATACAGATGGGATAAGGCCTCCCATGGGAATCAACAAAGCATGGTATACTAAGTTGAGGCAGGACCAAGCTCCTCCCGCTGCATTAAGACTGAACAAGGCATTCCACCACAGGAAATAGGTTCCAAAGTGCCAGCTCATATATCAGGGACAGGTCCCGGTCTTACTGCTAGGGACCGCATGCTGCACAACCATCACCCAGATGCAGAGGGCCTAAGTCTGTCTCATGCTGGCTCGCTATTGTTGGTCCAGAATCTGTGAACTTCCACAAGCTAAGGTCAGCTGTCTCTGTGTGTTTCCCCATCATGATTATAACCCCACACACACCACTCATAAAATCCTTCCACGTTTTCTTCAACTGGACTCCCAGAGCTTGACCCAGTTCTTTCCTGTGGATCTCTGCATCTGATTCCATCAAGTACTGGATGAAGGTTCTATGATAACAATTAGGGTAGTCACCAATCTGATTACAGGGGAAGGCTGGTTCAGGCACCCTCTCCACTATTACTAGTGATACCACTTTTGGACATATACCCAAAGGATGCTCAATCATACCACAAGGACATAAGCTCAACTATGTTCATAGCAGCAATGTTCGTAATAACCAGAATCTGGAAGCAACTTAGATACTTCTCAACCAAAGAATGGATAAAGAAAATGTGGTATATCTACACAATGGAGTATTACTCATTGGGAAAAAGCACTAACTTCATGAAATTTGTAGCCAAATAGTTGGAACTAGAAAAATAAATCATCCTGACTGAGGTAACCCAGACCCAGAATGACAAATATGGTATGTACTCACTCATAAGTAGATAACAGATGTAAAGCAGAGGATAATCAGGCTACAGTACTCAGCCCCAGAGAAGCTAGGTAACAAGGTGGACCCTAAGAGGGACAAATGAATCTCCCTGGAAAGAGGAAATAGATGAGATATCCTAGGTAAACTGGGGGCCAGAGAAGTCGAGGAAAGGGAATGGGAGACAGGACATGAGGAATCAGGATGGTCAAGTTGTGGGTAGGACAAAGGGGGAGAGTAATGAAAGAGATATCTTGATGGAGGGAGCCATTATGGTGTTAGGGAGAATCTTAGTGCCAGGAAAACTCCCAGGAACTCACAAGGATGACTCCAGTCAACTCTCTCTTTTAAAATGGAGGGAACAAAGCTCACTTTGTCTCCATGTCCTGATGAAGGGCATTTATGTATTAGACATATACCTGTCCTTTCTTTCAAGAAAGTGTTTCTGTGACTTCTAATACTGATTTTCCATGAACAATATTTGTACACAAATGTTAATATAATGGTAATCAAACTGTAGTAACATTGGGATATTTTTATTAAAAATAGTTAGAGGTTTACAGTGTGCTTCCAATGACTTAAAGAATAGTATCAATCACATATGATAAGAAATAATTCTGTTCAATTTGTTAATAACTATAGAAAGTATATCTTTGTCACTTAATCATGAATGGTAGAAAAGTCACACTCTTCTTTGGGAAAAAAAATGTGGGTATCCGTTATTGTTCTGCCCCCAGAGTGTGAATAGTTTTGAAAACTTTAAAGTATTATTTACCTATTAGACATTTTTAGGACTGGTATTTGTAGGGGATACTGACATTCATCTAAAATGTTTCTTTTATATATCTATTTAAAGTATATTTAGATATAGAATGATATGGATTGGTCATCGTGTGTTCATCTTTATATCATTATATGGTGGATCAAATATTCTCACTTTTCTGACAAGAAAAGTACAAAATGAGGATGTCACATGCTGTGAGCAGTTGTGATTTGGTGAGTTAGAAGCGTAGGAGGACTAGACTTCAGGATATTCATTGCTTTGCAAATAAGACCTTTTCAAAGCTCTGGAGTCTTACTGTCCTTGAAAGTAGAATCATCCAAAGAGCAAAGTCAAAACTTAAAATTGAACAACTAGTAGATGCCAGGAACTGAGAATAAGAACATTAAACACTTGCTTATCTATGAATATCTGTGAATTTTAAGAGTGAAGTGATATTATCTACATGTTACACAATATAAAAATGAGGCTCAGAAGGATTATATGACTTTTCCACAATCCCATAACCAATGAGAACTTGTTTCAAGTAAATTAGATTGGTAGGCTTATACATTGTTTTATATTTCACATTACAGATTTGTGATCCACTGAACTTGATTTCTTCTCAAATTATCATAATCTTAAATATTTGATTTGTAATAAATAATTTTGTAGAATTATTTATGGTTCATATATAACTGTGTATATGGTTTCATTTAATTGGAATTTCTGTGTATACATTTAAAGTTGTACCTTAGTTAGCACCAGTATTGTTATTATACCTATTGTCATTAGCACTAAATGTATGAGAGTATAGTAGCAGATTGAAACTGCTATCTCTGTTCATCTTAAAGCTTATATAAGTCTATTTGTCACTGTGAAAAAATTCTTGGGAGAGTCAACCCAAAGAAGAGAAGGGATTCTTCTTGATTCCTTGTTTCAGAAATTTCAGCCTATGGTTTTTAGTCCTATCTCTGGGATCATGTTGAGGTAAAACATCATAGTTTAGCATATATGATACAGTAAATATTGTCAAACCATGGCAGCCACAATAAGAAAAAAAAAGAATAGGATACAAGGTATAGCTTTCATAGACACATTCCCAATGACCTATTTCTACCAACTAAGACCTATTTCTTACAGTTTTAATGACCTTTCAATAAGACATTCAATTATGAGTCCATTACTAGGTTAATTTATTGATGAGATGATCCCCTCATGATTTAAATTCCAATTTAAGATCACATGATCCTCATGATAGAGTTTCCCAAATTCTATCTTTGAACAGCACACTGAAAACCATACTCCTATCATTTTTTTAAAATTTGATTGCCATTCCACATCAATGCTTAACACTAGGTAATCAAATTCATGTATTCATGAAATGGTAACATGCTTATAAATCAGACTTTGGAAGAATTAAGATTTGCTACAGTAGGAAGAGCTGATAGAGTTATGCAGGTTAGGGAAGACCTTCTTAAGAAAAGAATCTTTTTTAAGAATATTCATTTATTTATTATGTATACATTATTCTGTCTAGGTGTATGCCTTCAGACCAGAAGAGGGCACCAGACCTCATTATAGATGGTTGTGAGCCACCATGTGGTTGCTGGGATTTGAACTTAGGACCTTCAGAAGAGCAGGCATGCTCTTAACCGCTGAGCCATCTCTCCAGCCCCAGGAAAGAATCTTTAAATGTAGTTGAGCATTCCATGAGATTCAACCTTATAGCAAGTATAAAAAAAAACATGTTTTGAGGGGACATGCTGAAAAAGGGACACGGTTAGGGACAAAATAAGTTTAGCTAGATTTATGAGTGATCTTTAGACCATATTAAGTAATTTTCTTGTTTTACCCAAAGGTTAGTGAGGAACCATATCATTAATTAGATGCTATGTGTGATCAGATTCTAATTTTGATTCTTCATTTTTGTTGCAGCATGTTGCAAGAGTTTGTTGGTTCTAGTGAACCAGTAAGATGACTAAGACAGTACCATAAGAACTTCCCAACTAGGGTCAGAGAAAATAAGATACAGAAAAATGGGTAGATTTCAGAAATAGTTGGAAGACAAATCAGTGGGGCTTTGTGAAGACTTCATTTGGATACTGATGAAAAAGGCATCACAGAGAGGTGTTTTGTCCATTGGTTGGTGACAGTGGAGTAGATGCTGTATAAGATTGGGGAAATTTTGAAACAGTTTGTTTTAGCATGAGAGGAGTTTGAAGACATTTAGAGATATGAAAAAAATTACCAAAGAAGAAGATGAATGGCTGTATTTTTTGTGTTTGTGTATAATTTACATAGAAAGACAATGGTAGTTATAGTATCAAAATATTGCTTAATATAATAGAGTATGAGAAGACGTGAGGTCCTAGAATATAGTCCTTAAGAAATAAAATTTCTGTAGGCTATATGTTAGATGGTATGCCTGACAAGAAGATGGAAAAGGAGATATCTGGGAGTTCACTGTTTCACAATGGGAAAAACGTTGCAAAACAAGAAGAGACCAATGATATTACATATTATGAACATGTCAAGAAAAATAAAGGTAGATAAATGTTCTTTGACCTCAGATGCAAACTTGATGAGAGTTCTTTCTGTGACTCGAAAAGGGTGGAATCCAAATTGAGGAAAGTTGAGAAGTAATATAAAGAGGGTAAACTTGATCCTTTCTAAATTACCGTTCAGATCTAAAATAATGTAGTGTCACAATTTTGTGCTAGGAGCTGAGTGTCCCTGTGCTACAACTCACAATATCTACCTCCTCCTGGTGCATTGCATGGTTCTGTGTTTTGAAAGAAGGAATTAAAAAATGTTTACTCTGGGCATCATTACAATCTTATATAAGTGTCACAATCAATTTCTTCTACTTTTATCTCTACTTTATTTTGGAAATGTTCTTAAACACATATACACACAAACATCATATATGATTTTTCCATATAGCTGAAGAGATACATATCTGGGAATTGATTTTATTTTGGCTGAAGTACCAGGCCTGCAGAGATATAGTCAGGTCTAGAGTTTCTCTGTGGATGAACTTGGAAGGGACTAGATTTGAAGCTGGAGTACAGGGATGTCTCATCAAAACACACACCACAAGGTTTTTTTAAATGAGTCACTTTTCTTTCTAGGTTTAAGAATTATGAAAACAAATGTGTGGAATTGATTTTGAATGCAAGCAGAAGGCATAGACACTGCTGCATTTTATCCCAGAAGAAGCCTAGAAAGTTTTACTGTCTGAGTGGCACAAAAATCTGGTGAAAGTTCATTTGTAGCCTTGCTACTCAGTGTGTGACTGTGGGCCGAAGCTAATCACCCTTATCTAATAGGAACTTGTTAGAAATGCAGAATCTCAGGTCCTGAGGCAAGCCTGGAGTGTTAGAATCCGCATTTCAGTGGGATCTTCCTGTGTGTTTCATTAAAAAAAAAAGAACTTGGATATTTTAAAAATCAGAACCTACGTTTCAAGAAAGCATAGGATCTTTGCTACTTTACTCTTATATTTAAGTCAATCCAAGGAGAAACTTGCCATTTATGAAATAAATTTAAAGACAGCGGTGTATTTTCAAATCAAGCCCCGTGGTGGAGTGCTAAAATGCTTCAGGTACTATATTTCACGGATAAAAAGCAAGTTCCTCACCCAGTTCATGGTAGGACACACATTTTCAAGTGCTACCAGTTACTATAGTTCAACTATTTCCCTTTCCTTTATTTATCAATAGTCTCAGTAAATTCAGTTAGAGATAGCAGGTTACCTGATATGCTTTTGTACCGGACTTAGAAACTTTCATTATTTCCAGTCTCTTTAGCCAATATGAGAGAAGAAGAGCAACATTTCATTATTCAACCCTTCCTGATGATTAATACCTGTAATGGGGAGACGAAACTGAACGCCAAGTCTCACTTTTCTTTGCATCATTTCTATCATGGAGCTTTGTTCAAACCTTACCCAGGACAGGAAAAGATTACTACTGCCCCCTGCTGGCTCATTCTCTCCCCTTTCGTATTTTATCTGTGTCTTCAGGACGCCCAAAGATTTTGAGTCACTGAACAGTAGAACGAACTTTCCCAAGTAGGGAGATAGATCTTTGGGGAAAAAGAGGCTAAAGTCAAAACAAAACACTCAAAAGCCCAGAAAGGCATAACGTTTTTCTAAATTCAATTGTTGATCCCCGTGAATCTCTCTCTCTCTCTCTTCTTTTTTCTTACACGAAAGCTTCTCTTTGCCGAGGAAATGCACCCTCCATGTCAGCACAGGACTCTCTTTTCTGCTGGCTTCCACTCACCAGATGTTAACTTCCTGCACCCAATTATAATTTCAGTACTCCAAATCTTGTTCTCTGCTTTCCTGTTTACTTTTCCGACGCCTAAGCCTCATTCAGGTCTCTTCTGATTCAAACTCCTATCCCGCCTACCTAGAGGGGCAGACTAGCATTTCTAGGAGCTCAAACCCTAGCCCCTCTCACCTTTTCCCTCTACTCGGACCCTTGTCGTCTTCGCACCCCTTTCATTAGCCCCCTCAACAAACGATCAGTCATTCTTTGCATTTCAACAGCAGACGCATCTCCTCTTGAATGCCTCTCTCCGACCCCCGCCCCAAGCTACTGAAAAAGGAAACATGCGCACTTCAGAGCTAGGAGCTGTCCGAGTGCTGAAATTTATAGGCTGGGTAAGATCACGTCTCCGTCTCTTTCTGTAGCCCTCATTCCAGCACAGGATCTCAGTAATTTTTCCCTCTTTCCCCCAAACACTCCAACACACAGAGTCCTTTCTTCTCCCTCATTTACAACTTCTTTTTAAAAAGAGAACATTTCCTAAAGAAAGGGGCTTTGCTGAATAGAAAAGATATAAAACAAAAGCTACAGCAGCCCGACTTCCAGCATGGCATTGTCACCAGCCCCCTTTGCATGGTGATACGATTAAGGTAACAGCATTTTTATTATTCAGGAAAATCAGCTAGGGGATTCATCAGTTCTGAGGCTTTGTCTCTCCTGAGCTAACTGATGGTCCTGAACCTCGGTTTGACCTGACCATGATGCCCAGGACTGGCACTTTTTGTTTTTTCTCAGCAAACTGTACAACCCCAAATCTCTTTTTGATTTTCAAGGAAACTAGATTCCTGCCAGATTTTGATCTGGACAATAAATAGACACTTTGTCCTAGTCTTCTCTCTGGAATCATTTCGGGATATTTTCCACAAGCATCACAGAAACAGGAATGAATCGGCAGCTAGTGAACATTTTGACAGCCTTGTTTGCATTTTTCTTAGGGACAAACCACTTCAGGTAGGTGAAATGATTTTGCATGCTGATATTTTGCACATGAAAACTGTTTGAAAGAGAAAGTATGCAGTGTTCTGTTTGTTTGGTCCCTGTATCATACTATTTTAATGTTGTAGAGGAGAGTTTGGTATCTTTTGTTCATTTAAAAAAGCTTAATTATGGTGGGAGGGAGGCAAATGTTCACAAAATCAAGTTTTATGTTGCATAGCTGCACTCTGTGCATTTCAACACACATTTTTAGAGTAAGTGTGATATTAAGATTAGACTAGTGAGTTGTGTGCTCTTTACATTTCTATATATGGTTGATGTCTTTGGCTTTCAAATTCTTCTGGAAGTCATTTAAAGGGATTATTGGGTGTAATGTTCTTTTTTCATGTGGTGGAAGTGATTGGATTAATTTCCCAAGAGTATGCTCATTTTATGTAAAATAAATAAGAATCCTGAATCTCAGCCAACTTGGGACTTCTGTTATATTCCACCAACTAGGAGTATACTATGAAATCTATGATTGAGAGATTGAGAAAATTTTTCAAGTAGTAAAGATCTTTATACAACTCCATCCTACTGTTCAGTCTATTTGAGAATTGATTGCATACCCAAATTTAATTAAAATGACATCTTTGTATTTATGCCTGTATGAGAAATGGGGTGTGCATAATTAAAACAAGTGAAAAGTCATTATTTGCATGCTTGCATTTTCAAATAATTTGCTAATTGTGAAATCAATTGATACTTCAAAATATCAATTTTATTGCCACTGAATGAAATAGCCAGTTAATGGCATGGAGTAAGACAGCTTAGTCATAAGAAAAATTTATTTAAAAAAAATGTGGGACATTTAATGTTTTACAAGATTTTATGGTATTTTTTCCACAGAACCAAGCGAAATTGAGCACATAGAAATAATGATATGAGTACTGGGAAACCCCACTATGTTCCTTTCAGATTTACACCTCTTACTATCATTAAGAAAGAGTGTAGGCTGGGTTTTTATTAAAGTCATCACCATCATCATCACCATCATTACCATCATCATCATTGGCCTCACTCCAACCACCATCATAATAAAATAATACTTGATTAATCAGATGAATCTGCATAGAAGAATGTGAGTATTTCTGGATGACTGTACCAATTTTTAACTCCTACCAAATGTTCATATCATCTTCGCACTTATAATTAATGCCTCTGATTTGCTGGCATGAATGTTGTGTTATCTTAATGGCAAGATTAATAAATTATTTAAAACACATTCACACACACATGTATATGTAGACAATATGTGCACACCGATGTATTGTGGAAGAATTCAATTTGCTACAAACCAAATATGCTATTTTTATATGCTTTTTATGACTTCTAATATGGGTATGAATATCTGAGAAATTTTCAATCACCCTTTACTGGTTTTGATAATGTAAGAAGTAGACTGGTATAGAAATGATCTCCCGTTATTGCTTTATTGGAGGCTCAACAATTTATATATATTCATATATGATAAGAACTGATAAAATAATTAAACTAACATACTCATTATTGATCTATTTTAAAATGGTGGTGAAATTTCAAGTGGAAGTTGTTTTTTTAGACAACACATTGGAAAAGACTAATGCATGTTAGCTTCAATAGAATGGTAGCAAGTGGGAAAATATGCATGCAATAATTAATTTTTTTATTCAGTTCATCTTATTATTATATGTTTCTCATAAGGGATATAAAATACATTTAAAGGTGAAATACAACAATGTTTATAGTCATAAGTAAATTATTTTACATTATCACATGAATTTCACAACCTGCCTTTAGTTTTCTGATAATTTCTAAAAAAAAAAAAAAAACTTTGTTTGGCCATAAAATCTGTAACTTGAGTCTATTGAGTCTATATACATTATCTCACCTTAAGCAAAATAGAGTTAAAGTTCAGAAACATGGGTGACATTACTCAGGATTTATCCTTTTCATCAGTTGAAGTTAACTTTAGAGAATGTTCAGTTCAGAAGTTGATCAAATACTTCAGATCTTTCTTCTTGTTAGTATTTTAAACATTTTTGTGAAAATATGGTTTCAAATGTTCTGAGTTAGTTCTCAGAGGTTAAAAGTGTAATTCTTGCTAAAATGTGTTTAGGGAAGGTTACTGCAAAGACCATGACTCCAGGTCTGGAAAACATCCCTCGCAGACCCTCTCTCCTTCAGATTTCTTGGATAAATTAATGGGAAGGACATCAGGATATGATGCAAGAATCAGGCCAAATTTTAAAGGTGGGTTTCAGTGAAAACTTAATACTACAGCTTTGTGAAATGTTTCAAGTGTCACAATGCTTTACACTGAGGAACATTTTTAGACTTATTATAAAAGAGAATTGCCAAGTATGTCATTTATTTTACTTTGGCATTTTTAAAAATTATCTCTTTATTTAAGGATCTTGAATTATACTTAACACTTGGCATGTTCAAAAACTTTCCTTGCTTTTATTCTATTCTACAAGTAACCCTAGTGACAGAGATTATTGTCACAATTTTTATTTGGTTTTAAGTGGGACTGTCGCTGAAAGCAAGTTCAAGAGCAAATGATAGAGTTTGCCTGCATGAACATCTATGAGCAAAACACCAAGTTCAAAGGTTACACAAAAGCACACAGTTGTTTTAAATATCTATATTAAAGTTTACATTTTAATAATAAATCTGATATTTTGCATACAATCAGGCCTCTAATTTTTAGACTCTGCAAGAAGAGGCTTTCATTTAATATATCATACATTTTCAATTCTAAGTTACTTAAATATCCCAATCCAATTGCTGAATTGAAATTAATTATCTGAAATTAACAAAAATTATAGGAATCTAGTGTATATCTGTCAGAGATGATACTTTATTTGTTCAATTGAGAGAGAACAGAAGGTTAATTTTGCTCTTGTTTGTTTAACATTACAAAATATAGTTAATAGTTTGTAGAAGTGATAGATTTATCTATTTTCATTTTACTCTGAATCAGGAAAAAAGCTATATTAAGGAAAAAAACAACTGTTGTTGGAACTGAATTGTTCTAGTGCTTTTGTTTTTAATACATATTTTAAATGTCAAATGTCCTTTCTAAAGTATTGAATGTAACATAATGCACTGTGAATTGTTTATGATATTTTATAAAGGGGGAGACTTTTAATCTAACTATTATGTAGTAATTCATGCATCAGTTTGGTTTTGATCATCAATAATTTAATTACATTACTTTCCTTGAGTTTTGATTCCTATCATTGGCAAACATGCGCATGAAAACTAAATTCCAAATTTGATTATTCCTTAACTGTAGTGCCTCTGAATATACCCAGGTTTGAGCATATTCTATAAATGGTATATCATAAATCTGATAAGACAAGTATTTTTTTAATTGAAAATGTTGATTAAAAAGAAAGCTATGTTTAGTCTTTCTAAAGAAAACTTTTAAAGTTCATTAAATTATCTACAATTTGGTGGCCACTGGTCAGGAACTCAATATTTAAAATGAAGGTATATGAGTAACAAGCCAAGAGTCAGCTTTCAATAGGATTGCTCTCTCACATATTTAGAGTCTAAATTTATATGGGAAGTTCTTCTGTATATGTGTTGTTTTAATTGGTTAATGAATAAAGAAACTGATTTGAGCTTATAGCAGGACAGAACAGAGCTAGGTGGGAAAAAATAAACTAAATGCTGGGAGAAAGAAGGTGGAGTCACAGAGATGCCATGTAGCCACTGCGAGATGACCTGGAACCTTGCCAGTAAGCCACAGTAACATGGTGGAACACAGATTAATAGAAAGGTGTTAAATTAAGATGTAAGAGCTAGCCAGTAAGAAGCTAGAGCTAATAGGCCAAGCAGTGATTTAATGAATACAGTTTCTGTGTGGTTATTTCGAGTCTGGGCAGTCAGAAACGAACAAGTGGGCTCCTTACTACACTAAACCATATGCAGAATACTGAGCATTGTGTACTTTGGAAAACTGAGAGATGAAATGGGTATATGCAAAAAATTCAATGGGAAAAGATGATACTACATGAAAAATTATAGTATTTGAAATAAATTAAGCACCATTGGGTAGTATGGATAAAATACCAGAGGGTTCCTTAAAGTGGAGAAATAATTTTCTTCTAAACCATTCATAAAAGCCTCATTCTATCCAGAAAAGAAAACTTGTTATCTTTGCCTGATAACAGTAATTTCTTATCACTGTCAAATAATAGTAAAGCAAACATTCATGTGACCACTTACTATTTTAATATGCACATAGAATGAACTATTGTTTTCATGAGTTTTTTTTCCTCTTCTGTTTCTGCTGTGGATGCCACTTTTTATAAATGACATTTATGGTTCTTAAAGATAAATGAATGAGGAGGATAAGATTATCTGTGTAAAACCACCCCTTTGTGATTTGGCAAATATGTAAAAGAAAAATACAGTATTTGAAAAGGATTTATACAATAAATAATGAGAATATCACTTTTGAATCTAAAGCAAATCAATGTCACTTAGCTTTGTATTCTCCCTTTAATTCTCCACTACAGTAAACACTATTTTTCCTTCACAACCTTATTTACATAGACCATTTATATCAGACCAGGCCAAATACTTGGCATCTCCCAAGGTGCTCTAAAGAGCTTGGTATTTCAATGTGAATAATTCTCTAATATTTCAAAATAAAACAATTTCCTATCCTTGTCACTATAATGGAAGAACATATGTCTAATAAGATGAGTATACATACTTGTGGATTGTTAATCTACCTTAAACTGTACCTAAGAGGGCAGAATGGTATATTGTTTCACATATCCATACATGGCCTTTTGCCAATGTAAGGCAAAAAAGCTCATCCTTTTTAGTAGAATAAAGAAATAAGGAATGGAAGAAGGAAATGCAGATTAAACTGTGCAAATTCATGCTTCTAATTAACTTGGTAGATCTTGAGTATAGAACTTAGGATATCGGTAGATACAGTGACAAATAAAAAAGTTCTTAACTTAGCAGAGAAAAAGAAATTAAAATTGAGATATAGTGGGGAACTTGGAGGATCAAGAACCTAGGCTTATATTTGCTTGGTAATGTATGAGTGAGAAATTTTATATAATATGTAGAAATGAAAATCAATTAAGACAAGCAATGCATCTAGAATAGTGAGTCTCCTTGTAAAGAAAATTGGTTATGATAATAATACACATTATGATGATGATGATGATGATGATGACATTGACAACAATAGTGATTAGAAAGTAGAAAGACATTTTTTAACCACAAACGAACAAATGCCAGATCCCACTGATACAAGGGGACTGATCTAATGAGAGTTCACCAAGACCAGTTGGACTGGGACTGAACGAGCACGTGATCCAACCAGATTCTCTGAATGTGGCTGGATTCTCTGAATGTGGTTGGCCCGGAGTCTTTCTGAAAAGTCATTGACAATGACACTGGGACTTGTTTCCTCTGCATATACTGGATTTTGGGGATCCAGTCTGTTTGGATACTCACCTTCCTGGACCTGGAGGGAGGGTGGAGGAACTTGAACTTTCCACAGGGCAGGAAACCCTGACTGCTCTTAGGGATGGAGAGGGAGGAGGAGAGGGAGTAGGGGAGTGGGAGGGTGTTGGGAGGAGGGGCGGAAATGGAAAATTTTATAAATTAATGAACTTTAAAAAAAAAGAGCAAATGCCAAAGTCGAATATGGGCTACTACGGCACGGAGAATGGCTACTCTATGACAGCCTTAGGAAATCTTAGGAGATTTCTCTGCCTTACTTGCTGCTCTGCATTGGAAAGAGGAAAACCAAATGCAAATGCGTAATTTTCCCTACTGGAAAGCTTTTTTTCCCCAGTGTACTTTCAAGTCAGTAAAATATTACATGTCCATTCCATGTCCCTGATGGACTCTGAAAGATGTCATAAT